>NW_023425403.1:27547162-28162982 GCF_014108415.1 Molossus molossus | reverse complement strand
CTACATTGACTGAATGGTTGCCAGGCCTTTTCTACAATATCCTGAAAACAGCAACAACAAAAATCTTAAAATAATTACACTAATAATATACTATCCTATTATTTATTATGTTACTATTTATAGTCTATGATTTACATTATTGAAATTTACCAGAATCAAATAGTTCCTCTCTTCCTTCCAGCCCCTTCTACACTTCTCCATCCTCTACCCACTCCTTTTTCTCCTGTTTTCTCTTCCTATTCTTCCTCCTCCTTATCTCCTTATTTTCTTTCTTTTTTCTCCCTCTCTCTAAAAGAGGGTGGTACATTCAACTATGGTAATTTGATAAAGGGGGCCATTCATCAATGCAAGATGTAGGGACTTTGCAGCTTCTCAGAGCTAGTATAAAGCTATTTAGTTTGCCGCCCAGTTTGAAGAAGGGACAGAGTCTTTCTATTAGGGTCACAGACAGAATGTAGAGACCTCCACTCAAGGAGTCAGACCATCATAGATGCCCTGACAATGATGGTAATAACACTCTCTTTTCTCACGCTCTCTTCCCTCATTAGACCACAGCAAAACAGAGGGCACAGGAACCTTCTGATATAATCCCTTGGTGTCATCCTGGGCTGGAGAGCGGGGTGGAAAATGATGGAAAGTTGATTTAGAGAAGCAAACAGAATACATCAAAATGTATTTCTGGAAACCAATCTTGAAGTATATTCATAAAAGTGTTTTAGATATATTTGAAGATATGGTGCGAACTGTGGGATTTTTCTTAAACCTCATGTTTAATATGGGCAAAATATGTTAGATAGGTATCTTATGATAAAGACATTTTGGTTTCGAAAATAGTTTAAACAACAGTGGAAAGTCGACATTGTCATTATCAGTCATTATTACCATAATATGAATTAATACAATGGTTAATTTATGATTTTTTAAAAAGTTTGAAATATTTATGTCAAATATGTCTAAATAATCAAATTATAAATGAGCACAACTTGTTAATAATGACACTGTAGGTGTATTTCTTTAATGTTTTTGTTAGCAACAAATGTGATGATGATTATTGTTATATATAATTATGTTACTGGAGCAATTTTATCTTGTTCTGATGTTACCAAATGAACCATACATTTACATTTTGTTAAAATTTGGATTTCACTGTTTATACCTTTCATATTGATAATGGTACCTGTAATAAATTAGGCCAATGTGGAAGGATTCTGTGGTTAATGTATTAGAAGCCTCATGCCATTTTCTCATATGACTAGTTTTTAATAATTATATTATTCTTTCAGTAAATGAATTACCTCTTAAAATGTGAGTTTATACATGTACATATATTTTTTCCAGCACCCCCAAAGCCCTAAGTCTGGAATCACTTGCAGTTATTATAACTCAATTACTAAGCCTTAGTATGGGAATAGTTTACGATGACATTGAAAAATGCCAGTGCTCAGGAGCAGTCTGCATAATGACCCAGAAGCGATGTAAGATGCTTTATTTTTATTTGGCTTACACATATAGTTTATATGAAAATAGTTTGGTATATTTAAAGCCCAAGCTGTTAAAAATAATTAAAAATGGTTGAACATAACCTGTGACCGATAATCCCCAGATCAAATACATAACCCAAGTCCCAAATATCTATCTCAATATTTTCTAATATCACACTTGCTTTGTCATATGTAATCTAATCTTACATTTATTGCATGATTTTATAATTTAAGGCTGATTCAGATAAGCCAATTACTGGCTTGTGATCACTATACAAGAATGATTTATTGCCCTGGCCGGTTTGGCTCAGCGGTTAGAGCGTCGGCCTGCGGTCCGGAGAGACCCAGGTTCAGTTCCCACTAGGGCACCTACCTCAGTAGCAGTTTGTCCCAGGCCCTGGTTGATCGTGCGGCTGGTAACCACTGGATGTGTCCCTTCACATCGATGTTTCTCTCTCTCTCTCTCTCTCTTCCTCTCTCTCCCTCCCGCTCTGTCTGAACAAAAACTGCAAAAATGTCCTCGGGTGAGGATAAAAAAAAAAAAAAAGTATGATTTATTAGTATGGTCTGGTCTGCATAAATCTCCTTCATTTTGCCGTGGCTCAGCCTGAGGTCTTGGCCTCTAATGATTTTATAGATGATGTTATTCAGCTTTTACTTTGTTATTAGAAGAGCCATTTTACAGTATCCTTGTCCTGTTTAAAACCTAGTGAATTTGGTATTATCATCATTATTCTTAAAGTACACTATCAGATTTTATAAAATTAGGACCACACAGTCAGGGATTAGGAAATCCATTATCCATTCAGTGACTGGAGCCAGCCTCTTATCTTTCTGATAAACAATTTTGAAGGCATTTTCTGCTTCTCAGATGTCTTAGAAAATCAAACCCAATTACCTACAGCAGCAAACTTGATAACATCTTACTCTCTCCCTCCCTCTCACCTGCTTCCACAATCTTTCCTGAAAGTACTTGCATTCAAACTTTTATCTCAGGCTCTGATTTGGGAGGAACCCATATTAAATAGTTATCCCAGAAATGACTATAGTAAACACACTGTTGTGGAATGATTGTTGAACCAGATTAACAAATGATCTGATGGCAACAGGACACCTTTGTCAGGAGATGATGTACAGAGAGGGCACTGCAGCAGGCGCAGGACGTGATGCAGGATGCCTTGTCCTTTGTTACTTATGACCATTAAGATATGATAAAACTAAAGATGTTCTGCCTGTATGGCATGGCGCAGTGTTTGAGCATTGGCTCATGCACCAAGAGGTGCCCAGGTTGTGGGACTGATGCCCAGTGGGGGGGCATGCAGGAGGCTGCCAATTGATGTTCTCTCTCATTGATGTCTCTCTCGCTCTCTCTTCCTCTCTCTCTAATATCAATAAAGATTTTTTTAAACTAAAGATATTCCTGATAGATTAGGTTTCATGTAGAACCTCTGACAAGTATCAAAGATTTGTAGGGCAGACCCCCAGAGTACTGTTTCGGCTGCTGGTGTGCTACTGAACCCTTGTGAGTTGAGCATGCATCTGGGAAACACCAAGTTACTATGTTACTAAAGTTTAATATTTTCATCATAGTTTGTGTACTTTCAGATCCACAGAACTATAAGATCAAGTAGGCATATTAATCTATCTGATGACCAAAATGGTATATTCGGGAACAAGCTAAAAAAGATCCAGATAATGCAAGTAAATAATACAAACAGGGATCCCAAATCCCTATGGCATCTGCCTCTATTGCACCAATGTTTTTTAATCACTTCACACCAATGGCCAGATGATGGTTCCCCAAAACTCACTACTAGAGAAAGAAAAAAGCTGTCTTGTTTTAAGAACATGTCATCTCAATATGTTAGTTAGAAGAAAAAATAAATCACTTTTCCATATTATTCTCCATTTAGAATAAGACCTACAGACAATGGCAAATGGTAAAAGTCCCAGCATGCATATTTGCAAACTATTCTTTTCTATCTTCTGTGAGAGAAGTGCTAGAGATTGGGATCTACATAGCCTGAGCAGTGGCAAATATCTTGGGTATTTGGGCGAGGGTTTAGAATCTACAAGACTGGATATTTAAAGATAATAAACTGTGGGGAAGAGGGATGCGAATTGATTTAAAGTGGGCACAAAGTATGAAGATCTCTATATCTTAAGTTCACATTCCCGCAAAAAGTATTTCCTTCACAGGAAGCATTTTAATGACCTGGTCAACATTTTGAAATCCACAAATATTAATTAGATTCTCCCTTAGGCTATCCATAAAACATCCCTTAGAATGAAAGTAGTTACTCCCTTCACAGGAGCAACCTTCAACTACTTGATCGGATCACCATTATGGCCATCTAAGGACAAATCCACTAAATATTCTGTACACTTCTTTGTGGTCCCAACAGAATAGAGCCATTTTAGCCATCTCAAGAAAACATACATAGGGTTGATTTTTCCTTGTTCTCTCTCTCTCTCTCTCTCTCTTTTTTTTTTTATCTCTATTCCTTTAACCTTGCTTCCTAGGATCACATTCACAAATTTCCTGCAATAAAGTTCGTGCCTTGCTTTTTTGTTTTGTTTGTGTGTGTGTTTATTTTTCTGGTTAATTTAAACAAAGACAAATGACATTTTATGGAGCTTATATTAATACTGAACACTGCTTATTAAATTTTTATTTATCTTTCATTATGTTATAGTTTTTTTACAATGATGATGATTATGTTGCTTGTGATACTGAATGTAATAATGATAATAGCTATAATGGTGAAGAAATGATAGGAAGGATGAAAAGATTTTACATATTAATAGCTCTTTGAATCTTCCACTGATTTTAAATATTGTCAAGTTATTCCTTGTCCAATTTTGAAAGTAGTTTATTTTGTTAGGATGTCTGAATTAGTCTCGTCATGATTAGAACCCTTCAAAATGCAGTGTTTCCTCACTATTTTTGGAGACATTATTAACTGTAAATATATTGATCTATATTGTTTGTTCTAATTGTGTCTGTTGATGTGATGATGGAATTTTCAGTTGTTTGTGGCAAATATATCGAAATTTTATATTGATCATTTTATAATGAAATTATATCCTGCAGCTTTGTTAAACTAACTTATTAGTTCTGGGACCTTTAATTTATCTTTATTAGAATTTTGTATGTGTACAATCATATATTGTACATACAGTTTTACATTATCCTATTTAATCTTAAATTTTTTTTTGTGTGTGTGCCTGCTCCTGTGTTTAGGGTCTCTAGTACAATGTAAAATAGAATTGGGATGTGTGGCTGCTGTTGTACTGATTTAGAGTCAAAATCTTTGATCTTTCACCATTAAATATGTTAAATAAAGGTTTATCATAGAGGATTTTTTGGAGAAAGTTCTTTTTTATTTTTTGTTTGCCAGAGTTTTCATTATGAATAGATTCTTCAAGTGTTGAGATGATAATGTGTTTTTTTTCTATTTTTCCTGTTGATATATTAAAACACTTTTTGATGGTTTTCAATTGTTTAAATAACTTTGTTTTTCCCAGATAAACCACATTTGGGCATGATGCATTATCCTTCTATTATTTTCATTATGTATTACTTGTTGCTGTATTTTTTTCCCTAACAGTTGACTCCATATATACAAGAAATATTGGTCTTTCGTTGTTTTCTCTTGTAGTTCCTTTGACTGGTTTTATTATCAGGGTAACACTGGCTTCATAAAATATTTTAAAGCTAATTTTGGAAAACTGGTAATAATTTCAAATTATTTGATAGAATTCACCAATGACTTCTTTTTCAGGGGAGGTGTTTAATAATTATTACTTAAGCTATAAAGATATGAAGATTTCAGATAATTTTGGTTTTCTAACATTTTCATTGAAATTGATTAATTTTTCATAAAGTTTTTAAATAATTTTTATTTATTTTCCTTTTAAAATCACTGAGATCTCTAGTGATAATGACCTATTTTTTCTCTGGTATAGATAATTTGTGATTTTCTTTCTCAATCACTCTAATGGGTTTTATCAAATTAATTGACTTTTTAAAAGACTTTATTTTAATTAATTTATTTTTATTACAGATGTTTTGTCCTTTTCTCCCCATACAACTTTCTCCCGATTCCACCACACTCCCCCACTCCTTCAAGCATTGTTGTCTATGTCCATTGTTGTCTATGTGCATAACTTAAATGCATGTTTGCATATAATGCATGTTTGCATATAATGCACGTTTGCAAACATGCATATAAGTTATTTGGTTTATCTCATCCCTCCTCTGAAGTTTCTCAGTCTGAACCATTCTCCTTTCTATGTCTCTGGGTCTCTATTGTTCTTTTTTTTTTTTTCATTATATTCCACTAATAAGGGAGATCATACGCTCTCTTTCTCTGATTGGCTTATTATGCTTAGCATAGAACTCTTGAGGTCCCTCCATATCCTCTCAAAGGATTGGAGATCTTTCTTTCTTACAGTTGCATAGTGTTCCATTGTGTATATGTACCACAGCTTTTTTATCCACTTATCTATTGAGGGACACTTGGGCTGTTTCCAGATCTTAGCAATTGTAAATATTGCTGCTTTGAACATAGGGATACATATATTCTTTCTGATTGGTGCTTCAGGCTTCTCAGCATATATTCCTAGAAGAGGGATCACTGGGTCACCTGGCAAATCAATTTTTAATTTTTTGAGGAAACACCATACTGTTTTCCATAGTGGATGCACCAATCTGCATTACCACCAGTAGTGTACTAGAGTCCCATTTTCACCCTGGCCAGCACTCATTGTTTGATGATATGTTGACGGCAGCCATTCTGGCAGGTGGGAGGTGATAACCTCATAGTCGTTTTAATTTGCATCTCTCTGATGATTAGTGATGTTGAGAATTTCTTCATATGTTTCTTGGCCATTTGTATGTCCTTTATGGAGACATGGCTATTTAGGTCCTCTGCTGATTTTTTAATTGGACTCTTTGCCTTCCTTTTATTGAGTTGTATGACCACTCTATATATTTTGGAAATTAGTTCCTTATCTAATGTATTGTTGGCAATTATGCTTTCCCATATAGTGGATTCCCTTTCCATTTTGATGCTTGTTTCTTGTGCTATACAGAAGCTTTTTAGTTTGATGTAGTCCTGTATATTAATTTTTTCCTTTGTTTTTCTTATCTTAGGCATTATATCAGTGAAAAGTCTGCTGTGTGTGATGTCTGAAATTTTGTTGCCTACATTTTCTTCTAGGCTATTTGGGGTCTTCTTTGGTTCCACATAAACGTTGGAAATTTTTGTTCTAGTTCTATAAAATATGTCATTGGTATTTTGATGGAGATTACATTGAATTTCTAGATTGCTTTAAGTAGTATGGAGCTTTTAATAATGTAAATTTTTTCAATCCATGAACAAGGTATGTATTTCCATATTTTTTGTATCTTCCTGTTTTGTTTTTTTTTTTCAATACCCTGTAGTTTTCTGCAAATAGGTCCTTTACTTCTTAAGTTAATTCCTAGGTATCTTAATTTTTTTGCCATAGTGGTAAATGGAATTTTTTTTTTTAGTTTCTCTTTCTGTGAGTTCATTATTGGTGTATAAGAATGCTGTTGATTTCTTAATGTTAATTTTGTATCCTGCTACATTGCCAAATTCATTTACTAAATCTAGTAGATTTTTAATGGAGTCGTTAGTGTTTTTTATGTACAATGACATTTCATCTGCAAATAATATCAGTTTAATTTCCTCCTTTCCAATTTGGATTCCTTATACTCTTTCTTCATGTCTAATTGCTGTGGCTGAGACTTTCAGTACTATGTTAAATGAGAGTAGCTAAAGTGGGCATCCCTGTCTTGTTACTCTTCTTAAGGGACATGCTTTTAGTTTTAGCCCATTGAGTATGATATTGGCTGTGGGTTTCTTATATATGACCTTTATTATGTCGAGATATGATTCCTCTATTATCACATTGCTGAGCATTTTATCAGAAATGGGTGCTGGATTTTGTTGAATGCTTTTTCAGAATCTGTGGATATGATTATATGGTTTTTATATTTCCTTTTGTTTATGTGGTGTATCACATTTATTGACTTGCGAATATTATACCAATCTTGCATCCCTGGGATGAATCCCTCTTGGTCATGGTGAATCATTTTTTTTTAATGCATTGCTGGATCCATTTGCTAATATTTTGTTAAGGATTTTGGCATCTATCTTCATCAGGGATACTGGCCTGTAGTTTTCTTTCTTTGTAATGTCTTTATCTGGTTTTGGAATTAGATAAACAAGTTTGGAAGTCTTCCTTCTATTTGAATTTTTTGAACTTGTTTGAGGAGAATGGGTGTTAGTTCTTCTTTGAAAGTTTGGTAAAACTCCCCCATGAAACCATCCAGGCCTGGGAGTTTGGTTTCTTGGAGATTCTTTTTTTTTTTTTTTTTTTTCTATCCTCACCCGAGGACATTTTTCGATATTTTGTTCAGATAGAGGGAGAGGGAGAGAGAGAGAGAGAGAGAAACATCGACGTGAAAGCGACACATCGATTGGTTGCCACCCACATGACCCAACCAGGCCTGGGGACAAACTGTAACCAGGTTTCTTGGAAATTCTTGATTACATCTTCAGTTTCCTTTGTTGTAATTGGTCTGTTCAAGTTTTCTATCTCCTCATGGCTCATAGTTTTGGGAGACTATGTGTTTCTAGAAATTTCTCTCTTTCACCTAGATTGTCCAGTTTTTTGGCATATAATTGTTCATAGTATTTGTTAACAACCCTTTGTATTTCTGTGGTGTCAGTTGTTACTTCTCTTTTGTTTCTGATTTAGTTTATTTGGGTCCTCTCTCTTTGTTCCTTGGCGAGTCTAGCTAAAGGTCCATAATTCTTTATTTTTTCAAAGAACCAGCTCTTGGTTTCATTGATCTTTTGAATTGTTGTTTTTTTTAGTTTCTATGTCATTTATTTCTTCTATGATCTTTACTATTTCTTTTCTTATAATTGCTGTCAGTTTTTCTTTTTGTTTGCTTTCTAGTTCTTTGAGTTGTGAGGTTGGATAGTCAATTAGAAATTTTTCTTGTTTTCTGAGGTAGGCCTATGTGGCTATGAACTTCCCTGTTAGGTCTGCTTTACTGCGTCCCATAGATTTTTGTGGTGTTGTGTTAATTTTCATTGGTTTCCAACAATGTTTTATTTTCTTTCTTGTTCTCTTTGGTAACCCATTCATTGTTTAATATCATGCTATTTAGCCTCCATGTGTTTAAATGTTTTCGCTGTAATTGATTTTTAGTTTTATGCATTTGTGATCTGGGAAGATGCTTGATATGATGTCAATCATCTTGAACCTGTAGAAACTTAGTTTGTGTCCTAACATGTGGTCTGTCTTTCATAATGTCCCATGTGCACTTGAGAAGAATGTGAGTTCTGTGACTTTGGGGTGTAAGTCTTTGTAGATATCCATTAAATCCATTTGATCTAGTGCGTCGAAGTCTGTATCCTTATTAATTTTTTGTCTAGAGGATCTATCCAGTGATGTCAGTGGGGTGTTGAAGTCCCCTACTGTGACTGTATTGCTGTCAATTTTTTTTAAGTCCTCCAGAAGATTTTTAATATATTTTGGTGCTCCTATATTGGGTGCATATATGTTTACTAAGGTTATATCTTCCTGTTAAATAGATCCTTCAAAATTATGCAGAGGCCTTCTTTGTCTCTCATTGTGGCTTTTATTTTGGAATCTATTTTATCAGATTTGAGTATTGCCACCCCAGATTTTTTTTTCTTTTCATTTGCTTGGAAGATTTTTTTTCTATCCCTTCACTTTCAACCTCTGTGAGTCTTTTGTTGTGAGGTGGGTCTCTTGTAAACAACATATATATAAGTCATGTATTCTTATCCAATCAGCTATATTGTGTTTTTTGATCTGAGCATTCAGTCCATTTACATTTAAGTTTGTCATTGATATGTACTTATTTGTTGCCATTTTGTTTATTGTGGTTATAGTTTTCAGTTTTCTTCTTGTTTCTTCTGCTTATTACAGCAGTCCTTTTAACATTTCTTGCAGTGCTGGTTTGGTGCAAATATAGTCCCTAAGCCTTTTTTTTTGGTCTAGGAAGCTCTTCATTTCACCTTTTATTTTGAATGATAGCTTTGCTGGATAGAGTAGTCTTGGATTTAGATCCTTGCTACTCATTACCTTGAGTACTTCATGTCATTCCCTTCAGGCCTGTAGTGTTTCTGTTGAGAAGTCAGCTTATAGCCTTATGGGGGTTCCTTTGTAGGTAACTCATTGTTTATCTTTTGCTGCCTTTAGGATTCTCTCTTTGTCTTTAATTTTTTTTTGTATTTTAATTAATAGACATCTTGGTTTGGGCCTTTTTGGATTCTTCTTACTTGAGGCTCTCCTTGGTTCTTGTACTTTTATGCCTTTTTTTTTCACCAAGTTAGGGAAGTTTTCTGTCACTATTTCTTCAAATATAGTCTCTAACCCTTGCTAATTTTCTTCTTCTGTAACTCCTATGATGCAGATGTTACATTTCATATCGTCCCACAGTTTCCTTCCTGTTGTTTTGCTGTTTTTCTTTTTTGGTTCTCTGGGTGATTTTTTCTACCTTGTCTTCTAATTCACTGATTTGATTCTCAGACTTCTCTACTCTGTTGGTTACTTCTTCCAATATGTTCTTTATTTCTGCTATGTCATTCTTCATTTTCACTTGGTTGGTTTTCAATGCTTTTATATATTTACTCATGCTATTCAGCTTCCTTTTGATTTTTACTCTGAACTCTCTTTCTGATATTTTGCTCAATTTCCTTTCATTTATTTCATCTTTTGTCAAATTATCTTGTTCTTTCATTTGGGATTTGCTTCTTTGTTTCACCATTTTGGTGGGTTTTGAGCCTGCCAAATTTACTCAGTGGATGTTGGTGTTCCACTCGTTGTGGCTCCCTCTACTGCAGTGGTTCTCAAAATTCCTAATGCAGTGACCCTTTAATACAGTTCCTCATGTTGTGGTGACCCCCAACCATAAAATTATTTTTGTTGCTCTTTCATAACTGTAATTTTGCTACTGTTATGAATCATAATGTAAATATATGATATGCAGGATGTATTTTTGTTGTTACAAATTCAACAGAATTAAAGCATAGTGATTAATCACAAAAACAATATGTAATTATATATTGTGAAATATTTATTTCTAATTACAAATAAATGAAACTTTGTCTTGAAGCATGGTGCAGCATGGGTAACAGTCTTCATATAACAACAGTAAACCACATTGCTACATTTTGTGACAGTGTACATAAAAAGCCAATGTCAGTGCAAAGGTTGAGATTGCTTCTTTCTCACCAGATCAGAAATTCTCAGGGCAGTCTTTGCAAGAGCACAGTGAAGATCATCTTCCACAAGTCTACTTCTGTATTTAGACTTGATAATCAACAATCTGGAAAACCCTGTTTCACAAAGATATGTTGTTGGAAATGGAAGAAGGTGCAACATAGTCTCAGAGAGAACAGAATATGACTGCAAACACTTGATCCAAAATTTTGTAACTGGCATTGTAGAGAAATCAGTTCTTGCTGCATTGCTGTTAATAAGTTCAATGAACTCCTCTTGTGCTGTCTCAGGAACATCTTCAACTTTGTGAATGGGCTTCTGGCAAGTGAAAATGGAGTGTCAGGTAGATTTGGAAAGTATAATAAAATTTGTCTGCAAGCATGTGCAAGTGTTCTTTCACAGAAATTATCATTGTAGTCTTTTTGTCTGGTTCAATGTCATGTTCCTCAAAGAAAGCAGATAAGGTAGGAGTCATGTACATTTTATTTTTATCCAATGTTTTTTGCTAAAGCTGAACTTTCATTTGGAATAATCAGATCTTTTCAGACAAATCGAGGCATGTTGCATTTTGTACATGCAGTGATAAATTTAACTCATTCAAGATGGGAAAGATGTCAACCAAGTAAGCTATTTTCTGAAGTTCACTGTTATCACTGAAAAGTGCTTTGAACTGTGGTCTTGCTTTCTGATTAAAAAACGTTTTGAGTTCATCATGAAGCTCAAAAACACAATTTAGAACTTTTCCTGTTGACAACCATCTCACTTCAGTTGAAATAGCAGAGCATTGTTTGGCGCAACCAACTCGTTGCACAGTTGCAAAAACAGTTGACTGTTTAAAGTGCTCGCCTTTATAAAATTGACAGAATTTATGACGCTTTTCATTACTTCTTGTAACTCTTGTGGCAGCGTCTTTGTTGCTAATATGTTCCAATGACTTCTGATGACTCATTCAGTACCAAATATTGAAATCCAGATTGACATCCTAGCATAGCTGGAGCACCATCTGTGCAAACACCACAAATCTTTTCCCAAGAGATCTTATGCTCTTTCAGAAATGAACCAACAGTGTAAAATACATTATGTGCAGTATTTGTCATTTCAAGAGGTTTGCTAAAAAAGAAACTCATCTTTAAAGTTGCCATCATTAATATAACTCATGTAAACCAGTAACTATGAACAGTTTGCAACATCTGTAGATTCATCAAGCTGGATGCTAAATATTGGAAGTGAAGCAGATTTAATTTCCTGGATTACCTGATCAAAAATATCAGCAGACATGTCATCTATTTTTCTGTGGACAGTGTCATTAGATAAGGAAATTGCACTCAATTTTGTAACAAATTTGTCTCCGATCATAACTCGAACAATGTCTTTGGCCGCTGGCAACAGTAACTCCTCAGCAATGGTATGAGGTTTCATAGCTCTGACAATTCTGAGTGCCACCAAATATGAAGCTTCTACCTTTTGTTTGAGGTACTTGCCACTAATGTCAAGTCTGGCTTTCTTGAGTCCATCAGCTTTGCTTCTAAAATAGTTGATATCCTTGCTAGCAAAGCTCAGATACTTGCTATCAAAGTGGCGGTTTAGTTTGTTTGACTTCATAAATTTGGCAGATAGACCTTCACAACAAATAACACATTGTGGTTTCTCAATTCCTACAGTAATTATTGAGGCAAAACCATACTGTGAAAAATCCTCACTATATTTTTTTTTCTTAATGTTCTTCTCTACACGATCCATTGTCATGGGATGGTTTGCTAATGAAAATAATACATAACAATAGCTTTAATAATAAAAAGATGATGCATGGCATAGTGTAGTCAATACAGTTCATTAAAGTTTCCTATGGTTTACCATTCTGTTTTGTTTTATTTTTAACATACCTGTTACTATCACAAGGGGGCAGTATTCACATCAACCACAGCTGAATATAAAAAGATCAGTATCCAGATTAAGTTCCCATGATACAAATATTTTCTTTTTGCAGTAGTTGATAATTTTACAGTACATGATTTTACATTTACCCAGTAATTATAATTCATGAAGTGTCATTTTACCTCCAATACTATTGCTTTCAACAGAGTAGCTGCTTTGTAAACAGTACCTGCTCTCTACACATGTGTGACTGGTATGTGATGGGGTTGGTGTGATGATGTCATTATGCCAGGTACTCGTATGTGGGTGTATCTGCATGTGGGTGGATCAGTTTGAAGACAGATAGAGGAGCAGTGTCTCAGTTCCTAAAACCATCAGAAATATGTGTTTTCCGATAGTCTTAGGTGACCTGTGTAAAAGGTTATGACCCACAGGTTGAGAACTGCTGCTCTACTGGGTTTGGATATGTGTGGGAGGACCTATGTTAAACACCACTGTTAAGTCTTACTTTCCTGGCTTTATTTGCAAGCCCAGGAAAGGTTCAGTTATTCTGTAGCTATTTGCCTGGAGGCTATTAGTCTCAGTTACTTGATGAGCCTTGGGTTGTAGCCCTCAACTGAATGAAAAAAATCCCTCAGGTGTTCAGGGTAAGAGAATTTCCAGAGGGTGGGGCAGATGCTTGCTTGCTGCTAATGAGCCTCAATTTGCATTTCTCTGGCTTGGCTGGGTGGTGTTAAATTCTTGAGGGAGGGGCTCTTGCTTCTCCCTGGGGCTCTGGGGCTCTTTGAGTAAAATAGCTACTGTCCTATAGGGTATGATTCAGCACAAAGCTCCCAGTGCCTTCCAAATCTTGAGTCTCTCCACACAGTTTCAGTCCAGTTTGCCCTACCTCTGCTGGAGCCCAAGGTGAGTGGCTATAGCTAATTTAGTGCTCTGTCCAGGCCCTCTGCCTTGTGCAGCCAGCTTGGGATTTTAACCCCAAGGGAGCTGCTCACAGCTAAAACAGCTTCTGTCCATGGGCTTCCAGCCCACCCTCTTGTGTCTCTGTAGTTCCTACCAGGATCAATTTAGTGTTCTTTTTCTGTCCCTGGTTATATGGTTCTTTCCAGCTGCTTTTCTGATGGTTTTTCCTGATGATTTGTCTTTATTTTAGTTGTAATTCCAGTTTGGTCCTGGGAGATATTCTGTATAGCTTCCTTCACTTTGCTACCATTTTGGAATTCCTTACTAATATATAGATTTAAAAAGAATGTGCAAAAGCAGAGAATGAAGAAATTCTTTTGTCTGTGAATTCATTCTTTAATTTTTGAGACAACGAACACAGACTTCATCACTTCTGCTTGGTTTCATAATGACACAGAACTGCAGAACCTTCTAAGTCACTTCTACCTTCCCCTATAGGCCACTGAGTAAATTCCAGTCCTGTTGGGGTCTGTGATAATGGTCATCTCATCTTTTGTTACTCAAGTCCCTCATTTTAATTTTATTCACTCTTTCTTATTGCTTCTCCATTTTATGTTTCTTTCTTTATGCACAGTGTGAAGTAATCTTGTTTTTCCCCCTAGATTTTTATATAACAACTCAACTAATTAATTTTAAACTTTCTTTTCATGTGAGTCTTGCTAAAGCTATATATTTCCCTCTAACCACAGATTATATTACATACCACAATTTTTGATATTTTTTACATTTTTTTTATTTAGTTGAAATATTTTCATATATTCTTTGCGATTTCTTCATCTACTGGATTATTTTAGAAATATTTAATTGATTTTCTAATATTTGTGAATAATCTAGTTGTCTTTTTGTTATTGACCTCTGAATTAATGTCCATTGTGGTGCAAAAATATAATTCATATATATATATATATCTTTTGAAGTTTATTGAGACTTATTTAATAATAATATTTTTAAATCTCTTGTTTTTTTTTTTTAATATTTTTGTTGTATTATTTTCATGCTGTACACACTTCACAGTTAAAGCAAGAGTGTTTAGGTGTTTTACTATTATTAGTTGGTAATTGAGATGCCTCTATAATTTCTTTAAAATTATATTTAAAAACAGATTTTATTTTATCAGTAATAATGCTGCTTCTGAAAAATGCCAAATATGCAAAGTATGTTCTGTTTATAAATTAAGAAAAAGATACACTATTTTATTATTTTCAAATCAGAACACTGTATATTGTTGTCAATGCTTAGCAATTTTGTGGTGAGGAAATAAATGTTTGAAAGGTGATTAAAACAGTAGTATCCTAACTGATGTCTGTATTTATTGAGATGGAGTTTGTATTTATATTTGGCTGCAAATAACAGAAAACCCAAAGTAATAATGGCTTAAGCCAAAGAAAAGGTTTTTGTATTTTTATGTTTTTATTTTAGAAAATTGTTTTAATTTCTAAACATTCTATTAATTGTGTGGCATTTCACACTATATTTTCACATTGATTTCTGCATATTGGCTTACATTTCCAAGATAATGTCATAATTCATGATGGAAGCTGTAACTGCAAAATTAAATTAACCAAGTTTATAGTTACCAATGGAATAAAGGGTCACATAAAGCATGGCTGTCAACATTACCTCCTAGATCTTAAATTTATAGCTTCATTTAAAGCCAATCATCTAACCTTATATCTGCCCACTCCTAACTTTACAAAAAGCTAAAAATGTAGGCATTTCTACAAGGATATTATATATTGAACTGAAAATCAGAGGTTCTATTATTATTGTTATTATTTTTTTAATGAAAAAATGGGGAATGGGAATATCCAGAAAATCCATGCAAAGATTTAAACTGCAAATAATTCTCCCATTGGATATAATTATGATTGATCTTTTCTTTGTAATGAAAACATTAATTTATTACCAGAAGATGTATGGACCATTTTGCACTTTGCATTGCCTGGTTCTCAGTAATGTTAAAGTTCTATTGCTTTCTCAACTTTTGATTTCTGGCATTTAGATAGAAGTCATCTGAACTGTTGGCAATGTAATAATAAATGTATTCATTATTGTTGATATAACTGAAGAGTATATTTAAGCAGAATGTGACAACAACAAAAATATCAAAACTGGTAGTTTGTTCAAAACTCTCTAATTAGTAGCCCTCATGGGAATAACAATTTTCCTGTAATAATCTGAATGACTAGGACTCTATGGCTTTAAAAGTCAATAACTTCATATTAGTTATATTTGCTATCAAATTATAGACCTTCATGATTATATTCTCTTTACTTGTTAATGCTATCCAGAATAATAAAAATTATAGTGAAACATTGGCCCAAAAATCTATACAGTTTTAACCATACACTCATTAATTTTTTTAAAATAATCATTGAGCTCTTATCTTTGTGCTAGTGAACAAAACAATTAAAAATACCTTTTCTCCTAGAGCTAAAAAATGAATAGAACTAATAGATAATTAATAAATAATTAATATTTTAGTTTTTGATACATATTTTGAAGAAAAATTAGTGTCACTAAGGGAATAAAGAGTAAGAAAGGAGTGGCATGCTACACAGGTACTTATAGATGTCACCTCTGTGTGAACACTGAGTAAAGAATTTGGTATTGGACCCTGCAGTTTAGACGGTACATTTGAGTTAGAAAAACAAATATCTGAGTTGTTAGGTATTGGTGTTATTTAAAACCTATAACTTAAAAGGATTGCCTATGAGTAAATATAAAGAAGTGGAAAAGCCCAGTCTCTTTTGTTAATGCAAGGGTATTACGATATTTGGAAGTCATGAAAGGAAAAGGAAGCCAAAATGAAACAGAGATGGACCACTTTATGAGGTAGGAGGTGTAAGAGAAAATGGTGTCACAAATAACTATAAGTCCCAATAAAATTGTATTGATTAATTATTCAGTCCTACTGAAAATATTTAATATGAATTTGTGCACAGCTGACACTAACAAATTTAAACATTTTGTCTGTTGTGGAATGTTATTAAATAGCTTTATTCTCAAGCTAGGCAGTTTATGGATGCAATGATTACATAAAAAGTTGAACTTTAATGTATTTTTAGTCATTCCAGCGGTGTGAAGACCTTTAGTAAGTGCAGCATGGAAGATTTTTTACATTTTATTTCAAAACCAAACTCCCAATGTCTTGAAAATCATCCACTGTTAGATCCATCATACAAAGCTGCAGTTTGTGGTAATCAAATAGTGGAAGAAAAAGAAGAATGTGACTGTGGGACTCAGGAGGTTGGTACTAATTTGAAGGAATACATACCAGAATTACATCAAAAGTAATTACTTTTTATAGTGTTTCACTGTTATTTTTCATAATTGATCAAATTTACTTTTCTACAAAGACTTTAAGAAAGCATATAGGGATTTTAGTAAACTAATTAGTGTGCTTATATATTAATGTACAGATTTAGTGGTTTGTAGATTATCTGTAAAAGTGATTGTCAAGATCATTAATCCTATGGCTGGGTTGACCTAATTTTAAGCTGCCCCTCTTGTATATATTCCTTGTATTTATTCTTAACCTAAAATCCTCTACCATTCAGAAAGAGGTTTTAAAATTGAGTAAGAAAACATAGGAGGCATATTTCTGGCTTTCAGTATTTTAATCCAAGTCAATACTTCAGTCAAAAAGATTTGGGCCATACATAATCCATAAAAGCTGGTTTTCAAACTCACAGAAATCTTACAAATAGCTTCTGGATCAGAAGGAGGTGATAAGAGAAGAGATAAAGGGAATGCAATGAGGGAAGGAGAGGTTGAGACTCACAGTGAGTGGTATGAAGATGAGAAAATCAAGAAGACATGAATGGAGATCAGTGTTCCCTACTGCAATAGCTAAGGTCATTCATGTGTACTCTCCTCAATATGAAAAGTGTGTTTTTAGATAACTAGTTGGGAGATATGCTTTTAAGGAATTATTTCTCAGCACTCACCTGTTTCTTCTTGTTTGGATCTAAATGGAAGCACCTTGAAAATTTCTAATAAAAATTGACAGTAGTGTTCTTTGGTTCTATTAAATATCATGTAATTGAGTCCAAAGCCCTGTTATATAATTTAACCTGCTGGAATCCCCTATAGATAGCAATAACAATAGATATAGATTAGGCAGAATAGTTCTGGAAAATAATGAAAATTTAGTGTGCCCTACTAAGTATCATGCTATGAATCATATAGATCACTGAAATATATTATTTATATTTGTGTAACTTATTTAAAACTGACTCAATTAACTTTTTAAAAAATTCTTGGGAATTTAAAAAATTGTGTGTGTGTGTGTCTTTGAATGTATCATTTCTCCAACTTTCTTCTTATATGTTGCTTTTATTAAGCCTAATAATAGAATGGAAAAGAAACATAATCATTCAGCATAGATGAATTACAGCATAAAATACACGGCGTCATGAAATAGGGATGAGTGATGTAAACGTGACAATTTCAGTCATGTTGAGAAATATTTTCTAGTTCTTCATCTTTAGAGAAAAGTAAAATAAGCTTTGAATATCTCATAAAAGTTATTGACTTATTGAAATACAGTACGTTCATAAAGAATGAGTAATAACTAGTCACTCCAATAAAATTGTTAAGTTGTGACTTTCATTTCATGTCATAATTTAACTGTCCCTGTCTACAAGAGCCAGGAAGCTCCTGGAGGCTGGCTTTGGTGGCCTCCAGGAATTCAGAAAATCCTACTACCAATATAGTTAAACCTACTCTAGGGATATAGACAAGCTAGCACATTTTAGGTAACTAATATAATTTTTGTTAAATGCATGAATAAATAAGTAGGTGCAATTTTTTGTTTGCCAACACGTATGTTAAGTATCTGTCTATATGATGTTGATATCATTAAAAGATGTACCCAATGTTGCCCTGGTAGATTTGGCTCAGCGGTTAGAGTGTTGGCCCAAGGACAGAAGGGATTGAGGATCTATTCCTGATCAAGGGCACGTACCAAGGTTGCAGGATCCATCCTGGACCCACTCAGGGTCATGTGGGAGGCAAACAATTGATGTGCCTCTCTCACATGATGTTTCTCTCTCTCTCTCTCTCTCTCTCTCTCTCTCTCTCTCTCTCTCTCCCCCACCTCCCTTTCACTCTATCTAAAAAAATCAAGAGAAAAATATCCTCAAGTGAGGATTAACCAAAAAAAAAAAAAAAAAAAAAGGTACCCAATGTAAATAAAAGTTGGAAGAGCATTTGGTTTTTCTTTCAGCAATGTGCTCAAAACCCAAACGAATGCTGTGTGTCTGGCACGTGTAAATTAAAAGCAGGTAACAATTGTGACAAAGGACCATGCTGCACAAGTTGTCATGTAAGTCTTCTTAAAATTTCTATATTACCTATATAAGTAAAGTTATCATTCTTTATAGTATCTATATGTTTACTTTCTGCTTTATTCAATATATTTAACTCATCCCATCAGTTTACAGAAAAAGGACAATTATGCAGGAGTGCCGTTGATGAATGTGATCTCCCTGAATATTGCAATGGATCTTCTGCATCATGTTCAGATGACTTGTATGTTCTAGATGGTTTTCAATGTGATGAAAACAAATGGATCTGCCTAAATGGAGTGTGTAACAGTTTGAAACAACAATGTATGGCTATATTTGGTAAAGGTATTTATTATAATTTGATTTCCTGTATATGCATTTTTCTAGAACCTGAAAAGAAATAGATATTGATATATAATAGTGATTTTTATTTTTATTATTATTTTTTTTGGTATGTGCCCCTAGAGGGAACTGAACCCGGGACTCGCTAGTCCGCAGGCCGACGCTCCAATCGCTGATCCAAACTGTCCAGGGCTGATTTTTATTTTATTTATTTTTTATTAATTAATTTATTTATTTTTGTTACAGAAGTTTCTCTTTTTCTCCCCACTGATTCTCCCTTTCCCCTCCCTCCCTGCCCTGTCCCCAGCTTTGTTGTCTATGTCCATTGCTCATGCATACATGCATATAAGTTCTGTGGTTTATTTCTCTCCCCACATCCCCTCTTCTGGGGATTGTCAGTCTGTACCCCACTTCCATGTCTCTGGGACTACCCCATTCCTTAGACTGTTATGTTCATTATATTCCACAAATAAGTGAGATCATATGATACTTGTCCTCTGTTTGGCTCCTTTTGCTTAGGATAATACTTTTCGGGTCCCTCCATGTTGTCTCAAAGAATAAGAGATCTTTCTTTCTTACAGCTGCATAGTACTTCATTGTGTATATGTACCACTGCTTTTTTATCCATTCATCTACTGATGGACATTTGGGCTGTTTCCAGATTTTAGCTATTGTAAGTAGTGTTGCTACAAACATGGGGGTACATATATTCTTTCTGATTGGTGTTTCAGGCTTCTTAGGGTATATTCCTAGAAGAGGGATCACTGGGTCAAATGGAAGTTCAATTTTTAATTTTTTTGAGGTAACACCATACTGTTTTCCATAATGACTGCACCAGTCTGCATCCCCACCAGCAATGTACTAGAGTCCCCTTTGCTCCACAGCCTCGCCAACACTGGTTTAATAATTTGTTGATGGTGGCCATTCTGACAGGTATGAGGTGATGCCTCATAGTTGTTTTAATTTGCATCTCTCTGATGATTCGTGATGTTGAGCATTTCTTCATATGTGTCATAGCCATTTGTATGTCCTGTTTGAAGAGGTGTCAATTTAGTTCCTCTGCCCATTTTTTAATTGGATTCTTTGTCTTCCTTTTGTTGAGTTGTATGAACACTCTATATATATTGGAAATTAACCCCTTATCTGATATCTCATGGGCAATTATGCTCTCGCATACAGTTGTAGCCTTTCTGTTTTGATGATTGTATCTTTCGCTGTGCAGAAGCTTTTGAGTTTGATGTAGTCCCATGTGTTCATTTTCTCCTTTGTTTCTGTTGCCTTAGGTGATGTATCACTGAAAATTCTGCTGTGTATGATGTCTGAAATTTTGTTGCCTACAGTTTCTTCTAGGACTTTTATAAATTCATGAGTCACATTTAAGTCTTTTATCCATTTTGAGTTTATTCTTCTGTATGGTATAAGTTGATGGTCTAGTTTCATTTTTTGTTTATTTGTTTTGCATATAGCTGTCTAATTTCCCCAACACCATTTATTAAAGAGGCTGTCTTGACTCCACTGTATGCTCTTGCCACCTTTGTCAAATATTAATTGAGCATATTGCCTTGGGTCCATTTCTGGATTCTCTATTCTGTTCCATTGATCTATCTGACTGTTCTTGTGACAGTACCAGGCTGTTTTGATTATAGTGGTTTTGTAGTATAACCTGATATCTGGTATTGTGATCCCTCCAACTTTGTTCTTCTGTTTCAAGATTGCTGTGGCTATTTGGGGTCCTTTTTGGTTCCATATGAAATTTTGAAGTATTTGTTCTAGTTCTGTGAAGTATGTCATTGGTATTTTGATGGAGATTGAATTGAATCTATAGATTGCTTTGTGTAGAATGGACATTTTAATTATGTTAATTCTTCCAATACATGAACAAGGTATGTGCTTCCACTTTTTTATATCTTCCTCTATTTCTTTTTTTAATGACTTGTAGTTTTCTGTGAATAGGTCCTTTATTTCTTTGGTTAAGTTTATTTCTAGGTATCTTAATTTTTTTGCTGCGACGGTAAATGGGATTGTTTTTTTAGTTTCTCTTTCTGTGAGTTCATCATTGGTGTATAAGAATGCCATCACTTTCTTGACATTAATTTTGTATTCTGCTACTTTGCTGAATTCATTTATTAAGTCTAGTAAATTTTTGATGGAGTTTTTGGGGTTTTCTACGTATTGTATCATGTCACCTGCGAATAATGACAGTTTCACTTCCTCCTATTCCATTTGGATCCCTTTTATTTTTTCTTCCTGTCCAATTGCTGTGGCTAAGACTTCTAGTACTATGTTAAATAAGAGTGGTAAAAGTGGGCATCCTTGTCTTGTTCTGTTCTTAAGGGAAATGCTTTTAATTTTTACCCTTTGAGTATGATGTTGACATATAACTGATTTGTTACAATAATGCAATTATAAGTATTTTAAAGAATTACAAAAAGAGAAGAGGAATACTAAAAGGTAAAAAATCATAAAAGTTGTCTGGGAATACAACTCTGATGTATTCCCATAAAATGATTAAGGGAAATTATTTAAAATCTATGAGATATGCATTCAAGAAAGAAGAAGGCAGCCCTCGCCAGTTTGGCTCAGCAGTCAGAGCATTGGCCTGTGGACCAGAGAGTCCTAGGTTCTGTTCCTGCTATGGGCACATACCTGGGTTGCAGTTTGTCCCTGGCCCCAGTTGAGGTCCTGTGGGTGGCAACCAGTCGATGTGTCTCTCTCACATCAATGTTTCTCTCTCTCTCTTCCCCACTTTCTCTCTCCTGCTCTATCTGAAGATAAATGCAAAAATGTCCTCAGATGAGGATTAAAAAAAAAAAGAAAAGAACGAAGAATCAGACTGAAGACAAGCAGCGGATCATCTGTATCATGTCCTGATAACTTTTATGCTCAGAATGGTCATCAATAGCGCTGCCTTAATGAAAATTGTATGAGTAAAACACAAAACTGTGTGTCATTCACTCATTCACTCCATACCCATAGTTTTTTTTTTTTTTTGTAAATATAGAATAAATACATATGCCTGTGAGCATTAAAAGGTCATAAGTATAAGTTGACATATGGATGCAATTTAAACTACACACAGACACACAGAGATAGATGCACACATTTGCACCAGGAAATTATGAGGATGAAACTCCCAAAGAGAATCCTAAAAATTAAGGAACCATGCAGCCATGTAAAATGATGTTTTCTGAGATTGAAGGAAGCTATTGTACAAAATACACATAGAATCATTTGCTGAAAAAAGATGGAAACAGTAGCAAATGGCAACATTATTGCATATCTGTATCACAGGAATTAATAACAGTTGACAGAAAAAATAGTTAGGATATTTTTAGAAACAGCCAGGTGGGTCAATCTTCTCTCAATTGGAACAGGTAGTAATGCCTACTCTAATTTCTATGTTAAAAAAAAAAAGTTGTGAAGTGATTATCAACTCCCAAAATGAACATATAATCAGAATGACTATTAGTTTGAAGAAAGCTAACACAAAGATACAAGAAAAGAAAGGCATAGAATGAAAAAGTGTCCTGCCAATATAGCAGGTGATTGGAAACCATGTGAAAAAATTAAGAAGAAATATACATATGTAGTATATAAGTGTATATATGTTGGAGGGAGAAGATTGTGAATTGAAAGGTATACTGGTTAAAGTTTAAAAATAAATTAAAATATTAGTTAAATCACTAAAAAGTAGAACTTCTGTTTACGCTGGCAGATATAATTTACAAATGTATTCCAGTGCTAAAAAGGGAGGGTATTGAAATCATTTAAACTCATATAATTTACTTTCCAAATTTACCTTTGTAGAATTTGTTGTGAATAGTGTCCAAAATAAGGGAGACTAAACCAAGAGAAAGAACAATTAAGCAAGAAGAAGAAATTATCACAGAAATTAGTAAAAGTCATTGTTGACTAATATACATATCTTTTAAAATATAAAAGATAAAGATATATTGTATATTTTAAAAGTTAAAGAATATGAAATGAAACTATTAATGTCAAAAATATGTTAACCTCAAGAATAAAATTACAAAGTTTCACCAGAAAAATAAAACTGAAACAAACTCTATCATTTTAATAAAATGCAACACACAGAGTAATTAAAAATTAGCATATAAATCAAGTATTGCTTTTATAATTTAACTACAAGAATAATAATAAAATAATATAAAACTTAAAGCTAATAAAGGAGAAGTAAACAAAATTAATAAAAAAGTTTAACACTCAGGCAAAAGTTAAAAATGAGCATAGAATAGGAAAACAAATACTATGATAGGTTTTTCACATGTAAATATTTAGCAACTGAATTAAGATAAAACCTATATTAAACACTAACCTTATGAAAAGGATGTAGCAAATAGTGACAGATGCAACTATGAGAAAATTACTAGAAAAATCAAGAATACACTGCATTGATGATATTTGAAAAGCATTAGAGTACAGTAAAAAAAAGACATGCTAATGATGTAAATTTTCACAGGAGAGAATCTTTACATCTCTTAGGGGACAACAGTCAGTCATTTATATTACTAGAGACATTTGCAGATTTCAAAAGTCAAAGACGAGGCTTGGCTTTGGCCGAGATCTTTCACTAGAAAACAAAGCTAGACTAGAAAAGTTTCAGAAGCTGGAATTGAAGGGGGACTGTCAAAACCATAGACTATTTTTTGCCATGAGGCATTCTAGAGCTCTGATGCTGCTCAGGAACTAAGTCACTTAAAATATTTAAAAGGCATTGTAAATTTATCTGAAGTCACAAAATGATCAAAGACCAAACGTTGGAGGAATCTTGCCTCCAGAAAATCTTAGCCTTCTCCTAAAAGCTTTTGCTACATTTTGAAGTGCCTGTGTTAATAGGCTAGAAAACCACTTTGAAATTCTCTAAGGGGGATATATTTACTCCTGGCAGACTTTCAGTGAAGAGAAGATAAAATACTTGTAAGGTTCTCTATCAGTAGTTGCAAGAACCACATGTAAGATTATGCGATTAATTCAGATAAAATTGTACTTCGGCCCTGGCATAATTGCCTGATTGGATTTAGGTGATCACTGCATCACCCATTTAAAAAGGTAACACAGAGAATGGAAAGAAGGAAGCAATATTTAGAGATAAGAACCACTACTTTTCGAAATAAAACAAGTCAACCCACAAATTCAAGATGCTCTAAAAATCTTAAGAAGGGTGTCTTTAAATAAAAAGCACAAAGACATCATAGCAAAATTTCCAGAAAATAAAGAGAGGAGAACAAAAGTATGGGTGGTAGGAAGGGGCAGTGGAGGTATAATATCTGTAAAGAAGCAAAAATGAGTTAACCATCTCATTTCTCAACAATTACAGAAGCTAGAAAAAGTAGGCACCTCTTAAGGCTAAAAGAAAATGAGTGTTCATATAGAAGTTTATGATGAGCAAAAATATCTTTCAAGTCTTTTCAACAAGTGAGCTTGAACAATGGTGTATTCTTATTCAAAATAATAAATTTGAACCCCTACCTCATACCAAACACAATAATTAACTTAAAATGCATCATAAACCTAAATGTAAGAGCAAAACTTTTAAATGCTTAAAGAAAAACAGGCAGAAATCACAGTGTCCTTGGATTGGGCAATGTTTTTTCTTAGCTATGACACCCAAAGCATAGATGACAAAAAAAAAAAAAAAAAAGTATAAAGGTGGACTTCATCAAAGCTTTAAAAACATTTTGTTCTTCAAAGTATATTATTAAGAAAGTGAAAAGACAACCCAAGGAATGGGAGAATATATTTGCAATGCATATTTCTGATAACTTACTTCTGTGTAGAATACATAAAGAACTCATTCAATTCAACAATAAAAAGACAAATTACCCAATTTTAAAAATGGGCAATGGTTTGATTAGACATCACATGAAAAGACACAGATATGTCTAAACATATGAGAGACATTCAACATCATTAGTCATCAAAACCACAAGATACTTTTTCACATTCACTAAGATGGCTATAATGTATTAATTAAATTTATTGGGTGACATTGGTTAATAGGGTCATATAGGTTTCCAGGGTACATTACTATGATACATGATCTGTATAGCACATCGTGTACCCACCACCCAAAGCCAAATCATCATCTGCCATATATTTGGCTCCCTTTGCTCTTTACTACTATTCACTCTCCTTCCCTCTGGTCACCACCATACTGTTGTCTATCTGTATTTCAGTTTCATTTTTATATCCCACATGTGAGTGAAATCATATGGTTCTTAGCTTTTTCTGACTGACCTATTCCATTTGGCATAATATTTTCAAGATCCATCCATGTTGTCACAAATGGCAGTATTTTGTCTCTTTTTATGACTGAGTAGTGTTCCATAGTATATATGTACCATATTTTCTTTACCTAGTTTCTCTGTTGAAGGACACTTTGAGTGTCTGTCTTCATATTTTGGCAACTGTGATAATGCTTCAATGAACATAGGGGTGCATATATTCTTTTGAATTAGTGTTTCAAGTTTCTTAGGATATATTCCCAGAAGTGTGATTTCTCGGTCAAAAGTCAGATTTTTTTAATCTTGTGAGGAAACTCCATACTGTTTTCCACAATGGCTTCATCAGTCTGCATTTCCACCAACACTACACAAGGGTTCCATTTTCTCCACATCCTCTACAACATGTGTTGTTTGTTTTTGTATGCCATACTTTTTTTTTCTCTCACCCGAGGTCATTCTTGCACTTACCCTTAGAGAGAGCAGGAGGGAGAGAGAGAGGAAGAGAGAGAAAGAAACATTGATGTGAGAGAGACACATTGAATGGTTGACACCCACACGACCCCAACTGGGGCCAGGGACAAACTGCAATGGAGGTATGCACCTCTGGAGGGAACTGAACCTGGGACTCTCTGGTCCGTGGGCTGACACTCTAACCGCTGAGCCAAACAGACCAGGGCTGTATGCCATACTTTTTATTTCCATTCATCTCAAAGTATTTTCTAATTTCCCATGAGATTTCTTTATTTCTGATGCTTTGGTTATTTATAGGCATTCTTTAATTTCCATGTTACTGCATTTTTCTTATGTATTTTTCTTATTGATTTTTAAATTTAATTTCATTGTATTCAGAGAACATAATTTGTATAATTTCAATTCTTTTTAGTTTGTAGATTTTCTTGAATCTAAAATGCATGCAGAAGAATGGGTATTCTGCTGTTGGATACAGTGTTCTACAGATATCTGTTATGTCTAGTTTAGTTATAGTGTTGTTTTAATTTTGTGTTTACTTGCTGATCTTCTGCCTATTTGTTCTATTTATTATTAAAAAGTTGGGCAAAATCAACTATGTGCCCTGGTTATGGTACTTTTACAAAAGCTAAAAATAGGTCAGGCCATTTCATTAGCTGTGAGCCAGATTTTGGTTACCATGGCACTGAGGAGAGATAAGAAAATTTCCAAATTAAAACATCACAGGTCCTTTTGTCCTCTCAACTGTATTACCCCGGATTCCATCAGAGAAACAAAATCTGTAAGGAATATAATTCTTTTTTCTGTATGTATATGTATATGTATATGTATATGTATATGTATATGTACATGTACATGTACATGTACATGCATAGGTATCTATCATCTACCTACCTATCAAAATCAAGGAATTGGCTTAGGCAATTCTGAGGGTAAAATCTTTTTTAATGGGCGATACTGGAGAGTTGAGACAAAGCAGAGAAAGAGCTTGAAGATGATGTCCATCATCCTCCATTCCTTCAAAGAACGTCAGTAGACCACTAGATGTATGCCAAACCAGATTCCTTTATCTCAGGCCAAAGCTCCAGTATCAGCAAAGAATTCTCCCTTTCACAGAGACAGCTTGTGTTTCATTCTGCTGTCTGTTCGTGGCCCTGGGGCTGGTAGCCAGCCGAACTATCTCTCTGATTGTTACCATCCCGTGGCACCCAGGAATAGAAGCTGCGGTGGCCACCAGAGCCAGTTGATTTAAAAGCTTCCCCTGGGCAGAAGCCACAACAACTGGAGCACCCAATCAAAAAACCATGGCACCAACCTGTGTGAAAGTGCCCCTCTGGAAGATACTGGTGCTCTGGAGCCTGGCTGAGTGCACCCACCCTCTGAGATCTCTGAAAATTACAGTAAGCTTTCAGATGTGTGTTTTAGTATGCAGGTACCATGGTTCTCTTACTCAATTATTTTTAAAAGATAGATGTTTTTATTTTATACTCTTTCTTGACATACTTATAAGACATACTTATAGTTCTAAAAAATTCACTGTTTGCATCTTTTCTTTTTATCCTCACTCCAGGATATTTTTCTATTTATCTTCAGATAGAGTGGGAGGAAGAGAGAGAGAGAAACATCAATGTGAGAGTGACACATTGACTGGTTGCCTCCCACATGACCCGGACCAGGGCCGGGGATCGAACCACAACTGAAGTACGTGCCCTTGACTGAAATCGAACTCAAGACTCATTGTTCTGCAGGCCGATGCTCTAACTGCCGACTCCAAACCAGCCAGGGCACTGTTTTATCTTTAATGATTGCCTTTGAGAAATTCTGTTTTCAGTCTAAATGCTTTTCTTGTATAGAGATTACTATCCATTTCTTTTTTTCCTGTTAGGTACATGAAATGAGAGACTAAATACTTTAAATCAGAAATGGGTATTTGTTAAGGTTAGAGTTTAGACAAGGCTCAGTGTACATGGAGTACACTGTTGTTTCCAGGGCATAACTCTCCAGGGTTTTCAACTGAGAGTTGCTATATTTACTGAGACACCCCTCCCTGCTGCCACAGCACAAAAATGGTAGAAAAATCTGTACTGTTTTATGGAAGTCATCTTTTTACTTATTAATCTCCTGCTTTTTACATGTTTAGAAGCAGGAACAAGCCTTGGTGGGTGGGACTAAACTATATGTGAATGCCTCTTGAGTCTCTAGTTTTGTCCCTATAGTTATGAAAGATCTCCAACTTTGGCTTATTTTATGCCTGCCAGCAATTGCCTGCTTCTCTTGCTGAGCTTACACTTTTGACTTCTCACCCGTACCAGGTTTACAAATGACAACTGGACAAAATCCACTGCTTATGTTCTGTTCACTACTGCCTCTAGGAGTTTCAACTGAGATCCTGATGTGTCTAACGGGGCTCCTCTCTTAGTGTGTCATTTTTTTTTAGCATCACAATGCAGTGGTTAAATCTTCCTATCAGAGGGTTTTGATTTAATCTAATCCTTCAACTAAAGTAGAACTGATGATGGAGGGTTACGGTAAGTAAACTGTTCTTTCAGTAGGCTGGATCTTATGAGAATTAAACACATGCTGTGTATGGATCGGATAGTGAATGTGAAGATGAATCAATTGTGGCTCCAAGATTTTTGGTCAGAGGAAATTATGATGAAAAAATCAAGATATTAGTTTACTGGCTTGGTTTGAAAAGTCAGGATTACTGACTTGCAAACACAGATTGCTGACCAATAAGTCAATTATTTTTTGTACAAGTTTCCTATATACTTATAGATATGTACTTCTAGACTTACTAAAAATGAAGAGATAAACTGAATATCATGTTCATATCTAAAGTATCTGGATATTAAAAGAGGGCTTTTAATTTCTAAATATTTCATTGAAGTGGTTTTAAACCTAGTTTTTGTTTTTAGTTTATATTATAATTTTATTTCGTGCAATGTATTTTAAAATGTTAACTGTATTTGTCAATTATTTTAAATTTATATAAGTTCAATATAACTAACCACACTTTTGTTTTTCCCCTAGACGCATCTGAAGGTCCTCCAGAATGTTTTCAGGTCCTTAACGCTATGACTAATGAATATGGCAGTTGTGGTTCAGATGCTTCAGGATACAAAAAGTGTGACACTAAGTATGCTTTACAAAATCTATCTGAGAAACTCTATTTATTGCCTTAAATTTGAAAATATCACCACATAAATTTATATGAAATAAAAATATCACCTGGCCATGAAGTAAGACTGTATTTAATCAAGTTAGAGCAATGCTTGACATACAGAATGTCTGAGCCTCTTTTTCTCATATATCCAAATTACCCCTTGTACCTTTCCACAGACTGTTTAATTTACACATAGGATGACCATTCTTATAGTGATGAAATAAAAATCCATGAATTTTTACTATCCAGGAAGCAGTAAAACACTGTGTTTAAGAACATGTACTCTACAGCCAGACATCACGGCTTATCAACTTGAATGACCTTGGGTATATGTTTCACTTTTTTTATATATAAAATATAAATATCAGTTTCACCAACATCACTCATCTGGTACTAGTCTATGAAAAGCACTTAGAATGGGACTGACACACAGTATGCACATCACAAAGTACATCTTAGTACATTTATGAGATGGTTTTCCATGTGCTCAAACCCAGAATACACAGAGGTTTGTTTCATAATTGCTAAAGTATATACTGACTAAAGGAAACCTTCTATTATGACTATATTGTCTCTTAAATCACTGGTAATTTTTATGTAATTTCTTATAAAGTACTTTTCTGCTAATTGCAAAATTTGGGTCATTTTGATATTGGTATCTAGAGATTTATTTGCTCATTGTCACATTTTAATTTTCTGGTATGCCTAGCAATTTTTGACTTTATATCGGATACTATGAATAATATACAATGGAAACTATGCATTGATTTATGCATTTCAGAAGGCTAAAACATTTTGATATGGAAGGGATTGAACACAGCTGGACTCATAAACAATATACCTCTCTGAGCAGTAGCTGAAAACAGTGTTCATTTCTTATGACTCCTCAAGCATTTTATGAATTCCCTGGAATGTTCACTTTCATGCTTAGTTTGGTGGTTAGCCAGGATTTAAGATGATGTTCATATGCGTATCTTAGTGCTCAGTACCTTTTAATTTCCAGTCACCAAATTTACATTAGGCCCATCTTCTAATTCTGCTCTTTGATTATTCAAGCTAAGAAGATTGAATATGCTCTCATGAATTTTTTAGAAAGCTACAATCCAGAATATCTCATATGCATTATCCATTCTTAAGGCTCAATTATCATTCAAGTCTTCCCTTTCTGTTCACATTCCAATGTGTGTGTGTTTGTGTGTGTGTGTGTGTGTGTGTGTGTGTGTGTGTGTGTGTGTGTTAGATTAGAATTTTACCCTATCTGGAATCCATTTCAACCCACTTAACTGTAGACATGATTTTTATGTCAAGATCTGTGTTAATGCCTTCCAGCCAAAAAACTACCAGGAAAGCACCCATAGTTAAACAAGTTGGGTTACTTACGTCTTGCAGTCAGTGAGACTTCATACTATGGGAAACTGTGAAACATCTTGGCTCCAAAGGTTTAGAGACTTATAGGATTTGAGCTTGTGTTAAGTGATTTTCAGTAGGGTTTCAGGAAGTGGAACATTGCTCTGAAGTGGATGTTTTCAGGAAGAGAAGGTAATTCTGTGATTGGATATTTTAATAAATCATATTTGAAGAAGGAAGACTAGAGTGAAGGTAAAGCTATAATTGGTAATAAAACAATAGTCACTCATATTAGTTGGATGAGAGGGATGTTTGGTAATTTTGTTGCTTGGATCATGTTTATTTCTTCCCTTTCTATGTTCAGACATAATTTATGGTGTGTGGGCTTGCATTTTTCTTGATCCACCATGGTCACTGAATGGCTTTACCTAAAGTTGATGTTCTTGTAATTGCTTGTGTAAGTTCCAGGTCTAGGAATGAGTGCAAGTCAACTTGTATCAACTTCAAGGCCTTCCTGTTAATATGAGACCTTCTCCTGAATGTCAGAGGCTGCTTTTCTCTTTTTCATTTTCTTCTTTTGCCCAAAGGGAGAAAAAAAAAAACAGGTCATAAAAAATTGCTTGCCTTTCTCCACCAAAAAAATTGCTCCAACATACCTAGATTTTTACCATTGCTAAGATTTTACTGAGTAGTAGGTTATTAAGAGAACATAGTATATAGTTGGGCTGGGGTTAGTCTCTCCTGCCCCTTTGGAACAGGATAATACTTTGAATCCTTTGATGTAGCAATGAGTGTGTGGTAGCCTTTATAACACCAAACAAAATTCATAGGCCAAATAACAAATTTATGGTATAACATGTGCTATAAGCACATGCTCACAACAATCCATCAGACATAATTTTGAGGATATTCATTTTGTCAAAATGCTGCACATACCTTAAATGACGTACATAGTGATAACTCCACTATAACAAATTAGTATATAATTTGTTTACTTTTGTTTATTAATGCAACTTTGACCCTTGAGCTTTTACTTCTAAAATTATTCAATTAAAAATTAAACAGATGTTATATTTATGCTTAGTAAATATTTAGGAGTTTAGATAAATTTAACTGATGCATTTTAACAGTTTATTGTTCTTATTTTTTATTAGATAAAATACAGTTTCCTACCTAACATGTATGCAACTTATAGATCCTTTACTGCAACTCCTTATCCATGTGTCTTACAAAAGAATACTACCCTTTCAAATACAAGTTACTTGTATGTAAAATAGGATCAATAATACTGTCTCTTCCTATTTCATAGAAATTTTAACATAATTTCATTTTCATTATAAACATCTGAAAACACTACTGTTTTACCCTCATGGAGTTTTGTTTAAAGTCCAGATATAACATAGCATTCTGAAGATAGAGTGTATGTAAATTCCTTTGAGTCATTTGTCTTCATTTTGCTTTTTTTTTATTTTTGCATTTTTATTAATTTACATGAGCTAATAATTGATTGCAGTTTAGGTGTACAACTTGATTAATATTTCCATCATGCAAGTATGTTCTCTCCAATCTCTGCCTGTGTTTTTATCTAATGATGGTAGATGAATGTAGTCTGTCCAAAATTTTTATATAAATGGACTCCTAGAGTATGCATATTTTTGTGTCAAACTTGATATACTCAGGATGATTTTTGAGATCCTAATAGATTGCTCTCATATTAGTAGTTTATTTTCATTGATGAATAATTGTAAATTATCACTGAAAATTTTTGGGATCCTAATAGATTGCTCTCATATTAGTAGTTTATTTTTATTGATGAATAACTCTAAATTATCACTGAAAATGATATATACAACATAAATAACACTATTAGTTTATCCATCCACTTATTTATGGTCAATTATGTGATGCACTGTTTTGATGTATTATGAATAGAGCTGCTATAAACCTTCAAGGAAGGTCAGGTCTTTATGGTGAGATATAGTTTCATTTATATTGGGTAGATAGATACATAACATTGTAATTGCTGAGTCATGTAAGTTTATATAAACCTTTTTTAAGAAACTGATAAATTTTTTTTCAGAGTGGCTGTGCAATTTTATATTCACACTAGCAGAATCTGAGTCCTTGTTTCTCCATAATGTGCTACTTGGTATTATCAGTCTGTTTTATTTTAGTCATTCTAGTTGTAAGTTATTTTTGTTTTAATTTGCATATATATAATTAATAATTATTTTTAGCATTTTTCTAGTTTTCTTGTCAATGTGTGAATCTTCCTGTGTGAGGAATCTCTTTAAATTGTTTTCCATTATATTTAGATTAGTTTAGTCTTCCTTACATTGAGTTTTACCTTTGTATCTTTTATTTCTGAACTAATTATAGATTCACCAGAAGTTGCAAAAAAAAAACATAGAGAGAATAGAGAGACCCCTGTACACTTCAATTGGTTCCCCCAAATGGTAACATCTTATTACACTTGTCTGTAGTACAATATAAAAACCAGGAAATTAGCACTGGTAAATTCATACACCTTACTCCTTAGATTTCATCAGTTCTACTGCATTGGTAGTGGTGGTGGTGGTGGTGGTGGTGGTGGTGGTGTGTGTGTGTAGTAAATTGCCATCTTAACAATTTTGAGTTTTCAATTGATAAATATAAAATGTCTCATTTTATTTCAATCTTCTTTAATTTTTTCAGTCAGCTTTGTTAGTTTTCAGTGTTAATGTGTTGCATTGATTTCATTAAATACATTCCTAAACATTCTGTTTTTGAAACTATTATGAATAGAATGCTTTTCTAAATTTCATTTCCACATTGTTCAATATCATAATAATAATGAAGATACAAATATCAATTTATATTGATCTTTTATATTGTGTGAACTTCCTAGGTTTTTTTGTTTGTTTGTTTGGTTTTGGTAGGCAAATTTCTTAGCATTCCCATATCCAGGATTATATCAATTACAAATAAAGTCTTAATTAACAATCATTTCTAATTGGAAAGCATTTAATTGATTTTTCTTGCTTGATTGCACTGAATGAATATGCATTAAAAAGTTGAAATATAAGTGGAGAAAGAACACTATCTCATTTCCAATTTTATGGGAAAAAAATTCAGCTTTTCATCATTAAGTTTATTGGTAGCTATAGGTTTTTTGTTGTCTTTTATCTGACTGTGAAAGTTTCTCTGTATTCCTTCTTTGCAGAGAGTGTTTAATCTTAAAAACTGGTTGCATTTTTTTCAAATATTTTTCATTTCATCCACCTATTGACATGATTCTATATTTCTTCCCCATCATTCTATTAATATAGCATATTACATTAATAAATTTTCATATTACACTGACCTTGGGTCATATTTTTATTCTTCACCCAATGTTTAGCTTTTAATTGGTTGTTTAGACCATTCCCTTTAAAAGCGATTACTGTTACCGTTGTTATCTTCAAATAATAATATATGACACAGTAATAGCTCACCCTCTAATAACAGTATACTGCTTTTCATGTAGTGCAGGTTTATTATTATCCCAATTCCTCCATCTTTTGACATAGCTGTTATTCATTTTACTTATACATATGGTATAAATACTCAATACATTTTTTGTATTACTATTTTAAGTAGACAGTTATATTTTAGTTCAGTTAAGAATAAAAAAAAATAAAACTATTATTCTTTTATTTAATTATTATTTATTTATTTTTTGATACTCTTTAATTATGTAGATGCTTTTCTGACACAGGTACTTTTTATCTTCTCTGAAGAACTTCATATAACATTTCTTGTGATTCATTTTAAGTTTTGTTGTTATTGAATTATAGAAGTAGTTTATATATTTAAAATATAATCTTTATCAATATATAAATTATAAATATTTTCTTTTGGCTATTCTTATCCTTTCCTTGATGATATCTTTTGGAGAGAAAAATATTTTAATTTTGATGTAGTTCATTTTATTCATTTGTATTTTTACAGGATTTGGTACAATTCCAAGGACATCTTTGCCCCATTGCATAGTAGTGATGAAAACAGAATTATATGTCTTGTTCCTGATTAAAGGAACAACTTGAATCATGATATTATTAGTGGGTTATATATACAGGTCTATCAGATTGAGGAACTTTCTATTTCTAGTTAGACGAGAATGTTTAGCACAGATCAGTATTAGATTTTATGAAATGCTTTTTCTGTGATTATGCATTTTTTTCTTTTCTGTTGTTTGAATTAGAATATTTTACACATTAACCCAATCTTGCATTCCTTGTTAATTCCCACTTCATTATGGTGTTTAATCATTTTTATATAATTGTAGATTTGGTTTGCTAATATTTGGTAAGGATTTGTGCATCTTTGTGATGACTTTGTTTGGCTTTGATATCAGGGTAAAACCTGCCCCACGGAATGAGTTAGAAAGTGTTTTACTCTTCTCATTTTCTATAAAGTTTGTGTGGAATTAGCATTAATTTTTCTTTATATAGTTCATAGAATTCATAACTAAAGCCATCTGGCACTGAGAGAGAGAGCTCTGTCTGTGAATTGGGGCGCACATTTAGATTTAGGCAAATTTAAAGATCCTTTTCGCTTCTTTGGCCAGAGGCCGTCTCTCACCAGCTCCTGGCTGGAGGTGGCTTGTTCCGCACGTGCTGACCCCAGGGGGAGCCAGGTGGCTGGGGTGTTAGCTCCTGTAGTGGCGGTGAGGGCTCTGGACCTGGGCCTTGCTGACCAGGGTAAGGCTCTGGTGATCCTGGGCCCGACTGCAGCTGATGTCGGAGGGGGACCCCCAGGCCAGCTCCTCCTCACTCTGGGTCAACTCCGCATCTGGTTCTTCTTGGCTCCAGGAGAACTTTGAGGACTCCTCGCTTGGCTTTGGCTGACGTTGGGGGGCTTCAGGACTGGACTCTGGCTCCCTTCGGGGAGACCCCTGGCCTGGGTCTTGCTGACACTGGGGGAACCCTGGGCTCGAGTCCGGCTCCCTTCGGGGAGACCTCAGGCCTGCCCCCTGCCCTAGACTAGGGTGATCCTGGGCATGTCTCCAGCTGACATCGGGGGCATTCCAGGCTGGGTTGCCGCACACGCCGAGGAGACCTGGGCTCACTCATTTCTTCTGGGTTCGATTCGAACTCCACAAGCACTCGTTTCGCCCACAAAGTTGAGGTGATGCTCTCGGGAGTCTCAGCCTTTAGGCCTTCCAGCTGTGGGCTGCGCTTCAGCGGTGTATCCATGGCCCAGCCTGTAACCACCACCCCCCTGCCCCTCCAATCTGTGTTTACACTCTCTCTTAAAAATTTGCTACTTTTACTCAAAATGTTGCTGGTGATATTTTTTTCTGTCCTTCTTACCGTATCAAGAAGACATTAAGTTTATCAGCTTCCATGCCCGGGCCTGCCCTGATAAAATGACAGCCTCAGCTGAGCTGGGAGAAGGCTGAGCTTGGCCACCAACTCAAGCAAGAAGACCTCTCACTATTCTTACTTGATTTTATAGCAGCTTTTTATAAATGCTTCTCAATTTGCTATTTGCTATTTATCAGTTTTTATAGCCCTGAAATGGCTGTTTCTACCAATTTGCCCAGTTTTATACTTGTTTAAAGGGGAGATGACTTAACCTGTATCTTCTCTTCCTCACAGTCTCCTCATTTAGATTTATCTACATCATTTTATTGTTTTGTATCTGATTTATCACAAAATCTAGCAATATGCCCGTGATAAACACTCTCATCTAACTAAGACTAGGAATGAAGCTTCTCAATCAGGTTAAAGCTATATGTATTTTGTACTTAAACAAGTTATAGCTGGGATAATTTCCTTCAATGTGAAGAACTCAGTTTACATTTATTATTTTAGTTAAGACTGCTAATGAAAACTTGTTTTAATTATTGTCTAAAAATGTCACATTTCATTCTGAAAGATGTTTTCTCTGCATATAGAATGAAAAGACAGTAGTTTGCCTTACCTTTGAATCTGTCATTCAATAATCCTGGATTCCAATATTTCTTTTGGAAAGTCAGTAATTTGCATTATTGTTTGTTTGTTATTAATGCTTTTTAATTTTCCAGTTACTTTCATAATTTGTGTGCTTTACAGCACTATCATTATAATGTATTTTATATTAATATTTATTGCATATACTACTTCTTGAGTGGATCTCAAAATCTTTACCCATAATAGTGAGTGAAAGTATTATGTTTAAAAAATTGAAAAGGAAATCAAGTAAGACTGATAATTATATAAACTTTAATCATTTTTAGGGTAGAAAAAACTGTAAATTGATTATTCATAAGAATCAAAAAAAGTGAAAGAATCATTACAAAAAAGTTTTCAGGTTAACTAAGAAATAGTTCATAATTAATAAAATGTTCAGCTATTATTAAGAATGCAGGTAAAGTCCTGGCCGATTTGGCTCAGCGGTTAGAGCGTTGTTCCATGGACCAGAGAGACCAGGGTTCTGTTCCCACTAAGGGCACGTACCTTGGTTGCAGTTTGTCCCTGGCCCTGGTTGGGGTCGTGTGGGTGTCAACCAGTCAATGTGTCTCTCTCACATCCATGTTTCTCTCTCTTCCTCCCTCTCTCTCTCCTGCTGTATCTGAAGATAAATGCAAAAATGTCCTCAGGTGAGGATAAAAAAAAAAAAAAAAAGTAAAGCCCTCACTTTTTTGGTGTTTCAAAATTAATTGCATACATCTTTTTTCAAAACTTCAATGTTTCATTTACATCTTTTTGCTTTAAAAATAATATTCTAATATTTTTTGTTTTTATAACTAATGATTTTCTTTTATTGGTAAATTATAGAGATATAATGTGTGGAAAATTACTATGTAAATATACAGGTGAAAATGCACTTGAAATTCGAAATGCCAGTACTATTTATACTAACATACAAGGACAAATCTGCGTGTCATTGGAATATGCATATGATCATGAACAGAGTGCACAAATGTGGGTAAAAGATGGAACTATTTGTGATACAAATAAGGTATGTAGATTTTTGGTCCCAAATGACTTTCTAATTTATGCTCTTTTTTTAGATGCATGGTTAGTATTTTTCTCATAATTTAAGTGCACAATTTCAAAAATAAGAAAATAGAAAAAAATTAAGTTAAGAAAAAACTAAAACAGAAAAATATATAATCTGCATTCATGCATAGATGTTATATCCATGAATGTTTTATTGACTTTTATCTTACAAATTGTGTATATTCACTGATTTGAGAAACATATTGTTCATTCACTCTATTTTGTTAAATTATATTGCATAAAGTACTTCTAATGACATGATCTATCTTATAATATAATTACTTTTAAATAATTGTTAAATAATATATGTCCATTTTAGTGATGAAAATAATATAGAATGTATAGAGTAAGCCAAAATTAATTGAAGGCACTTATCTGAGGTATAACTACTCTTTCTGTTTTTATGAGCATTCTATCAAACACTATATATGTTATATATATATATACATAATACTTACCTAAATATATCAACAACAGTGACATATTTTTATAAGAACATCTCATCTTATTATCTGATTTTGTTATTTTATTATTTCATAGTAAATATAGATATGTATCAACATTTCTGTCTTCCTAGATTTTTCTCTATGAAATATATGTTACTGTTGTATATATACATACATACACAACAAAACTGGTTTAAATTATTTTCATATCTCAGTTTTAAGTTATAAAGTCTCTTTAGTCTAATAAGAAACAACATATTAAATTACTTAATGAAGAACAGAGCAAAAGGCAAAAGGTAATTGACCTGGGAGCAGAAGATTTTTTTTGTAAATGAAGTGTAAAATTTTATGTTTTGGTTATACCAGATATAAATGAAATCTTACATTTTTCTCATTTTAAATGTAAATCATTATAAATGATTAAAATATATTATTTTTACATGATATTCATGGAAATGCTGTCATACATAATAAAATCTTATTGTAACCTAATTTGCTAAAATTCATTTTAAAATTAGGAGTAAAAAATGTAAAAGTTGTTACCCAAAATTCTCACACAAAACTCGGTCTTTTAAGAACCTTTGTAATAAGTTTGCTTTTATGAAATTCACTTTGCAAAATGTTTACCAAATTGTTGCCTAAACTGTCTTTATTTTTTTATTTATTTTTAAATTTTTTATTTATTAATTTGTTTTTGTTACAGATGTTTCTCATTTTCCCCCCACTGACACCTTTCACCCCTTCCACTCCGCCCTATCCCCAGCTTTGTTGTCTATGTTCATTGGTTATGCATACATGCATGTAAGTTCTGTGGTTCATATCTTCTCCCACAAAACCCCCCTCCTCTGAGGCTTGTCAGTCTGTACCCCACTTCTATGTCTCTGGGTTAATTTTGTTCAGCAGTTTGTTTAGTTCATTATATTCCAGAAATAAGTGAGATCATGTGATATTTGTCTTTCTCTGCTTGGCTTGTTTCACTTAGCATAATATTCTCCAGGTCCTTCCATGCTGTCTCAAGGGATAAGAGATCTTTCTTTCTTACAGCTGCATAGTATTCCATTTTATATATGTACCACTGCTTTTTTATCCACACATCTATTGATAGACACTTGGGCTGTTTCCAGATCTTAGATATTGTAAATAGTGCTGCTGAGAACATAGGGGTATATATATTTTTCTAATGTGAGTTTCAGGCTTTTTAGGATATATTCCTAGAAGTGGGATCACTGGATCAAATGGCAGAAAATTTTTAATTATTTGAGAAAACACCATACTGTCTTCCATAGTGGCTGCACCAGTCTACATTCCCACCAGCAGTGTACCAGAGTGCCCCTTTCTCTACACCCTCCCTAATACTTTTTGTTTGATGATTTGTTGATGGCAGCCAATCTGGCAGGTGTAAGGTAATACCTTATAGCTGTTTTAATTTGCATCTCTCTGATGATTAGCGATGATGAGCATTTCTTCTTATGTCTTTTGGCCATTTTTATGTCCTTTTTGGAGAGGTGTCTATTTAGGTCCCTTGCCCATTTTTAACTGTTTTTTTTGTCTTCCTTTTGTTGAGTTGTATGAGCACTCTATTTATTTTGGAAATTAACCCCTTATCTGATGTATCATTGGCAATTATGTTCTCCCATATAGTGGGTTCCCTTTCTGTTTTGATGGTTGTTTCCTTTGCTGTGCAGAAGCTTTTTAGTTTGATGTAGCCTCGTGTGTTCACTTTTCCTTTGTTTCTGTTGCCTTAGGTTATGTATCAGTGAAAATTCTGCTGCTTATGATTTCTGAAATTTTGTTGCCTACATTTTCTTCTAGAAATTTTCTAGATTCACTGGTCACCTTTAAGTCTTTTATCCATTTTGAGTTTATTCTTGTGTATGGTGTAAGTTGATGGTCTAGCTTCTTTTATTTATTTTTTTTACATATAGCTGTCCAATTTTCCCAACACGATTTATTAAAGAGACTGTCTTTACTTCATTGTATCCTCTTGCCACCTTTATCAAATATTAATTGAGCATAATCTTTTGGGTCAATTTTGGCTTCTCTGTCCTGTTCCATTGATCTATATGCCAGTACCAGGCTGTTTTGATTACAGTGGCTTTGTAGTATGACCTGATATCTGGTACTGTGATCCCACTAACTTTGTCCTTTTTATCAAGATTGCTGTGGCTATTTGGGTCTTTTTTGGTTCTGTATAAACTTTTGAAGGATTTGTTTGAGTTCTGTGAAATGTGTCATTGGTGTTTTGATGGGGGGATTGCATCAAATCTACGGATTGCTTTGGGTAGTATGGACATTTTAATGATGTTATCTTCCAATCCATGAACAAGGTATGTACTTCCACTTTTTTATATATTCCTCTATTTCTTTTTTCAATGTCCTATAGTTTTCTGCAAATAGATCCTTTAATTCTTTGGTTAAGTTTATTCCTAGCTATCTTAATTGTTTTGCCACAATGGTAAATGGGATTTTTTTTTTTAGTTTTTCTGTGAGTTCATTATTAGTGTATAAGAATGCCATCGATTTCTTGATGTGAGTTTTGTATCCTGCCACTCTCCCAAATTTGTTTATTAAGTCTAGTAGATTTTTGATGGAGTCTTTAGGATTCTCTAAGTACAATATCATGTCATCTGCAAATAATGACAGTTTCACTTCCTCCTTTCCAATTTGGATCCCCTTTATTTCTTTCATATCTAATTGCTGTGGCTAAGACTTCTCATACTATGTTAAATAAGAGTGGCAAAAGTGGACATCCCTGTCTTGTTCCGGTTCTTAAGGAAAATACTTGTAGTTTTTGCCCATTGAGTATGATGTTGGCTGTAATTTTTTTATATATGGCCTTTATTATATCGAGATATGATCTCTGTATTCCCACATTGATGAGCGTTTTTATCTGACATGGTTGCTGGATTTTGTCGAATGCCTTTTGAATGTCTATTGATATGATTATATTGTTTTTATCTTTTATTTTATTTATCTGGTGTATCATATTTATTGATTTGCAAATATTACACCAGCCTTTCATCCCTGGAATGAATCCCACTCGGTCATGGTGAATAATTTTTTAAGGTATTGCTGGATCAAATTTGCTAATATTTTGTTAAAGATTTTGGCATCTATCTTCATCAGGGATGCTGGCTTGTAGTTTTCTTTCTCTGTAGTGTCTTTAAATCTAATTGATTTTGGAATTAGAATTATGCTGGCCTCATAAAACAAGTGTGAAAGTCTTCCTGCTTCTTGAATTTTTCTGGAATAGTTTGAGGATAATGGGTGTTAGATCTGCTTTGAATGTTTGGTAAAACTTCCCCATGAAACTGTCTGGGCCTGAGCTTTTGTTTGGTTGGAGAGTCTTGATAACATTTTCAATTTCCTTAGTTGTTATTTGTTTGTTCAAGTTTTCTATCTCTTCTCAGTTCGGTTTTGAGAGACTTTGTGTTTATAGAAATTTGTCCATTTTGCTTAGATTGTCCAATTTGTTGCGGTATAAGTATTCATAGTATTTGTTAATGATCCTTTGTATTTTTGTGGTGTCAGTTGTTACTTCTCCTCTTTTATTTCTGATTTTGTGTATTTGGGTTCTCTCTCTTTGTTTCTTGGTGAGTCTCGCTAATGGTCCATCAATATTGTTTATCTTTTAAAAGAAAGAGTTCTTTGTTTCATTGATTTTTTTCAAAAATTTTTTTTATCTTTATGTCACTTATTTCTGCTCTGATCTTTACTATTTCTTCTCTTCTACTTGCCCTGGGGTTTTCTTTTGGTTTGCTTTCTAGTTCTTTAAGTTGTAAGGTTAGATGGTTTATTAGACATTTTTCTTGTTTCTTGAGATAGGCATGTAGTACTATGAACTTCCCTCTCAAGACTGCTTTCGCTGCATCCCATACATTTTGTTTTGTTGTGTGTTTATTTTGTTTGGTTCCCAGGAAGGTTTTAATTTCTTCCTTGATCTCCTTGGTAACCCAGTCATTGTTTAATAACATGCTATTTAACCTACATGTGTTTAAATGTCTTTGCATGTTTTTATAGTAATTGATTTGTAGTTTTATGCCATTGTGATCTGAGAAGATGCTTGATATGATTCCAGTCTTCTTGAACTTGTAGAGACTTAGTGTGGGCCTGGGGTCTGGTCCTGGGAGATGGTCTGTGTAGCTTCCATTTACTCTTCCATCATTTTAGAATCCTTCAGTATTTGATTCTTTTGAGAAGTTACGTTGCGTCACATTTTCTGAGCCTAAACATAACTTTTACTTTATCTCCAGTAACCATATGTTTATTTTCAAAGAATATGTACACCTTTTGTGGTTGTTGTCGTTTTATCATTTTAAGTACTTCATGCAAAAAGGTTTCTACAGAAACCTATTCTACCCAAGTGGCAAGAATAAGAAGATGCGTTATAGCTTTTATCTAATAACAAATAAAAAAATCTCTGTTTCGGAGAGTTTAGTGAAGAACCATTATTTTTATTATACTATTATTATGTGTAGATAAATAATTTGTGTGGTTTTTATAGCTAGATTCCTACTTTGGATGGGTTTTCTCACTAGCTTTCCTGCATATTGCAACAGAAGTAAGCATTTAAATCAGAAAACAGATTAATTTATTGCACAGAAACATGACTAATAATCTTTTCTCAACTTATTTCTAGTTTGGCTCTAATAATTTTTTAACAGGTCTGATAATTAGGTTATCTTCTTCTGGACAACAGCTCTGTAAATTATATATCTAACTTCTCTGCCCAATTTCTAGTTAGGTATTAAGTGATCATTCTTACAGAGCAGATACATTTTTAACTGCAGCAGCACTAGTCTGTATCCAGACCTGGAACATTTAGTGGTTACCACAACCGCTCAAAATAACCTGAACATGTTTGTCATCAGTATATTTCCTTCTAAGTCTTAAACAGAGGTATGTGTTGCCATAATTATCAGACACCATCAATAATGTATTTTCCCATGGTCAGTAATGTTTAGCAAAATATATGTGAGCAGATTCTATTCACTCTCTGGTCTTAAAAATCAGTATATTGGTCATATATATTTCAAGAGAAAAAATTGCAAAGAAATATTGCCAATATTATTTGGAAAACTATTTTTTTTAATAAAAATAGTATTCCCAATTATATAGTATTTGGTTTATTATCAGTTATTCTAAGGCCCTCCATGAGTGTCATCAACATGTGTTTCTTATTTTTGAAACATAGTAGCATTTAATATTACAAGTTAAAAGATGCTTTAAAAAATAATAATCTAAACTTTTGAGCTTTATGCTTAGCTTTCCCTATCTCAGTTAATTGTACCACAACCCAGAGAGTGAGACAAGCCAGAAACTTTGTTGTCATTTACCCATTTGTCTTTTCATCTTCCATTTACTAGCTATCACTAAATTTAGGTGCATTAAAATTTTTAACTATATCTCAAATATAACCACTGATTTCCATCTATTTTAAGAAAGAAGGAGAGAGAGATAGAAACATGGATGAGAGAACTTTGATCAGCCGCCTCTTGCATACCCCCCACTGGGGATCTGGCCCACAACCTAGGCATGTGCCCTGACCAGAAATCAAATTCGCCACCTTTCGGTTAATAGGTTGACACTCAAACATTGAGCCATATCAACTGGGCTTTTTTTGTTTTTAATTTCTTTTTCTTTCCATCTAAATCATTAAGACTCAATTTCACTATATGGTTATTTTCATGGATTACAGTCATGGCATTCTAATTCATCTCTGTATATTTTCTTTTGCCTTTCCATCCTTAATTTTATCAGCTTCCCATCTTTCAATTAAATCTCTAAATAAAACCATTTGCTTACAGCTATAAGCCAACTTTACAATTGAGATTGGAAGGTTCTACATAATCCTACCCTAACAACTTCTATCAGATCATACTTAGTGTTTTATGTTTGTATGTGTGTGTGTGTTTCTATATCTTTTACTGAAATATGAGCAATATGATTTTGTGTGTGTGTGTTCTCAGGGCCAAGCACATTGTAGAATTCAAATATTTAGTTAATTAATAATTTAATGGCTGTTTTTTGTGTAACAGCTACATCGCCCTTAGTATTATTCAAAATTCCCATACTGTTTCCAGTGTAGGGTTACTATAAATATTATTTCTTTTTCTATAAGTATCTGTCTTTCATGTCTATGCTTTATTAAGTTCTGTTCAGTGTTTGGAATCAATAAGAAGAGTTTACTGTTCTCACATATGAGATAAATTACTTGTATTTTTTTATGTAATTATTTTTTATTATAGTATCATATGTTAATCTTTGATTTTCTTTATTTCGTTCCCGTGACTTCCATGCCAGCAAAAGGAAGGAAGATGCTTTTATTGTTTTGTTTACTCTCAGATAATCAGAGTCTCATCTAGTGTTAAAAACACAGTAGTACTATAAATTAGTCACTTATAGTTAGTATATTAATATTTATTGTTAAATCAATACCTCTTAGATGCCAAATGTAGATGATATTTCAGTTAACTTACTTTAGCTAATTTCCTTTTTAGTTTTGCAAGAATAAGGAGTGTGTACAAAAGGACTTGACTTATGAATGTGATGCACAAAAATGCAAATCTCATGGTGTAAGTATCAGTATTATGACATAAGAATATAAATCATTAAAAGTGATCCTAGGACTGGCCAGGATGGCTCAGTGGTTGAGCATCAACCCATGCACCAAAACGGTTGCAGGTTTGATTCCCAGCCAGGGCACATGCCCAGGTTGTGGGCCCAATCCCCAGTGGGGACCATGCAGGAGGCGGCCAGTCGATGTTCTCTCTCATCGATATTTCTGTCTCTCTCCCTCCCTCTTACTCTAAAAATTAATAAAGAAGAAAACAATTAAAAAAAAAAAGTGATCCTAGGAAAGCAAACACACAGCTAAACACATACACACACACATACACACACACGTACTTCTTAACCACATAAGAAAATTGGTCTTATCTGACTTAAGTATTATTTTAATATTTTACTTGAACACAAATAAGTTGAGCTACTTATAAGGTAAAATTTCTCATTTTTTCAGAAATGCAATAATAAAAAGAACTGTCACTGTGAACCCAATTATTTACCTCCAAATTGTGAAACTCAACAAGATAATTGGCCTGGAGGGAGTGTTGACAGTGGCAATTATCCACCTAACACAATGCGTAGTCTTGGTAAGTATTAATAACAAATTGAAAACAAAATTAAAACAACATTTTAATTTATTAAATAGAATAAATAAGCGCTATTTTGTCTACCAATTTATTTTTATTTATTTAAATTTTTTATTTATTTTTTTGTTACAGATATTTCACCTTTTTTATCCCATTGGCACCCCCCCTCCAATTTATATTTAGATTATGTTTGTACATCAAATAATAAATTGTATATAGCTTTTTGACTTATATTTTACTTATAGAGAGTATGTAATAGAACATATTTAACATATATAGTAGATGAGATATGACTGTAAGGAACAAGGCAGGAAAATAGAAATCACTTCAGTCCTTTATACAGAAGGACTTTAACATAAGGCAACAGGTAAGACATGATGACAGAAATAAAAACCAGAGAATGGTGAGACAAACCAGAGATAAGCAACAGCAGAAATCCATTTTCACTTGTTGGGGTTGGTGGGACAATAAAAGGAAGTAGTAATTCTGGAATCAGAATCTGAGCCATGCTGCATGACACATAACTATGGTCAAAGTTACCTATCAGAATCTGGACCACAGAGAGAGGTACTGTCCAGCATGAGGTAGAGATATAGAGCATTCACAGCCATTATTAGGGATGTAGGAGAGGAAGGGCAATAAATAGCATGGATATTTTACTCTTCTGATTCTCCAAATTTTATTCAGTGACTTCCTGATTGAGCCAGCGACTTCCACTGACTAAATCTAACTAGAAGACAAAAAGTAAATGAACTTGAGGAATCTAGTACCCTATAATTTTTTTTTGTTATATGCAGGAATGTACTTTAGAGCAAGCCAACATGTTCAGTTATGCTTTGGGCAAGATTTTCTTTATATAAAAACTTAAATTTGCATATAATTATAGCAGGTTTTCCCAGATTTTGAGCCAGAGGTAGTTCTTAACATTTCCACATTCATTTTATTGTTTAAGGCCATATGGTAATAAATTACTAGATTACAACATTATAGCATATGTAAGTATTATCAAGCTGTTCCCATTTTAGTAGTAGTAACAACTAACTTCCAAGGGCTTATGTTCAAATCAACTGAAATTCATTGTTTCTGTTCATGCACATACATGCCATTTTGCCAATGAGCAGAGGAGACTGACTACTCCTTTCCTAGAATCCAGGTTGACCTTAGTGATGGGATTAATCAATAAATGTACAATGAGATTCTTGGACTTCCCTGGTCTTCCTGCAAATTCTGACTGGGTCTTTTAGAATACTAATTCTTGGGTCTCTCATTGTTGGAACACTTATTCTGTTGAAATTCATCTTTTCTGTATGAAATGTGATTACACTGAGACACAAAAATACAACAATACACTAAGCCCTCCCCAAATTTATGACTCACAAAATGATCAAATTTAAGTGATTGTTTTAAGTTACTAAATTTGTAGTTTCTTATACAGCTCTCTCTTTCTCTCTCTCTCTCCATATATATATGGACTGGCCTGTACACACACACACACACACACACACACACACACACACACACACACTGATATCATTGATAGCAGAAGGGTTATTTATATAACAAATATCTAAAATGTGTGGCATTAGCTTTGGAATTTGATGGTGTGTGGTAGAAAAACCTCTAGGAAACTGTTAAAAACCACTATAGTATATGGTAAAATTGTCTTTAAAAGACAGTTGGTGAGCAATTCAAAAACATGTTATTTGAAGTTGGGAAAATAAGTTTTATTATGAATTAGTGAGCTATTTTGCATCACTGCTGCCTGGGGTAATGTGAAAAGTAGAATCCATGGTTCTGAGTGGCAAGACTTCTGGGAGATTTTAAAGATTTTCAGGTGGGGGACTTAAATTACCCATGATTAAATATAAGACAGTAATAAAAAAGAATAGTTCAATTTTCAAATAAAATGTAGAGTAAATGTAAAATAGGTAATTTTTGTTTGTTTATTTGAAAAAGAAACTAATTATTATTCCTGGTCTGTTCTGGAAAAAATATATATATTTTTTTGGTACATGCCCCTAGCAGGAACTGAACCCAGGACTCTCTGGTCCGCAGGCCGATGCTCCAACTGCTGAGCCAAACTGATCAGAGCTGGAAAAAATATTCTTAAAATAATAAATGTCTAACAGCTAAATTTGAGATAGTAAGTAATAAATTTTGATCTCAGATAAAATTAAGTCAAGCACATGATTGTAAAAACTCCTCTATGAAAATCTCAGAAAAATGTAATGATGCCTCTTAGATATCTTCATCTAAACAAAAGCCCTTCTAAGTACTGCATTGAAATGCCTTATCAAAATCTCAAACAAAAAGGCTACTAAGAATCTTAAATATGTTCTCCTATGACAACCTCACCAATATTTTTTAAAAAAAGATTTATTTCAAAGAGATTTGTGAGTGTGGCCTTTATTTAATAAGACATTATTATTATTATTGTCTTAAATTTCTATAAAAATTTTAATATAGTTTATTTGAGCCAAATTGACAAACATGCTGGGGAGCAAGATCTCAACTGCTTCCTGGGGTGTATTTTTATTTAATACACAAGAAATTCATATATTTTTAAAGTTATATTAGCTCAGACTGAAAGTGATCTCAATAGCTCATGTGCTCTTTTGAGTTTCAATTAACTACAGGAAATAAGCTACTCAGATATAAAAGCAGCTATTCTTAATGGAAATAATTATAAATTAAAGGGTTTTATCAAGAAAGCAGAAGCAAAAACTTCTTATATGTGTGGGTTTATGGTTTTTTAAAATGACAACCAACACAAATTTAAAAAATATAGGTCTAGATGGTAAAAATGTAGATTAATTTCACTAAATTTTTTTCAAGGAAGAAATACCATTTAAAAAGTAGTAGTGGGAAGATTCCTATTACCTTATTTCATGAAGTAAACCTATACAGACAGAGAAGTTAAAAAATTACAGAATAATTTATTTATTATTAACTAATAAATTATTAATAAATACATAGGTTTATTTATTTCATAAACATAAATGTAAACATTCTCAAGATAATATTTGCTCATGTTATATAGCTATCTATATTAAAAAGAAAATAAACCAGCCTGGCTGGTGTGGCTCACTGGTTGAGAGTCAGCCCAGGCACAGTTTCATTCCTGGTCAGGGCACATGCCCAGGTCGTGAGCCTAATCCCCAATGGGGGGCATGCAGGAGGTGGCCAATAGATGTTCTTTCTCATTGATGTTTCTATCTATCTCTCTCTTCCTCTCCCTTCCTCTTTCTAAAATCAATAAAGAAAAAATCTATTTAAAAAAAGATATTAATCCAGACTACATGGGATTTACTTTAGGAACACACAACTCATCATTTGAAAGTCAATCAGTACAGTTCATTAAACCAACAAATTTTTTATAAGTTTATTATTATTTTGTTATTTGGTGAAGAAAAATCATTTGACAAGATGTATCACTTATTCATAATTTTTTTAAAGCAACAATCTACTAACATAAGTAAACTTCATCAGTCAGATAAAAAACATCAACAAAAAAACACAGTTAATATATTTTATAGTGAAATACATTGTTTTCCCAAAAATATTAAGAGGGAATAAAGTCTGCTCTTACTATATCTATTCAACATTTTACTGTTCAGTCCTAGACAGTGCAATAAATAGCAAAAGAACAAGAAATCAAAATCATAAAAACTGGAAAGATTTCAATAAGACTGCAGATAATATGATTGATTAGAAAGTCCTAAAGAATCTGCATAGAAAATCCTAAAGAATCTACAAAAACATTTCCAGATGTAATAAATATTATCTTAAATTTCAAAGAAAAAATGTTCAAAAGTCAGCAGAATTATATAATAGCAGCAGTAAATGGAAATCAACTTAAAATCAGTACCATTTACAATGCTATAAAAATGTAAAATATTAGGAATAAATTTAACAAAAGATGTGTAAGACCTTAGCTCTGAAATGAAAACAAAATGGAGATAAATGTTAAACATATAAGTAAATGAAGAAATTTGCCATGGGAACGCTTATTATTGCTAAAATTTCCATTCTCACCAAATTAAATCTGTAGATTTTTAAAAAACATAAAAGCATGCAACTTTTTAGATGTTAACAATTTGATTCTAAAATAATCAAAAGAGAACATAAAATAGCCAAACAACTCTGAAAAAGAATGACAAAGGATAACTTAGTTTATTTGCCTTATTGCCTTATATTGAATTTAGTATATAGTAACATTAATCAAGACAGCGTGGCATTTGTAAAGGATAGATATGCAGGTAGATCAATGTAATTAAATAGGTAGCCTAGAAATTTACCCATTAATAAGATTTATCAATTTTTCAAGAAAAGTACAAAGATTGTTTAATGTGGAAGGAAAGTCAGTTCAAAACATTGAACTGTAACAACTGGATATCCACATAAGCCCAAAGAACCTCACAAATCTTAAGTTACTTAACAATTGATATGGGATAGATTATAAATTCAAAGGAAGAAGTCAAAAGTATAAATCCTCTTGAAAGAAAGACAGGAAAAATTTTACATGATCTTGGAATAAACAATACTTTCTTAGATAAAATATAAAAATATATATATCAATGCAATAAAAGAAAAGATACTTTGGACTTTAATAAAATTTTATTAAATGACAGTATTTCTTGCTAAAAATAGAAACTGAGAAAAACTCAACTGATATGGGGATCACACTTTCATTCTGTTTATCTGTAAGACCAGGCAGTTCTGTGAAGAGACTACATGGAATAAAAGGTTCTCAATCAAAAGCAAAGGATGGAACTATTATTGTAAGAGTTAGAAGGTCTCTTTGGGCACTGACCCTGCCAACTTATTTACTTCATAAAAATATTAACTAAAAAGTTACTAGGTAGTTAAAAGTTTTATTTTAATAGTTACATTGAAATACAGAAATGTCTTGCTATATTTCTCATAATTACTTTTAAATCACTGATGTTTTCTTTCCTAGATATACCCTATATTGAGAATGCTTACTCTCACAGACCTACAAGATGGCCATTTTTCCTACTCATTCCTTTTTGCATTGTTCTCTGTGTAATGATAGCAACCCTGGTAAAAGTTTATTTCCAAAGAAAAAAATGGAAAACTGAGGAGTATACAAGCGATGAGTATATTAATTTCATATTTAAGATTCATTACTTTTATAATTTTTAGCATCCATAGTAACTTATTAATAAATCATTGATGTTACTAGTATTAATTCAGAGTTATTTTATCTTTAAATGGAAATTTAATGTTAAATATATTAAAGATTAATATAATGACTAATGAACAGAATTTTTTAAATGTCAGCAATTTTAATCTTATAACAACTTGGACTCTGTTAGGGGTAAAATTAAGTGAAAATATTTCTAGTTAATGTTTATTTACCTCTTTTATTTTATCTTATTTACTATGTATTAAACATTACTACTTTATTCTTAATATTTATGTATTTCAAAGAACTTTACCTACACTATTTTATTAAAAGGTAGCAGAGAAATCTAGGAGAGTAGTGAAGTCAGTCAGTCAGAGAAAGATGAATACCATAAAATTTTACTAATCTGTGTAATCTAAAGAACAAAATAAATGAACAATCAAAATGGACACAGACTCATACAGAGAAAAGACTGGTGGTTAACAGAGGGGATACAAGTTAGGGAACTAGTTACAAAATAGTCATAGGAATGTAAAATACAGCATAGGGAATGAAGTCAATAATACTGTAATAACTATGTATGGTGCCCAGTGGGTACTGGAAATATTGTGGGGAACAAAGTATATAATTGTCTAACCACCATGCTGCATACCTGAAACTAAAACAAAATGATATTGACTGTAAGCTATAATTGAAAAGAAAAATAAAAAGAAATAAATAGGGCAGATGATGAATGTCAAAAAAGTTTAGTTGTTCCGCTAGTAATGTTATAAATATGAAAAGGACCTAAGTTAATTTTCAGGTAAATTTACCTCACTGTGCTTGTTTCTCCTGTTAGTCTGAATTAGCAGTGAGAGATTAAGTGTTAAAATAATCTCAAGTAGCGGCTGCTCGCAGATCTCAGATAGGAATACAAAACTGTTTTAGTACTGACAGATGGTACAGAGCTTTGTATAGTAATCTTTGAAGAAAATATAATTTTAAGTGATTATATTTTATTTTAAATGTACAGGGAACTTGAAAGTAAGAGTGAACCCAAGAGCAGCCTGGAGAACAGCGAATCCATAGTATTATAGTGAGTAACAAATATTTTAAGGATGAGATGGAGAGATAGAGAAAATGTAATGTATTAAATTAATATAAATAATATAAATGTATATTAAATGGTAGTAGTCATTTAGATGCATATAATAAAACTTAAATTGAAGAATATTTTAATAGATTAATAAACAATAAATGGCATTCAATTCATTATTTAAACTTTTTTGCAGTGTTATCTTTGAAAATTTTTTCAAATAATATTTAATTCTTTAGCATTTATGTATTCAAATATTGGTTAAAATAAATTACATTAAAGAATTCTATAATGAGGTTACCCTCATGCTATTTGTTGAATTAACCATCAGTTTTAACTTGATTGGGCATACAGTTGACTTTTTTCCTTTTATTTGTTTTTCCAGAGTAATTATCTTCAATGAACAAGAAAAATGAAAACGAAAGAGAAACTATACATGTATTGCCTGATTGCTTGGGATTCAAAACCTGGATATTATTGTTTTGATCATATAAGAAAAAATAGAATTTGTCATATACAATTTGTTATATTATTTACATATCATATAATATTTATATATGTAAGAAATGCATGTTTATGAGTTTTTATATTACACATTTTAAAAGTTATCTCACTAATTCTGTTAGTCAGTCGAAACTAACTTAATCAGCAGGCATGAGATGAGAAAAGTTTACAGTATAATGAATGTGATGCCCTAATTAAAGACCACTTTTATATTTTTTAATTGCAAAGATATGTAGTTATGTTATTATCTGATCCATAGCTAATCAAAAGAAGTCCTACGATCTGTCATCTACAAGCTGGAGAACAAGAAAAGCTGATAATGTAACTCAGTATGAGTCTGAAGGACTGACAACTGTGGAGCCTATGGTGTAAGTCCTAGTCTGAGTCCAGAAAATCAAGAACCACAGTGTCAATGGATATCAAGGGCAGGAAAAGATGAATGCCCAGCTCAAGCAGAGAACAGATTCACCCTTTCTCCACTTTTGTTCTATTTAGGCCCTCAAGGGATTGGACAATCTTCATGCAGTCTATTGAATCAAATACTAATCTCTTCCAAAGACACACTCATAAACATACTCAGAAATAATGTTTTGTCAGATACCTGGGCATCCCTAAGTTGACAGAAAAAAATTAATCATCACTAGTCTACACCTTGGCAACTTGGCACCCAAATCCATCTCCTTAAACCATACTGCTCTCCAAATAAAGGACATAACTCTGTCTAACATGATATAACTATCTTACATGTTACCAAAAATGCACTAATTTCTTCCTGATGAAAGCATTTCTGCCTCTGAGACTAAGACCTCTAGGCTAGCAGAGCATACAGTCATGGAAACAGGAAGCAAAAATTTTGCTAGAGGGGTTACTTGGGGTAACAGTGAGTGGTACCACTTCTGGTTTCATCCTCGAATTCCTGGACCCATGAATCCTATCTATGTATATACTGGACACTGAGTGAAAGTGTCCTGGAGATCCTTTCCCCAGCTCTGAAAGCTACTGCCACTTAGCTGGTGCCATAACTGAATGTAAAAAACCATTCCACCATTCAGTCATGCCAGCTACTTCAGAAGGGTGATAAACCTGCGAATTTCATGATCAAGACCATTGCCACATTTAAAAAAAATTTTTTAAAGATGTAAAGTTAGTTTCTTGATCAGAAGCATTGACGAGTAGAATATTATGATGCTGGATAGGTATGATGGTAGTTTGGGCAGGAGCACTGCATGTAAGGAAGGCAAATCTAAATATAGAGTAAATTTGTATTACAATGAAGAAAAAAACACTGCCCCTTCCATGATGAAAGTGGTCCATCATTTGAGCTCATTGATCATCCTGGAAAATGGTGTCATATCTAGAACTCATGGTGACAGATTAGGAAATTGTCAGTGACTATAGCCAGGTTAGGCTTGGTGAGTAAAATTACATGTAGCTGTGCCCATCCATAACTTTCACCTGTGCCATGATGACCACAATGAGCTCATGGGGGATAATAGATATTGCTTAGGATAGAGGCTGTCTAGTATTCACAGAATGGGTCATTCTTTCCACCTAATTATTAAAATCCTCTTTTGCTGAGGTCACCTTTTAGTGAGCATCCACATGGGACCCAAATGTCTTCATATTTTTTGCCAATTCATATAGGTCTCTCCACATACTTTCTCCCCAGAATTTTTGTCGTTTTTCCAAGTCCCAGACCATTCAGCCAAACCACATTGAGATGTAATCACATGGCTGGCTATTTCTCTTATCAAGCAAGGTGCACAACCAGGTACACTAACTGAAGTTCTTTTTTTTTTTTTTTTTTAATCATCCTCACCTGAGGACATTTTTCCATTTTTTTGTTCAGGTAGAGTGGGAGAGAGAGGAACAGAGAGAGAAACATCGATGTGAAAGGGACACATCGAGTGGTTGCCACCCGCACAACCAACCAGGGCTGGGGACAAACTGCAACCGAGGTACATGCCCTTAGCGGGAACTGAACCCGGGTCTCTCTGGACCACAGGCCGACGCTCTAACCACTGAGCCAAACCGGCCAGGGCACTGAAGTTCTTTTTTTAAAATAATTTTTAAAATTGATTTTAGAAAGAGGAAGGGAGGGAGGGAGGGAGAGAGAAACATCGATGAGAGAGAATATTGATTGGCTGCCTCCTGCACGCCCTCCACTGGGGATCTGGCCCACAACCTGGGCAAATGCCCTGACCAGGAATCGAACAGGTGACCTCTTGGTGCATGGGTCGACTCTCCTCCACTGAGCCACATTGGCCGGGCTCACTAACTGAAGTTCTTCCTTCTCGGGAGAATTTCCTTTCACCACTCTCCTTCAATAATACCTAAGAGAGGAGCTATAATGCTGCAGCTGTTTATTTTTAGGTAGCGCCTGTATATAATGATTCATCTGTAAACTAGGCCCAAATCTTCTCTTCCTTTGCCAACTAATGGTAGAAAACCCCTTATGAAGACATAAATGCAAGCTGGGAGAGAGAGTGCAGTGTAGCAGGATTAGAGACCATGGTATTTAGACCACTTCTTCATGTAACTTACCTGTGTCTTCAGGTGCCACTTGTGCTTGATTACATATTTAACATTTCAATTTCATGACGGAGTGTTTTTGTGCATGTCCAACTTAATGGCTTTGTGAACAAGAAAACATCTAGTTCATGATGAGCAGCTGAGGTTGCATGGTATCGTGGTGGCCCATGGTTAAATATTCAGTCTCTGCTAAGGCTAAGTATCAGGCAAAGAGCTGTTTCTAAAAGGGAAAACAGTTATCTGTAATTTATTGCAGAACCTTTCTCCAAAATGTTAAGGGCCTACTCTGTGATACATCTACAGGACCTGCCAAAGTCTGCAAACATCATCCCTATCTGCCACTGATACTTCAAGACCATCAGATCTGCATGGTCATATAGCCCAAGAGGCAGAACAGTTTGTAATCCAGCCTGGAGCTTTTGCAGGGATTTCTCCTGTTCTGGGCACCACACAAAACTGCCTCAGGGGGGACCAGTGCCATTTCAGGTAATGGAGGTGGAAAGGCTGATACCACACTGGATGAGAAGGTCACCTCCACTGAGGTTTGGGAGGACACTGTTGCTGAAGATTAGGAGGCCCGTTCCACTGCAGGTGGAGAGGCCTCTCCCACAAGAAATACTCATCACAACTTAGTGGCTCAATTTCTTCAACTTTATTTCAGTCTTCTCACACATCTCCATCTGAACTTAGAGGATCCCATTATTTCCCAATTAATGTCCCCACTTAAAGAGCAGACATCCTGTGAGGCTGGGAGTTCAGCTTGCACTGTAATTCAGCCAGTCACAGAATGAGGTTCTCCATTTAATTTTTAGCAGTTTGAGCCTCCAGCTGCAAGAGACAACTCTCCCCTCACGGCACACCTAGAAGCTCTTAGGTAATTTATGAAATGCCTGATCTGGGAATTCAAATCCTTCAGCTCATCATTTACTTTTACCACATTGTCCAGCAACATTAGGAACAACCAACCAATGTTGTTAATATTTCTTAGTTTTGCAAAAATATTCAAAAGTATCATATACAGAGGTACTTGGCTTCTTCTTATAAGTGTTTGATTAGGAGTAGTCAATGCAGATATTTTTGCATATCTCTGTAAACTGTCCATGCCATGGACTATCAGTGCTCTCTCTACTACTTAAAGGCATTGGCATCTTTAAATTTAATAAGATTAGAGAAATAGTTCCAGAAATCTCAGAACCAATTCAGAAAACTCATACTTAAAATTCACATATCTGTATTAGTCAGGGATATAATTATAGGAGTTTACTCATGTGGTTACAGAGGCCAAGATGTGCCCCAATCTTTTATCTGCAAATTGGAGAACCAAGAAAGCCAGTGGAACAATCCAGTTTAAGTCCAAAGTCTAAGAATGGGAGTGAGGGTCAGGGTTGTGTAAGTCCCAGTCTGAGAACCAGAAGTGCCAGTGTCTGAAGGCAGGAGAAAACGGAACTCTCAGCTCAAGCAGTGTTAATTCACCCTTCCTCTATGAAAAAAATAAAGGAGCAATTTTTTTTTTTCTGAAGTCTTTTGTTGGCCTGTTTGTTTTAATAAGCAGTTTGGAATCATTTACTCAGCCTTACGTTAAAGTCCACGGTGGTCTGGAATTCAACTGCAGGCCAAGGTTCTTCCCTGGTGCCGAGACACTACAAAACTAACTGAAAACAAAAAAAATGCTCTTTTGAAGCTCCCTTAACCTGGGTCTTTGATATTTGGAGTAGTTGTCTCTTCAGTAGCAGCTTCAGTGCAGGTACTTCAAACAAAATTATGGAGCTTCAAAGTCAGAATTCAAAGACAACACCATCATTATTTTTAGGAAGACTTGTTCTGTATAAATAAATAATGAGAAATAACAACAACATCAAGTGTCTACAATGTCCTGAGTCAGACCATATTTGTCCTGTGATTTAGTTGATGGATAGCCCTAAGGAGAAATTTTCATTCCTGAGCTCGTGTTTAAAAAATTCCCTGGCACACTGAGTCCACTTTATTACGGGCATAGGCCAGATATCTAAACATGTGGTTGTTTTAGTTTTAGTTTCTCTCACTTGTGTTTAAACATCTCCCTTTCTGGGAAGAGGTGGGGGAAGCAAGAATCTGCTCCGGGCTGCCCCACTGATCAGGAGAGACTGTCCTCTCCTTCAACAGGAGCAGCAGCATTGGTGCAGCTGACCAGAAAGGGAAAGGACAGTCATTTGACAGTGACTTTGCTCAGGGCATGAATAAGCTTTGCTTTCCTTTCCGTTAAAGCAAGTGATGTGAGGGCCGTTCCTCTCTGTCAGCTGGTTCTTCTAAGTCAACTAGTTGGTTACCATAAATATTTACTTCAAGTCTCTCTGGAAAAAACAGTCATGCTAATGAATAAGCAAATATTTTGGCTTTGTGGAGAAGCAACCAATTAATGCATAACAACAAATCAATATTGCCCCCCCCCCCCTTTTCTATCTCTAAAAACCAATACATGAAATTTTAAAAAAAGGATATGTATGAATTGATTTGAGCTGTGTGGTGCAGTAAAATAGCCATAAATTAATGATAATTTCTTAATTACAGGTATTTCTGTAACATTGCCATCATTGGTGTAGGTCCCAAGCTTCTGTGGCACTGTAATTTGCAGATGTGCTATTTCAGAGTCTTTAGTACAGAAAACATGTGTGAGCATTACACACAATCACACACACACACATATGCACACTCATAATTTGTGTGATTTCAGGAAGATGCTGCTCTCACTTGAGAGTATTACCCTACTAGTGTGTCAGAGTCCCTGGGGGCTCATTGACCTCAACTCTGACAAGGTGAAGAAGTGCTGGTCTCAGGACCCCATTCAGGCTCTCTCCATCCCCACCACTCCGGAGGTGGGGCTCCCTGTGATGCCAGTGTGGAATCAGGTGAGGGTTCTACTGGCCTGTTCTGAGCCCTTCAACCACCAGGTGCAGCAGGACCCTGAAGCTAGGGGAGCTCTGACAGCTCGCTGGGTGATCCCTAACATGGCCCCAGCTTCTGGCACAAGGTCAACACTTGCCTTGCCCAGGGATACTGTGATGGGCACCCTTCCTATGACACAGGTTCACACACGCCCATGGAGGATGTCCCATGGAGGTCAGACCTGCCCACCCCAGCTGGCTCCAACGTAAGGGAGAACACTGGAGCCTGTCTCTTGCCACACACTTTATTTCCACAAAGCTGATATTTTAAGTGCCTTTGGGAGCATTTCTCCTCTGGAAGCTGGCAGTTGAGGGTGGAGTTCTTGGCAATATGAAGAGTCCATGTCTTAGCTTTCTGGTACAATGGTTGAATTACTGTAGTGAAATAAAAAGAAAATAGAAATTCACAATATGTTCCCTAGCAGACAATTGCCTAATTTAACCACATCTATTATCAGATTTCTACTTAAGTCTTAGGTCAAAACACACAAACACAAGCACAAGAACTAAAAAATAAAAAATCAGTACTATTACCGTACTATTTTTTATTTGAAAGCTAATGTGTCCTAATAAATAACTAAATATTAAATGTGTACATGTTTTAACACTTTAGTATTGATTTATAACTTAAGTTGGAAGCAAAAAAACTACAACTGAAATGATTCTCAAAAACAATTGAAATCATTTAATCATTCAGTTTTGTACACATTTGATTCTTAGAAAATTCTACAGCTTAAGTGAAAGGCGAAATGGAAAATTTTAATTAATATGGAATTCACACATTGAAAGTCAAGAGTTAATTTATGAAAGAACTTATATTTCATTTTTGAGTATATAGTTTGGTGACTTCTTAATTTTAGGTTTTTTTATTTTATGATGTTTTTATTGTGGTAAAATACATGTAACATAAATTTTACCATCTTAAACAGTTTTAAGTATACAGTTCATTGCTATTAAGTATATTCACATGTTTGTGCAAACATCACCGCCATCCATCTGGAGCACTTTTTTCTTTTTGAAAAACTGAAACTCTATAAACATGAAACAGTAAGTTCCCACTTCTCCCTTCTCCAAACCCTGGCAACTACTTTCCACTTTCTCTCTGATAATTTGACCACCCTAGATATCCCTTAAAAGTGGAACCATGGTATTTGTCTTTCGTGACTGGCCTCTTTCACCCAGCATAATGTCCTTAAGGTCAATCCATTTTGTAACATGTGTCAGAATTTCCTTTCTTTTCAAGGCTGAGTATTATTTCACTGCACGTAACTACCACATTATGTGTATCCAGTCATCCCTCAATGGACACATCTGTTGATAATTTGCTTCCATCTTTTAGCTACTGTGAATAAAACTGTGATGAACATCAGTGTACAAATTTCTCGTTAAGACCCTGTTTGCAATTATTTTGTATGTATAACCAGAATATTAACACAATAAAAAGGCAACTCAAGAAACTGGAGAAAATATGTACAAATTATATATCTCATAAGGAATTAATACCTAGAATATATAGAGAACCGCTACAACTCAACAAAAATTAAAAATAAAAAAACCTGATTTAATAATGGCCACAGGACTTGAATAGATATTTATCCAAAGAAGATATAAAAATGGCCTATGAACACATGAATAAATGCTCATTGTCACTAATCATTAAGGAAATGTAAATAAAAACCATAATGTATTACAACTCACACCAATTAAGATGAATACTATTAAATAAACACACAGGAAATAAGCATTTTTAAGGTTGTGAAGAAATCAGAACCCTTGTCCACTGTTGGTGGGATGTAAAATGCTACAGTCTCTGGAAAATACTGTGTGGCAATTTTTAAAAATTTAAAAATAGAATTACCTAATTTCCATTCTGAAAAAACTTTTTATATTAGATATTTAAAAATATTTTATCCATGGAACGTGTGCTTTTGTACTTTACAATCAATATTTACAGACAACATAAAAAGTGATTGCTTTTCCTGTTAGTATACAGAAAAAGATAAAGATAATTTTTAAAAATTTATTTTCCATGCTTTTTTCTAAATGTTTGTTTGAGCAGCTGTTAATAATTAACAGAAAAACATACATATAACCCCAAATCGTCACGTCTATTTATTTGACTAATTTATTTGCTTCTTAAACATGTTTTTTGTTGTTTTATATATATATCATCAATTTTATATATAATCTTTCTATATAGTATATATTACTGAAGATATATATATGATATCACTGATGATATATATATAGATGATACATATGATCTATAGATTATATATAATAAATTTAAGTATTATCTCTATATATTATTAATTATATATATAGCTTATATATACAATTTAATAAATGTCATCAATATAAATTGATGATATATATAATTGAAGGTATGATACATATTAGTTATTAATGATTTTTATTAAATCCCTGGTATTCAATTAATTCACCAACAGAGAAATTACTACGTAAATTATTCCTTATCATTGTCTGACAGGAATGGCCCCTTTTATAATTTTTTATGTGCATGACAATAGATACTGAAATTGTTTAAATTCAACAATTATCTTTTTCATTTTTAATTACAGTTGACATTCAATATTGTTTGATGTTAGTTTCAGGTATACAGCATAATAGTTAGACAAGTACATAGTTTATAAAGTTATTCCCCATAATTCTAGTATGCACACAGCACCATACATATTTAGTTTAAAAAATAGTATATAGTGACTATTCTGTAATCATCCATTTGTACTTTCTAATCCCTTCCCCTTTTATACCCAGTCTCCAACACTCCTCCCACCTAGGGACTCTCAGTTTGTTCTCCGTGTCCACGAGTCTTCAACAGTTACTTATGGAATGCACACTATAAGCCAAGTAGTAGTCCTGTGTTACCAAATATGAAGAATATCTCCCATGCTTTCAAATAGTCAGGGCTAACAAAATACCAGAAAAGTATATAACATGGCTAGAAATTATAAATATATTGTTAGCATGAAATATGAAGTTTTCTGTGAATATAGCTAAGATAATTATGATTTCTCTACATATATCAACTGTAACTTCAGAAAGGCTATCACATTTGAGATTTGAGTCATAAATGGATAAATGAATGACTTATATAAAGTCAGAGCATTTTCTCCTAAAAGTAACATTAAATCATCCAAGAGTTTTTTGTTTGTTTGTTTTTTTCAATTTCAGTTAAAATTCAATATTATTTTATATTAATTTCAGGTTTACAGCACAGTGGTTAGACATTTACATAATTTACAAAATGATCCCCCCTTACCCACCTGGCACCAATACAATTATTACAATATTTAATTTTTTGTTAATCTTCACCTAAATATATTTTCCCATGGATTTTTAGACAGAGTGGAAGGGAAGAAAGGAAGGAAAGTGAGAGAGAGAATGAGAGAAACAGAGAGAGAGAGAGAGCGAGAGAGAGGAACATCGATGTGAGAGAGACACATAGATTGTTTGCTTCACATACCACCCTGACTGGGGCTGGATATCGAACCTATAACTCAGGTATGTGCCCTTGATAGGGAATTAAACCCACAACCCTTTGGTTCTAGGGCTGATGCTCTAATTATTGAGCCAAACTGGCTAGGACTATTACAATATTATTGAGTATATTCCCTACTCAGGAATTTATATCTGTGATTATTTTGTAACTACCAACTTGTAATTTTTAATACCTTCACATTTTTTCACCCACCCCCAACTTCCTCCCATCTGGAAACCATGTGTTCTTTTTGCTCTGTATCCATGAGTCTGTTTCTGTTTTGTTTGTTCATTAATTTTGATCTTTAGATTTTACATATAAATAAAATCATATGATATGTATCTGTCTTATTTCTTTTAGCATAATACCCTCTGTGTCCATCCATGCTGTTGCAAATGTAAAGATTTCATTTTTTTTATGGCTAAGCAATATATACTGGCTGAGTGTGTATATACACACGCACAGATTGTATATATGTACCACATCTTGTTTATCCAATCATCTATTGCTATATACTTAGGTTGCTTCTGTATCTTTGTTATTGTAAATAATACCGAACATAGTGGTACATATATCTTTTAAAATTAGTGCTTTGGATTTCTTCAGATAAATACTCAAAAGTGGAATTACTGGATCATAAGAAAGTTCTATTTTTTATGTTTTGAAAAGCCTCCATACTGTTTTCTATAGTGGCTGCATCAATTTGCATTCCTACCAATCATGCATGAGAGTTTTCTTTTCTCCCTATCAAACACTTGTTGTTTGTTGATTTATTGATGATGTCCATTCTGACATTTGTGATATCTCATTGTAGTTTTAATTCGCATTTCTGATGATGAGTGATGTTGAGCATCTTTTGTATATCTATTGGCCATTTGTATGTCCTCTTGGAAGAAATGTCTATCCAAATCCTTTGCCCATTTAAATTGATTGTTGATTTTGTGTGTGTGTGTGTGTGTAAGTGTATGCGTTCTTTATAAATTTTCTATTTTAACCCCTTATCAACTGCATCATTGTCAAATATCTTCTTCCATTTAGTAGGCTGTCTTCTCATTTTATTAATAGTTTCCTTTGTTATGCAAAAACTCTAGGGTTATATGGTGCGTTTTGTTTATCTTTTGTTTCCCTTGCCAGAGGAAATATATCAGAAAAAAAACATTAGTAAGAGCAATGTCAGAGATTTTACTGCTGTGTTTTCTTAGAGGAATTTAATGGTTTTGAGTCTTATATATATAAATGTTTAGCTATTTTTAATTTATTTTTATATGTGGTGTAAAAAGATGGTTTAGTTTTAATTTTTTTGCATGCATCTGTCCAATTTTCCCAACACCATTTATTGACTAGACTGTTTTTATCCCATTGTATATTCTTGTTTCTTTTGTAAGATATAAATTGACTATATAGTGTGAGTTTATTTCTGGGCTCTTGGTTCTGTTCTATTGATCTATGTGTCTGTTTTTATGCCAGTACCATGCTATTTTTATTATTGTAGACTTGAACTATAATTTGACATCAAGTAGCATAATATCTTTAACTTTGTTCTCCTTTTTTGCAAGATTGCTATGAATATTTGAAGTCTTGGTGGTTCCATATAAATTTTAATATATTTGTTCCAGTTCTGTGAAAAATGTCATTGATATTTTGAAAAGAATTGCTTTGGGTAGTATGGACATTTTAATGATATTCTTTATCCATGAGCATGCTATAGGCTTCCATTTATTTGTATTTTTTTCAATTCTTTTTTTCAATATCTTATCATTTTCTGAGTATGTGTCTTTTACCTCATTGGTTCAATTTATATTTTTTTATGCAATTGTGAATGAAATTTTTTAAATTTCTCTTTTTGTTAGTATGTTATTGGTAGGTACTAATGCAATCAATTTCTGATTATTAATTTTGTATTCTGCTGTTTTCTTGAGTTTATCAGTACTGATAGTTTTATTTTTTTGGTGGATTATTTAGGATTCCCTTTAATATAGTATTATGTCATCTGAAAATAATGAAAATTTTACGTCTTCCTTTCCAGTTTTGATGTCTTTCATTTCTTCTTGTCTGATTATTGTGGCTAGAACTTCCAATACTATGTTGAATCAAAGTGGTAAAAGTGGACAACATCATCTTGTTTCTGTCCTTAAAGAAAAGGATTTCAACTTTTCATGGTGGAGAATGATGTTAGTTGTGTATTTGTCACATATATTCTTTATTATGTTGAATATATTCTTTATTATGTTGAGGTATGTTCCCCCTGTTCTCACTTTGATGAGAGTTTTTATCATAAAGAGATACTGTATTTTATCAAATGCTTTCTTGCATCTATTGATATGATCATATGATATCCTTTATTTCTTTATGTGATGTATCACATTAATTGATTTCAGGATATTAAACCTACCTTGCATTCCAGGAATAGATCCTGCTTGATCACAGTATATGATCTTTTAAATGTATTGCTGAATTCAGTTTTCTAATATTTATGAGGATTTTTGCATCTATGTTCATGTGAAATAATTAAAAAATAATGTCTCCATTTGGTTTTGAAACATCAATGAAAGAATATCCATTTTCCACCTGATGCATTCCTCCCGCTGGGAATTTGGCCCACAACCTAGGCATGTGACCTGACCAGGAATCAAACCAGTGACCTCTTGATGCATGGGTCGATGCTCAACCACTGAGCCACACTGGCTGGGCCCCTCATTATTTTTTTTTTGGATTAGTTTGAAAAAGATGTGTTATCTTTTAAAATTATTTGGTAAATTTTACCTGTGAAGCCACCCTTCAGGACTTTTGTTTGTTGTGGGTGTTTTTATTACTAATTTGATTTCCTTGGGAGTGATTGGTCTGTTCATATTTTTTTCTCTTTTTAAATAAAACTTGGAAGAATGTATGTTTCTAGGAATTTATCTATTTCTTGTAGATTGTCCAATTTGTTGGCATATAATTGTAATATTTTTCTTATGATCCTTTGTATTTCTATGGTGTCAGTTGTCACATCTCCTCTTTCATTTCTGATTTTATTTATTTGAGCCCTCTCTATTTTTTATTGATGAGGCTTGTTAAAGACTTATCAATTTTGTTTACCTTTTCAAGGAACCATGTCTTGATTTCAATGATCTTTTTAAAAATTTGTTTTTACTTTATTGATTTTAGAGAGAGACAAAGTGAGAGGGAGAGAGAAATAGAAACATCAATGAGAGAGAACATTGGCCGCCTCCTGTGTGCCCCCTACTGGGGATTTGGCCCACAACCTGGGCACGTGTCCTGACCTGGAATCAATCATGCGACCTCTTGGCACATGGGTCGATGCTCAACCACTGAGCTGCATCAGCCAGATAATTTCAATGATCTTTCATATTATTTTTCACTCTCTTCTGTTTATATCCACTCTGATCTTTATTATTCCCTTCCTTCTGCTCACTTTGGGTTTTGTTTATTGTTCTTTTTCTAGTTCCTTTAGGTGTAACATTTGATTGTTTATTTGAGATGTTTCTAGTTTCTTGAGGTAGGCCTGATTTGCTATGAATTTCTCTCTGAGGACTGCTTTCACTCTGTCTTACAGATTTGAGGTTGTGTTTTTATTTTTATTTGTAAATGTACTGTTTAATTTCTTCTTAATCTCATTGTTAACCCTTTTATTGTTTAGTAGCATGTTTTTAGCTTCCATGAATTTATGTGTTTTATAGTTTTATTCTTGCAATTGATTTCTAGTGTCATACCATTATGGTTAAAGAAGATGCTTGATATGACTTCAATCTTTTTAAATTTATTGACAATAGTTCTGTGGCCTAACATAAGGTCTAGCCTTGAAAACATTCTATGTATAGCAAAAAGAATGTATATTCTAATGCTTTGGTGTATAATGCTCTAAAAATATCAATCAAATCTACATCTAGTCTAATGTGTCATTTAAGACCACAGTTTCCTTGTTGATTTTCTATCTGGATGTTCTATCTACTTCAGTCAATGGGGTGTTAAAAGTCCCCTACTATGACTGTATTACTGTTCTCTCTCTTCAGAGAATCAATATTTGTTTTGTTTATTTAAGTAATCCTATATTGGGTGCATGAATGCTTACAAGGGTAATATCCTTTTATCATTACAAAATATCCTTTTCATCTATTATTATAGCCTTGGCTTTAAAATTTATTGTGTCTGATATAAGCATTGCTACATCATCATTTTTTGTTTTTTTGTTTTCATTTTCCATCCCTTTACCTTCAGTAGTATGTGTCTTTCAACTTGAAGTGTCTTGTAGACAGTATATATATGGGTCTTATTTTCTTATCCATTTAGCTACCTTATGTCTTTTTTAAAAATGTGTTTTTATTGTTTTGTTTTTAGTTTGTTTGTCTGTTTGTTTGTTTTTGAGAGAGAGAGGAAGGGAGAAAGAGATAGAAAGGTCAATGTGAGAGAGATACATCAATTGGCTACCTTTTGCATACCCCCTTCTGGGAATCAAGCCTGCAACCCAGACATGTGCCCTGACCAAGAATCAAACCAGCACCTGTCAGTCCATGGGATGATGTTCAATCCACTAAGCAAAAACGGCTAGGCTATCCTATGTCTTTTGATTGGAGCATTTGATCTATTACATTTAAAGTGATTATCGATAGATATGTAGTTATTGACATTTTATTATTCATATTTATATTTTTCCCCATTCTTCTTAAATAAGACCCTTTAACATTTCTAGTAATATGGTTGGTGGTGATGAAACCATTTAGTTTTCTTGTTTGGGAAGCTCTTTATCTCTCCTTCAATTTAATGATACCTTGCTTTCTAGAGTACTCTTGGTCATAGGCTTTTCATCACTTTGAATATTTTGTACTAATCCCTTCTAGCCTGCAAAGTTTTTATTGATAAATCAGATGACAGTTTTATGGGAATTCTTATAGGTAACTGTCTTTCTCTTGCTGCTTTTAAGTTTCTCTCTTTGACTTTAACCTTTGCCATTTTACTTATGATGTATCTTGGGGATGGTCCTTTAGGTGTTCATCTTGTTTGGGACTCTCTGCACTTCCTGGACTTATATGTTTATTTGCTTCCTCAAGTTAGAGAAGATTTTCATTCATTATTTCCTAATGACTCAATCCCTTCCTCTCTATTTTTCTTATTTGGCTACCTCTATGATGCAAATGTTGGTATGTATGATGTTGTCCCAAACATTCCTGAAACTATCCTCATTTTTTTTTTTTTTGCTTTTTTTATTAGGTATTTTCTGCTACCTTGCCTTCCAAATCACTGATTTATATTCTGCTTTATCTAATCTTCTGTTAAGTCCTTCTAGTGTTCTTCATTTCAGATTTTGTACTCATCCTTTCTGACTGGTTCTCTTAAATGGTTTCTATGTCCTTTTTTATGTGTACTACCGCTTTGTTTAAGTTCTAACTTAGTTCATCAATCTTTCTCCTAAGTTCCTTCAACATCCTCATAACAAATGTTTTGAACTTATGTATATGGTAGATTTCTTGCCTACGTTTTTTTAGTTCTTTTCCTGAAGATTAATTTTGTTCTTTCATTTGGGACACGTTTTGTTACCTCCTCATTTTGGTTACCTCTCTGGGTTTCTGTGTACTAGGTAGATCTGTTATGTCTCCCGGTCTTGTCATGGTGGCCTTATGTAGTAGGTGTCCTGTGGGGCCCAGTAGTGTACTCTCCCTGAGCACCTGAGCCAGCTGCTCCAGGAGTGTTCCTTGTGTATGTTTTAAGCTCTCCTGTTATAGTTCAACTATAACCTTAATTGCTGAGGGCACAAAAGTGGGTCAGATTGACCCTCAGGCTGACTGGCTGTGAGGATTGGTCATGACCACAGCATATGAACTGCTGTGTGGGCATTACCCCACAAAGTAGAATTTGCCCCAGGGGGGTCTGGTGTCTGCTGAGACCACCCTTTGTGTATGTAGGTTGTGCTATGTTGTGGGCTGAAGCCGTCCATTGGGTGTGTTGGTTCTGGGGCCTCTTGAGGTATGCTCTGGGGCAGGCTAATGTCAGACACTGCCAGTGACCTGGGACTACCAGTTAGGAGCTACAAAGTGATCTGCAGTTGATAGCTGTCTGCGTTGGACCAGGATGCATGTGGGAGAAGCCATGCTGCAAACCAAGACTGCCTGCTATAAGTACTGGGCCTGGAGCACGTAAGAAAAAGGGTTTCCAGTGCCCACCTGTTGCCCATAAGACTTGGACCCTGAAAGATCCCCAGGCAGTTCGCAAGTTGGTTGAGGCAGTACTTCTGGAAGTCACCAAAGCAGGGTAAGCGGTATTCACCAGGTTAATTCAGATCCAGATTTGGCTATGTAGAAGGAAGGTTCAACACAGTGACAATGGTGGCAATTTTTCCATCCCTCTGCCTGAAGCCACACAACTTAGTTTTTCCCTGAATGTCTTTTTTTTTTTTTTTAATCCTCACCTGAGGACATTTTTTTTTTTTTTTTGAATTTATCTTCAGATAGAGTGAGAAGAAGAGAGAGAGAAACATCAGTGTAAGAGAGACACATCCAGTTATTGCCACCCACACAAGCCCAACTGGGGCCGGGGACAAACTGCAGCCATGGTACATGCCTTTAGTGGGAACCAAACCCAGGAGTCTCTGGTCCATGAGCCGGTGGTCTGACTGCTGTGCCAAACCGGCCATGTGCTGAATATCTTTGATGACCCCCCTGAGTCGCTATTGCTCTTCTGAGGCCCAGACTGAGTTCAAGAGTCTTTGTGCAGTCCCTTTAGAAGGGCTCCTGTGTTTTCCAGCAGCCTTTGGTCTCACCCAGGCAGATGGAATTTCCATATATTTTCACATCCAGATATTGTGGGGCTCCTCTTCCCAGCACTGGTGCTCTGGGCTGGGGAGCCCAGTGTGAGGCTGGGAATTTTTGCTCCTTTGTAGGTGAGATATCCCTCCTGATTCTCAACTGCCACAGTAGGTGTAGGGTCAGCCCATTCAAGTCTTCGTTCCTCTTACCATTCTCCACATGGCTTCTTTTTATTTTTAGTTATAGGACCTCTGTTCAGCTAGTTTTCAGATAGTTTTCCAGATTGATTGCTCTATAATTTAGCTGTAATTTTGATGTCATGGGAGGAGGCAAGCCATCTTGACTGGACTGTCATCAAGAGTTTTAAGTGTAAATAAGTTAGGTTATTTTGTCTTAGAAAAATAACTTCTAATAGTTTGGGGATGATGAGATAGGAATAATGAAGACTGGAAAAATTCTACTGTTGGCTTCACCATTAACCCATCAAAATAGTACTTGGGTAATTTCCAGTCTGTAGCTTTACAAATAACATAGTTAAGAATGCTCATGTACTGGTTTTTGTGTAAAACATAAAATTTCCTCTCTCTAGGTAAATATTCAAGAGTGAAATTGTTGGGTTGTATAAGTTGTATAAGTGATCAAGTTTTCTGCATCCTCATTAGTATCTGCTATTATCACTATTTTTTATCTTGGTCATTCTGTTGGGGGGATGTGAAATAATATTGTGGGTTTAATTTGCATTTACCCAATTATTCATTATGTTACTCATATTTTTAATGTGCTGTTTTGCTATCTATATATTCCTTTAGTCGATTCAATGTTCATATCTTTGCCCATTTTCTGTTTTTGTTTTAATTATTGAATTTGAAATATATATATATATATATATATTTGCAGGAAGAAACTTTTTGCCAACTATATGATTTGCAAATACATTCTACCAGACCCTAGTTTGTCTTTTCACCATATTAACAGGGTAATTTTCAGTTCAAATATCTTTCTTTTGACCAAATCCAAATTTTCTTTATGGTCCATGATTTGTTCTCATATGAATGAACTCTTGGCATAGTCCCAGATAAACAAAATTTATATTTTTCTTTTTTTTTTAAGTTGCATAACTGGAACTTTTACTGACTATAATCACTATGCTGTACATTAGATCCCAAGAACTTGTACGTTTTGTACTCTTAGACCAATATTTCCCCATTTCCTCCAGTCCCCAGCCCGCTACAACCACTGGGAGTAACTTCTAATAGAATAAAATTTCATTGTAAGGTGATAAAAATGTTCTTTAAAATGTTCTAAAATTGCCCAGCTGGTGTGACTCAATGGTTGAGCATCAACTCTGCACCAAGAGATCGCTGGTTTGATTCCCTGTCAAGGCATGTGCCCAGGTTGTGGCCTAATCCTCAGTGAGGGGCATGTAGGAGGCAGTCAACTGATGTTCTCTCTCATCAATGTTTCTATCTGTCTCCACCTCTCCCTTCCTCTCTCTCTAAAATCAACAATACGAAAAAAAAATGTTCTAAAATTGATTTTTGGTGATAATTACACAACCAGCAAATAACATAAAATCATTGTACACTTAAGTGAGTGAATTTTATGGTATATTAAATTATATATTTTAATAAAGCTGTTTTAAAAAGATAATTGACTATTTAATGAAAAATAGGTACAATTTATAACACATAAAGTTATAACATGTGACTTTTTTGAACCCATGTAGAGGACCAACTGTATGTTTTATATGTAAAGTAAACTGCATGTCTGAAACTTTGTTTCACCAATTGTAGTGTTTTAATAGAATCCTTATGTGAGTATGCTTTATGGAGTCTTGTGAGTTCTTTGAAATATCCAAACTTGTGAAATTATTGCAAGACAAAATTAATAACTGAAACTGTCTATACTTTTATCTTAAAACATGTAAATGTAAGTGAGATGTTAATGATTTCAGATTAAAATTGTAAATTTACTATTTTTCTTAGGCAGTTATTTAACATAGTCAATTATTTGATACCCCATTTTTACTTAAAATAAAAAGCTATGTCATGATCAAGTTCTCAAGACTGAGAAAGTGTTACTTGATAACAAATAAAGAGGTGGGTAGATATAAATACATAAATACATTGTTACTAAAACAGTTTTCTGAGACACGCATTTCACTTTCTACATAAAATGTTCTTGTGTTTCTCCACTTGGGTCTAAGATATTATCTCATTTGTATCCTTCTTTTTATATATATATATCTATATCTATTTACCTATCATCTATCTATCATCTATATCTATCATCTATCTCTCTCTCTATACACACACACACACACACACACACACATATATGGTATGCTCTAACAATAAACTATTAGAAAACAGAATTGTAAAAATGCAATTTATATTTTATTAAAATAACATATACTTAACAATAGATACAATAATTATTCTATAATATAATATAAATGTATGACACTGTCAATGACCTCTAAAGTTTATTATAATAAATTATTTTATAATCATATTTACCCCTCATGTTCTGCATTTTTTGTGTTGCAGGATTTTCTGATTTCATTTCTCTTCTTGATCATAATGGTGAAAATTATAAAAAAGGGCAAAGCAATGTAGAAACTGAGAAAAAACCAGTTGTTCTGATGTGCATTATAGCCTTTTTTAAAAATAACTTTAGCTAGAAACAAAACAAAGAGATCAGTGAATGGTCACTGAATATTTAAATACATTTATATTTCTTTCACTTTAATCATATATATGCAATATAAACACATATATAGTAAACAAAATGTTAAGATCTTGCAAACTATTATAGGAAAAAATAAAAAGATATTTAAGTCATATCCCAAAATTACAATGTTACTTTTTGAGTAAATTTTTTATTTCTATTTAATTCATAATTATTGTAGACATTTTTTGAGTACTGCTTACTGCACTCAGATTATTTATGACATCTATTATTATTTTTATCTTAAAAGGTAATACATAGTAAAGCTTACATTAAAAATATTTAAAAAATGTGCCATAAAAAACCCCATCCTCTTCCCTAGCCAAGTCACACAGCTTCTCAACTTGGAAAAAACAATTTTAACTGACTCATGCTTCTCCATCTAGTATTTATATTTTATGCATAGAAATAAAATTTCTATCTATTCCTATCTATGTCTATGTAACTATATGTAACATGTGTGTGTATTTTCCCCTCATTAGCATTTTGTAAAACACATTATAGTCTTTCGTTATTGTAAAGAGTTACACTATTCCATTATTATTTATATAGTACATTTTTATGGAACTCTAATATGTTAGAAATGTATGCATGCCATAATTATTCAACTCAAAAAATCCTCTAAATTGAACATGTCTCTGTAACCAGCACCAAATCCAGGAAACATGTTACTTCAGAAAACTCATTCTGCTTTCTTTCAGTCACCATTTTTCTTGAAGATAATCATTACTTTTGTGTCTAAGAGCATAGATCTTTTTAGGCAGATTTAGAATTTTTTATAAATATAATTATATTGTATGTATTTTTTAATGCCTGTTTTTTCTTCTCAATGTTACCTAATTTTGGGACTCACCCATACTGTTGCTTAGAGTTGTAAAATGGTCATTCTCATCTGTATAAACTATATCTTTGTATAGATGTAACAGCAATTAGTACATTTTATTCCTAATGGGCTTTTGGGTAACTTGCAATTATTGGTATTATTAATAGTGCTGCTATGAATATCCTACTACATGTCTTTTAGTCAATGTATGAGCACGTATTCTCATTGTCCTTGAGAGCAGCAATGGTTATTCATAGTATATGCTTATATTCGACATCAGGAAATATTCCAATGATTTTCCTCAATAGTTGTAACAATTTTATTTTCATTAGTAAATGAAAGTCTTGGTTGTTGTATATATTTGATATTTCCCTTTTTTATTATAGTTATTTTTTATGTACAAAGAATGCAAACATTTTAACTGTACAGGTTAATAAGATTTGACAAATGTACACCCGAATGAGGCAAATATTTAAAAGATTGTTTTTTTGTTTTGACATCTGTGGGTTTTCTCCATTTAGTATAAGATGTTTACAAGTTTTGATTTGATAAATAAATAAAATAAGTACAATAATTAGTGCTTGAGATTTTACAACAAAATAGTGTGACTATCCTCTTATATGTTACTTTAATTTTGTTATTTTAACAGTCTTGTTGAAGTGTTTTTACAAATAATAAATTCACCTATTTAAAATGTACAATTTGATAGGTTTGTTCTATGTATATATCCATGAAACTATGATATCAATCTAAATAATAAGTGCATCCATTATCCAAGATTTTCTCTTGGTGCTTTATGGTCCTGTGATGCTGCCACTGCTTCACACAGGCACCACTGATATGATCTACATTCTTTCAATATAAATCAGTTTATCTATGCTGTAATTTAATATGAATGGAATCAGTTAGTAATGTACTCTGTTAAATCTTGCTTCTTTCTTATAGTGTAAATACTGAGATGTATCCACATTGGTACATGTCACCATAGTTTGTTTCTTTTTATTGTGCAGTGGTATTCTATTGTTTGGATATACCACACTTTATTTATTTGTCACCTGTTGATTTATATTTGAGTTTTTTCCCAAATTTCTTCTATTACAAATAAAGCTGTTATGAAAGTTTGTGTATAAAACTTTGTATGGGCACAAGCATTCTATTCCCCTGGGTAAATAATGACCAGATTATATGGTGGGTGAATGTTCACCTTTTAAAAACTGTGCAACTGTTTGTACAATTTCACAGTACAACAGCATGTTATGAGATACTATTTCCACACTTTGGCTAAACTTCATGCAGTTAGTCCTTTAAATTTAAGCAATTCTTAAAAGAATATAATGGTATATGATTGTGATTTTAATCTGTATGTCCCTGATAAACAATGACGTTGGGCTTCTTTATGTGTACTTATTTGCCATCCACACATTTCCTTTGATGAAATATCAGTTCAAATATTTTGCCAATTTATTTTTTTTAATTTTTTTTTTTTTTTTTTATCCTCACCCGAGGACATTTTTCCATTTTTTGTTCAGGTAGAGTGGGAGGGAGAGAGAGGAACAGAGAGAGAGAGAGAAACATCGATGTGAAAGGAACACATCGAGTGGCTGCCACCTGCACAACCGACCAGGGCCGGGGACAAACTGCAACCGAGGTACGCGCCCTTAGCGGGAACCGAACCCGGGTCTCTCAGGACCGCAGGCCGACGCTCTAACCGCTGAACCAAACCGGCCAGGGCTTATTTTGCCAATTTTTATAGTATATTTTTGACTCCTAATCTTCAGGGACTTTTTTCTTTCTTTATTTAAATAATAAAAGAATTTCTAATTTATTGAGAAACTTTGCCCCAAATAGCAACTGACTTAACTTTAACTTGGAAAGATTTTTGTTGTTGTTGTTTGTTTTTATTCTTTAAAGTATTACAGATGTCCCGTCTTTTCCCCCTTGGCCCCCTCCTTCCCACTGCTATCTCCCTCTTACCTTCCCCAGCCTAGTGTCTCTGTCAACTGGTTATGCATATGTGCATATACGTTCTTTGGCTTATTTCTTTCCTCCCCTCCCAGCCATCCTCCCTCTGAGGTTTGTTAGTCTGTTCCCTACTTCCATGATTATGGATCTTTTATGGTCGACAGCTACTTTTGTTCATTATGTTCCACAAATGAGTGAGATCATGTGGCCTTTCTCTGACTGGGTTATTTCACTTAGCATAATACTCTCCAGGTCCCTCCATGGCATCTCAAAGGGTAAGAGATCTCTCTTTTTTCAGCTGCATAGTATTCCATTGTGTAAACATAACACAGGTTTTAATCCACTCACCTACGGATGGGCACTTGGGCAGTTTCCAGATCTTAGCAACTGTAAATAGCGCTGCAATGAACATAGGGGTACATATATTTTTCCGGTTGGTGTTTCAGGTTTCTTAGGGCATATTCCAAGAAGTGGGATAATTGGGTCAAGTGGCAGTTCCATTTTTAATTTTTTAAGGAAACACCATATTGTTTTCCATAGTGGCTGCACCATTCTGTCTTCCCACCAGCAGTGTACTAGAGTCCCCTTTCCTCTATATCCTTGCCAGCATTTGTTGTTTTATGAGTTGTTGATGGCCACCATTCTGGCAGTTGTGAGGTGATACTTCATAGTCATTTTAATTTGCATCTCTCTGATGATTAGTGACATTGAGCATTTTTTCATGTTTCCTGGCCATTTGTATGTCCTGTTTGGAGAAGTGTCTCCAAAAGTTTATATGAAAACATGCAAGACCCTAAATAGCCACAGCAATTTTGAAAAAGAACAACAAAGTGGGAGAAAACACAAGACCAAATATACGACAAAGCCACTGTAATCAAAACAGCCTGATATTGGCACAAGAACTAACATATAGATCAATAAAACAGAACAGAGAACCTAGATATCAACCCAAGACAGAATGTACAATTAATATTTGATAAAGGAGGCAAGAGCATACAATGGGTAAAAGACAGTCTCTTTCATAAATGGTTCTGGGAATATTAGACAGCTATATGCAAAAAAATGAAACTAGACTACTAACTTACACCATAAACAATAATAAATTCAAAATGGATAAAAGACTTGAATGTAACCTGTAAAACCATAAGAATCAGGGATTCTTTACATATTCTGAGTATATTTTTGTGTACTCTGAAAACAAATACTTTATTAAGTATATACTTAGTAGTGTTTTTTTAAATTTTTTATTTATTAATTTGTTTTTGTTACAGATGTTTCTCATTTTTCCCCCATTGACACCCTCCACCCCTTCCCCCCAGTCCCATCCCCAGCTTTGTTGACTATGTTCATTAGTCATGCATGCATGCATGTAAGTTCTGTGGTTTATCTTTTCTCCCATAACCCCCACCCCCACCCCGAGGCTTGTCAGTCTGTACCCCACCTCCATGTCTCAGGGTTAATTTTGTTCAGCACTTTGTTTAGTTCATTATATTCTACATGTGATATTTGTCTTTCTCTGCTTGGTTTGTTACGCTTAGGACAATACTCTCTAGGTCCTTCCATACCATCTCAAAGGATAAGAGATCTTTCTTTCCTACAGCTGCAGAGTATTTCATTGTGCACATGTACCACACCTTTTTAATCCACTCATCTACTGATGGACACGTGGGTTGTTTCCAGATCTTAGCTATTGTAAATAGTGCTGCTATGAACATAGGGGTACATATATTCTTTCTGATTGGTGTTTCAGGTTTCTTAGGGTATATTCCTAGAAGTGGGATCACTGGGTCAAATAGCAGTTCAATTTTTAACTTTTTGAGGCAATATCATAGTGTTTTCCATAGTGGCTGCACCAGTCTGCTTTTCCACCAGCAGTGTACTAGAGTCCCTTTTCTCCACACCCTCACCAGCACTTGTTTGATTATTTGTTGATGGTGGCCATTCTGATAGGTGTGAGGTGATACCTAATAGTTGTTTTAATTTGCATCTCTCTGATGATTAATGATGTTGAGCATTTCTTCATATGTCTCTTGGCAATTTGTATGTCCTTTTTAGAGAGGTGTCTATTTAGGTCCTCTGCCCATTTTTTAATTGGGTTCTTTGTCTTTCTTTTGTTGAGTTGTATGAGCACTCTATATATTTTGGAAACAGCCTGGTAATAGTGGGTTTTTTTTTAACAGTTTTTTTTTTTCTCTTTATTGATCTTCAGACAGACAGAAAGGGAGAGGAAGAGAAAGATATAAACATTGATGAGAGAGAACATTGATTGGCCGCCTCCTACATGCCCAGTCCTGGGGATCGGGCCCAAACCCTGGGCATGTGCTCTGACCAGGAATCAAACCAGTGACCTCTTGGTATGGGTCAATGCTCAACCACTGAGCAACATTGGCTGGGCACTAACAATGGCTTTTAAAGAGCAACAGTTAAAAATTTTTGATGATGTCCAGTTTATCACTTTCCACATTTGAATTGTGTTTCTGATGTCACATCTAAAAAGATCTTTGCTTAACCAAAGTCACTAAGGTTTGCTTCTAAAAGTTTTATATAGTTAGGCTTTAATTTTGGATGGTGGTCCACTTTTAGGAAATTTTGGTACATGGTGTTATATATGGCTCTAAATTCTCTCTTTTTTTTGCAATTTTTATTAATTTATTTATGTTATAGGTGTTTCCCCTTTTCCCTCCGTTTACATTTTCCTCCTGTAGTTTTCTTTCTTTGTAGTGCCTTTATCTGGTTTTGGAATTAGAATGATGCTGGCCTCATAAAACAAGTTTGAAGTTTTCCTTCTTGAATTTTTTGGAATAGTTTGAGGAGAACGTGTTTTAGTTCTTCTCTAAATGTTCAGTGAATCTCCCCCGTTAAACCATCTGGGTCTGGGTTTTTGTTTGCTGGGAGAGTCTTGGTTACATCTTCAATGCCCTTGGTTGTTATTGGTCTGTTCAAGTTTTCTCTCTCCTCACAGCTCAGTTTTGGGAAACTATAAGTTTCTAGAAATTTGTCCCTTTCGCCTAGATTGTCCAGTTTTTTTTGGCGTATAATTGTTCATAGTATTTGTTAACAATCCTTTGTATTTCTGTAGTGTCAGGTGTTACCTCACCTCTTTTGTGTCTGGTTTTGTTAATTTGGGTTCTCTTTCTTTGTTTCTTGGTGTGTCTAGCTAAGGGCCCTTCAACATTGTTTATCTTTTCAAAGAAATAGCTCTTTGTTTCAATGATTTTTGAAATTTTTTTGTCTCTATGTCATTTATTTCTGCTCTGATTTTCACTAGTCCTTTTTTCCTACTTGCTCTGGGTTTTTCTTTTCATTTACTTTCTAGTTATTTATGTTGTAAGGTTGGATAATCAATTAGATGCTTTTCTTGTTTCTTGGGCTAGGCCTGTGATGTATGGACTTCCCTTGAGGACTGCTTTTGCTGAGTACCATAGATTTTGTGTTGTTGTGTGTTCATTTTCATGGGCTTCCAGGAAGGTTTTAATTTATTCCTTGAACTCCTTCATAACCCATTCATTGTTCAATAACATGCTATTTAGCCTCCATGTTTTCAGATGTCTTTGCATGTTCTTGTTGCAATTGATTTTTAGATTCATGCCATTTTGATCTGAGAAGATGCTTGATATGATTTCAATCTTCTTGAACTTGTAGATACTTAGTTTGTGTCCTACTGTGTAGTCTATCTTTGAGAATGTCCCATGTGTACTTGAGAAGAATGTGAATCCTGTAGTTTTGGGGTATAATTCTCTTGAATATAGGGCATCATTTAGAGTCTGTTTCCTTTTTAATTTTTTGTCTAGAGAATCCAGTGATGTCCGTGGGGTGTTGAAATCCCGTGCTGTGATTGTATTGTTGTCAATTTCTCCTTTGAATTTCTCCAGAAATTTTTAAATACATTTTGGTGCTCCTACATTGGGTGCATACATGTTTAGCAAGGTTATATCTTCCTGTTGGACAGATCCTTCCAACATTATGTAGTGGCCTTCTTTTTCTCTGGTTTTGGCCTTCATTTTGAAGTCTATTCTTTCAGATATGAGTATTGCTACCTCAACTTTTTTTTTTGCCTGGAAAAAAATTTTTTATTCCATTACTTTCAACCTCTGTGAGTTATTTGTTGTGAGGTGGGTCTTCTATAAACAACATATGTATGTGTCATGCTTTCTTATCTAATCAGCTACTCTGTGTCTTTTGAAAGGAGCATTTTGTCCATTTATATTTAAGGTTATTATTGATATGTACTTATTTATTGCCATTTATATTTATTGTGGTTCTATTTTTATTTCTATATCTTCTACTAATTACAGCAGTCCTTATAACATTTCTTGCATTGCTGGTTTGAAACTGATATATTTTCTTAGCCTTTTTTTTTTGTCTGAGATGCTCTTTATTTCACCTATTTTGAATGATACCCTTGCTAGATATAGAGTCTTGGATTCAGATCTTTGTTTTTCATGACCTTCTGGTCTATAGTATTTCTGCTGAGAAGTCAGCTGATAGCCTTATGGGGTTTTCTTTGTAGCTAACCTGTTGCTTATCCTTTGCTGCCTTTAGTATTCCTTGTCTTTAATTTTTGGCATTTTAATTATTATCTGTCTTGGTGTGGGCCTGTTTGGGTTCTTCTTATTTAGGGCTCTCTGTGCTTCTTGAACTTGAATGCCTTTTTTCCTTCAGCAAGTTAGGGAAGCTTTCTTTCACTATTTCTTCAAATATAGTCTCTAACCCTTGCTTATTTCCTTCTTCTTCTGGAATTCCTATGATGCAGATGTTGTTACATTTCATATTGTCCCAAAGTTCTCTTAAGCTGCCTTCCTGTTTTTCAATTGTTTTTTCTTATTGGTTTTCTGATTGGGTGATTTTTTTCTACTCTGTCTTCTAATTCACTGATCTGGTCCACAGCTTCCTCTACTCTGCTGGCAATTTCTTTCAATGCTATTGTCTTTTTTTGCTATGTCATTCTTCATTTTCAATTGGTTGGTTTTCATTGTTTCTATATCTTTACTCATGGTGTTGAGTTTCTTACGCACGCTGTTGAACTTCCTCATTATCATTGCTCTGAACTCTACCTCTGATAACTTGCTTACTGCATTTTATTTATCTCTTTTTTTATTGGAGTTCTCTTGTTCTTTCAATTGGAATTTGTTTCTTTGTTTCACCATTTTGGCTGTCTCAATAAATTTTGGAGCCTGCCAAATTTTCACTTTGGGTGTAGGTGTTCTGCTGGTTATGGTTCCCTCTCCAGTGTTTGGATGAGTATGGGTGGACCCATGTTAAACACCACTGTCAAGTCTTACTTTTCTGGCTCTATGTGCAAGCCCAGGAAAGGTTCAGTTATCCTCTATCTGTTTGCCTGGAGGCTATTAGTCTCAGTTACTTGATGAGTCTTGAGTTGTAACCCTCAACTGAATGAAAAAATTCCTCAGGTGTTCAGGGTAAGAGGATTTCCAGAGGGTGAGACAGATGCTAGCTGTCTGTAAATGAGCCTCAATTTTCATTTCTCTGGCCTGGCTGATTGATGTTAAATTCCTATGAGCAGGGCTGTTTTTTCTCCCCAGGGCTCTGGAAAGGGGCTCTTTGAGTAATATAGGTACTGTCCTCTAAGGGAGTGATTCAACAAAAAATTCCTATTTCCCTCCAAGCTCTCCAAGTTCCCAATTGTCCACACAGTTCCAGTCCAGTCTGCCCTCCATCTGTCGGAGCCCAAGGTGAGTAGCTGTAGCAAATTTAGTGCTCTCTCCCGGCCCTCTGTGCTGTGGACTTGGTTTGGGATGTTAACCCTGAAGTAGCTGCTCACAGCTAAAACACATGCTGTCTGTGGGCTCCCAGTCCACCCTCTTGCACCTCCACAGTTTCTACCAGGCTTGATTTACTGTCCTTTTCCTGTCCCTGATTGTATGGGTCCTCTCCAGCTGCTTTTCTATTGCTTTTCCCCAATGATTTGTCTCTATTTTAGTTGTAATTCCAGTTTGGTCCTGGTAGATGGTCTGAATGGCTTCCATTCCCTCTGCTGCTATTTTGTAATCGCTCTCTTTTTATTTTTACATAAAGATACATAATTGCTCCAGCACCTTTTGTTAAAAAGGCTATTATTTGTCTACCGAATTGCTTTGTACTTCTATTGAAAATTAGTTTTGCATGTGCCTATTTTACCATGTTCTATTTCTAGTTGTTTATTTGATTCCATTGATCTACAAGTGTATGTTACTGTCAGTGTTACACTGTGTTGATTATGGTAGAATGTTTTGAAATTAGGTGGTGAGTTGGTCTGAAGGTTGTGGGTTATTGTTAAGCTAAAATTAGGTGGTGTACTTTCTCCAACACTGTCCTTTTTCAAAATTATTTTGGCTATTCTAGGTCTTTGAATTTCTATATAAAGTTTATAGTCAGATTATGATTTTTGGCAAAACATCCTGCTGAGTAAGTTTTATAAAGATTTTCTTGAATGTATAAATTGGAGAGAACTGCCCTTTAAACAATAGTGAGTCTCCTAGTATAAAAACATGAAATGTAGTTTATTTATTTAAATCTCCTATAATTTATCTCAGCAATGATTGAAAGTTTTCTCTGTACAAATCATAAAATTTGGGGACTAAATTTATTTCCAAGTTGTTTTTTTTTCCCTCAATGCCATTGTGAATGAAATTGTTTTCTTATTTTCACTGTTGGATTCTCTTGTTAGTGTATAGATTTATTGATCTCATATTCTTCAGTCTTTCTAAACATCCTTATTAACTCTTGTGGGATGTTTTCTGGATTCTTTAGAATTTTATGTGTAGAGGAGAAAAAATGGCGGCAGAGTAAATGGAAGCTACACAGACCATCTCCCAGGACCAAACTGAAATTACAACAAAAATAAAGACAAATCGTCAGGAAGGGGTATCCGAAAGGCAGCTTGGAGGGCCACATAACCAGGGATATGGACTCAATTCTGGTAGGCTTGCGAGGATGCAAGAGGGGTACGGGAGCCCATGGTTTGCAGCAGCCTGGGCTGGGACCTGCTGCCCCGGCTGGGACCTGCTGCTGCCTCGTCTGGGACCAGTGGCCTTGGTTGGGACCTGTGGCTGCAGCTGGAACCTGCTGCGGCCTCAGCTGGGACCAGCAACCTTGGCTGAAAGCTGCGCCCTCAGTCGTGACCTGTGGCCTCAGCTGGGACCAGCATCTGCCTCGGCTGGGACTTGTGACGGCCTCAGCTAGGTCCTGCGACCTCAGCAGGGTGCTACACCCTCGGCTGGGAGCTGCCATAGACTCAGCTGCCCTTAGCTGGAAGCGAAGCCTTCAGGTTAAAGTCCCAGGCTGCTCCACAGTGCAGAGCCAGGACAGAGGTTAAATTGGCAGCAGCCACTCACCTTGGGCTCTGGCAGAGGAAAGGCAGACTGGACTGGAACTGTGTGGGGAAACTCGGGATTTGGAGGGTGCTCAGAGCTTTTGCTGAGTGGAGCCACACAGGACTGTGGTCATCTTACTCCTTCCAAGGGCCCTGAGGAGAGGTGGCAGCCTCTCCATTGAAGATTAAACCCCACCTGGTGGCTATTGAAATGCTAATTGAGGCCCATTACAAACCAGCAACTGCCCCACCCTTGGGAAATCCTCTTACACTGAGAACCTGAGGGAGATTTTCATTCAACTCAGAAACCAAGGTTCTTAGGTAACCTCTACTGATAGCCCCCAGGCAAAAAAGCTAGAGGATGACTACCATTCTCAGGGCTAGCAACTCTAACCAGGAAAGTTAAGACTTGACAGTGGTGTTTAAAGTGGGTCCTCCCTGCCTCATCCAAACTGAGTAGAGAGAGCCACAAACAGCAGAACACCAATACCCACAGGGAAAATTTGGCAGGCTCCAAAGCCCACTGTGATAGTCAAAAGGTTGAAACACAGAAACAAAAGCCAAATGAAAGAACAAGAGACCTCTACCAAAGATGAGATAAATGAGGTGCAGTTAAGCAAGTTAACAGCACTAGAATTCAGAGCAATGATCTTGAGGAAGCTCAACAGCATGTTTAAGGCCATGAGCTACATGAGTAAAGACATAGAAATGTTGAAATCAACAAGTTGGAAATTAAAAACCACCAAGAAGAAATGAAGAATGATATATCAGAAATAAAAAACACATTGGAAAGTCTAAATAGCAGAGTAGAGGGAGCTGAGGACTGGATCAGTGAATTAGAAGATAGGGTAGAAAAAATCAACCAATCAAAAAACCAAAAGGAAAAAATTATTTAAAAACAAGAAAACAGCTTAACGGAACTGTGGGACAACTGGAAACGTAATAACATTCACATCATATGAGTCCCCGAATAAGAAGAAAATGAGCAAGGGTTAGAGAACATATTCGAAGAAATAGTGACAGAAAACTTCCCTAATTTGGTAAAGAAAGAAGGCATTCAAGTTCAAGAAGCACAGAGAGCCCCAAGTAAGAAGAACCCAAACAAGCCTACACCAAGACATATAGTAATCAAAGTGCCAAAAATTCAAGAAAAAGAGAGAATCCTAAAAGCAGCAAGAGAGAAGCAACAGGCTACCTACAAAGGAAACCCCCATAAGGCTCTCAGCTGACTTCTTGACAGAAACACTACAGGCCAGAAGGGAGTGCCATGAGGTAATCAAGGTCATGAAAAACAAGGATCTGAATCCAAGATTACTCTACCCAGCAAGGCTATCATTCAAAATAGAAGGTCAAATAAAGAACTTTTCAGACAAAAAAAAAAAAGGCTAGGGGAAGACATTAGCACCTAACCAGCACTACAAGAAATGTTAAAAGGACTGCTGTAATTAGCAGGAGAAATAGGAAGAAAAATAGAACCACACTAAACAACAATGGCAATAAATAAGTACATATCAATAATCACCTTAAATGTAAATGGATTGAATGCTCCCATAAAAAGACACAGAGTAACTAATTGGATAAGAAAGCATGACTCATCTATACGTTGTTTACAAGAGACCCACCTCACAACAGAAGACTAACATAGGTTGAAAGTGAAGGGATGGAAAAAAATCTTCCAAGCAAACAGAAAGGAAAAAAAAAGCTGGGGAGGCAATACTCATATCTGATAAAATAGATTTCAAAATGAAGGCCATAACTAAAGACAAAGAAGGCTACTACATAATATTGAATGGATCTATCCAACAGGAAGATATAACCTTGATAAACATATATGCACCCAATATAGGAGCAGCAAAATATATTAAAAATCTTCTGGAGGACTTCAAAGGAGAAATCGTTAGCAATACAATCATAGCAGGGGACTTCAACACCCCGCTGACATCACTGGACAGATCCTCTAGACAAAAAATTAGCAAGGAAACAGAGACTCTAAATGAAGTACTAGACCAAATGGATTTAATAAATATCTACAGAGAATTACATGCCAAAATTACAGAATTCATATTCTTCTCAAGTGCACATGGGACATTCTCAAAGATAGACCACATGTTAGGACAAAAACTAAGTCTCACAAGTAAAGAAGACTGAAATCATATCAAGCATCTTCTCAGATCACAATGGCATAAAACTAGAAATTAATTGCAACAAGAACATGCAAAAGCATCTGAACACATGGAAGATAAATAGCATGTTATTAAACAATGTATGGGTCAAGGAAGAAATTAGAAACTTTCTGGAAACCAATGAAAATGAAGACACAACAACACAAAATCTATGGGATGCAGCGAAAGCAGTTCTGAGAGGGAAGTTCATAGCACTACAGGCCTACCTCATAAAATAAGAAAAATCTCTAATAGACTATCTAACCTCACAACTTAAAGAACTAGAGAGCAAACAAAAAGAAAACCCCAGAGCAAGTAGAAGGAAGGAAATAGTAATAAACGACATAGAGTCCAAAACGAAACAAAAAGGAAGAGCAGAAATAAACAACATAGAGTCCAGAAAAACAACTCAAAGGATCAATGAAAAAAAGAGCTGGTTTTTTGAAAAGATAAACAAGATTGATGGACCCTTAGCTAGACTCACCAAGAAACAAAGAGAGAGAATCCAAATACACAAAATCAGAAATGAAAGCGGAGAAGTAACAACTGACACCACAGAAATACAAAAGACCGTTAACAACTATTATTAACAATTATATGGTAAAAAATTCAACAATCTAAGCAAAATGGACAAATTTCTAGAAATACATAGTCTCCCAAAACTGGACCAGGAAGAGATAGAAAACTTGAACATACCAATAACAACAGAAGAAATTGAAGATGTAATCAAGACTCTCTCAGCAAACAAAAGCCCAGGCCCGGATGGCTTCATGGGGGAATTTTACCAAACATTCAAAGAAGAACTAACACCCATTCTCCTCAAACAATTTCAAAAAATTCAAGAAGAAGGAAGACTTTCAAACTTGTTTTATGAAGCCAGCATAATTCTAATTCCAAAACCAGAAAAAGACACTACAAAGAAAGAAAACTACACGCCAATATCCCTGATGAACATAGATGCTAAAATCCTGAACAAAGTACTAGCATATCGAATCCAGCAATACACCAAAATATTATCCACCATGACCAAGTGGGATTCATCCCAGGGAGGCAAGGCTGGTACAATATTCACAAATCAATAAAAGTGATACACCACATAAATAAAATGAAGAATAAAAACTACATGATCATATCAATAGATGCCAAAAAAAGCCTTCGACAAAATCCAACATCCATTTCTGATAATAACACTCAGCAATGTGGGAATAGAGGGAGCATTTCTTGACATAATAAAGGCCATATATAAAAGACCTACGGCCAACATCATACTCAATGGGCAAATCTAAAAACATTTCCCTTAAGAACAGGAACAAAGCAAGCATGCCCACTTTTGCCATTCTTATTTAACATAGTACTAGAAGTCTTAGCCACAGCAATCAGACAGGAAGAAACAATAAAAGGGATCCAAATTGGAAAGGAGGAAGTGAAACCGTCATTATTTGCAGATGACATAATACTATATGTAGAAAACCCCAAAGACTCCATCAAAAATTTACTAGACTTGCCCTGGCTGGTTTGGCTCAGCGGTTAGAGCGTCGGCCTGCTGTCCAGAGAGACCCGGGTTCGGTTCCCACTAAGGGCATGTACCTCAGTTGCAGTTTGTCCCCGGCCCTGGTTCATTGTGCGGGTGGCGGCCACTCGATGTGTCCCTTTCACATCGATGTTTCTCTTTCTCTCTCTCTTCCTCTCTCTCCCTATCACTCTATCTGAACAAAAAAATGGAAAAATGTCCTCGGGTGAGGATAAAAAAAAAATTGCTAGACTTAAATGAATTTGGAATAGTAGCAGGGTACAAAATTAACGTCAAGATATCGATGGCATTCTTATATACCAATGATGAACTCACAGAAAGAGAAACTTAGAAAACAATCCCATTTACCATTGTGGCAAAAAAATTAAGATACCTAGGAATAATCTTAACCAAAGAAATAAAGGACCTGTTCGCAGAAAACTACAGGGCATTGAAAAAAGAAATAGTGGAAGATATAAAAAAGTGGAAGCACATACCCTGTTCATGGATTAGAAGAATAACATCATTAAAATGTCCATACTACCCAAAGCAATCTATAGATTCAATGCAATCCCCATCAAAATCCAACGACATACTTCACAGAATTAGAACAAGTATTTCAAAAGTTCATATGGAACCAAAATAGACCTCAAATAGTCACAGCGATCTTGAAAAAGAAGAACAAAGTTGGAGGGATCACATTACCAGATTTCAGGTTATACTACAAAGCCACTGTAATCAAAACAGCCTGGAACTGGCACAAGAACAAGCATATAGACCAGTGGAACAGAACAGAGAACCCAGAAATGGACCCAAGGCAATATGTTCAATTAATATTTGACAAAGGTGGCAAGAGCATACAATGGAGTAAGGACAGCCTCTTTAATAATTGGCGTTGGGAAAATTGGACAGCTACATACAGAAAAATGAAACTAGACCATCAACTTATACCCTACACAAGTATAAACTCAAAATGGATAAAAGACTTAAATGTGACTCATGAATCCATAAAAATCCTAGAAGACACTTTAGGCAACAAAATTTCAGACATCATACGCAGCAGAATTTTCACTGATACATCACCTAAGGCAATAGAAACAAAGGAGAAAATGAGCACATGGGACTACATCAAACTCAAAAGCTTCTGCACAGCGAAAGATACAATCATCAAAATGGAAAGGCCACCCACTGTATGGGAGAGCATTATTGCCAATAATATATCAGATAAGGGGTTAATTTCCAATATATAGAGAGTGCTCATACAACTCCACAAAAGGAAGACAAAGAACCCAATTAAAAAATGGGCAGAGGAACTAAATAGACACCTCCCCAAATAGGACATACAAATGGCTAAGAGACATATGAAGAGATGCTCAACATCACTAATCATCAGAGAGATGCAAATTAAAACAACAATGAGTTATCACCTCACACCTATCTGAATGACTGCCATCAACAAATCATCAAACAACAAGTGTTGGTGAGGGTGTGGTGAAAAGGGGACTCTAGTACACTGCTGGTGGGAATGCAGACTGGTGCAGCCACTATGGAAAACAATATGGTGTTACCTCAAAAAATTAATAATTGAATTTCCATTTGACCCAGTGATCCCACTCCTAGGAATATACCCTAAGAAGTCTTAAACACCAATCAGAAAGAGGATATGTACTCCCATGTTTGTAGCAGCACTATTTACAATAGCTAAGATCTGCAAACAGCCCAAGTGTCCATCAGTAAACGAATGGATAAAAAAGCAGTGGTACATATATACAATGGAGTATGCAGCTATAAGAAAGAAAGATCTCTTATCCTTTGAGATGACATGGAGGGACCTGGAAAGTATTATCCTAAGCGAAACAAGCCAAACAGAGAAAGACAAGTATCACATGATCTCACTTATTTGTGGGATATAATGAACATAACAGTCTGAGGAATGGGGTAGACCCAGAGACGTGGAAGTGGGGTACAGACTGACAATCCCCAGAAGAGAGAGTGGTTGTGGAGAGATAAACCACAGAACTTATATGCATGTATTAATGAACAATGGACATGGACATCAAAGCTGGGGACAGGGCAGGGAGGGAGGTAGAGGGGCCATCAGTGGGGGATAAATGAGAAACATCTGTAACAAAAATAATTAAATTGATTAATTAAAAAAAAGAAAGAAAAAAAATAGAATTTTCTGTGTATAAGATCACATTACAATACTTTATTTCTTTTTATCTAGACACCTTCCTTTTGCCTTATCGTACGGGTCAAAATCCTGATATAGTATAAGGTACAATACTGAGTTGAAATGATCTGAGTGGACATCCTTTGAGGAAAAGCATTGTTTTTTATCCATAAGTAATATGTTAACTATAGGTTTTCTATACGTCAACTTGAGAAAGTTCCTTTCTATGCTTAATTTATTGAGTGCCTTTATATTGAATAGATATTTATTTTTTCTATTACTGTTTGTACATCTATTAAGTTGATCATATTAACAAAATATTAATTTATTGTATATTATATAAATTAATATTCAGAATAATCATAAATTATTAGCATACCTCACTTGGCCAGAGTATATAAGTTCTTTTATATGTTGCTGATATTTTTTGCTAATGTATTCTCAAGAAATGTTTTGCTGAACGGTGGAAGAATAAAGTAATCAAAGAACCCAGTTTTACCAAACATCCCCCCAGAAAGATATATGAATGAACAACTGTCCACCAACAAAAACAGCTCTGGGATATTTTAGTTTCACTTAAGAAGTTTTAGCAACACTGTGAAACAATGACAAAAAATAAAGAAAATAATCACATGAGAAAGAAAACAAGTTTATGTTTCCAGTACTGTCTAATAACCGAATCATGGCATTGTTCAGTGCCAAGAAGAAACTTCCAATTACAAGAAAAAAGAGAGCAGGTTGAATGACCAGCTTCCTTAGCTTTTGAGTACACGGCATAAGTTTCTACTTTTTAAAGTATTTATTGTTGAAAGTATTATAGATGTTCCTCCCTTTTTTCCCCCACTGAACCTTCCTCCTAGCTCCCATCCCCTCTTGCCCTCTCCACATTAGTCTCTGTGTGCATTGGTTGTGCATATATGCATATAAGCTCTTTGGTTTATCTCTCCCTCCTCCCCCCATCCCTTTTCCCTCTGAAGTTTTGTCAGTTTGTTCCCTACTTCCATGTCTCTGAATCTATTTTGATCATCAGCTTATACAAAGATTCTACTTTGATTTAATCCCACCTAGACCATCAAGCTGAGACACACAGAGTAAACTAGAAACAAGAAAGAAAGCGAGGTTATTATGAGCTAACATACAATGCGTGTGCTTGTGGTTCACAGATACCTGCCCTGCAGACAAACTCAGCAGCCTCTGCCACTGAAGAAGCCACCAGCCAGCATTTGCATTCACTAATACCAGCCACATTTTACCCTTCTGTTTTTTTCCTAGTCTCCCTCCTCCCCACACACCAGTAGCAACCAAGGTCTGTGTCTGCACAAGTCTAACTTGACAGTGGCTTGATTCCTTCCTTGCCACCTTCAGAACCCAGGAGCCATGTTTGCAGCCTGGGCTTCTGCAGCTGCATGAGTGTGAAACACAAGCCTAAATGCTCCTGGGTGATGTCCACCTCTGTGCCTGCATTCCCCCCCACCCCACAGCTGTGCATCTGAAGACCACTAGCCTGATGTCTGTCACTGATCTCTACTTCAACACATATGTAAGAGGGGAAGTGTGTTCAGCCTTTGGTGAATGCATGAACAGCCAAGACATCAAAATCTCTTTGTGGGCATGGCCAGGCCTTGCTTTCTGTCACTGACCAGCACCACCATGCTAATTTGTTTATAGTCCCTTCAGCTGTACACTTGCATGCCCCAGTATGGCTCCTGTCACTGCCTTCCACTGTAGGGTACATGCCCAAGGAGAGAGAGTGCAGCTACAGAGGAGTACACTGATTGCAAGGGGCCCTGCAGCTGCTTCTACAATCATATCAAACCCTTCCTTCTGTCACTAAAAAATAACAGCAAGCCTACCTATAACTAGTCTCTTCAGCTGTGCACCTGCTCACCCCAACTAGACAACCACCACCAGTCACCATGACTGTGTACACACGCAGCGGCAGAGAGTGCAACAACAGGAGAACACACCAACATCCAGGACTCCTGTATCTGCTTGTTTCATTAGATTAGGCTTTGCCCTTTGCCACTGGCAGGCATCACAATGCCCACCCATGAATGGCTTCTCCAGAAGTGCACCTGTATGCCCCACAGCCTGACCACCACCACTGGCCTCCAATAAAGTATTTATGCATTCAAAAAGGTAGTGTGTGAAGTCTTGCTTGCACCCTGGGCCACTGTAACTGCCAGTGAGCCCACAGTTGGCCAAGGCACTTGTTATCTATCCTGACTGTGATCACTATGAGTGTATCTGCAATTGACCTATGCTACTACATCAGCACCTATAGCTGGAGCACTCAAAGTGTGTACACACCACTATCTCTAACTACTATTACTATCAGACCTTGTTCCTAACTGCTGGCTCTGGAGATGTCACTTAGGACCCCGACAGCCCTTGCAGCTACAATGAACTCCACTGGTTTGGGAAGTTATCAGCCATAAGGACCACAGAATTATCAGTAATGTGGACCCCATTGGATGAGTCAAAAGACATTCCATCCTCCTCCTGCTGAAACCATGTGTTTCTGCACTTGTGCCCCTATCCACAGGTGAAAGGCTCCCTTTATGAAATCAGTTCATAAAATCTGAAAGAGGTCACTATATCTTCAAATATGCTGATGTCTATATAAGACTACAGGGATTATAAAAAATCAGAGAAACATGTCTCCACCAAAGGAATACAGTAAACTTCCAGTAACTGGCCTTAAAGAAACAGAGATCCAGGAACTTTGCAACAAAGAATTGGAAGTAATTTTTCTGCAGATGCTCAGAGAGTTTCAAGAGAACATAGATAAACAATTTAATGATATAAAAGGAAAAATACAAGAACAAAATGAGAAGCTTAAGACAGAGAGAGAGAACATAGAAAAAGAACTAAAGTGAAGTCTTGGAGCCGAATTATAAAATGACTGACCTGAAGAATTCAATGGAAAGTTTCAACAGTAAACTTGAACAAGAAGAGAAAATAAGTGAACTACAGGAAATAGCAATTGAATTTGTACAATAAGAAGTGCAAAAAGACAAAAAGAATAAAAAGCTATGAAGAAAATTAAAAGTTATGGGACAACGTGAATATAATGAATGCATTATTGGACTCCCAGGAGAAGAAGAGAAAAAGAGTACAAAGTTTGTTAAAAAAAAAATAATGGCTGATAACTTCCCAAACCAGTGGAGAAATTTGAACATCCAAGTTTATAAAGCTAACATGTCACCCCCAAATTTTAATCCAAAATATTTTTTTCTAACACAAATAGTAACAAAACTGTTTGAACCAAAGGAAAACAAAAAATATAAAGGCAACAAAAGAAAAAAATTCAGAAAAGGGAGATGAAGAGTTCAATAATGAGATGAAGAATACAATAGAGAACATCTGTAGTAGAGTAGATTGGATAGAAGACAGAATAAGTGAGTCAGAGCATAGAAATTTTGAATTAAGTAACTAATAAAATATAAATAAATAAATAGCTAAAAAGGCTTTTCATATCTATGGAATTAAATAAAAAAGACAAATATTAGAATAATCACATTTTTAGAAGGAGAAGAGAAGAAGAAAGGGACAGAACATTTATTTAAAAAAATAATAGTTGTGAACTTCCCAAATCCATGGAAAGACTTGCGCATCCAACTTTCTGAAGATAATAGATCACCCTATTATCTCTATGCCAAAAGACCTTTTCTGAGATACTTAATGAAACTGTCAAAAAAATAAAAGATAAAGAATTCTAAAGGCACCCAGGAAACACAGTATAATCTACAAAGAAACTTCCATTAGGCCATCAATAGATTTTTTAGGAGAAATTCTGTAGACCAGGAGAGATTAAAATAGCATATTCAGGTGTTGGAAGACAAAAATTGCCAGCTGAGAATACTCTATTTGGCAAAGTTATCCTTCAAATATAAAGTTGAAATATATTTTTTTCCCAGACAAACAAATTGAGAGAATTTATCACCACTAGACTTGACTTACAAGAAATGTTGAAAAAAGTTGTTCAAACTGAAATAAAATGACATTAACCAGTGACATGAAAAGATGTGAAAATATACAACATAATGCTAATGATAAAAAAATAAAAATAAAAATAAAATATCAGCACGGCCAGTGTGGAGCATTGACCCACGCACCAAGAGGTCAGCGGTTTGATTCCCAGTCAAGGCACATGCCCAGTGGGGGGCATGCAGGAGGTGGCAAGTTTAATATTCTCTCTCATCAATGTTTCTATATCTCTATTCCTCTCCCTTCCTGTCTCTCTAAAACTCAATTAAAGAAAAAAATTTTTTTTTTAAATCAGAATTAGAAAACTTTAATTCTATAATAGGATCTAGTGTTAACCACTCAACCGTAGTACAAAGATTAAAGAAACAAAGTATTAAAATACTACAGCTTCTATATCTTGTTCAGAAATACATAACATAAAAAGGGGTACATTGTGACATCAAAAATATAAAAGCTGGAAAGTAAAAGGGCATAGTCTATGTGGGAAATTGAAGATAAGTAACTATCAGTATAAACATGGACTATTTTATCTAAAATGTCTCATACAATCTTCATGGTAACTGCAAAGCAAAAGTCTAGAGTAGAGTCACAAAAAATAAAGAAAACTGAAACAAATGTTACCACTGTCGAAAATCACCAGTTTACCTAGTAGATAGAAATTGATGGACAAAGAAATAATGAAAATACAAAACATTCAGTCAAAAGGATGGCATTTCTCCAAATACAAATTAATTGAATTCACCAATGAAATGACATAACGTGTCTGGATGAATAGAAAATAAGATCCAACTATATAATGACTACAAGAGACTCACTTCAGCTTTAGGGACACATAGGCCTGAAGTAAAGGGATGGAAAAAGATATGCAAGTGGAAATGAAAAGAGAGTCAGAGTAGCCTTATATATATCAGAAAAAAAAAATTGATTTTAAGCCAAATTTTGTAAAAAGAGATGATCCAGAAGATATAACAATTGTAATTATATATGTACTCAACATCAGAACACCTAAATACATTAATCATACACTATAGATCTGAAAAAAGAAATAAACAATAATACAATAACTGTAGGATTATTCAATACCCCATTTTCAACAATGGGTAGATCAGTTAGAAAGAAAAATTAAAGACAACCTAACTGACATTTGTACAACTTTCCATTAACAACAGCATAATACATATTCTTCTCACGTGAACATGGAACATTTTCCAGGATATGACACAATATAAGTCTTAATAAATTTAAAAAGACTGAAAACATATCGTCTATTTTTTTTCCTGCCCACAATGGTATAAAACTATACATTAGGAAGAGGAAAGCTAGAAAATCTAATATGTGGAAACTAAATGACACACTCCCAGAAATCAGTGGGTCAAAGAAAATCAAAAGGAAAATTAAAGAAAATGGAAACACAATATTCCAAATATACCAGATGGTACAAAAGCAGTTTAGAGCCCTGGTCAGTGTGACTCAGTGGGTTGAGTATCATCCTTTGCACTGTAAGTTCTCCAGTTCAATTCCCAGTCAGGACACATGCCTGGGTTTCTAGCTCTATCCAGGAGGCAGCCTACTGAAGTTGCACTCTCACATCCATGTTTACTTCTCTCCCTCTCTCTAAAAATCAATAAATTATAAATAAAAAGAAATTAGCCCTGGCTGGTTTGGCTCAGTGGTTAGAGTGTCAGCCCATGAACCAATGAGTCATGGGCTCCATTCCAGTCAAGGGCACATACCTGACTGTGGTTTGTCCTGGCCCTGGTTGGGTCCTATGGAAGGCAACTAGTCAACGTGGCTCTATCACATCGATGTTTCTCTCTGTCCCTCTCTCTCCTTCCCTCCCACTCTATTTGATAATAGGTAGAAAAATATCCTCAGGTAAGAAATAAAAAAAATATTTAGAAAGATCTCAAATAGATCAACTTAACACCTCAAGAAACAAGGAAAAAAAAGCCTAAAATTAGCCAAAGGAAGGGAATAATAAAGGTAAGATGAGAATGGAAATAAATTATATAGAGACTATAAAAACAACAGAAACTAAGAGCTAGTTTTTCAAAAGGTGAATAAAATTGACAAAACTTTAGCTAGACTTAAAGAGGGAGGGAGGGAGGGAGGGAGGGAGGGAGGGAGAGAGAGAGAGAGAGAGAGAGAGAGAGAGAGAGAGAAGACTCATGTAAATATGGTCAGAAATAAAAGAGGAGATATTATAACTGGTACTAAGAAATATATAGGATCATAAGAGACTACTATGAACAATCACATGTCATTAATTTAGATAACCTAAATGAAATTGGTAAATTCCTAGAAACATATAACATGCAAAGATGAATCATGAAGAAATAGAAAATCTGAACAGACCAATAATGAGTAGAGAGATTAAATCAGTAATAAAAAAAAAAACAAAAAAAAAACTCAAATAGAAAAGCTGAGGATCAAATGATTTTTACTGTTGGGTTCTTCCAAACATTTAAATAACTAATGCCAATCAATCTCTGTAGCATAACCTGATGTCCAGTATTGTGATCTCTCCTACTTTGTTCTTCTTTTTTAAGATTGCTGAGGCTATTCAGGATCTTTTGTGGTTCCATATAAACTTTTGGAGTGTTTGTTCTAGTTCTGTGAAATATGTCATTGGTATTTTAATGGGGATTGCATTGAATCTATAGATTGCTTTGGGTACTATGAACATTTTAATAATGTTAATTCTTCCAATCCATGAACAAGGTATGTGCTTCCACTTTTTTATATCTTCCTTTATTTCTTTTTCTTTTCTTTTCTTTTTTTTTTTATCCTCACCTGAGGACATTTTTCAGTATTTTGTTCAGGTAGAATGGGAGGAAGAGAGAGAGAGAAACATCGACGTGAAAGGGACACATCGAGTGGTTGCCACCCACATGACCCAACCAGGGCCGGGGACAAACTGCAACCGAGGTGCGCGCCCTTAGCAGGAACTGAACCCGAGTCTCTCCAGACCGCAGGCCGATGCTCTAACCGCTGAGCCAAACCGGCCAGGGCTTCTATTTCTTTTATCAATGTTCTGTAGTTTTCTGTAAGTAGGTCCTTTACTTCTTTGGTTAAGTTTATTCCTAGGTATCTTAATTTTTTTCTTGCAATGGCAAATGGGATTTTTTAAAGTTTTTCTTTCTGTGTATTTATGATTGGTGTATAAAAATGCCAATGATTTTAATCTCAAATTCTTCTGAAACATGAAGATGAGGAAATACTCCTAAACTTATTCCATGAGACAAGAATTACGCTTATACAAAAAACAGATAGAGATATTACCAAAAAATGAAAGACCAATATCACTGATGAATATAGATGCAAATATAATCAAGAAAAATTTTAGCTAAATAAATTCAAGAACACATAAAATTATTACACAGCATGACCAAATAGAATTTATCCCTGGAATGAAAGATTGCTTCAATGTATGTAAATCAATAATCATAATACACCATATTAAGAGAATAAAGGATTAAATTCACATGATCTCAATAGATGTAGAAAAAGCATTTGACAAAATACAGCATCCTTTTATGATATAAACCCTCATCACACTGGGTATTGTTGCAACATATCTCAACATAATGAAGGACATAAATAACAAACTCAATGCTATTTAGGTCTTCTGCCCACTTCTTAATTGTGTTTTTTGTTTTCTGATGTTACGTTGTCTGTGTTTTTTATAAATTTTGTATATTATCTCTTTATCAGATACATCATTGGTGAATATGTTCAACCATTCCATAGGTTATCTTTTTGTTTTGTTGATGGCTTCCCTTTTTGTGAAAAATCTTTTAGTTTGATGTAGCCCCACCTGTTTATTTTTTCTTTTCATTCCCTTGCCCACAGAAATATATCAGAAAAAAAAAATATTGCTATAAGAAATGTCCAAGATTTTACTGCCTGTGCTTTCTTCTAGGATTTTTATGGTTTTTGAGTCTTACATTTAAGTCTTTAATACATTTTTAGTTTATTATGTGTACGGTGTAAGAAGGTGATCTAGTTTATCTTCATTTATCTCTCCAATTTTCTGAACACCATTTATTGAATAGATGTCTTTACCCCATTGAATATTCTTGCTTCCTCTGTCAAATATTAATTGACCATAAAGGTGTGGGTTTATTTTTTGTTTTACTGATCTATAGGGTGTCCCAAAAATTTGTATACACACTTGAACAGCTGATAACTCACTTAATTATTACTCATTTTCAGGTTTAAGTGATTTGAAATAATTAGTGAAGCCAGACTGAACTTTGAACAAAGAAAATTTATCCACTAGACTTTTTTATGAGAATACATAAAAGATAAAACTTTACAGAACAAAACCAGCAGCAGTTGAAAAACTGAGGGCAGCCATTGAAAGATAATGTGTACAAATACTGAACAAAATGATTCTTGATGTTTGCTATTCCGTGGCTTCACATTATCAACAGTGCCTGGACCAGAATGGTTATCAGTGTGAAAACAGGCATTGACAAAAAAAGTTATTCACTTATGGAAATTCTTTTAAATTTTGAAAATGATCTGTATGTTAATAAACACTGACTTTATAATCACTCAAATTGTGTGTACATTTTTTGGGACATCTTGTATATGTTTGTTTTATGATAATTCCATTCTGGTTTGATTACTAAAGCCTTATAATATAGTTTGATATCAGCTAGCATGGTACTGCTAATTTTATTATTCTTTCACAAGATTTCTGAGGCTATTTGTTATTTTTTTTCCACATAAATTTTTGGATTATTTGTTCTAGTTTTGTGAATTATGCTGTTGGTATTTTGATGGAAATTGCATTGAGTATATACATTGCTTTGGGTAGTATGAACATTTTAATGATGTTAATTCTTCCTATCCATGAGCATGGTATATGGTATATGCTTCCACTTATTTGTATCTTCTTTAATTTTTTCTTCAGTATCTTTTAATTTTCTGAATACAGTTTTTTTTTTTTACTTCCTTAATTAAAGTTATTCCTAGAAACATTATTTTGTTGTTGTTGTTAGAATTGTAAATGGGATTGGTTTCTTAGTTCCTCTTTCTGATAGTTTAATATTGGTTTATTATAATGCCACTAATTTCTGAATGTTAATTTGGTATCCTGTTACTTTACTGAATTTATTTATCAGTTTTCATAGTTTTTTGGTGAAATCTTTAGGGTTTTCTATATACAATATTATGTTATCTGCAAACAATTATAGTTTTACTTCTTCCTTTCTAATTTGGATGCCTTTTATTTCTTCTTGATTGATTGCTGTGGCTAGAATTTCCAGTATTATGTTGAGAGGGAGTGGTGAAAACAGACATTACTGACTTAGTTCGGATTTAGGGAAATACTTTTAGTTTTTGCCCATTGAGTATGATGTTTGCTCTGGGTTTGTCATATATGGGCATTATTATGTTGAGATATGTTCCCTCTATTCATAATTTGCTAAGAGTTTTTATCATAAATAGGTACAGTATTTTATCAAATGCTTTTTTTGCATCCATTGATATGACCATGTGATTTTTACCCTTTATTTTGTTTTTATGGTGCATCAAATTTATTTATTTTTAATCCTCACCTGAGGATATGTATTTTTTCTATTTATCTTTAGATAGAGTGGGAGGGAGAGAGAGAGAAACATCAATGTGAGAGATACACCATGACTGGTTGCCTTTGGCACGACCCCGACCAGGGCCAGGGACAGAACCACAATCGAGGTACTTGCCCTTGACTGGAATCAAACCTGCAACTCTTTGGTCCATGGGCCAACACTCAAACTGCTGAGCCAAACTAGCCAGGGCTGGTGTATCAAATTTATTGATTTGCAGTTATTGTATCAACCTTGCATCCCAGGAATAAATTCCACTTGATCATGGTGTTGATTTTTAATGTATTACTATATCTGGTTTGCCAATATTTTGTTGAGGGTTTTGCATCTATGTTCATCAGAAATATTCACCTATAATTTTCTTTCTTTGTAATATCTTTATCAGATTTTGGAATTAAGATAATGATGACCTTGTAGAATGAGCTTGGAAGTATTACCTCCTTTTAAAATTTTTGAAATAGTTTGAGAAGAATAGGTGTTAGTTCTTCTTTGAACATTTGATAAATTTCACATGTGAAGCCATCCCATCAAGGACTTTGATTGCTGCAAATTTTTTGATTACTGCTTCAATCATTAGTTGTAATTAGTTCATTCAGATTTTCACATTTTTTCTGATTAGGTTTTGAAAAACTTTATGTTTCTAGGAATTTATCAATTTTGTTCAGATTATTCAATTTGTTGGCATATAGTTGTCCATGACAAATTTTTTCAATCATTTATATTTCTGTGTGGCCACTTGTTACATCTTCTCTTTCATTTATAATTTTATTTGGGTAATCTCTTTTTTCCTTGAAGAGTCTAGTTAAAAGTTTGTCAGTCTTGTATATCTTTCCAAAGATTCAGATATTGGTTTCATTTATTTTTTTTAAGTCTCTGTGTTTATTATTTTCTTCTTTCTACTCACTTTGGGCTTTGTTGATCTTTTTCTAGTTCCCTTAGGTGTAAGGTTAGATTTTTCTTGCTTCTTGATGTAGGTCCATATTGCTATAAATTTCCCTCTTATAATTGCTTTCACTGTATCCCATAAATTGTTGGTGGTTGTGTGTTCATTTTCATTTGTCTCAAGGTAGCTTTAGATTTCTTCCTTGATCTCATTGTTGACCCATTCATTGTTTGGTAAATGTTATTTAGCCTCCACATGTTTGTTTTCCAGTGTTTTTATTTTTTTAATTTTTTTAATTGATTTCTAGTTTCATACCATTGTGGTCAGAGAAGATGATTTCAATATTCTTGAATTTATCAAGACTTGTTTTGTGCCCTAACATGTGGTCTATGTTAGAGGATGTTCTATGTGCACTAGATGCACATTTCTTTAACTTTTTGGACTTAAGGTTTACTTAGTTTCTTGTATCTGAGTATTAACTTTTTCATCCTGTTTAGGAAATTTGGGGCATTATTTTTTAAAACATCTTTTCTATATATTCATTTTTTTTCATTTTCATCTGAATTTTCTATTACACATATGTAAGAATAGTTGTTACTGTCTCACAAGCATACATTAATGAGTCTTGTGTGTTTCTCTTACCTCTAGAATCATAATCTAATACGATTGCCTTGTGGAAAATATCATATGTAATTTTCTATTTTTATTCTATCATGGAAAAAGTCCTTGTGACTACTACTCTTTATTATTTTTCTTTTAAGAATCATTAGTAATCTCAGACATTGTTTCTGAAATATTGTTGCTTCTTGAAGTTATAGCCAAATCTTTACCTCATCACATATAACTGTGTACAGTAAACTCAATTTTGTGCCCTTGATTTAATGGACTTCTGATTTAACAGACTTCCAATTTAACAGACAAAATTTCTGATTTGTATGTCACATGTAAAAATTAACACCCTTTTAATTTTCAAATGCTTTTAACCAAGATTTGCTTATAATTAATTAACAGGTTATTTTCGCTATTAAGTCACTGTTATATTTAACAAATTTTAGTGAATATATCATATATTGGAAAAAAAACTGTAGCAATTTCACCAACATAAATAAATATTACATATCAACAACTATAATCCACATATTTAATCAAAGTGTCACCACTCATAAACAATGTTTGGTGAATGATTAGCACATGATCACACAGCATTGTGCAGTAATTGGTTCTGTTGTCACATGGCATGACATTGTGCAGCAGTTTTAAGGTGTGCTGGCCAATGTTCTGACATGTGCTAAGCCACACCCCAGCTGTGTGCATTTGATTACTCACAATGCCTGGCCAATGCACACATTTATTAGACCTATTCAGTATAAATTTAAAATTATAGTAACAAATATAGAAAATGTTTCTGTGAAATTAAACTTTTCATGCATACTTAATTTAATTACACAATTATGACTACATAAGTAAGAATAGGTAAACTAGTGAATTTATCAATTTTTAACATACACATTTGGAAAAACTGCTTTATTAGATAATGGACTTTTGACTTTGACAGACACCTTCTCATCTGAATTAGTCCATTATATCAAGGTTTTCATATACACATTTATATTATTCCACAAATTAATTTAATTATTAAACTAACTAAGGAATACATATCCTTGATGTCCCTACTGAATTGTTAACATTACAATCAAATTCCTATGACTTCCCACAGATATCATCATGTGGATTCTACTAAGGTAAAACTAACTCTAGTTATTAAAAATTAAATTTATTATCTTATGCTGAGTCCATCCTGTGATTCTTTTATGCAAACATGAATATATCATCCTTACACATTCTTCTCTATGTGCCAAATATGACTGATCATCAAGCCATATTCATTGTTACTCATAAATATTTGATATTATGTAGCAACTTATTATCTTCTTTTTCATTTTTACTTTAGGTCTTTATAATTAAGGCTATTGCTTTTCAAGTAATTTACCTTAATTCAGACACACATTATATAACTCAGTCTCCACATTGCAGCATGAGTAGACTTTCTGAAACATGGATCTAAATTTTATTACCTTACCTGAAACTTAATAACATGTGTGTGGAGGGAATATATTAATAAATAAATGAATGTTTGAATCAATCAATTATGATACTTATGTTTATTCATGGGAACAAAAGAAAGTATAAAATGTAATTTTCTATTATTTTTTAATAAATATATATATATATATTTTGCCATGTGTTTTTTCAAGATTTCTTTCAGAATAAACACCTTATCCTTTGGTTGATTTTTTAATAACCTACAATTTTTCATACTTTGGGATGCAAATAATTTGCGTGGTACTCCTTCTTCCATATTTGAATTTGTCTTGAACTCATACTATAACATTTACTGAAACCTAAAAGTACTATATTCTTTTGAATTTAACTAAGTTTATTAAAACTTGGTGTTTCTGAAAAATATTCTCATTACAAATTTTTTCTGATACTAATTGAATTAAAGCCACTCTTCCTGATAACTTTTACTCAGAAGGTAATAAAAGATTTGACTCGGCAGTACATTTCTTTAATTATTTCATAAAAAATTATTTTTGTTTTCAAAATTTAATTTTCACTCACTATATTTCTGAACACTTCCATCATCAATACTTCCTCCTGGTGAATCAATCTGGAATTCACATTCTGGAGGCCTATAGCCAGGAAAGCAATGACAATTGCCCAAATTATTACATATCTGAAATAGAAAAACATATCATCACTATAAATCATGTTAGCCTTTATATAGTATATATAATACCTAAACTCAAAAGAATAAAATAATTATTTTTTCAAGTTTATTAAGAATATATACTGTCATGTTCCACTTAATAACAAGGATACATTCTGAGAAATGAATGCATAGATGATTTTGTCATTGTGTGACCATCATAGAGTGCACTTACACAAGCATAGATGGTATATAACCTCATAACCTATTGCTCCTAGTCTACAAGTCTGTATAGCATGTTACTGTACAAAACTGCACAAGATTAAATCAAGCACAAAAGAAAATGATGCAACCAAGAGATTCGGTAAACATGAGATGTATCAGGCTGTTGCCAGTGTAACAGGGGATTCCATTTACAGCAAATATTTTTTGGGGGCGGGTAAGAAGAGTACCTTCCAACATCATGATAGAAAGTATAATGTAATAAATACATAAACAAGTAACATAGTTGTTTATTATGATTACCAAATATTATTTACTGTACATAACTGTCTGTGCTATACCTTTATACAACTGTAAGCATATTAGATTTATTTACACTGGCAACACCATAACATGTGTGTGATGCACTATGCTGTGAAGCTACAATGGCTAAGACAGGTAAAACATCATGAGTGACAGTAATTTTTCAACTCCATTTAATCATATGGGACCAGTGTCTTAGATGCAGTTATCATGGACAATAACCCCGTTATGTGGTGCTTGACTGTAATATGAGAAATATGTTAGAAAAAGTAGTGAAAATTTTGACAGCATAATAATCAATGATAAAATCACTACCTCCACGATATCATATTACTGGTGCTACATGTTGACTGTTTTTAATAAGTATTTTGTCATTCCAATCATACTTTTAAATTTGTTTTTTATTTAAGTAGGGTTGGTATACAATCTTATATTGCTTATATTAGTTTTGGGTATACAATATAATGATTCGATATTTTTAAATGTTACAATGTAATCACCCCACTAATTCTAGTAATCATCTGATTCAATAAAATTATGGCCATAGTATTCACAAAAGAAAGCACATTATTAGGTGAATTTAGAATTTTTATCAAATAATATATCAATTCATTTTCAAAATATTTGCTGTCACCACTTCCATATTTCCTATTGATGCCCTTTAATTTCTATATAAAATATTGTGTGAAAATTACCATCAATTGACTTGGCCACTTTAATTTATCTTAACCCTTTTTAGAAATTTGATGCTATTGAGAAACCATGTGTATTTCATTTTGAAGTGAGTATATTTTCCAAAATAAAATAACATAAATGCAAAAACATTTTCAACTAGACTGTAAAATAACACTTTATGGTAAGCTTGTATTGCTAGCAGTTTAGATTGTGTGCAGATATTTGTGCTTTTCCATTTGAATGATTTAGTATTAATTTTCATTTTAAAGAAAAACAAGAAGGTAATATTTTTGAAATTCAAACAATTTAAATACATAGAACTGAAAGAGTTCTCACTCATTAACTTCCACTCTCTGCTGCTAAGCATTTTTTACATTCCATTCATATATAACCATTTATAAACCTAGATACCCACATTTACAAACACACATTCAAGTTCATGGTTTTTGTCAAACTACCACCACCAATATTATATCATGAACTTACTTTCCTATGTCTATGTATATACACAGGACTGGCATATTTAAAAAAAATAAACTCATAATATTAAATTGTATAGATATTCCATATAATTCTACAGATACTGTGTCCTTTCCATTTATAGTCATACAGCAATATTGTTTGTGTTTAAAATTTATCCAAAATTAAACCTTTTCCCCTACATATCAAAAGTGATTTTAATAAAATAAGTTTGAATTACAGCTTTGAAGTACTTTATATATCCAGACCTCCATCTTTGGATAGTTAATGCATTAGTTATAACTATTTTAACATAACGTTTTGAAATTAGAATTGGAATAGGATATATTTATCATTTAAACTTAGTCCATAATTGTTCCCCTTTCCTGAATTAATTTATAATTATCTAAGCAAGGTAAGTCAATCGATGATACTATTAGTGTATTTTGACTAATTTAATGGAAGAAAAATGTTGTCAGCTAGAGCAGAAGCAACAACCAAATAAATAACAAATATTCTTAAATGAAGAATGACTTGATATATCAGACTGGATGTGAAAACTGACATTCTAATAGAAAAAATGAAACAAAAAACACAAACCTTAGACACTTGTCAACAATATTTCTAAGCTCAAAAAGCTTAGAAAATTTCCAACTTTCTGCAGAAAGTCAGGGGAGTGAAACCCACATCACATTACTATCTGAGAGGACTGAAAGCAACAGAACAGTGTGGGACAGAATCTATAAAGTTTGGGGAGAGGGGACCTGAGGTGTGATAATCTTATGACAACAAGGTGATCTCTTTTGTGGAAGGGCAAAATTTTTGCATTGCTGTTATGCAACTATTCTAAATGTATAATCTTCCATATACATTTTTCCTCTACTTAAAAAAAAAAAAGGTCTCATTCCAGCACCCTACCTCTCCCATTAAAATAGAAAAACAATGTCAATTTTGCTGTGAACCTAAAACTGCTCTAAAAATATAGTCTTGCTAATGAAAAGGTACATCATGAATAAAAAATGAACGAATGCTGCATTAACTGTTAACATTTCACAATTGATGAGATTTCTGAATTTTATGCTTACAAAATTGAACTGTAATTGTAAATAATAGAGTTGTAAATCAATTCTATCAGTTCTGAATGATGGAGTTGCCATTTTGTTGGGATTCATTGAGAATTAAACACTGCTTCCCCTATATTCAGTTAAAATTTTCTTGACATTTTAATTACTTTTAAATACTTTTCTTTTTTAAACATTTGAATTGTGAAATATAACATATATAGAAAAATTTGAAATGTGGAAGTTTTATCTTATTTATTTCTTATGTCATATTTCACAGTAAAAGGTTTATCAAAAGAAAAATATATTCAAGAAATTTAATATAAAAATAGAACTAAATAGTAATGGATTAAGAAATAAATAAACAAAGTATGAATAATCTACAAGCTATAACTTTGAGATTTTATCAAGTCTTAAGGCTGAGGTTGATAAGAGATCACTGAGCAAAGGAAAACAAGATCAGGGGAACAACTGTAAGTATACAAAAACAAAACATAAAAAACAAAACATTACAATGTATCTACCCTCTTTGTTAACAGCCCATACAAATTAAAGACAATGTAGTGGCATTTTATATCTTCTAAACCAATCAATTTTAAATTTATAAATTTAATGCTCATAAACTTGGTGAGTTTGGGGTTATTCATATAATGTTGAGGACATGCAATGGACCAAAATTATAAATTTTAAGAAGTAAAAATAAAATTAAATGTAAAAATAATGACAAATTTGTACTACCACATTAAAATAGATAAAGCAGTTGAGAAAAAATAAAAAGTATTTTACATGACAAAATATTTTCTATTAGAAACCTCTTCATAAAGAACAAACAGGAAATTCTATAACACGGGAACATTTTTTTTAAGTATATACTCTGTAAAATATTACACAGCCATAGATTTTAGTTATTAAGAGTAAGAGGGTGAACAAAATGTGTTAACAATATAAAACATGTATTTTTTTGCATTAGGAAAGAATAAATGTGTTCAACTTATTTATTTATTTATTTTCTCCTGAGGACATTTTTCCATTTTTTGTTCAGATAGAGTGGGAGGGAGAGAGAGAGAGAGAAACATCCACGTGAAAGGGACACATCAAGTGGCTGCTACCCACACAACCCAACCAGGGCTAGGAACAAACTGCAACCGAGGTACGTGCCCTTAGCGGGAACCGAACCCGGGTCTCTCTGGACCGCAGGCCGACGCTCTAACTGCTGAGCCAAACTGGCCAGGGCTAAATGTGTTCAATTTAAACATGTTACTAATTTATAAGTTGAGGGTGCTTATAATAAATTCAAAACCCATACTGTATGTTTAAAAGTGTTTGAATTAGTTCAGCTGATTCTTTTTTTTTTATGTTAGTTAACTATTTCTAGGCGAGGTCATTTTAAAAGTAACCCAGAATTTTGTGTATGGTGTAGGTTGGTGGTCTAGTTTCATGTTTTGTTTTGTTTTTTTGCATGTACCTGACCAATTTTCCCAATATCTGACCATTTATTGAAGAAACTGTCTTTACTCCATTGTATGCTCTAGCCTCCTTTGTCAAATATTAATTTAGGATAATGTCTTGGGTCGATTTCTGAGTTCTCTGTTCTATTACATTAATCTATATGTCTGTTCTTGTGTCAATACCAGGCTGTTTTGATTACAATGGCTTTGTAATATAATTTGATATCTGGTATTGTGATCCCTCCTACTTTCTTTTTTCTAAAGATGGCTATGGCTATTGGTGGTCTTTTATGGTTCCATATAAATTTTTGGAGTATTTGGGCTAGATCTGTGAAATATGTCATTGGTATTTTAATAAGGATTGCATTGAGTCTGTAGATTGCTTTAGGTAGTATGGACATTTTAATGATGTTAATTGTTCCAATCCATGAACAAGGTATATACTTCCACTTGTTTGTATCTTCCTCTATTTATATTTTCAATGTCCTGTAGTTTTCTGAGTTTTTTTACCTCCTTCATTAAGTTTATTCCAAGGTATCTTAATTTTTTTCTCGCAATATAGATGGGATTCTTTTTGTTTGTTTGTTTCTCTTTCTATGAGTTCATTACTGGTGTATAAAAATGCCATTGATTTCTGGATGTTAATTTTACAAATGGATAAGAGACATATGAAAAAATGCTCAATGTCACTAATTATCAGAGAGATGCAGATTTAAATGACAATGAAGTATCATCCCACAACTGCCAGAATGGCTACCATAAACAAATAAACACAGGACAAGTACTGGTGAAGAAGTGGAGGAAAAAAAAGCACCCTAGTACACTGTTGGTGGCAATGTAGACAGATGAAACCACTATGGAAAACAGAGGGGAGGAGTTCCCTCAAAAAATTAAAAATGAAACTGCCTCTTGACCCGGTGATCCCACTGCTAGAAATATATCATTAGACTCCTGAAACACCAATCTAAAAGAATATATGCACCCCTATGTTCATCACAGTGCTATTTACAATAGCTAAGATCTGGAAACAGCCCAAGTGTCCATCAGTAGATGAGTGAATAAAAAAGCAGTGGTATATATACACAATGGAATACTATGAAGCTATTAAAAAGGAAGGATCTCTTGCCTTTTGAGAGGACATGAAGGGACCTGGAGAGTATTATGCAAAGTGAAATAAGCCAGTCAGAGAAAGACAAGTATCTCATGATCTCACTTATATGTGGAATCCAATGAACAAAATAAAGTGACAAACAAAATAGGTCCAGAGACATGGAAGCAGGAACAGGCTGACAAACTTAAGAGATAAGTGGGGGAGAGGGCCAGGAAGAGATCAACCAAAGAACTTATATGCATATATGCATAACCAATGGACAGAGACAACAGTGCTATGCAAGCTGGATGGGGGTGGGGGCTGTGGGGAGAGTGAGGAGGAAGATGTCAATGGGGGAAAACAAAGGGACATCTGTAATACTTTCAACAATAAAGATACATTTTTTAAAAAAGAAAGCAAAAAATAGTAACCTAGACTCTCAAGTCTCCCAAATAGGATACATTTTTTACTTTGAATTATCCATAAAAATAACATGAAGTTTAGAACTACAAAAAGAAAAGTCACTTACCCCATTCCCTTTGCAATGTGTAGTTGCATTACAGTTATATCTCATTAAATGAATTTCTTTGCAAGTTTTATTTTCACAATACTAAAAACAAAACAAAACAAAAATCCATACATAGTATTTTATAATCATTTGAAAATTCGATAAGAAAAAGTTATTTGTTATCTATGTATAACACACGCTCAAGTTGAGACTTTTTATTCTATATTACTCTGATTCTAGCACAAAGATATTGGCATACCGATGGATAATTCTAAACAATATTATATTTAAGAAAAATAGGAAGGTGTTTGCTTTAACATTGCTTATGTAATGATGTCATATAAATTTGGTTTTGGTACTTACAATTGGGAATTAAATTGAGAATCTCCATCACAGTAGTTTTCTATATTATGTTAATGTTCTGTTATAAATAATTGGTTGTATTAATGTTAGTGATTTGCCCCTCCAAAATTGGAAGATAATTCATTAATTTTGTTTTAGTTGCAAATAGGAGTTAATATTTTGGAGTATGAATTATCATGAATCTTTGTTATAATAGTGATCAGAGTAATCTGGCAAAATAAATATTTTAACTTAATTTGTATCCTTTGTAAAACACTAATTATGTCAAAGTGGTTAATACAGTGTAAGTAGTCATGTGGATATGTAACTCTTTGCCTCATTTATTTTTTGTGTTAATAAGCCTTGCAGTTTATGTTCTTTTGATTTCCCTAAAAATACACAGGGAGTGAATACCAGGAAGTGGGGTCATTGGAGCCATGTTAGAAGCTGACTACAGAAATAAGTCAGTCAGAAAAGTTAAGAACCACATGATTTACTCATATGTAGGATATAAAATTTAAAGCAACAAATAAACAAACAAGAAAAACAAACAAACAAAAATTAATAAATGGCTCAGCCAATGTGGCTCAGTGGTTGAGTGTCAATCCATTCACCAAGAGGTCTTCAGTTTGAGTCCTGGTCAGGGCATATGCCCAGGTTGTGGGCCCAATCTGCAGTGGGAGGCATGCAGGAGGCGGCCAATCGATGTTCTCTTTCATCGATGTTTCTGTCTCTCTCTCCTCCATTCCTCTCTCTCTAAAATCAATAAAGAAAAAAAGTTTTCAAAAAACTCATAAACACAGACAACTGTATGGAGGTTACCAGAGGGATAGGGGGTAAGGGATGGCAAAGAGTAAAGAGGGCCAAATGTATGGTGACAGAAGATGATTTGCATAATAGAGATGTATACTTGAAACCTATATAATTTTATTAACCAATATCATCCCTATAAAAATTTAAAAAGGAAGCTGCCTATCACAAACAAATTTCCCAAGGGGATAGGATCGCTGAACCTAGATGTAAGAATTGGCTAATTAGTCACCATTTCAAGGTTTCATTTTATGTATAAGTCAGCAAGTGTTGAATGCAATTTACATGCAACATTCTGATTCATAATTGCTTTAAATCTCAGAGACCTTACAGTTTCTGAAATATGTGCAGCTCATACTTCGAGGCTAGCTAAGCCTCTGAACGATTGTTTGCTCTCCCTTTATTTTGTGACTACGTGATTGTAAATACTCATGTGCATGTATAGATGCATATGTACGTAAGCTTGTACATCACTGTAACAATACTTTCCTAGAACAGACTTCTTGTTTGTTTCTTCCAAATCTCTCATACTTATATTTTGTTCATACACATAAAGAGATCATTAAAAAAATATAAAAGCTCAATTATGTTGTTTTGTGAAGCAGGAAAAACTGAAAACTCAAAATTATAATTTTATGATTTAAAGCTATTTAAAGATCTAAAAATAAATCACTTGTCAATGGACTCTTGTGCTTAAAACACATATATATCTCTTCATATGACTGAAGACAAGTTAACTGAAAAAGTGTTATTGGATAACTGAGGCTTAGGCTTAGTTTAATTACCTTTTTTTTTTTTATCCTCACCTGAGGACACTTTTGCATTTATCTTCAGATAGAGCGGGGGAGGGGGAGAAACATCAATGTGAGAGAGACACATTGACTGGCTGCCACCCACACAACCCCAACTGGGGCGGGCACAAACTGCGACTGAGGTACATGTCCTTAGCAGGAACCAAAGAGGGGACTCTCTGGTCAATGCTCTAACCGCTGAGTCAAACCGGCCAGGGCTTTAATTACCTTTTTAATATCATATGGGAAATAAATGACAGCGCCAGGTCATTATAATTGTGATAGTCATCATGGAATATAGTATCAATAATTACATAATTTATTAAAGCTAAAAATATACAAACATATTTTGTTACCATCTGTGTGCCACACACAGTGCCATCAGCCACATAGCTATAATCTCTTCCATCTGATCTCATTGATAACCCAGTAGGTATGGATAAGCATAAATGTCCTTGAGTATATGAATAAACTGCAGACCGAATATTACTTCTATAAGTATTTTTCTGTGGCCATACACAAGCTAATTTTCCACAGAGAACATCCCTAGAAATGGAAAGCAGAAAATTTCTCATAATTTCTCATTTTAATGATACTAAATTCCAAATAAGTGTTATGTTACATGGGTAAACTTTAATGTCATTTAATTGATGGTTGTGCACCACACGATAATGTTATTTTAACATTTTTTCATCACTTGTCCCCACTTTGGTGTAGCTTGGCCAGTCTGGTTATTTGTTACACAACATTTTCTGAGAGTGGCTGATTGCCTATATTTACTCTTGTGTGTCAGTTGAGCCCTTTCTGATTAGGCACACTGTCCCTGACATGATCTTTACTTAGTACAGCTCTGTAGTATACATTTTCTTTATTTTTATCTCAAGATCATTCCAAAATGATAATACTTTCAATAGTTCTGCATTCTTACCTTGAGAATTAAGAAACAAACATACTGAAGGCTATTTATTTAGCCATTGAATAGCAGTTTATTTGGCCATTGATAATCTATCATTGGGTAGAATACTGGCTTCTCTAAGAAACTTACACCCTCCTCCCTTCCTCCCTCCCTCCCTTCCTTCCTTTCTTTTCTTTCTCTTTATCTCTCATCTCCTCTCCTTTCCTCTTCTCTCTTCTCTTCTTCTTTCTTCTCTCCCTCTTTCTTTCTTCCTCAGTATGAATTTCACTGACCTGACTCAGTTCATTGACCCTTTCTTCTACTTGACCAAGTCTGTTGTTGAGCAGCCCTTTTATTGAATATTTTATTTTAGTTATTACATTACTCAGTTTTATGATTTTGGTTTGACACTTTTAAAATTATTTCTATCTCCTTTTTAAAATTCTCAATCTGTTCAGCATTGCTCTCCTAACCTCATTAAGAATCTTTATAACTGTTATTTTTATCTTTATATAAAGTAAATTACTTACCTCCATTTCATTAAATCTGTTTCTGGAGATTTATTATATTATTTTGTGTGGAACATATTCCTGTGTTTCTTCATTTTCCTTGACTTCTGAATTATTTTCTGGGCATTTGGTATAATAGCTACTATTCCCAGTTTTGACAGAGTGTTCTTATTTAAGAGGTGAACCTCATCGATCAGCCGAACCTGAGTTTTTTTGTGATTGTCCAAGCAGCCTTATTTGGTCTTAGTGACTCCCAATAGTTGAGTGTCTTCAAAGAGCAGCAATATCCCAAAGGGGAAGATTGCATTATGTCCCTAGATACAGTCTAATTAGAAGCAAGATCCTCAAGAAAGTTTATTGTAAAGTCTCTCCAAAGAGAAACTGAATGATGGGCATTTATTCCTGCTCACTCTGTCTTGCCTGGATATGTAGCTGCAAGGGGGAACTGGAGGTGCTCCTGTGTCCTTTAAGAACTTCTTTGCTAAAGTCCTGTGGGACTCCTGAATAAAAGTCCCATTGACTATCACTGCCAGGTGATTTGCAAGCACATTCCTTTGTCATCAGCTGCAAAAACTGCAGCACAGCCATGTGTGCAGTTCCTCCCAGGAGATAACTGGTGACTTGCAGTGAGCTACAGGAAGATGGTGGGGAGGAGGCTACTGGCTTTCCTGGTCCTCAGCAGGATCAAATCCAGCTTTTAGGTGCACAGTAGATTAGAAGCCAACAACTTTTAAAATGTGAATATGGACCCCTTTTATGGTAAGACTAAGAAAATGGTGCTTTTGTTTGTTCCCTCAGTGCTAAGTCTTGGGGTGATAGCCACTTAAGAATTCCTTCTTTGTTTGCTAAATCCTATAAGACTTATGAAGGGAAGCCCTTTGGCTCTCAGAGGTAGGTGATCTGGGAACCAATTCCTTCCCTAGCAGAGCAAGAGCTAGGGTGCAAACTTAATGAGCACAAGCTCTTTACAGGGAGAATCTTGTGACTTGGAATTTGACTATAAGGAGATCGCAAGGGAAGTGTCCATCAGTTTCTCAAGTCTCTGGGAAGGATTGTAGTCACCCCTAGACGTGTGCTAAATTAGAAACCTGACCCTTAGGTGGCAGCTTTCTAAGTATGCACATGGACTTTTTCCAGGGAAAGACTGGGAGAGGGATGCCTTGAGTCCATATCCATGGCAAGTACTTATACTCTTTTTGACAGCCACTCTTGTGTTTGCTATGGCATTTTGAGTCTCCTAGATGCAGGCCTTTTTGACTCTCAGAATTAGATATTTTATAATCCTGCCCTTAAGATGAGAGTCTTACATTTTGGGGACACTAAATGTGTGGTCCAAATGTTTTGCTCCTCCATGCAAATCTGGGAGTTGGAAGTTCCCTCTCAATTGTATGGTGCTATGCCAGGGGTTGGGTTTATGATGAGAGTATGTCTACCAATTTGATGTAACTATTTTGTCATGTCTCTGATGTGTAGGAGTCACTCAGCTGGTTTCTGGATTTCTTTCAGAGGTAATCACTCCATGTTTACCTGAACATCCCGGTTATCTTTGAAAGGAGGATAATTCAGTTGCTTCCTATATCACCATCTTGGTAAACTTCCTAACTGTTACTAGTTTTGTAATTCTTTTATTTTCAATACTCCTATGAAACTCAGGAAGTGTCTGTTGTGGGGTAAGCACTTTCTTTAATGGATTTCATGAATCCCTTTATTCTACAGCTTATAGTAAAATTATATTCCAGAACTACATATTAAGCTATTGATAGCTTCTGCCATACTTTACATATCAGTAATGTAAAAACAAACAACAAACAAAAAAACTATTCTTCACACAATCTTATGTCTTAAGCCAAAGCACTTGCTTTATGATCACTATTACTTATTGACTGAATAAAAATTATATTTTTATTCTCATAATGTAGCACAGATTTCTGGTTTGTTTTTTGTTTTTTTTTTTGTTTAGTTGGTAGTCAGTGCCCACTCCTTACTCTGGAAACAAGCATCTTAGTCTTTTAAGCTAGTTTTACTATTAGAACAGTATCAGTGAAAAAGTAAGGGAAATGAAAACTGAATTGTACAGAAGAAAAATACATATAATGTTATTTCAAAATATTTTTCAGGCATATGATTTACTGTACATTACTATTAAGTGTCTCTTGACAAGAAATACAGAATTTAATGAAACAATTAGTTGTATATACATACTTTGGTTCACAAGGTAATGATTGTGAATTTTTAAAACCACAGTTTCTAAATCTATCTTGAAGAGAATTAAGTTCTTCAAAACAGGCAAGTGGAGCACCTTGAGCACCTTAAAATGCAAACACATGTATTAAATTATTATTTTTAATCCAAATTAACTTTTTGTCAAAAAAAAGCAAATGAATTGCTTATTAAATAATCAAAATATCATGATCTTGATTATACATTTTTCCCTGTGTGTACCTTGTCAATTTTTACCTAATAGAAAACAGAAAAAGATTATGTCTATTATAGTAAATTATATTATTATTAAAAACAATTTGCTTCCCCTCCCTGTGTAAATGATACTTCCTTGTCCAGCAGGTATCAGGCTTGACCCTGTAAATTACCCTGCTTAATGAAATGAGAGTTTTGAAATACATCACTTATGAGCAAAAACCTGTGGAGCTAGTACCTGGAGTGCCATACTCTTTTTTTAATTTTTTAAATCTCTTATGGTGGATAAGTAATGTTTTAAGTAGAGGCTCATTTAACTGTCTGAATGTCATTGTAAAGTCTGTGGAGTAGCAGAATAATTGTATTGAATATGTAAATCTCAGATATTTGAGGGTTATTTTCATTTCATTAAACACAGAAATTTGTACTTGTAGTGGAGTTCTATTATAAAATATGCCAAAAATATTACAGTATTGTAATTGGAGCCTGGAAGTAGGTAGTATGAAAGAATGATTATCAGAGGTTATAAAGAGAAAAGTGCATGATATGTGATGGTGAAACATTTGGGAAAACTATCTTCTCAATAATTTAATGAAAGATAATCACGTTAGTGAATTGCTTGCCTTATACAAAGAGGTAAGAAAACAGATGTGTCTTGGTTATTCCACTGCATTTGACCAGATGGTGAAAGTACTCAGGAAACATAATCTACACTTAGGAAAGAATCAGTTCTTTCTGAAGCAGTAATTAAAAAAACAGAAAATGTTCAGAAATGTGTTCATTCTACAGGCACTGGGGAAGGTGATGACAGATGCTGGCTCATGTGAACTGGCCAGGTCATTATGTCTATACAGTTGTTTTGTGTCTCTTCCATGGTCATTGGTCTTTGGTGACTGTTATCCTAATAAATTAATACAAAGATCTTCACATTTCCTGTTCTTTCCCATGTGTCTATCTACATACACTCCAGAACTCTTGTCTCGAATTTTCTAAGTTTTCCATATCCTGGCTTCCAACCAACCAGCAGAGCCCTTTCTCACTGCCTATGAATGCATTTATAACCTAACCTCTGGCCATTTCTTCTTCCACATAAAATGGATGACCAGGATTTTAACATCATTCAAGGCATCCTTCCTAGAGAGATTCCAGTATGGCTTTAAAGTCCTTTTTCAGTTTGTAGCCAGTTGCTGGGCCAACACACCTATAAAAAATCAATAGGTTTTTTCTTTTTATGTTGGCTGGTGGTGATAAAACCCCATACAGCCATTAGTGTGAGCTGGAGGAGAAGCAAAGGTGTAAGGGGGAAAAGCCATAGTGTTAAGGATTCCTTGTTTATAAATTTTTCTTCGGCCTTCTCTTTTTTAATGTGTTTGAAGCAAGATGAATGAATGATTTCTATCTATCTAACCATCTAACTTAGTGGTTCTGAAATAACTGAACTTGTGATGCAGAGTTCTGAACACATGGTCACTTGGTATCCAGAAGTAAGATCTTCCATCTCTACAGAGGCCAGTAGTGTGCCCAGAGTCATTTTGTTTTTTTGTTTTTCTTGTTGTTTTTTTTTTAATTTTTTATTTTTATTGTTGAATGTAGACTGTATTAACAGATGTTCCACATTTTTCCCCCATTGACCCCCTCCTCCTACCCAGTCCTGCCCCCCTCCCGCCTTTTCCCACACTATTGTCTGTGTCCATTGGTTATGCCTATAAGTTCTTTGGTTTATTTCTTCCCACCTCCCAACCCCTTTCCCCTTGAGGTTTGTCAGTCTAGCAATGAATTTGTACTTCTTAATCCCTTCACCTTTTTCACCCATTCCCCCAACCCCCCTCCCATCTGGCAACCAATAAAATGTTCTCTGTATCTATGAGAATGTTTCTGTTCTACCTGTTCATTTTGTTTGTAGATTCCATTGTTGATAGATATGTATTCATTGCCATTTTGTTTGTTCATATATTTTATCTTTTTCTTCAAAAGGACCCTTCATCATTTCATATAATAACGGTTTGGTGGTGATGAACTCCTTTAACTTTTTCTTGTCTGGAAAACTCTTTATATGGCCATCGATTCTAAATGACAGCTTTGCAGAATAGAGTAATCTTGGTTGTAGGTTCTTGCTTTTCATCACTCTGAATATTTCTTGCCACTCCCTTCTGGCCTGCAAAGTTTCTTTTGAGAAATCAGCTGACAGCATTATGGGAACTCCCTTGTAGGTAACTAACTGCTTTTCTCTTGCTGCTTTTAAGATTCTCTCTTTGTCTCGAACCTTTTGCATTTTGATGATGATGTGTCTTGGTGTGGGCCTCTTGGGGTTCATCTTGTTTGGGACTCTCTGTGCTTCCTGGACTTGTATGTCTGTTTCCTTCAGCAAGTTACAAAAGTTTTCTTCCATTATTGTTTCAAACAGGTTTTTGATTTCTTGTTCTCACTCTTCTCCTTCTGGCACCCCCAAGATGCGAATGTTGGCACGCTTGAAGTTGTCCCAGAGGCTCTTGACACTATCCTCATTTTTTTTTTTTTTTTGGATTCTTTTTTTTTTGCTGTTCTGATTGGGCATTTTTTGCTTCCTTATATTCCAAATCGATGGTTTGCTTCTTGGATTTACGTACTCTACTATTGAAGCTGTGTAAATTATTCTTTATTTCAGTTAATGCCTCCTTCAATTCTGACTGTGCATCCATCATTTCTGACTGGTCCTTTTTTATGCTCTTGAGGCTATCACTAAGTTCACTGAGGTTCTCACTGAGTTCATTGAGTATCCTTATAAGCAGTATTTTGAACTCAGCATCTGTTAGGTTGCTTATCTCCATTTCGCTTAGTTCTTTTATTGGGGTTTTGTTCTGTTCTTTTATTTGGGACCTGTTTCTTTGTCTCCTCATTTTGGCTGCCTCCCTGTGTTTGTTTCTGTGTATTACTTATCGAGAGGTATGGGGCTAGCTGAGACCAGATGCTGCTAGTTTGAAAGAATTTAGGAAAAACCTGAAGCAGGATCCAAGACAGGCCAATCCTATGGTTAAGCAAGTGGCAACAGCTTGGGTGGGCCTAAAGTTGGGTGGGGCGGAGTGGGGCGGGGCCACAAATGTGAGCCAGGTTGCTGGAATCCCAGATATGGTGGCTGTCTGCCGCCCCAGGAAAGGGCTCACCAAAGGAACAAAGGCCTCTGACAGCACATTTGTCCCAGAGAAAGCCCCCTCTCCAACCCTCACTCCAGTGCCAAACAGCTCAGTTCTTCTCTGTATGTCTCTGGTGCCCCTCAAGCTGCCTCCCCTCCAAGCTTCGAGGGAGGGAGTCCAATAAGTCCATGTGCGGGCCCTTTAAGGAGCTACCTGGGGCTCCAGCCACTTCAGCTTCCTTGAGCCTCAGTTCCTACTGGTTTTTCCAGCCAGAAGTTATGGGGACTTCTCTTTCTGGCACTGGAACCCTGAGCGGGGCACCTGGTGTGGGACGGGGACACCTCAGTCCTCAGGAAGGACCTTCCCAGCAGAGGTATCCTCCTGATTTTTATCCGCCACACGTGGGTGTGGGACCAGCCCATCTCGCCACTGGCCCTCGCGCTTCCACCCCTCCTACCAGTCTGGATGTGGCTGCTGCTTTAATTCCGTAGTTGTAGGACTTCCATTCAGGTTGATTTCAGGCGGTTTTGAATGATGGTTGTTCTGTAGTTTAGTTGTAACTTTGATGTGGTTGTGGGAGGACGCGATACCGTGTTTACCTATGCCACCATCTTCCAGAGTCATTTTGTGAAAGTGGCATAATTCTCTGGTTTTGATGCCACAGCCATGCTGTAGGACCCCAGGAAAAACTACACTGCAATTCTCCCAAAGAGGCTTGGTGTATACACTACATGGAAATTTTTTTTCCCTTCATAATCTACCAGCTCTGCTGTGTTCTATAATTGAAAATTTCTGGGCTGATTGCATTGCAGTCTGGAAATGCTGCAGATCCCTTTTCTGCTTTCACCTCACTCATCAGTAGCAGCTTGTGATGCCACTCCCTAAATGGAATCAAGAAGTACTTCCCCATTTGGAATTTACTGCCTCCAGAACCCAAAGAGGCTCACCAGATGTTGTAATTCTTTCTTTGTCATAGTATATACAAAATACAGTTTGTGTTTTACGTTGCAGGGGATGTCAAGTCATGACCGACCACTGGACTCCTAAAAATGTTACTGATGTGATCATTCTTGATATTTCTAAGGCTTATTTACTGCCCTTTGTAACACATCTTTTACTTAGCCCTCCAACACAATTGTTATAATTTTCTTATTTAGCCAGATTAGTACAAAATTGTTGTTGGAGTGGATCAATGAGATATGTTCTGGGATGTCAAAATGACTTCAACTACATTATTCCTGAAGGCAAGAGAGTAACATTGCCTTGGAACAAAACTCAAATTAATGATAGTATCTATTCCAAACAAACTTCTAATTCTCTTTTCAAATCGGCATAGAAAAGAATATATTTGCTAAGTCAATGACTATGCTCCTACCACATATCTGAGGCCATGCTAATCTGCTCTAGCAGAGATGTTACATCTGGCACAGTGGATACAATTATTTAGTCTACCACTTGACCGCATTTCTATAGATTACTATGATCTTTCAAGAATCATCTGGTATATGCAAGGGATCAGTTGGAGTAATTAAATGTAGATATTGTACAGTCAACCACCTCTGCATCCTTTAGATCTTTGAAGGTAGTACTAATTTCTGGAAAAGGACAGTTACAGAGGCTTTCTCCTACAAAATCTTAGGACTGAGAAGTAATTATCAAATTAATTTGTGGATCTAGTGGGCCTATTGTAAACTGAAACTTGGTAACAACTCTATTTATTCCCTGACCACTATAAGACCCCCTTCCCACAGAGAGACCACAATGACACTGGGTTTCTGGGTATCCACATCGATTCAGACATTTGTTCAACATTATCTTTCCCAGTGAACAGATAACCTGGTCAAAAAGTTGTACGTTATTTGGGGATGCAAAAGGGGCATTGTTAACCTGAATATTTGCCAAGGTGATGTGGAGTTTTCCTTTGGGTCCTTATCTGCCCTTAAGTCAATGATTTTTGCTTTTGAAAATTGTCTTAGAGTCAGAATTTGGAGATGAGATTATGGCATTTATTAGGTTAACTCTCTTCAGTCTCCTAATCATCTATTTTTGTATTTCCTTTGATGGTTCAAACTGGGTAATATCAATGTTGGTTGCCCATAAAACACATAGAATAGAAATTATATTCTAGAAAGGATCTTCCTGACTATCCATAGATCAGGTATATATTTATATGTCTGCTACTCTCTTCTTCCTTCTTTTTTTTTTAATTAATTTATTTTGGTTACATGTTTCTCCTCTTCCCCCCACGGATTCACCCCTCCTCCTCCCTCCCTGCCCTGTCCCCAGATTTGTGGTCCATGTCCATTGTTCATGCATACATGCATATAAGTTCTGTGGTTTATCTCTCCCCCACAACCCCCTCTTCTGGGGATTGTCAGTCTGTACCCTACTTCCACAACTCTAGGACTACCCCATTCCTCAGACTGTTATGTTCATTATATTCCACAAATAAGTGAGATCATATGATACTTGTCTTTTTCAGTTTGACTTGTTTCGCTTAAGATAATACTTTCCAGGTCCCTCCATGTCATCTCAAAGGATAAGAGATCTTTCTTTCTTACAGCTGCATAGTATTCCATTGTGTATATGTACCACTGCTTTTTTATCTATTCGTCTGCTGATGGACACTTGGGCTGTTTCCAGATCTTAGCTATTGTAAATAGTGCTGCTACGAACATGGGGGTACATATATTCTTTCTGATTGGTGTTTCAGGCTTTTTAGGCTATATTCCTAGAAATGTAATTACTGGGTCAAATGGCAGTTCAATTTTTAATTTTTTGAGGTAACACCATATTGTTTTCCATAGTGGCTGCACCAGTCTGCATTCTCGCCAGCAGTGTACTAGAGTCCCCTATTCTCCACACCCTCACCAACACTTGTTTGATGATTTTTTGATGGTGGCCATTCTGACAGGTGTGAGGTGATACCTCATTGTTGTTTTAATTTGCATCTCTCTAATGATTAGTGATGTTGAGCATTTCTTCATATGTCTCTTAGCCATTTGAATGTCCTGTTTGGAGAGGTGTCTATTTAGTTCCTCTGACCATTTTTTAATTTGGTTCTTTGTCTTCTTTTGTTGAGTTGTATGAGCACTCTATATATATTGGAAATTTACCCCTTATCTGATATATCATTGGCAATTATGCTCTGACATACAGTGGGTAGCATTTCCATTTTGATGATTGTATCTTTTGCTGTGCAGAAGCTTTTGAGTTTGATGTAGTCCCATGTGTTCATTTTCTCCTTTGTTTCTATTGCCTTAGGTGATCTATCAGTGAAAATTCTGCTGCGTATAATGTCTGAAATTTTGTTGCCTAAAGTGTCTTCTAGGATTTTTATGGATTCATGAGTCACATTTAAGTCTTTTATCCATTTTGAGTTTATTCTTGTGTATGGTGTAAGTTGATGGACTAGTTTCATTTTTCAGCATGTAGCTGTCCAATTTTCCCAGCACCAATTATTAAAGAGGCTCTCTTTACACCTTGTATGCTCTTCCCACCTTTGTCAAATATTAATTGAGCATATTGCCTTGGGTCCATTTCTGGGTTCTCTGTTCTGTTCCACTGGTCTATATGCCTATTCTTGTGCCAGTACCAGGCTGTTGTGATTACAGCGGCTTTGTAGTATAATCTAAAATCTGGTAATGTGATCCCTCCGCTTTGTTTTTCTTTTTCAAGATTGTTGTAGTTATTCGAGGTCTCTTTTGGTTCCATATGAACTTTTGAAGTATTTGTTCTAATTCTGTGAAGTATGCCGTTGGTATTTTGATGGGGATTGCATTGAATCTATAGATTGCTTTGGGTAGTATGGATATTTTAATGATGTTATTCTTCCAATCCATGAACAGGGTATGTGCTTCCACTTTTTTATATCCTCCTCTTTTTTTTTTCAATGACTTGTAGTTTTCTGCGAATAGGTTTTTTATTTCTTTGGTTAAGTTTATTCCTAGGTATTGTAATTTTTTTGCCTCAATGGTAAATGGGATTGTTTTCTTAGTTTCTCTTTCTGTGAATTCATCATTGGTGTATAAGAATGCCATCGATTTCTTGAGGTTAATTTTGTATCCTGCTACTTTTCCAAATTCATTTATTAAGTCTAGTAAATTTTTGATTGAGTCTTTGGAGTTTTCTACATATAGTATCATGTCATCTGCGAATAATGACAGTTTCACTTCCTCCTTTCCAATTTGGATCCTTTTTATTTTTTCTTCCTGTCTGATTGCTGTGGCTAAGACTTCCAATACTATGTTAAACAGGAGTGGTGAAAGTGGGCATCCTTGTCTTGTTCTGTTCTTAAGGGAAATGCTTTTAGTTTTTGCCCAATGAGTATGATGTTGGCTGTAGGTCTTTCATATATGGCCTTTATTATGTCGAGAAATGCTCCCTTTTTTCCCACATTGCTGAATGTTTTTATCAGAATTGCATGCTGGATTTTGTCGAAGGCTTTTTTTGACATCTATTGATATGATCATGTGGTTTTTATTCTTCATTTTATTTACGTGGTGTATCACGTTTATTGATTTTTTAATATCGTACCAGTATTGCATCCCTGGGATGAATCCCACTTGGTCATGGTGGATAATTTTTTTGGTATATTGCTGGATCCAATTTGCTAGTATTTTGTTCAGGATTTTGACATCTGTGTTTATCAGGAATATTGGCCTGTAGTTTACTTTCTTTGTAGTGTCTTTTTCTGGTTTTGGAATTAGAATTATGCTGGCTCCATAAAACAAGTTTGGAAGTCTTTATTCTTCTTGATTTTTTGAAATACTTTGAAGAGAATAGGTGTTAGTTCTTCTTTGAATGTTCTGTAAAACTCTCCCGTGAAGCCATCTGTGCCTGGGCTTTTGTTTGCTGGGAGAGTCTTGATTACCTATTCACTTTCCTTCGTTGTTATTGGTCTGTTCAAGTTTTCTATCTCTTTCTGGTCCAGTTTTGGGAGACTGTGTGTTTCTAGAAATTTGTCCATTTTGCTTAGATTGTTGAATTTCTTACCATATAATTGTTCTTAGTAGTTGTTAACCATCTTTTGTATTTCTGTGGTGTCAGTTGTTACTTCTCCTCTTTCATTTCTCATTTTGTGTATTTGGGTTATCTCTCTTTGCTTCCTGTGAGTCTAGCTAAGGGTCCATCAATCTTGTTTATCTTTGCAAAAAACCAGCTCTTTGTTTCATTGATTCTTTGAATTGTTTTTTTTGTTTGGACTCTATGTTGTTTATTTCTACTCTGATCTTTACTATTTCCTTCTTTCAACTTGCTCTGGGGTTTTCTTTTTGTTTGCTCTCTAGTTCTTTAAGTTGTGAGGTTAGACAGTCTATTAGAGATTTTTCTTGTTTTTTGAGGTAGGCCTGTAGTGCTATGAACTTCCCTCTCAGAAGTGCTTTGCCTCTATCCCATAGGTTCTGTGTTGTATGATCATTTTCATTGGATTCCAGGAAGTTTTTAATTTCTGCCTTGATCTCCTGGGTAACCCATTCATTGTTTAATAACATGCTATTTATCTTCCATGTGTTCAAATGTCTTTGCATGTTCTTGTTGCAATTGATTTCTACTTTCATGCCATTGTGATCTGAGAAGATGCTTGATATGATTTCAGTCTTCTTGAACTTGTAGACACTTAGTTTGTGTCCTAACATGTGGTCTGTCTTTCAGAATCTCCCATGTGCACTTGAGAAGAATATGAATTCTGTAGTTTTGGGGTGTAATTTTCTGTAGATATCTATTAAATACATTCAGTCTAGTGCTTCATTTAGAGTCTCTGTTTCCTTGCTAATTTTTTGTCTAGAGGATCTGTCCAGTGATGTCAGCGGGGTGTTGAAGTCCCCTGCTATGATTGTATTGCTACCAATTTCTCATTTGAAGTCCTCCAGAAAATTTTTAATATATTTTGGTCCTCCTATATTGGGTGTATATATGTTTATCAAGGTTATATATCTTCCTGTTGGATAGATCCTTTCAATATTATGTAGTGGTCTTCTCTGTCTCTAGTTATGGCCTTCATTTTGAAATCTATTTTATCAGATGAGTATTGCCACCCCAGCTTTTTATTCCTTCCTGTTTGCTTTAAAGATTTTTTTCCATCCCTTCACTTTCAACCTATGTGAGTCTTTTGTTGTGAGGTGGGTCTCTTGTAAACAACATATAGACGAGTCATGCTTTCTTATCCAATCAGTTACTCTGTGTCTTTCTATGGGAGCATTCAATCCATTTACATTTAAGGTGATTATTGATGTGTATTTATTTATTGCCATTTTTGTTTAGTGTGGTTCTATTTTTCTTCCCATTTCTCCTGCTAATTACAGCAGTCCTTTTAACATTTCTTGCAGTGCTGGTTTGGTGCTAATGTCTTCCCCTAGTCTTTTTTGGTCTGGGAAGCTCTTTATTGACCTTCTATTTTAAATGATAGCCTTGCTGGGTAGAGTAGTCTTGGATTCAGATCCTTGTTTTTCATGACCTTGATTACCTCATGCCATTCCCTTCTGGTCTGTAGTGTTTCTGTTGAGAAGTCAGCTGAGAGCCTTATGGAGTTTCCTTTGTAGGTAACCTGTTGCTTGTCTCTTGCTGCTTTTAGGATTCTCTCCTTTCTTGAATTTTTGGCACTTTGATTACTATGTGTCTTGTGTGGGCTTGTTTGGGTTCGTCTTACTTGGGGTTCTCTGTGCTTCTTGAACTTGAATGCCTTCTTTCTTCACCATATTAGGGAAGTTTTCTGTCACTGTTTCTTCAAATATGTTCTCTAACCCTTGCTCATTTTCTTCTTCTTTGGGACTCCTATGATGCGAATGTTATTACATTTCCAGTTGTCCCACAGTTCTCTTAAGCTGTCTTTAATTGTTTTTTCCTTTTGGTTTTCTGATTGGTTCATTTTTTTCTACCCTATCTTCTAATTCACTGATCCTGTCCTCCACTTCCTCTACTCTGCTATTTAGACTTTCCAATGTGTTTTTTATTTCTGATATGTCATTCTTCATTTCTTCTTGGTGGTTTTTAATTTCCAACTGGTTGATTTTCAACATTTCTATGTCTTTACTCATGGTGCTCATGGCCTTACACATGCTGTTGAGCTTCCTCAAGATCATGGCTCTGAATTCTAGTTCTGTTAACTTGCTTAACTGCACCTCATTATCTCATCTTTGGTAGAGGTCTCTTGTGCTTTCATTTGGCTTTTGTTTCTGTGTTTCACCCTTTTGGCTATCACTGTGGGCCTTGGAGTCTGCCAAATTTTCCCTGTGGATGTTGGTGTTCTGCTGTTTGTGGCTCCCTCTCTTGGGTTTGGATGAGGCAGGGAGGACCCACTTTAAACACCACTGTCAAGTCCTACTTTCCTGCTTAGAGTTGTTAGCCCAGGGAATGGTAGTTATCCTCTAGCTATTTGCCTGGAGGCTATTAGTAGTGGTCACCTGAAGAACCGTGGTTTCTGAGTTGAATGAAATACTCCCTCAGGTGCTCAGTGTAAGAGGATTTCCTGAGGGTGGGGCAGATGCTGGTTTTAATGGGCCTCAATTAGCATTTCAATGGCCACCGGGTGGGGTTGCATCTGTGAGGGAGGGGTCGCAGCCTCTCCTCAGGGCCCTGGGAAGGAGTAAGATGACCACAGTCCTGTGTGGCTGCACCCAGCAAAAGCTCTGAGCACCCTCCAAATCCTGAGTGTCTCCGCACAGTTCCAGTCCAGTCTGCCCTCCCTCTCCCGGAGCCCAAGGTGAGTGGCTGTTGCTAATTTAGCCTCTGTCCCACCTCTGTACTGTGGGACTATAACCCGAGGGCACCGCTCCCAGCGAAGGGTGCTACTCCCAGCTAAGGCCCTTGCCCCCAGACACGGCTGCGGCAGCTTCCAGCCGAGGACGTCACACCTAGCCAAGGGCGAAGCTCCCAGCTGAGTTTGCAGGTCCCAGCCGAGGCTGCAGCTACCAGCCAGGGCTGCTGCAGGTCCCACACCAGGCTGCTGTGGACCATGGGCTCCTGACCCCCTCTCGCGTCTTCACAAGCCTACCAGGATTGAGTCAGTGTCCCTGGTTATGTGGTCCTCAAAGCTGCTTTTCGGTTGCCTTTTCCTGATGATTTATGTTTATTTTTGTTGTAATTCCAGTTTTGTCCTGGGAGATGGTCTGTGTAGCTTCCATTCACTCCGCCACCATTTTTCCTGTTCTTCCTTCTTATTAAAATACTTCATCCATCATATTGAGGAGATAGGGGCAAACTAGGCAGTTATGGACAAGACCATAGAAAGGGAAATAAACTAGAGAACCCTGTAAACTCTGACAGGATGCACCTGGCCAGCGGGGATTACCCTGTGAAAAACAAGATGATTTAGAGCTGAACCCAGCTCCATGGGAAATGACAAACCTTAAAATATTTGGATGTTGCTGAAGCAGAAATTTTTGAAAGAACCAATCAAAGGCCAGCAAGGTATATATCTACCCCTAGACAACTAAATCCCACTGGCAACCCAATTGGGCCTCCTCCCCACTGTGGGGAGTCTGTCTGTCTTTCAAATAAGCTTTCCTTTTGCTTGCACTTTGTCAATGACCTCATTCCTCGATTTTGCAAGACAACAGACCTGGACCCAAACACTGTCACTTGGTTTCATTATATCTGGTAGTCAAGCATTACTGTCGGGCCTTGATTTTTTTCAAGACCTTGTAATGCACATTGCTGTCAGTGATGCTACTTGTATGCTATCATCTACTACCATTACCCCTGGACTACAGAAAAAGTCATCATTGAAATTTATGATGATTCTGATACCCCTCTTACCAGCCTATTCCCTATGGCATTGGACCTTCCTATTGGGTTTAATTCATTGGCCTTACACATATAGTATACACATTACAGCATATCTACTTTTCTTCTTTTCATCCGTTATCTGTATGATAATTCGACCATTTAGACTTCACTTGGAGTGGGCCATCATGTTTTTTTTTCCCATGCTTCTGCAAACAATCTCAGTAGAAACCTTTACCCAGTAAAAACAAAGATCTTCTAAGATCTTTGCCTGGATGTTAAATCACATATCCTCTGAGAATGCTTCCAGAAATATAAATGCTCTCTTATCCATTCTTATATTCCTCCATCTTGTCTTATGATCAAGCACTCTCAGATCCAATTTCATGTGTAGTCCGCTAACTCTGGTATAACTGCTAGCTGGGATCTACAGCTGCACTGGGGTGTAGTTCCTTTACTCCCTTATAAGTACCTGCAGATGTTGGCTCTATTCTGCTGTGCCATCACTTCATTTTCAGCTAGAGGCCAGGAGGGGTTGGGAAAAAATTTTAACAAGGATAGAATTTGTGTTATGAATGATAGGCTTCTGCATTATCTTCAAGCAAAGGCAACAGGCTTACATCATTCTTAATTGGAAGCAGGTGGTGGTGTGAAGGGACAGGGCTGTACCATTCTTAGATTCAGAGTTTCAGAGAAGTTTGGAGGCTCAAACCTATTAAGGGAGTATTTGCAATTGTTCTCACCCATTGCAAATCCTATTTTTTCCCAACAGGACCTCAAAACTCACAAAATGGACTTGATAAAAAATTTAACCATCTCTGAAGTTCTTTCAATTTGATGATTAAGTCCTCAACTGTCTCTAATCTCCTATTTTAATGGAGGGAAACCTCTTTATAAGTTAAGAGGAAAATTTCCAATTCATACTTTCACTTAAAATATGTATCTTTTTATTCTCTTTTCCTAGCTTTTAATTTTGCTAGTGGTAGCCATTCAATCCCACTGTCCTTGTACTTACTATTTCCCCCATACATTTCCATTGTACCAGCTAATGCACTCTTTCACTAGGATGCCATTCCAGTTCACTAAGTGAATATATTACCGCCTTCTACCATTGATGGGGTGCTCACTGACACCGAGTGATTTAGTTCTGAAAATGTATCTTTTAGGCTATTTTTTCACACTATTGTCAGTACCAATTGTTTATGGAAAGGAGCCTCCTAGAGCCAACATTTAGATGAAATATGATATGCAAGCCATTTATTAGTGATCAGAACCTCTAAGAATGTGGAGGAAATAGGATGAAGCACAGAAGGAAGTCAAACAGATGGAGGCCCAACAAAGACTTGACCAAGCCCATGGGTAGCTATGGAACATATAGCCTGTCAGAGTACAAAGTGAGCCTGATTTGGGCCTGACTGAGCCAAAAGTCTAGACCTGGATATGTGTTACCCTGGGAAGTATGTGCTCTTGGGTGAGGTGTGTCTGTGCAGTAGAGATAAATTCTGAAGGACTAAGCTGACAGCTGGAGAATAATGACAACTGTTAGCATTTTCCTTGCCCACCACACCTCATTTTTATTTTAGCATTCTATGTTTTTACTTTGAACTGTACTTAGTGAAAGAAGATGTTTTGTATTTGTTTTGTGTTTATACATTTACTGTCTTTATCTCTTCATCATATGCTCCATGAGTACGTTAACCATGTGACTATGTTCACCTTGTTGAACATTATCAACTTTGTGCACGTACACAATCAGTATATATATTTTTAATGGAAAAATATGATTAATTAAACTTCTGCAGTTCCTTTTAAAAGTTAAATTAACTTTAATGCAAAATTTTAAAAAGACTGTTAATTCATACATCTCATACATTAGACTAACTTAGAGCAGCTTTGGACTTATAGTTTTTGGTAAAATAGAAACAAAAAAATGATAGCTGGAGGGAAAGGAGCATGTGGGTAGGTAGAAAGGGAGAAGTGGGATAAATGAGGATGGAAAGAGACTTGACTTTGGGTAGTGAGTACACAACGCAGTATGCATATGATGTTTTATTGAGATATACTCTTGAAACCTGTATGGTTTTATTAACCAATGCCACCCCAGTAAATTCAGTAAAAAGGAAAGAAAAAATGCTTGCTCTAGATAGGAGCTAAATAAAAGGATAAAAGAGGAATGGACTGCACCACAAAATAAAATTTTTTACCCATTTGGATAAGTTTTGTTGAGATACTAAAATATACATTAGAGGAAAAAACACACATGAAAGGCTAAATCTTACCTAGACAACTTTTTTTTTTTCTTTCTATTTTCTTTTTATCCTCGCCTGAGGACATTTTTCCATATTTTGTTCAGACAGAGTGGGAGGGAGAGAGAGGAAGAGAGAGAGAGAGAGAGAGAAAGAGAGAGAGATCGACGTGAAAGGGACACATCGAGTGGCTACCACCTGCACAACCAACCTGGGCCGGAGACAAACTGCAACTGAGGTACACGCCCTTAGCAGGACTGCAGGCCGACGCTGTAACCGCTGAACCAAACTGGCCAGGGCGACATCTTTATTTTAATTACAACTAACAGCTATGTAAAATGTCAAATAACTCAGTTCTGGGTTAAAGATTGATTTATTAAAATAAAGAGTATGTTCTTATTATAGTAAAATTTCTGAATTTACTGACTTGACATTCTAAGCTGCATATAGATTAGAGCTATAAACATAATTATTACCCAAGTAGCTAATTAGCAAATACAAAATTCGAACCATGAGAAAAAATAATACAATACTATCCTGGAAAACCTCAAACATGACTATCTTTAATTCAAAGTTAATCTTTACTGAGCTTGTTTTTCCACTTCTTGAGTTGTGTGACATGTGTTATTTCCCATAGAGAGATCCAATTTTGAAGTTGATAAATATACAAGAAAGAGCAATACCTTTTCCAAATATGTTGACACACTGATAATCAGTAGTTTGGCATCGTCCATTATAACAATATGCAGTGCCCAACCTGCACAAGTGGCCATTCAGTGCGTAGGTGTCAGGAACACAATCACTAGAAGTTCCATTGCAGTACTCTGTAAAATCACACTCTTGATCGGTACTCTTTCTACATGGAGTGCCTGCTACTGATATCTAGGAGGAAAAAGAAAAAAAATATCATGTTCTATAAATGACTATCCTCAATTATTTACTGAAGGGCTTTTTCAAATAAAATATGTCTGATCACTGATATCTGAGGGAATTATACAATTACTAAGGCAGTGAGTTCTCAGAAGGAAACATCAGGTACAATACTCATTATGAAGCATGAAGAAAAGTAACTGTTGGAAAAGGATTCTTTGCAAGCTGCTTTGTGTTCTACTTTGGGTGCCATCAACAGAAAATTAATATCTACTAAGTGTCTTGTCAACAAAAAGGATTTATTTTGGAAAGAGAATAGGTTGCAACCCAGCACCTGCAGACGTGACCGGCCACCTGCATACTCAGCCCAGTGAGGTGAGAAGAAGAGAGATTTATCCAAAGGAAGAGGAAGTTAAGGGAAGGGAAAGTTAGAACCATAGAACTTTATTATAAGCATAAAAGTACTCCTTTAGAGTTTGCACTTGCATAGTCTTGAGATTGCATACAAGACTTCCATAAGCTCTAGTTCCTCCCATAGACACTCCGGATTAATTATGTTTTCTTAAAGTTCCAGTTAGTCTTTATCAGTAGGCAATCTCACACACCCAGAATTTGGAGAAACACTAAACAAATTAGTTTAAACATATATGTTTCTCAAAAGTGGAGGAATATTGCCTCAACCTTTCTGTTCTTGGAGAGACACAGGAGTCAAATTGCCTGGTCTCAATCTCTTGCTCAGATTTATTACTAATTTATTTGTGTGGGTGAAACACATAATCTCTCTGTGTTGCAATATTCTCATTTATAAACTTGGGGTAATACATTTTCTCATAAGGTTCTTGTTAGTGTTAAACTGAATGTAAAATATGCTTAGAACAACATACATAGCTATCATCATCATAGTCATTATATGTATTATTAGATGAGCACAGAAAGGCCTTCTTGCATATCTCAGAAAAATAGTACAGTTATTGCCAAATTTTTATGGCCTGCTTACTTAATCAGTCATTCATTGCGTTTTATAGTGAAATTCACTAAGTCCGAATGCTGACTCCCAATATAAGTTGAAAACACACCACACACACACTACAATCCAGTTTAATTAATACTGAATACATTGAGACAAAGATAACTAATAAATGAATAAAATGTGATCTTAAATGTGATTAGAAAAACCTCTTTCAATTAGAAGTTTATACCTGGGAAGTAAATATTTCAAAAATGAATGAGAAATAATGACTTTTGTAGGCTAATAATAATTGAGAGAATTCATTTACAACAGACCTAAGTTAAAAGAAAAAGTTAAGAGATGTTGTCAGGCACACGAAATGGAATACCAAACAGAAATCTACAAAAGGAAGTAAAGAGAGCTGGAAGGGAATAAATGATATTAATTATAAAATTCTTTTTTTTTTTCTATATTTACTTTCACTAAAAGATAAGACTATGTAAAACAAAAATAGTAACAATGTATTTTGTGTTTATAGTATATGGGAGTGTTATATAATCAGATCTATTCACTGCACATGAAGTGGTATATTATATGAAATCAGATTGATTAATCAAAAGATTTGTAAATAACCAATAAAACTCAAAGATTTGGGACAACCAGTAAAATTATTTCTCAATTGTAAATAATAAACCAATATTATAAATAATAAACCAATAACAAAGATAAAATAAAACCATATATTGCATAATTTTAGAGTTTATGTTTAGTTTGCAGAGCAGCTGTAAATGTCATAAATGGTTGGTGGGAATTTAAAATGATACAACCATTTTGAAAAACCAGTTTTCAGTTTCCTATAAAGTCCCATATACATTTACCATATGATCCAGCAATCTTACTTGCAGATATATTAGTAAAGTAAAACTTTATGTTCATACAAAACCTGCTGATGAATATTACGCATAGCAGCTGTATTTTCATCACCAAAACCTGAAGAAATCAAAATGACCCTCAAGTAGGGAATATATTAATAAACTATGATACATCCTTACAATACTTGCAGTACTATTCAAAAAAAGAGAAATGAACTGATAAACACCACAACATGATTGAGTCTCAAATACATTCTACAGAGATGCCTAATGACAAGTTTACACATATTGTTTAATTCAATTTATGTTCTATTTTGCAAAATCAAAATTAGAGATGTGAGCAATAGATCTGTAGTTACCAAGGTCTGTGGGTGAAGGTATGGATTGACTACAAAGGGACATAGAGATTTGGGGGGAGTGATGATGAAATCGCCCATCCCTTGATTGTGGTGCTAGTTATAAGACTGAATATGTTTATAATAATACTCAGAAAAATTCACTAAAATAACTGTACTCTAAGACATTGTTTCTTAATTTAAAAATTGAGCAAAAATATGTGAAATATTTATGTGGTGAATTTATCAGAATTGGAATTATAAAATATTCTTTATTATGAAAATTTCTTATCCAAACATATGTCTTGAAATAATGTCATATTAGTGCGTGTATATTTAACCTGCGTTTATTAACTCTTGCACAATATACAGTAATTTATGTAACCATTCCAATGCTAATAAATATTAAGTTTGCCTTTATGGTGTGTTATTGCAAACAATTCTGTAATTAATAATTTTTCCTGATTTTGCCAGACTTGTGGATGATTCTAGGGTATATACATAAAAGAGATAATAATGAATCAATTAATTTGATAACATATACACTATTCATAGATATGCAAATATTGTGCACCAAAGGAATTACAGGAATTCAAAATTCCACAAACAATATCCAAAAAAGATCTTCCCCACTTCTTTGCCAATATCTGACATTTATAAGAGATAGCTGTTTGGATATCTGCTCTTTGATACTGCTTTATTATTTTTATTTATGTTCCACTTAATTACTGCAAAAGAGCAATGTACATTTTAAACAATTGAATTTTCTTTGTTATAAGTTATCTGGGCCTTCTATTTGTGTGTGGATGTGTGTGTGTGTGTATGTGATTTGCCTTTTATGTTTCAATATGTGAGAGTTCTTTGCATATTTTGTACGCTACACATTTGTCTGCTATTCATGTTATAATTTTTTACAATTAATAATTTACCACTTGTTTTACTTTACAATTTCCTTGACTTGATTTTTTAATATAGTAATATATATGATTATTTTCCTCTTTATTTGGTAATTTAGTAGACAGTCACAATAGAATAACCAGTACCAGTCAGACATGCCTGCTTTATTTCATAAAAGTTTACTCTACATACTTGTGGTTATTTATGCCCTGTTTAGTTCCACTGAATTAATTCTACGTTCTTTCATCAATTCTACATTAATTCAATCACCATAACTTTCTATTAATACATTCAGTTTCCTTTTCATAAATGTTGGAAACTTACCTCACATTCTGGTGTGCAGCACGGTCCAGAACCACATTTCACTGAGCCTTTCAGTTTGCATGTGTTATAATCACAGCACTTCTTAAACTGACATTCCTAAAATCTCATAGGAAGAAATATTATTTCAATTCAGCTACTTAACAGCTCTTGTTTCTTAATTTCTACTTCTATCTAGTAATTTTCTGTGTTCAATTTTTCAGTCATACATTATAGTTATAGCCACTGAAGCTTCACAATTTTACTACTTCATAATATTTAAAGGCATATCCAGCTATCAGAACTAAATAAATAACATCTAAAGTAGTAGTTGACTGGTAACGTTACTAAAATATTTGGTAATTCATGATTTATAATTATTAATAAATTGGTAAGTAATAAGTTGTGGATAAAAAGGAATTTATTTGGCCTATATATTCAAAATTTCTCTGCTGAAATAATCAGGAACAGTGTGTGCAAACCAAATTTTCATGACCTATTTGTCTTCTCAATTGAAGAGTTGAGGAAAGTGATTCTTGTATCTTGTTCCATTTTTATTTTTTTATTTTTAATTTTTTTTATCCTCACCCAAGGACATTTTTGCATTTATCTTCAGATAGAGCAGGAAGGAGAGAGGGAGGACGAGAGAGAGAGAAACATCGATGTGAGAGAGACACATCGACTGGTTGCCACCCACACGGCCCCAACCAGGGCCGGGGACAAACTGCAACCGAGGTACATGCCCTTAGCAGGAACCGAGCCTGGGACTCTCTGGTCCGTAGGCAGACACTCCAACCGCTGAGCCAAACCAGCCAGGGCAACTTGTTTCATTTTTATATCTTAATTCTATGTTGAAGACATAATTGCATATATTATCCCACATATACCTTGACAATCACTTATTAGAAACACGAGAAATTGTGCTGAAATTTCAATCTTTATTACTCACCTCCTCACTGCCACAGTCACATTCTTCATTAAGTTCCAAAATCCCATTACCACACACTGATTGATTTTTGTATAATGGTTGCAAGTTTGGAAATTTATGAAGGCATTTAGCATCAAATTTTGAAGCAAGATATCTATAGTGATGCATGCTACAGTTGCTAAAAATCTTTACACCACTGGAGCCCCTAAAATGAAATTCCTCAGGTAAATAAACCTGGTTAATAAAACCACATCTAAGCAATGCTCCATATATAATGAAACACATTGTAAGATGTCTCAAATGAAAAACCTGTACCTTAGAGAAAAAATCAACCAAGATTAAAATTTAATTGGTCATTGCTTATCTTTAACATTTTACATATCAGAAGTATATCATTCCAGAAAAGCAATAAAGTATAATAGTTTAATCTATCACCCATCCATCTATTCATCTATCCATCATCATTTATCTTTTTCTCCACTTGATACACTCTTGTTTTATATAGCCAAAGCTATTTCCATCAGATGTATGCTCAAATATCACCTTGTAAAGAGGTCTTTCTTGACAACATTATCTAAAATTATGTCCCCTTCAATATTCTACTTCCATTTTCAATATATATTATTTTACATAGTACTTTATTTATATTTAAATAATTACTTTTATTTGACCTAAATTTTGCCCCAAAATATGTTTCATAAAGGTTTTTATTTTTACATTCAGAGTTGTATTTACAATGGAGTATATAATAGGTATGACTCACAGATGTCCAATATACATATCAAATATACTAGATACAATACTGAGCTACTGATCTTCTCAACCAAACTTGTTCCATCCACTGTGCTCAGTTTCTAGCAACTCCATTCTTAGGGTTGTTCAAACCCTGGACTCTTCTCTCTTTCACACTCTATAGCTATACACAACACACACACACACACACATGCACAAGCACACGCACACACACACAAATATAACATTTCCAATGAACAAATATTGTGTTGTTTGCAGACTGAAATAATTATATTTTGAATATACTTGGTTAAATACAATATATTATAGCAATTAATTTTATCTGATTTAAAAAAATTCAGCTACTAAAACTTTTAGAAGTACATATGTGGCTCACATTTTATTTCTATTTCCCAGTGCCACTCTAAGCAATCATGTCTGAAATAGCATCCCCTAAACAACTATGTTTGAGATGACAGAGGTCCTGGGTTTTCTCCTGAGCCTCCAAGGAGAGAAATGAGCAGCAACTGCTAAGGTTTCACAGTTGGGAGAGTGTGAGAAAAAAGAGAAATGCTTTGTCTTTCACTGGCATAACTATTTGTAATGGGATAAGTAAGAGAAACTCAAAAAAATATCACAAGAAATTAAATTATTTAAGCAAAATTTTTTATTACTTTTAACTACTTGTTTTTATAGGCATCAGTGCCACTCTGCTTTTGCAGACCAAGTTCATGCCAAAAGCTACAGATGCTGAGCACTGGTATCCTTTTATGAAAAATTAGTTTAAAGGTAAACAGGAACACAGATTATTTTCCATTTAGACCATATGATTTTTGAGTTAAAATTAAAAGTATTAACCAGCACTTAAAACATTTGTTTAAAATGGATATAAAGAGATTTATGCTTTAAAATCTCTGCTTAAAAGATGGCCATGGCAAAGAAGAAATGAATGTGATTATACATGTCTCTCTCTGTGTATATAATCACATTATATATGGTATGTGTGTGTGTATATATATTTTATATATATATATATATAATATTTTATATATATATATAATATATATACACACACACACACACACACACACACTTCAAAGTAAATAGTAAATGATTGGGTTTTTGTGGGAAAGATTACCACCCAGGGCTAAAGACAACTATAAAATAAACTGAGTTAAGGTGTCTCAAAGTACTTTAATTATTTTTATCCATGGCTCCAAGTGTGTGAGTAGGAATAAAAGGAAATAATTATTTCAAGAGAACACTGTTTCCCCTGCATCCCTTACTCTGAATTATATGGACATTAATTTGGCAAAAGCTCAACTATTCAGCTTTTTGGGTTTTTTTTTAACCACTTTGTCTACATATGAACTTTAGTAGCTGACATTAAATGGAACCAAATACATAAACCTGCTATTTTAATTGATATTATATCCATAATTATAAATTCTAAGTATGCCTACAATGATCCCTTGACATTTCCCAAGTCATTTATAATTTCCGGTCTCCAAGAGAAGTGTTTCACATCTCCTATCATAGCTCTTACACTACTTGCTCTCACATTCCTATCAGAAGAAATTGTGCTCATCTTTACCACTTCCATTAACAAAACTACCTACATCTTTATCTGTTTACTCTCCTAACATTCTATTGCAACAATTGCATATACCCAGCTCTAATGAAAGCCAGCCCCTCTACTTATGCACTAGACCCTGTCCTCTTTAATTTACTCACTGATTTTGCTCTTAAATCATCATTCTATCCATCCTCATCATCTTTTGTCCCTCTTGTCTTTACTTCTATTAGTTTGTAGTGTCTCCCTTCAATAAACTGCCTCTGGGATCATAAAATTTTACCTCATACTCCTCAAAAGGTTGTATATATTTACCATCTTCACTTTATAACCTCCCATGAAATTTATAGAGTTTCTTTAATAAGTATGAATTATTGATTGTAATTGTATTGAATTTATAATCCCCTTCTGAAAAAAAACAGCAATATTATATAATGTCATCTCTTTTCTTAATGATGGTATACATATACTAATGGGCATTTTTTTTTTCCAGACTAACCATACTAATGAATGTTTTATACTGCTGTTGTTCTAATGTATATTAATTATGTTGATTTATGTAGGTAGTCAATCATAATACCTAAAAATAAGAACATTTCTTTTTCTATTCAAATCCTTCCTCCTTTTTTTTCCCTTAAAATATTAGTCAAAGCTGCCAGTACTGTGTTATATCATTAAAGAAGATTTTAGACGTCTTCTCTTTGAGTAATAAAAACTACAACCAAAACAACAATAATATTATATGCTTATATAATATTTCACAGGCTTCATAAATCTTAAAATTTTCCCTTTAATTCCCTTGAGTGGCTATTTCTTAGTTATGTGATTTATCATTCTCTGTAGTTTTGTATCAGTTAGACAAATTTATTACTGAGATATTATGTACAACATTCTTTTCTAATATTTGATATGAAGTTGAACAGAAAGAATAAATAATCCATCACATCTGCAAACAATCTCACAAATGTATAATGTGAAATTATTTAAGAAGAAAAACATGCCTTACACTGCTTCATGATTCATTATGCACGTAGCTCTTGGACAAGAACACTCATTGATGTCATCATATGTTAGTCCTATTTTAAGGCCAAGTAGTTGAGCTATAATAACTGAAAATCCCTCCAAAGTTATTGCATTTGTGTACTGAAATAAATAATATTGAAAAGAAAACTATTTTATAAGAAGAAAACTAAAGCAAGTAATTAATACATTTTTATGCCTACAAAAATTTATATTTGAATACTTATCTTCAGCATATTTTATAATACTTTATTTTTATTATTTTATTTAATTTTTAAAATTTATTTATTTATTTTTTTGTTACAGATGATTCTCCTTTTTTACCCCATTGGCACCCCCCTCCCCACCCCACCCCCTCCCCATCCCCAGCTTTGTTGTCCATGTCTATTGGTTATGTATACATGCATATAAGTTCTGTGGTTTATCTCTTCCCATCCCCCCTCCCCCTCTTCTGAGGGATGTCAGTCTGTGCCCTACTTCCATGTTTCTGGGTCTACCGTATTCCTCAGACTGTTATGTTCATTATATTCTGTATATAAGTGAGATCATGTGGTATTTGTCTTTTTCTGCTTGGCTTATTTCACTTAAGATAATACTTTCCAGGTCCCTCAATGTTGTCTCAAAGGATAAGAGATCTTTCTTTCTTATAGCTGCATAGTACTCCATTGTGTATAAAACACTTTATTTTTATATGCCATTGTTATGAATAGCCATACTACAAAGTATAAATTATGCCAAACTACCAATATTATCTGTTTTAAAATCTGACATATCCAAATTCTGTAGCCTTAAACACACTTAAAATTCCAATGCAATCAATATAAAAGACATTCAACTTTCTCATTAAAGCAATTCATGTAATTAACAAATATTGGTTTAGCATACACATGTGTCAGGTATTGTGACAGAAGATGGGAATATAGTGGAATGCAAGAAATGGACGGTGCTCATACCTGAAGCTTATATTATAGAAGGGGAGAAAGAAGATAAACAGAAAATTCACAATAAACTCCTCTAATATGAAGAGATAATGAAAAGTACTCTGAAGAAATAGAGTGTTCCTACAGAGAATTTTGAGGAGGAGTATAACTATTTAGTTAAAAATGTATATGTGGAATTGATATTTAGGCTGAGATACATAGTTTGGGAAATGATCCAACAATATGAATAAGGTGTAGGGTGCTTATATGGCAACTTATTCAAAAGTTGTAGTATAATGAGTAAAGAAATAAGAGAAGTTAGAGATATAGGCAAAGCTATGGTAAAGCAATTAGAAATGAGAAGCTATTAAAAAAATGTTGGTTGCAGTTCAGAGTGGCATTTCATATTATTTTACTTTAATAATTAAACTGTGATACTTTTCTCATCTCTTTAATGATTACAAGAAAAAGTCTTAAAACTTTCCTAATTTTTCACATCAATTGAAATTTATAGTGAGTAAAATTGAAGTAATTCATATCTAAGAGAAAAAGGATTGTGTGTGCATGTGTGCACACATGTGAATGAAAACATGGAATATCATCTAGGAACATAAGAAAATGAGTTAATAAGTATTGTCTCCTGTTATCCTGTAAGAGTGAAGCTTGAAAGAAAAGGAAAATTCCAGTATCAGAATTTGAAATGAGTTTAAAGCCAGACAGAACATAGATGACATCTCATTAAACACTGGGTTTTAGGGCAAGGTGTAAAAACCAGAAGCTGGACTTTTAATTGCAGCTCAAAGTCTTATACTTCCATAATTATACAGTTAAAAATTAATCCACCTCCTGCCAGGCCAGTGTGGCTCAGTGGTTGAGCACTGATCCATGCACCAAGAGGTTGCTGGTTCGATTCCCAGTCAGGGCATGTGCCTAGGTTGTGGGCCTGATTCACGGGATCCCCAGTGAAGGGCATGCAGGAGGCAGCCAATTGATGTTCTCTCTCATTGATGTTCTTATCTCTCCTTCTCCCTTCCTCTCTCTCTAAAATCAATAAAGAAAAAGATCTTTTAAAATAAATACATAAATAAATCCCCTGTATAAAGTCTTTCACAGCTGAATAAAATAACCCCCTTAGTTCTACTGTAAAGACAGATTATATTAAAAAATTAATCACAGGAATAAGAAAAAGAGGATATCACTACAAACTTGCAGGTGAAAAAGATCTATGATATTGAAAAGAATGAAATTTGACTCCTACCTTATATCACTCACAAAAAAAAAAAAGAAAATAGCTCAAAGTGGCTTGGCTTAATGATTTAAACTATAAAATTTTTAGAAGAAAACATATGGGAAAAACTTTTTGATATTGGTCTTGACAATGATTTTTTTTTTACTTCACCACAAAAGCACAGGCGACAGAAGCAAAATTAAACAAGGGGGGCTATATCAAACTAAAATGTTTCTACACAGCAAAGAAAAATTCAACAAAATGAAAAGGCAATGATGGAATGCAAACCAAATATCCAGTAAGAAGTTAGATCTAAAATATATAAGGAACTCTTAGATCTCAATATCAATCAATCAATAACTTGATTAAAATCTTGGCAAAGGGCCTGAATAAACATTTTCCCAAAGAATACATACAAAAAGGTACAGGTAAGCCCTGGCCAGTTTGGCTCAGCGGTTGAGCGTTAGCCTGTGGACCAGAGAGTCCTGGGTTCGGTTTCTGTTAGGGGCACGTACCACCAAAAAAAAAAAACAACATTCTACAAAAAGGTACAGGTAAATGAAAAGATGCTCAACATCACTAATTATCAGATAAAGGAAACTGAAAACCTCAATGAAATATCACTTTGGCCCTGGCCAGTTTGGCTCAGCGGTTGGAGCGTCAGAGAGGCCCGGTTCGGTTCCCACTAAGGGCATGTACCTCGGTTGCAGTTTGTCCCCGGCCTCTGTTGGGTCATGCAGGTGGCAACCACTTGATGTGTCCCTTTCATGTCGATGTTTCGCTCTCTCTCTCTCTCTCCCTCCCTCTCTATCTGAACAAAATATCGAAAAATGTCCTCGGGTGAGGATAAAAAAAAAAAGAAAAGAAATACATCACTTTGTACCAGGTAGGATAGCTATTATAAAAATGACAAGAAATAAAAATGTTGATGAGGATGTAAAGAGAATGAGAACCTTGGTACACTGTTGGTGGGGATGTAAATTGGTATGCCATTATGGAGGTTCCTTAAAACATTGAAAATAAAACCACCAGATAATTCAGCAATCCACTTCTAGGTACATATACAATCACCATCTGGATTTACATATTCACTGCAGCATTTTCACGGTGGCCAAGACATGGAAACAACCTAAGTGTCCTTCAATAGATTATTGGATAAAAAAAGATGTGGTACATATATACAATGGAATATACTCAGCCATAAGAAAAGAGAAATACCGCCATTTGCAACAACATGGATGGAACATGAGAATATCATGCTAAGCGAAAGAAGTCAGACAAAAGAAGAATCATATGATTTCACTCATATGTAAGATATGATACTGAAAGCAACAAATGAACAAACAAGATAAACAAACAAAAACTCATAGACACAGACATGGTGGTTACCAAAGGAAAAGGGTAGAAGGGGTAGTAAAGAGTAAAGGGGGTCAAATATATGGTGATGAAAGAAGATGCGACTCTAATAAAGCTTAGAAATGAACATGAAGTTATGTGCCAAGAGGAAAAGTTAAAAAAAAAAAAATGAGAAAGAGAATTCAAGGGTGTCAATTATGCAAGAAACTGTTTAGTTTTATTGTCTTGTAAAATCATTTGTGTTTCTAATAAGTATATGTACATTACTTAATAAAAATAAACATTTTTATGTAAAAGTATATGTTTAACATGTATCTACCTTTTAAAAACTGTTGAAATAGTTCTGAAATGCTACATAAAATAAGAACAATGCAGAACAATATATAGTTAATAGATAGACATATCTTTACTAATAGTATAAAATATGTATAAAATGGCAAACATAAATTCAGGATTTTTGCTATTTCATGAATTTGAAGGAGACATACAAGAGACTTTAAATTTGCTCCAATGATATGCCCTTAGAAAATCTGATGCAAATATTAGTATCCTTTATGTCTACTCAGTGAATGAGTATATTAATGTTTGTTAATATTTTTCCTATGTTTGAAACCTATAATTAAATAAGATTTCTGAGATTAAAATAATGCTGTGATAACAGAATAATAATATACATATAGAGAAAAAATCAAGTTATTGTACACTACTTAACCATATATAATGATACTTGTAAAATATTATATAAAGAAGGACAAATATTACATACCACAGCAATGTCGGCATCATAGCTTTTATTGCATATCATGCCAGAAAATGTTGCTCCCATATATTTAGGATATTTTCTGTAACTACATCATTATAGCATAAATTTTTTATTAGCATAGTTATTCAGAACAATTTATTCACTTATTTATTAAGTTAAATCTTCCATAAAATGTAAAATGATTTTTCAAACTTTTGATTTGGATAATAACTATTTTACAAAATGCTCAAATCATTAAAAATTACAATTTACTTTAATATCAATAAACTTTCCTCACCTAACTCCTAAACTTGATGTAATTTTATTATCTCAAATTTTCCTCTTTCCCTTACTTTGCATTCACTGTTTTGATCACTAGAAGTTAAAACAAAAAGGATTTTTAATTTGTATAAGAAAAAAATCTCGGTTCTCCTAAAAATAAGCATTTTTTTAAAATTAAATATTACCAAGAAACAAGTCCCTCTTAGTCAAACAGTACACAAAAAGTGTAAAAACATATTACAGGTAATGTTAACTGAATAGTGTCAACTTTTGGCATCATTAATAAGATAAGGCTTGCATGTATGCATTCTGCAGTATAATCGATATCATAAAAATTTATAAAAGACAGATTTTTTTCATAGAAAATGTACTCCAAAATATATTGTTATCTAATTGATTCATTTAAGAAATTAGTCATTTGCTAACTACACTATCATCTCCATGGTAATAGCATGTTTTACTTAATTTTTTCAAAGGGGCCTACAGAAAGCTGAAAAACACAATAAATGCATTCAATTATCAAATTAATAGAATTATTTACATATATAATTTTTAATGTAGAAAATTATCCTTACATAAGTAACAATGTTATGTCATGGCGCTGTAGGATAAGATAGTCCTGTTTCCATGCCAAAAATCTTTTTAATAAATCATCAGCATCCCCATTGGTAGAAATTTGGTTTTTATCTGACCACAGTTCCAAAGAGGACAATATCACAGTCAATTTGAACTGAGTAAACATCTAGAAATAAAATTTATGTTATATTAATTCAAGTAACAAATTATTACATCCAAATTAATAAAAATTTTTAAAAAGTTTACTGGATTATTTTGCATATTAAATTAACTAATGGTCTTTGAGATTTTAATTTGTTATAATTTAGTGGAAATCACTTTTAATAATTTTTTGTAAAATATAAATGAAAAAATGTTAAGACTTACAGTGTTCACAAGTCCAATGATTTGGATAATTTTCTGTGTTACAGCCATTATTTCTGATCCCATATAATCATACTGAAAAATAAATTTTTTTAAAGTTTCTTTAAAATGTGAGTGATAGCAATTTTTTAGATGATGAATGTATCTTGATAATATCATGAAGGAAAAATAGAATTTATCAAACAATGTAAAGCATAATATAAAGATTGCAACATTTATAATAAAAGAAAACAAATAACTAAAATTGTACTTGGGCATTCAAAAGAGATTCTCACTGTTATATATTTTATTTATTCATTTTTATTGTTGACACTATTACAGATGCCCCCATTCCCTTCCACTTTACCTCACTCCAACCAGTGCCCACCCCACCTGCCTCCAGCCATCGCCACATTATTGTCAGTGTCCATGGACCATGCATAAACATTATTCAGCTAATCTCTTCTTTCATCCATCCCCACCAACCTCCTTGCTATATATTTCAAATACACTCTTGAAATCCTCAAGAGGTACTAAAGTAACTTTACAGATTCTTACTTATTATAAAGGGATTTCCTGAACTAGAAATGTTTTATTGACACAGAGGGCATCATAATATTTCTGGTTGTATGCTTAATAAATAAAAAAGAGCAAATAAAGAAACATTTAAAAAATTAACAAAATGCTCAAATATATCTACAGGAAAAAAGACATCATAATGATGAAAAATAAGAATTGTGTGGATTGAATGACTCAAAAACTTTAATAAAGAATAAGATAAAATAGCCCTGGCCGGTTTGGTTCAGCGGTTAGAGCGTCGGCCTGTGGTCCTGAGAGACCCGGGTTCGGTTCCCGCTAAGGGCACGTACCTCGGTTGCAGTTTGCCCCCGGCCCTGGTCGGTTGTGCGGGTGGCAGCCACTCGATGTGTTCCTTTCACATCGATGTTTCTCTCTCTCTCTCTGTTCCTCTCTCTCCCTCCCACTCTACCTGAACAAAAAATGGAAAAATGTCCTCAGGTGAGGATAAAAAGAAAAAAAAAAAAGATAAGATAAAATAATATAAAGGAAAAGGAAAAAAAAAAGTTGTTTTTTATAACTGGTAAATTCTTGAAAATATATAGACTCCTTTTCGGGAGCTTAATATTTCTGTTCTTTAGAGTCCCATTTGACAAAGCTTAACACTTCCATACAAGTTGCCAATTGGACAAACAGAAAATAAGGAATCCTACCAAATCTTAAAAATTGGTATATCTTGTTCACTTGCAATTATCATAGTTATTGAAACTGATGTACTGCTTACATATGCTGATAAAAGAAGTAATTTAAAATCACTACACATTTATGTTTGATGAATTAAAAATTTAATATTTTCTAGACAAAATAGTTTTTCTTGTATTACAAAATTACTGCGTTAGGCATGCACTATATGAGGGTTGGCAAAAGTAGGTTTACAGTTGTGAGTATGGGAAACAGAATTTATTCTTGTATTATAATCATAACCTGCATGTCTTTTTTCATATGCACAACTGTAAATCTACTTTTGCCCACTCCTATACATATGAAATATAAAACACATAAATAAGAAAAATGCATATTTATGACTATCTGTGAATACTCAAGATCATCAAATGTTAGTAGAAAAATGTATTATACTAAATGGCATCATACTTTGGAATGTATCACTAGCTTCAAAGATTTATAAGGACAACATTCTGAATATATAAGGAAGAAGACACAGCAATGTTCAATTAGTAGAAACTAATACATATCATCAAAATAACCCACAATAATATTTCAAGATACTGATACAACTCTTTCAGTAACAGATAGGATCAGAGAGCAAAAACTGAGAACAACACACTAAAATATTTGACTCATTAAAATGTATAGAGTGCTGCATCCAACCAGGACAGAATATAATCAATTTTTTCCAAACGCACATGAAACATTTACAAAATTGGTCATATACTGAGCCAGAAAGAAGTCACAAAGCATTTCAAAGAATGTACATCATTTAGATAATGCTTTTACCAACATAAAATAAAACAATACATTGAATAACAAAAATATAATTTGAAAACCCCCAAATATCTTAAATCTAACCCATACAATTCCAAGGGTCAAAAACACACATACAAACTTCTCACACAAATAAATTTGAAAATAATTTTTTTAGAAACAGGATAGAGTTTTCTAAAAAAATTAAAATAGGATTTCTTTATGATCCAGGGATCCCAATTCTGGAAATATATCCAAAGAAACCCGAAATACTACTTTGAAAAAAATAAATGCACCTTTATGTTCATTGCACATTATTTACAATAGCCAAAAATATTGTGGTACATTTACACAATGGAATATTACTCAGCTGTAAAAAAGAGAGAAAAAAAATCTTAACTTTTGCACAGCACCCTGGATAGACCTGGAGATAATTATGCTAAGTGAAGTATGCCAATCAGTGACCTCACTTACATGTAGAACCTAATAAAGAAAATAAACTGATGAACATAATAGAAGCAGAGTTATGGTGAAAGAAGTAAAAAGATTAAATCAACCAACAAACAAAAAAAATTATGTATATGTGTGAAAACACATAGACACAGACACCAGTGTGGTGTTAGTCAGAGGGAAAGGGGGGTGGGAAAAGGTGGAATTGGGCAAAGGGGGAAAAATGGAGTTGGAAAAAGACTCTGCTTGGGTGATGGGTGCACAATGCATTGTGCAGATGGTATTTTGTTGATTTGTGCACTTGAAACCTGTATGGTTTTCTGAACTAATGTCACTCCTAATAAATTCAGTAAAAAAAAAAAAAAAATGCAACTACTAGAAATTTTAAAATGAAAAAAAAAAATATTGATGGAAACCAGGTAAATCAAAACTTATGTATATAGAAACAAACAAAATTGAGTATTATATAGTTACTTTTTGACTAGTGATAAAATTTTAACCATGGATATATTAGAAATTAAGAAATTCATAAAATTGGTGATTTTAATATCCAATAGCTAAAAGGGAAGGGAAAAAAGAGAGAGAGAGAGAGAAAAGAATGCAATAAAGTGGGAAATGATCATTAATAAAAAAACAAAAAATCCAAATATAGGTCCTCTGAAAAGATTAATGCATCGCTAATAAATACTTATAGAAAATAAGAAAGACAATATAAATTACCAATATCAAGAATGAAGGAGTGCCAACATTCTTGGGGGTGCCAGAAGGAGAAGAGAGAGAACAAGAAACTGAAAACCTGTTTGAAACAATAATGGCAGAAAACTTTTCTAACTTGCTGAAGGAAACAGACATATACAAGTCCAGGAAGCACAGAGAGTCCCAAACAAGATGAACCCCAAGAGGCCCACACCAAGAAACATCATCATCAAAATGCAAAAGGTTCAAGACAAAGAGAGAATCTTAAAAGCAGCAAAAGAAAGGCAGCTAGTTACCTACAAGGGAGTTCCCATAAGGCTGTCTGCTGATTTCTCAAAAGAAACTTTGCAGGCCAGAAGGGAGTGGCAAGAAATATTCAGAGTGATGAAAAGCAAGAACCTACAACCAAGATTACTCTATCCTGCAAAGCTGTCATTTAGAATCGATGGCCATACAGAGTTTTCCAGACAAGAAAAAGTTAAAGAAATTCATCACCACCAAATCGTTATCATATGAAATGATGAAGGGTCTTTTTGAAGAAAAAGATAAAATATATGAACAAACAAAATGGCAATGAATACATATCTATCAACAATGGAATCTACAAACAAAATGAACAGGCAGAACAGAAACATTCTCATAGATACAGAGAACATTTTGTTGGTTACCAGATGGGAGGGGGGTTGGGGGAATGGGTGAAAAGGGTGAAGGGATTAAGAAGTACAAATTCATTGCTAGATTGACAAACTTCAAAGGGAAAGGGGTTGGGGGGTGGGAAGAAATAAACCAAAGAACTTATATGCATAACCAATGGACACAGACAATAGTGTGGGAAAAGGCGGGAGGGGGCCAATGGGGGAAAAATGAGGAACATCTGTAATACATTCAACAATAAAGATTTAAAAAAAAAAAAAAAAGAATGAAAGGCCAAACTATATATCTGAAAAGATAGTAAAAGAATAATGATACCTAAAAAATGCTTAACTTTGTGAGTTTTGATTAATTTTAAAATACTGTTGAAAACGCTATTTACCAAAATTGACTCAGATAAATAGAAAATATATACTCAAATAAAATATACTCAATATAAAAATGAAATTTGTAGTAATAAACATTTCTTTAAAAATTACAAGGCTGAGAAGGCCTGATAATTTAAAGAAGACATTTAAAAAAGAAATTTAGAAATCCATACACAAAATCTTACAGAATATAAGAAAATGTGAAGACATCCTAATTTGCCTTAGCACTGCCTTAGAAAAAGCTTAACAAAAAAGTAAAAAATAAATCACTTTTTTGGTACTTGTATCAAAAATATAGATTTTAAATCTAATCATAAGGAAACATCATGTGAACCCATATTGAGGCACATTCTGCAAAATAACTGACAAGTGTTCTCCAGTACAAGAAAGAGCAATTTCTAGGTGCCAAAGGACAAGCAAGACAAAGAAAGACCATATTACTGTAACACATTAGAGGAGAATAAAGACGTGACAACCCAATGGAATATAGGATCTTGGCCTGAAGGCTGGACTAGAAAAACAACATTTTGCCCAGCTGGTGTGGCTCAGTGGTTGAGCATTGACCCATTCACCAAGAGGCCACCAATTCAATTCCTGGTCACGGCATATGCTCAGGTTGTGGGCCAGATCGCCAGTGGGGGGCATGCAGGAAGCAGCCAATCGATGTTCTCTCTCATCGTTTCTTTCTCTCTCCCTCTCACTTCCTCTCTCTCTAAAATCAATAAAGAAAAATTATAAAAAAAGAAAAACAACATTTGTGGGAAAACTCAAAATTCAGAGGCTAGTAAACAGTAGCATAGGAATGTTAATTTTCATGTTTTGATGACTCTATTATAAAACAAAAGAGCAAAGAGTGATCAACAATAGTAATGCTGAGCAATAGAAATGGTAATATCGCTATAAATTTACTATTTTAAAGGTAATATGAGAGTATTATGAACAAATTTATTCTAATAATTTGAAATTTTATGTAATATAAAAAATTCTTTGAAAATATAACTTACAAAAAGTGAAACAATAAAAAACTTGAACTGTTCTATACATGTCAAAGTAATTAAATCTGTGCTGAATTATCTCCAAGAAAACTTAGTTTTGTGATTTTAGATGTGAATTCTTTCAAATATATATGGAAGAGCTCAAACCCATAATGTATAGATTTTTGGACAGTATGTAACTCACTGACTCATTTTATGAGGCTTATACAATCTTAATGCCACAAATAAACAAAACTGGGAAGCGCTCCAAGACCACCCACAGGTCCTGGACCAGCATTGGGGATTTGGGGAGAGAGAAGAGCAGATGGATTTCTTTTCTTTTTTTCTTTTTGTGGTACGTGTCCCTAGCAGGACCCAAACCTGGGACTCTCTGGTCCTCAGGCCAACGCTCAACCGCTGAGCCAAACTGGCCAGGGCGAGCAGACCGATTTCGATGCTATTGTATCAGCCTTTGGTGCTTCGTGCTCTGTTTGAGAAGGTTGGCTTCACACCTAGCCTGTAGCACCTGCGTCATTGTCAAACTGCTCTATTACCCTGAATCTCCAGGTGGTCTAAGTAACAGCCTCTCTTCCTTAGGATTAGGTCCCTCACCAAGTGCTGCATCAGGTTACCAGAGACCTTTTATATGAGAGGGCAGGCTGTCAGCAGCCAACACCAGGGACTCAGTGGTCCAATCCAAAGTATTTCAGGGGCTTTCTCCAGAGCCCTCAATATATCTCTCCCAAACCTACAAAGGCAGGCTGAAAGAGACCTGGCCCAGGGCCACATAGGGATGATGTGTGTTTGGTGGTAATGTACTCCTTCAGCCTTTTTATGTCTGGGAAGGTCTTTATTTCACCTTCAATTTTAAGTGATAGCCTTGCTGGATAGTGTAGTCTTGGATTTAGTCCCTTGCTTTTCATTACTTTGTATATTCCACATCATTCCCTCCTGGTCTAGTGTGTCTATTGAGAAATCAGCTGAAAGCCTAATGGGAGCTCCCTTGAAGGTAATTTTCTGCCTCTCTCTTGCTGCCTTTAAGAGTCTTTTTGTTTTTGACATTTGCCGTTTTAATTATGATGTGTGTAGCAGTGAGTCTTTTTGAGTTCATCTTGAGTGGGACTCTCTGTGTTTTCTGGACTTGTGTGACTTTTTCTTTCACCAGGTTAAGGAATTTTTCTGTCATTATCTCTTTGAAGAGGTTCTCTATTGCTTCCTCGGATTCTTCACCTTCTCGTACCCCTATAATGTAGATGTTGTTATGTTTCATATCATCCTAAAGTTTCCTGAAACTATCCTCCTGCTTTATTAATTCTCTTTTCTAATTGCTACTCTGATTGAGTGTTCATTTCTACCTTGTCTTCTAATTTTCTGATTCAGTCCTCAGCTTCTTCTAATCTACCATTTAATTATCTCAGGGAATTCATTATTTCAGCTATGTCATTTTTTGTTTGCAATTGGTTCTCATTCATGGTTTGTATATCTTTTTTATGTTGCTGTTGTTTCAACTTAGTTCCTTGTAGTTTTCATTGAGTTGCTTGTAGTTCTCACTAAGTTGTTTAAGCATCCTATAACCATGACATTGAACACTTTTTCTGATAAAATGCTTGCCTCCATTTCATTTAGATCCATTGCCAGAAATCCCTTCTTTTCTTTTATTTGGGGGTTGTTTTTTTGTCTCCTTATTTTAGCTATCTGTTTGTGTTTGTTTCTATATATTAGATAGAACTGCTATGTCTTCCATTCTTTGTGGGATGGCCTTATGTAGAAAGTGTCTTGTGGGACTTAGTGGTGAAACCTCTTTGATTTCCTGAGATGGATGCTCCAGGAATGTCCCTTTTGTGGGTTATTTGAACTCTTCTGTTGTAATTGGGTCATGATTGCTGATGCCCCATTTGAAGGTGGGATCTCCCCTCAGGCTTGCTGACTGTAAGGCTCAACCCTCATTACATCATGCCAGCTGTCAGACAAATGCTAACAGAAACCAAATAAGACAAAACAAGACCAAACTGGTAACAACACAAAACCAAAATAAAATCAAATTAAATAAGACAGACTTAAAGAGAAAAATAAAAGAAAGAAAAAGAATAAAAGAAAAGAAAACAAAGAGTACTAATTGGCACAAAAGCAAAAGAATTAAGGGGAGGAAGAACCGAAATGGAGAATATAGAAGCAAATAAGGAAGAGAAATGAACTTTGGATCTGTTATTTGTGCAGCTTGCTGGATCTTGCTCTGATGTTGTTGATTCTGGCCTCTTGGTGTGTTAGTTCCAGGCCTCCTGAAAGGTCCTCTAGTGTAGGCCAATGTGAGTCACTGTCCCTGCCTAGCCCTGAGAAACCTGGATGAAACCCAGCAGGGCAGGGCTCCAAAAAGTCTAGTAGGCCATACCTCTGTAGCCCAGAGGCTGGGTCTGCCTTGGGTCTAAGACTTTGAATATCCTTGTTCTGAACTGTTCTCTCTGTCCCCATGGACCTGGGCTTGCAGGAGTTTCTGGGTCCTGACCAAGATGCTTTTGTGGGGTTGGGAGTTGGAAGATGGATGATTTGTAAACTGGTGTTAATGCATTCTCACTATCTGGCCAGCCCAGGTGCAACTGAGTGCTTCATTTGCATGTGAATGCACTAAGGTTTGCATGGGTGGACTAATGGGTCCTAGGACTCAAGAATGTCTGTGTTTGTTATTTTTTAGTTTCTAAGTCTCTTTTCGCCCTAAAAAGCAAGAGACAAAGCTAGGCTGTATAGTTTACAGAGAGGCCATCTCAATGAAATAATTTACATAAATCCACTTGTAACCTGGGGGTACCAATCTGCAAATAAATGGGACTGTGTCCTAAAATCAAGAGCATTTGCTGCCTTGCAAAGCACCCCCTCACTCCAAGCAGCCTGCGCTTGTAGTTTCATTGTGTTGCATCGATCTGGCAGGCCCAGAGGCAGCTTTGAACAGACTCCCATTAGGAGTGCTAGCTGTAGCTTGTAGGGAGTAGGGAGTGGTAACTTCCTCTTTTTCCAATGTCTCAGTTCTGCCTGGCTTGCTGGCCCCTGTCACTGTCACCTCAAGCAGGAGAGGCTTAAAAAATATGAAGAAAAAAGAAAAAAGTTAAATAAATTAAAAAATCAGGTCAGCTTGGCACTCCAAACTTTTAGCAATATTTGACCCCCTTGGTGGGGCCTCTGCCCAGGCTCTGTCTTACCAGTCCCAATGTCTGAGTGCCCTCTGCAGCCAGACACAGCTGTAGGTGCACAAATTTCCAGTCCAGAACCATTCTCCCTTGCCTTAAATAGCTGATGGACAAGGCAGAAGTAGTAATTCTGCAGGTGAGGAAAAGGGCACTTCCTCTGTGCTCCAGTTGGGCAGGACTGATCTTCTTTACTGGGCCCCACTGTTCCAGTCCATGTCCTGTTCTCCACTAAGAGTTCCCATAGATCTGCAGATTTTTCCGTTTCCATCCAGCCAGGCATGGGAGTCAGTGGTGAGGCCAGGCAGTGGTGGTGAGGTGGGTACACTAGGTCATTCAGGTAGCAGGGCTGGGGATGCCTGGTCACAACAGCTGGTCCAGGTGATAGGTCTGTGTGGCTGGGAGCACTAGGTCATGGTGGCAGGGCCAGATGCACAGGTCAGCCGTGCGGGATCATGGCAGCAGAGCTGGGCATGCTGAGTTGCAACGACAGGTCTGGAAAGCCAGAGGTGCAAGGTTGTGGCAGTGGTTCCAGGCGCCGATGGCACTAAGTTGCTGCAGTGGCGCCGATGGCACTAAGTTGCTGTGATGGTGAGGTCAGGGGCACTGGGTCACAGCTGTTCCCTGTAGCCTCCTCCCAAGGAAGATGCTGCAGACCCTCCAAAATGGCACACTCTATCATTCCAAATGGTAAGAAGCACCCGGCAATGCAGCATGAGGCTGTGGACAGCGGCTACCCTGCCAAGAGAGTCTTTGTTGTGTTTTTAATAATAGCCATTCTGCCCAGCGTGAGCGATATCTTATTGTAAATTGGATTTGCATTTCCCTGATGCTTAGTGATTTTGATCATCTTTTTATGTGTCTGTTGCCCATATTTTCTTTGGATAAAGTCAATTCAGGTCCTCTTCTCATTTTTAAATTGGAAAACATGAATTCAAAGAGATATATACACCCTTATGTTCATGTCAGCATTATTTACAATTGCCAAGCTATGGAAGCAATCTATGACCATCAATAAATCAATGGATAACAAATTTGTGGTGACCTGACTGGTTTGGCTCTGTGATGAGAGCATTGGCCCTCAGACTGAAGGGTCATGAATTCGATTCTGCTTTAAGGGCATGTACCTGGGTTGAAGATACAACCCCTGGTCCCTGTTAGGATTGTGGGGAGGCAACCAATCAATGTGTCTCCCTCTGTCTCTCTCTCCCCCTCCCTCCCTTCTACTCTATCTAAAAAAAAAAAAAAAAATCAATGGAAAAATATCCTTGGGTGAGGATTAATAAAAAAGAAGAAGAAAGAATTTGTAGTAAATATGTTAGAGCGTTGTGGTCCAGAGAGACCTGGGTTCAGTTCCCGCTAGGGGCACGTACCTCGGTTGCGGTTTGTCCCCGGCCCTGGTTGGGTCATGGGGGTGGCAGTCACTCGATGTGTCCCTTTCACATCAATGTTTCTCTCTCTCTCTTCCTCTCTCTCCCTCCCACTCTATTTGAACAAAAAATTGAAAAAAATGTCCTCGGGTAAGGATAAAAAAATAAAAAATTAAAAAACATAAAAATCACACTTGTTTTGTGTTTGTGTGTGTGTATGGAGTTTTATAGAGGAATTCTAAAATATGTTTAAATGCAAAGGACCCTGAATAATCAAATAATGAAAAATAAGAGATTCAAACAAATAGATTAAATGTCAAGAAAGTTACAGTAATTAAGACAGTATAGTATTGATTCAACAAAATATAAATAGACCAATGGGTAAAAAATAGAAATCTGAGAAGCAGATTACACATATTCTATATGATGCTTTAAAAAAAAATTGCCTACCAAAGTTAAATGAGATAAAAATCGGTCTTTTCATAAATTTTGCTGGAGCAAATGGATATGGAAAATATATACCTCAACCACTACTTCACATCACACACTTTTATCAATTAGAACTGTTTCATAAAACTACATGTGAAAATATTTAAATGTGTATACATTCTAAAATAAGACATATGTGATACTACTTATTTCGTAGGTATAAGAAAATATTTCTTAAATAGAAAATATAAAACAGTAATAAAAATCATAAATTGGGCTTAAATGCATGATAATTAAGAATATATGTACATTAAAAGACACAATTAGTGACTGTAAAAAATCCCCAGACAGGGAGAAGATATTCCAATACAGCTATCTGACAAAGGACTCATATTCATAATATATAAAGAATTTCCACAAAGCACCAAGAAAAAAATTAAAATGAGAAACACTTGTGTATTTACTCTTAAAGAGAAAATCTAAATGGTCAACAACAGTAAATTTGTTTAAATTAAAAGTCATCAGGTAAATACTAATAAAAACAAAAATATGATCCTACAATACACAAGAATGGTTAAATTAAATCCAAGGATTCCATCCTTAGATCTTTCATACATTGTTAATGGGAGAATAAATTTATAATTAATTTTTGTAAACTATTTATCAATATCCTCTAAAGGTAAAATATACTGACCATAAAAAATAGCAATTTCATTGCAATGTAGATATCAGTAAACATCAGAAAATGCAAATCAAACCCACAATAAAATATCACCTTCCACTTCTGTTAGAATGGCTATTATAGACAAAGAAAGATTTCAAATGTTGGCAATAATGTAAAGAAAAAAGAAAACTGTTTTTGGTAAGGTAAATTGATGAAGCCTTGTGGAAAACATATTAAAGTTCCTTAAAAAACTGAAAATAGAACCACCTTATTATCCAGAGATCACACTCTTGGGTATACATATTAAGGAAATAAAATCAGTATCTCAAATAGATATCTGCATTCCTGTGTTTATTGCAGCATTATTCACAATAGCCTAGATATGTAAATAACCTAAGTGTTATCAATAAATGAATGGACAAAGAAAATGTACTATATAACACACAATGGAATGTATTCAATCATAAAAAAGAAAGAATCCTCTCATATGATATAATGTGATGAACCTGGATGGCATTATGCCAAGTGACATAAGCCAGAGAGAGAAGAACAACACAAGCTGTATGGTATCAGTTATATGCTGAATATAATTTTTTAAATGATGATTTTATATAAATAATAAATACAATAGTGGTTGGCATTGGCTGGGGTTACAGGAAAATGAAGAGATGTATATGTAGGTCAAATAATACAGATTTTCAATTATGAGAAAAATAAGTTTTGAGTATCTAATGTATAGGATGGTGACCAGAGTTAATTATATGGTATTGTATACTTGAAAGCAACTGACAGTAGACCCTAAGTGTTCATACCACACACACAAAGGGAAAAGAAAGTTAACTATGTGAGGTGATATACGGGTTTATTATATTGATCTTGGTGATTAATGCACAATGTATATGTATATCAAATCATCACATTGTACCCTTTAATGATATACAATTACATTTAACAATTATTCCTCAATAAAGTTGAAAAAAGTGTTAAATAAATTTGTAAGATGATAAATACCTGGTATGTTCAAAGAAAATATATGACCAGAGAAGCTAAGTAGGTCAAGAGAAGGGCAAGGCAAGACTTAGAAAATGGGGTTAAAGAGACAGTGAGCTGAGCTGGGAATGAGGCATGGAGTAGATAGTATAAAGCATTCTAGGTTAGCTTTGGTTTTTAGTAATAATTAATACCTAAAACAAAGTATCTTTATTTAGAAATTATAAAAGTTACCATTGTGGTTTTGAAATTAAGAAAAATACATTAAGTTTAAAGAAAGAGAGAGAGAGAGGATGGAGGAAGGGAGGGGAGGAGGGAAAGAGTGAGGGAGGAGGAGATATTTTGACTTACCAAAGCTTTTTCCACTATAATATGCATTTCTAGATATTGGGGTAAGAGTTTTGAAAGGTTTTTTTCCTGGAAAAAAAAAGGGATTGATCAAATAATATCATGCTTTGAATTTGTTAAACACAAAAAAGTAATTGGTAAAGAAAGCAAAAAAATAAAAAATAAAAGAAAGAAAAATGCATCTAAAACCTTCAAAAGGACTTAAATATAAAAATTAATTGCAAAGAAAAAAATTCACTTGAAAATATATTTGAGGTTTAAAGCATCCCAGTGAGCCTATGAGAGTAATGTAGAAGTCTAAGTACATTGTATTAACACTGAATGAGAAAGAAAATGAATATAAATATACACATTATTTTGTCTTAATTTTATGCAAATCTACATTATTAAAAAATACTTGAGAATTCTTTATAGACTATCCTCCTAAAAACTATGGTAATATCAACTATGCCACAATAAAAATCTTTCATTCATTCAGCAGAAAAATATAGGAAAAATTTGAGAACTCACAATCTACATAAAAATTCAGGTAAAGAGTGTAATTTGTACTATCAACCATATGGGTACACAGGAAAAAACAGAATGCAAAATACCAAAAATAGTTCTGTAGCACCAGGATATAGGCTTTAAGTCCCTTCTGATATGATCTCATAATCCTTGATTGTGTCAGCAATCTGTTATAAATCACAAATTTATTACATCATCATTTTTTTATTAATTTATTTTTGTTACAGATGTTTCTCCTTTTCCTTCCATTGACTCCCTCCTCCCTATCCCCTCCTACTCCGTCCTCAGTTTTGTTGTCTATGTCTATTGGTTATGCATACATATAAGTTCTGTGGTTTATCCCTTTACCCCCCTTCTGAGGAATGTCAGTCTATACTCTACTTCTATGTCTCTAGGTCTACTTTGTGTATCAGTTTGTTTTAATAGTAATTTTCATATGACCTATATCTCAAACACATTAAAATGCTATTTCACATACATACATTTCAAAGAATCCAAAATTTTATTATTGATCTAAGTATTTGCTCGCTAAATATAACAAGAATAAGAAGGGTACAAAGATTGGGTCTGTTATAAAATAGTCTAGGTTAAAACAAATAAACAAGCTGGACTTGTTTATGGGTAGAGCGTAGGTTAAATGGGTAGAGCGTAGGTTAAATAAGTTTGCTTATGTTGCTTAAAATTAAAGTATACTTGCATTCCATATACAAGGTTGGGCAAAAGTAGGTTTACAGTTGTTCATGTGGAAAATAGTACAATAATTAATAAATAATAATACAAAAATAAACTCTGTGTTTTGTGTACTCACGACTGTAAATCTACTTTTGGCCACCCTGTATGTGTTGTTCTCATTGTAAGTCACTCTGTCTACAAATATGTATGCAGTTTTGTAGGGAAAAAAGTGCCCTTAACTCTTATTCAATATTTACTAACCTTATAATAATGATGATCATGTGATTTATTCTTTAAAATGAAATGTGGAGTGGAAAAGAGGGCACTAAAATAATTTAAATTATAATTATTAAAATTGATATTTAGTTCAATTTTATTTGGTAGACCTACAAATATTTCAAATATTTCTACTCAAAAGTTATTTCCAAATCTAGATTATATATATATATATATGTATATATATATATACACACACACATACACACACACAACATATATACATGTATACACACACACATATACATATATATACACAAAATTAAAACTTTTAATACCATAACCAGCCCTGGAAATTTTATCTCAGTGTTTAGAGCATTGGCCCATAGACCAAATAGTCGTGGGTTTGACTCCAATCAGAGGCACATACCTTGGTTGTGGTTTGGTCCCTAGTCCTTGCTGGGGTCGTGCAGGAGGCAACCAATCGATGTGTCTCTCTCACATCAATGTTTCTGTGTGTGTGTGTGTGTGTGTGTGTGTGTGTGTGTATCTCCCTCCCCCGTTTGAAAATAAATAAAACAGTATCCTCTGCTGAGGATTAAAAAGATAAATAATAAAATATAACATAACCACATGGACATCAACATCATGGCAAAATTAGAGGACCCCATTGTATCTCTCTTTAAATTGAAAAATTGGACAAATATAATTAAACAAAAGATTCTCTGTTCAATGCAGAGACATCTGAGAGATCCACACATCAGTCCATCTGAAAGTGAGCACACTGGAACAAGTAAGGGAGGTGGATTTGGGAAAGCAACATTCCTGCCTGAAAAGCCATTGTGGGGGAAACCTGGTGGCAGAAGTGGAGACGCAGAGCACTTATGGTGCTCATTGCTGACAAAAAGGTAAAACTTGTGGTAGTCTTGAGGAGGCCATTACTGTTTTAGGGGCAAAACCTCAAACCTAATAACTGCTTCCTCTTGCCCACCCATTGCAGCAGAACCCTGTAGAGGTAGAAACTGGTTGAAGAAGCAGAGATGCACATCGGTAACAAGGAGGCAGTGCCGAGAGCTCCTAGGCCCATAGCCCCACTACCCTTCACATCCCACCATGAGGGTGGTTCCCAAAGACAGCAGCAACCCAGACATAGAACAGATACTCAATACCCTGGAAAATGTAGGGTATTTTCCATAACTGAGGGCACACCATACTACCAAGATTCCAAAGGTTTCAATGGTGCAGTTAAGAGAAACAAAAGCTTGTACTATTATAGCATCAGCTTTTGAGAAACAAAAGGACCTCTGTTCAGAAACCTGCTAAATTGTTAAAAGTAAAAAGTAACTAAAATGGATAAGAGTTCATTATTTCAAATGTGCACGCACTGAAACAACCCATCAACTATCATGAATAACTAAGGTCACAAGTTAGCAAAGAAAAAATATAAAATCTCTAAAAAACAAACTCAAAGACATGAAAGATGGTGATTTAAATGACAGAATTCAAGATTACAGTTATAAAAAATAAAAAAGTCAACAAGCTACAAGAAAATTCAGAAAGACAGTTCAATGACCCCAGGAACAAAATTAATGAACAAAAGATGTACTCTACCAAAGAGATTAAAATTATAAATAGCCCTAACCAGTGTGTCTCAGTTAGTTGGTGTCATCCCATGCACTAAAAAGTTGCCAGTTTGATTCCCAGTCAGGGAACATGCCCAAGTTTCAGGCTCAATCTCCGTTGGGAGGAGGAGGAAGACAATTGATGTTTCTCTCTCAAATCAATGTTTCTTTCTCTCTCTTTCATTTAACAAAACAAACAAATTCTGGAGCTAAAGAGCTCAATAAATGATATAAGTAATTAGAGCATTAGAAATAGACCAGACCAGATGAAAAAGAATTAGTGCTCTTGATGATAGAAACTTTAAAATGTCTCAGGAGGAAGCAGAGAGAGAACAAAAAGAATAATAAAAAGAAAAAATAAGAAGAAAGAAAGAGTTCTACATGCCTTGGCCAGTTTTATTCAGTGGTTAGAGCACAGGCCCACAGACTGAAGAGTCACATGTTTGATTCCCAGTCAAGGGCATGTAGCTGGGTTGTAGGTTCAATCCCCACCCTGATCAGGCTCGTTGAGGCAACCAATCAATGTGTATCTCTTACATCAATGTTTCTGTCTCTATTTCCCTCCCTTCCTTCCACTCTATCTAAAAATCAATGTCAAAGTATCATTTAGTGAGGATTAACCAAAAAAAAAAAAAGCTCTATAAAAACTATGTGACTCCATTAGAAACAACAAAGTAAAGATAATGGGTATAGCAGAAGAAGAGAGGGAGAAGGGAACAGAAAGCATATTCAAAGAAAGTCAAAAGTTAATGACAAAGAAAGAATTCTTAAGGCATCCAGAATGTAAAAGACTGTAACCTACAAAGGAAACACCTTTAGGCTATCATCAGATTTTTCTAGTAGAAACCTTACAAGCCAGGAGAGTATGGACAAAATATTCAAAATATTGAAAGAGAGAAACAACCAGCCAAAACTAATATATGCATCAAAGTCATCCTTAGATACAAAGAAAAAATAAGTGTTTTCCCAGATAATCAAAACTAGAGAATTCACCATCAGAAGATCTGCTTTACAAGAAATGTTAAAAGAAGCTCTTATACCAGAATTGTAAAGAAAAAAAGGTATACAAAACTTTGAGTAAATAACATAGAAACTTGCAACTCTACTTCAGAATATTGTATGAGACACTTAATTATAACATAAAAGTTAAAGGGAGAAAAAAAAAGCATTAAAAGTAACCTACTGCAGCAGGGCTGGTGTGGCTCAGCGGTTGAGCATAGACCCATGCATGCATCAAGAGGATGCTGATCTGATTCCCAGTCAGGACACATGTGGGCCCAATACCCAGTGAGAGGCATGCAGGAAGTAGCCAATCAGTGTTCTCTCTCATTGATGTTTCTATCTCTCTCTCCCTCTCTCTTCCTCTCTCTCTAAAATCAATAAAGAAAAATCATTTTTAAAAAAGCTAACCTACTGCAATTTGGCAATGAACACACAACATAAAAAGGGATGATTTGTGGAAAAAATAAAAAAACATAAAATGGAAGGAGCTAAGGACATGATATAGGTAAGTGAATATAAGAGGCAATCAGAAGAAAAAGGACTGTTGTATGTATAAGGCATTTTACAAAAACCTAAAAGTAACAAAATAAAAATCCAGAGCTGAAATATGAAACTTAAGAAAAAGAGGAAACAGAGAAAAAATCATAGAAAACCACCCAACTAAAGTCATAGACAGAAAGACAAGGGAAAAAACAAACAAACAATGGAGATATAAAACAACCAGAACATAAAAGATAAAATGGCTACAGTAAGTCTTCATATATCAATAATTACAATAAATGTAAATGGATTGAACTGGTAAATCAAAAGAGTAGTATGATGGATTAAAAACAAGACCCAAATATATGTTACCTTCAAGAGACTCATTTCAGCACCAACATGAAACATAGACTCAAGGTGAAAAGGTGGAAGATGATACTCTAAGCATGCAATCCAAAACAACATTCACATCATAGGGGTACCAGAAGGAAAAAAATCAGAGAAATAAATAGAAAACCTGTTTGAAGAAATAATGACAGAAAACATCCCTAATTCAGTGAAGGAAAAAGTCACCCAAGTCCAGGAAACACAGAGTGCCAAATAAGATGAATCCCAAAAGACCCACAACTAGACACATCATAATTAAAATGGCAAATATTAAAGACAAAGAAAGAATCTTAAAGGAAGAAAGAGAGAGACAGAAAGTTACAAACATGGAAACTCCCATTAGACTGTCAGCTGATTTCTCAATAGAAACATTGCAGTCCAGAGGAAGTGGCATGAAGTATACAAAGTAATGAAAGACAACTGTTTGAATCTAAGACTACTCTATCGAGCAAGGCTATCATTCAAAATTGAAGGAGAAATAAAGAGCATCACAGACAAAGAAAAGCTAAAGACATTTACCACCAATAAAGCAGCTCTGCAAGAATTACTAAAGGGACTGTTGTAAGAAGGAGAAGAAACAGAGAGAGAAAGAGGAACATAGGCACAAAATAAAAATGACAACTAATAAGTATCTATCAGTAATAACCTTAAATGTAAATGGCTTAAATGCTTCAATCCAAATACATAAGGTAGCTAATTGGATAAGAACACATGACCCATATATATGCTGTCTACAAGACACCCACCTCACAAAAATAGATTCACACAGGATGAAAGTAAAGAGATGGAAAACAATTTTCCAAGCAAATGGAAATGAAAATAAAGGTGGTGTAGCAATACTCATATCTGATGAGATAGACTTCAAAGTGAAGACCATAATAAGAGACAAAGAAGGTCACAACATAGTATTAAAAGGATCAACCCAACAAGAGGATATAACCCTGGTAAACATATATACACCAAATGCAGGAGCACCAAAATATATTTAAAACTTCTGGAGGACTTCAAGGGAGAGATCAATAGCAATGCAATCATAGTGGGAGACTTTAACACACCACTGACACCACTGGATAGATCTTCTAGACAAAAAAATTAACAAAAATACAGAGTCCTTAAATGACAAACTAGATCAGTTGGACTTAATTGATATTTACAGAACATTTCACCCCAAAGCTTCAGAATATACATTCTTTTCAAGTGCACGCGGGACATTTTTGAAGATAGACCACATGTTAGGACACAAAGTAAGTTTCTACAAATTCAAGAACATTGAAGTTATATCAATATCTTCTCAGATCACAAAATCAATTACAACAAAAACATTCAAACACATGGAAGCTAAATAGCATGTTATTAAACAACAAATGGGTTTACCAAGGAGATTAAGAAAGAAATTAAAACTTCCTGGAAACCAATGAAAATAAATACATAACAACATAAAATCTATGGGATGCAGCAAAATCAGGCCTGAGAAGAAAGTTCCTAGCACTGCAGGCCTACCTCAAGAAATAAGAAAAATTGCTAATTGACTTTCTAACCCTACAACTTAAAGAACTAAAAAGTAAACAAAAAGAAAAACCCAGAACAAGTAAAAGAAAAGAAATAGTAAAGGTCAGAGAAGAAATAAACAACATAGAATATAAAAAAATAATTCAAAAGATCAATGAAACAAAGAGCTGGTTCTTTGAAAAGATAAACATTGATGGACCGTTACCTAGACTCACCAAGAAACAAAGAAAGAGGACCCAAATTAACAAAATCAGATACAAAAGAGGAGAAGTTACAACTGACATCACAGAAATACAAAATATCATTAAAACATACTATGAGCAACTATACATCAATAAACTGGATAATCTAGACGAAATGGACAAATTACTAGAAACACACAGTCTCCCAAAACTGAACTGGGAAGAGACAGAAAACTTGAATAGACCAATAACAACTCAGGAAATTGAAGATGTAATCAAGAAACTCCCCACAAACAAAAGGCAGCTTCACAGAGAAGTTTTATCAAACATTCAAAGAAGATCTAACACCCATTCTTCTCAAACTATTTCAAAAAATCCAAGAAGACAAAACACTTCTAACCTCATTTTCTGAGGCCAGCATAATCTTAATTCCAAAATAGGATAAAGACACAATAAAGAAAGAAAACTACAGGCCAGTATCACTGATGAACACAGATGCCAAAATCCTTAAAATATTAGCAAATCGGATCCAGCAATACATCAAAAAAAGTATTCATTATGACCAAGTGGGATTCATTCCAGGGATGCATTCATTCCAGGATGGTACTATATTTGTAAATCAATAAATGTGATACACCACATAAAGAAAATGAAAGATAAAACCCATATGATTATATCAATAGATGCTGAAAATCATTTGACAAAATCTGGCAACCATTTCTTATAAAAACACTCAGCAATGTAGGAATAGATGGATCATATCTTGACATAATAAAGGCCATATATAAAAAACTTACAGCAAATATCATACTCAATGGGCAAAAACTAATAGCATTTCTCTTCAGAATAGGAACAAGACAGGGATACCCACTTTCGCCACTCTTATTTAACATACTTCTGGAAGTCTTAGCCACAGCAATCAGACATGAAGAAAAAAAAAAAAAGAAATCCGTGTTGGAAAGGAGGAGGTGAAACTGTCATTATTTGCAGATGATATGATAATGTACATAGAAAACCCTAAAGACTCCATAAAAAAATATACTAAATTTAATATATGAATTCGGCAACATAGCAGGATACAAAATTAACAGTAAGAATTTGATGGCATTCTTATACATCAATAACGAACTCACAGAAAGAGAAACTAAAAAAAAAAAAACCCCAAAAAACAAACAAAAAAAACAATTCCATTTACCATTGTGGCAAAAAACTAAGCTACCTAGGCATAAACATAACCAAAGAAGTAAAAGACCTATTTACAGAAAATTATATAGTTAATTGAAAAAAGAAATAGAGGAAAATATAAAAAAGTAGAAGCATATACCTTGTTCATGAATTGGAAAAAATAACATCATTAAAATGTCCATACTACCCAAAGAAATCTGTAGATTCAATGCAATCCCTATCAAAATATCAAGGACATATTTCACAGAACTATAAAAATTACTCCAAAAGTTTATATGGGACCAAGAAAGACCCTGAATAGCCACAGCAAGGTTTTAAAAAAAGAGCACAGTAGGAGGGATCACAATACCAGATATAAAATTATATTACAAAGCCATTGTAATCAAAACAGCCTGGTACTGGCACAAGAACAGACATATAGATAAATGGAACAGAACAGAGAACCAAGAAATTGACCCAAAAAATTTTGCTCAATTAATATTTGACAAAGTTTGCAAGAGCATACAGTGGAATAAAGACAGCCTCTTCAATAAATGGTGCTGGGAAAATTGGACAGCTACATGCAAAAAAATGAAGCTAGACCACCAACTTACAACATACACAAGAATAAATTCAAAATGGATAAAAGACTTAAATGTAACTCTTGAATCCATAAAAATCCTAGAAGAAAATGTAAGCAACAAAATTTTAGACATTACATGCAGCAGAATTTTCATTGATACAATGCCTAAGGCAACAGAAACAAAGGGAAAAATGAATACATGAGACCACATCAAACTAAAAAACTTCTGCACAGCAAAAGAAACAACCATCAAAATAAAATAGGAACCCACTATATGGGAGAGCATAATTGCCAACAATACATCAGATAAGGGGTTAATTTAAAAAATATAGAGAGTACTTATATAACTCAACAAGAGAAAGACAAAGAATTTAATTTAAAAAATGGGCAGAGGACCTAAAGAAACACTTTTCCAAACAGGACATACAAATGGCCAAGAGACATATACTCAATGTCACTAATCATCAGAGAGATGCAAATTAAAACATCAATGAGATATTACCTCACACCTGTCATAATGGCTGCCATCAACAAATAATCAAAGAAGTACTGATCAGGGTGTGGAGAAAAGGAGACTCTAGTTCACTGCTGGTGGGAATGCAGACTGGTGTAGCCACTATGGGAGGTAATATGGTATTATCTCAAAAAGTTAAAAATAAAACTTCCATTTAACCCAGTGATCCCACTTCTAGGAATATTCCGAGAAGCTTGAAACACCAATCAGAAAGAATATATGTTTATATGCTATGTTTATAGCAGCACTATTTACAATTGCTAAGATCCAGAAACAGCCCAAGTGTCCATCAGTAGATGAGTGGATAAAAAAGTTTTGGTACATATATGTAATGGAATACGATGCAGATGTAAGAAAGAAAGATCTCTTATACTTTGAGACAACATGGAAGGACCTGGAAAGCATTATCCCAAGTGAAACAAGCTAATCAGAGAAAGACAAATATCACATGACCTCACTTATTTGTGGAATATAATGAACAAAAAAGCTGATGAACAAATTAGACCCAGAGACTTAGAAGTAGGGTACAGACTGACAAACCTCAGAAGAGGGTGTCGGGGTGGAGGGAAGAAATAAACCACAGAACTTATATGCATGTATGCCTAACCATGCACATAGACAGCAATGCTGGGGACTGGATGGGGCAGCGGGTTGAAAGGAAGGTGTCAATGGTGGAAAAAGGAAAAACATCTGTAACAAATAAGTTTTAAAAAATACATAATAAAGCCCTGGCCGGTTTGGCTCAGCGGTTAGAGCGTCGGCCTGCGGTCCAGAGAGACCCGGGTTCAGTTCCCGCTAAGGGCATGTACTTCGGTTGCAGTTTGTCCCCGGCCCTGGTTGGTCGTGTGGGTGGCAGCCACTCGATGTGTCCCTTCACGTCGATGTTTCTGTTTCTGTCTCTCTCTCCCTCCCACTCTATCTGTACAAAAAATGGAAAAATATCCTCCGGTGAGGATAAAAAAAAAAAAAAAAAAAAAAACATAATAAAAACCACATAGAAATAAACAAAATAATTCAAAAATATAAAATTAAAATATGCAACTGAAATAGTACATAGTTTGAAAGGGGATTAAACATAGAAAAAATGCTAAGGTATTTGCTTGATCTAGGAAGTAGTAAAAATACTAATTTAGCTTGGGCTTTAATAAATCAAGGATGCATGTTGTAATTTTTGGAGTATCAATTAAAAGCACAGTTAAGTAATGCATAACCAACAAGTAAATAAAGAGAAAACAGAATAATAAAAAATCTTGGTAAGTCCAAAATAAGGCAAGAAGAGAAAAAGGAACAAATAGTAAGATGAAAGATTTAAACTTAATTTCATTAAATATAAAATATTGAAGCTCACCATCAAAGAATAAAGATTAATAGACTAAAAAAACAAACAAATTTAAAAAAAAAAGAAATATTCAAGGTGGTGAAAAAAAAACTCTTGTCAAGCAATATCCAGCCCATAGGTAAATTAAGGGATTTTAATATAGATGAATGATTATTTATTTTAGAAGGATATGTTTTGGTAGTATTTAAAGTCATGTAACAAAATATTGAAAATATTTTTACAGATGTAAAAGTGGTAACTATTAGTAATAACTAATAGCGACTCTATTCTTCCTATATTTCTGAATTGTATTTAAGAATATGCATTTTAATTTAAATAAAAGAATAATAAATGTTACATAATATAAAATAAAACAATAAACTTAAAATACATTATCTTATAATTTGTCATATATTTTAGGTGGAATATGGATGTTTTATTTAAAGGTACAGAAAAAAAGATACCAAATTTAATATTCCTACTCAACTGTTAAGCAGTTCCATTTCAAAATATAAAAAAATTTCACAGAATTAATTTTATGGTATGTCATAACATCAGAATTATTGAAGTTACCTGTGAGCTTAAATACACTTTATAGTTCTGCTCTTTTTGCCAAATATTGCTGTAGTTTTCTGCTAACATTGGTATATCATTTTTCACTTGATAAATTATGTGCTCAAATCTTGCTGAAGATTCCAATGGTTCAATTCCATAGCTGATATTTTCAAACTGAAGGAATCCCCTAAACATTTAGAAAGTAATGACATAAAAATCCTATTAATTATACTATAAAATGTTGTAAGAAATGATGAACCATAGAAAGGAACATGTTTTAAACACATTTTTTTTCTATTTTTTTGTGAGTACCATTAATAATTATTAATACATCTGCCTTAGTATTTCCTTACATATTAAAGATCTAAATAAATTTAGAAGTATTTTGTATTTTCTGTACAGTAGTCACAGTCATTCAAAATATATTATTTAAGGCCAAGTATTAGCTGGGAAACAAAATATTTGTTAAAAATGTCAAGAATAAAGATCCTTTCTTATAGAGGTTAAGAAAAGGAAAAGCAGAAACATAGCGTCAGTATCTAAAGAAGTTGATATAAAAGAAAACCACATTCAGGGAATGCCAATTTTCTTGGTTAATACAAGTAAATTTTTGTAAATCAGGCTAACAAAAACCAATAGAAAGTTAGAGAGTGAGTTAGTCTGCTCTGGACTCATCTTCCTGATAAACTTACAACTTTCCTTGAAAATTACATTTCTCAGTCCTTTACCTGAGAGAATATTTTTTTACCTCTTCTTTTAGTAATCATTAGCTCATTCTCTATATCTATGAGTCTATTTGTTTTTCATTGTTTATTCGTTTGTTTTTTTAGATTCCAAATATAAGTGAAATCATATGGTATTTGTGTTTCTCTGACTTATTTCACTTAGCATAATACCCTCTAGGCCCATCTATATTGTCACAAATGGAAAGATTTCATTCTTTTTTATTGATGAGTAATATTACATTGTATATGTACCAAATCTTCTTTAACCAATCATCTACTGAAGGACACTTTTGTTGTTTCCATGTCTTGGCCACCAAGAAGAATGTTGCAATGAACATATGGGTGTATGTACCTTCACAAATGAATGTTTAATTTTTTTGGCAAATTCATACTGTTTTCCATAGTGGAGGCACCAATTTACAATACCACCAACAATGTTCAAGGGTTCCCTTTGCTCCACAGCTTCACCAGTAGTTGATGTTTGTGCATTTTTTATGACCGCCGTTCTGAGAGTTGTGAAGTGATATCTCATTGCATTTCCCTGATGATTAGTAGTGTTGAACATCTTTTCATATGCCTGTTGGCCATCTGTATGTCCTCTTTGGAGAAATGTCTGTTAAGTCCTTCGAGATACTTTCTCAATTAGTTGTTTTATATCTGACGCTGAGTACACTTTAATGTTGAGCATACAATATGTGTCTATTTAAATAACTAATTAACATCATTTTCTGTAACTGTTTAAGATAACAGATAACTCAGCTGTAATGTTTAGGGGAATATTCTAAACTTTCCTTTACTGAAACTATCCTTTTCCACACAGTATCTTGAAAAATACCTTTAGTCAGGTTTCCCTAGAGTGATTTCATTTGAATAGACACTAAAGTAAAGCTACAAATATTAATGTAAAATAAATTAATTTCACCATAAAGAAAACGTTCAGATTTGGATTCCCCTTTAACTTTCCCAGATTTGTATCTGCTAGTCACTAAGTTTCATTTTAAAGTATATCACAAGTTTTCCAGGTATAAATATTATAAGATCTTATTACCTGAGACCAGAACATATGCTGAGTGTAGCAACTGAATTTGGAAAATCTGCAATATATCCTTGGTAATGACAATGCATCTGAAAAACAGTATAGAAAGGCAAATAAATAATTTATGAATGAAATATGAATGGTTAAATATTATAAATGACTTAAAATGTTAACAGAGTTTAAAATAAGATTTTTTATTATACAGATTTATTAATGCATATTTTCAGGGGAAAATGTTTTTGACAACTCTCCTTACTTTGTACCACCTAAATGTCCATGAATATTACCTCAGTATTTCATCTTATTTTTATGTACAATAATCAATCACATGTCATAATTTTAATGGAATAAAGTATTTACATTAAACTGTAAACAGAACAAACATATCTCAATGGTAATGATATGTCCATTTCAATAAAGAAACTTATAATAATAAATGTCTAAGATATCTGAGCCTTACCTTAAAATATGAAGAATCAGTATGCAAAGATCCAGTTTCATTAAATGTATAAACCAAAAAATTCTGTGATAAGAATGAGCTAAGAAACAAAAATAAAAAATAAAATGGTTGAGTGATGAATTTAATAGGAATATAAAGATCACACTAATACAAATAAATGTAAAATTTATTATAATCATATAATAATATGCTTCAATTACAGTAATTTTAGTGTGGAATAACAATTTAAATTTGTGGAACTAATGTATCAGGCTTTCTTAACACTGAAAAAAACCCTGTGTAAATCTTCTGCATCAGATATCTGTATGTGTGCCTATGTATGTCCTCATTCAACAAATATTTACTGAGTGCCTGCTGTCTGACAGATCCTCTTTTAGGCATGGGATACAGCAGTAAAAAAAAAAAAGAGAAAACCACTGGTCTTCATGATAGTAAAGTACTCATACAACCAGCATGTTAGATGATGATAAATAAGGCCTGGGTGAAGGAGATTTCTTGCAAAATGTGGATAGAATGGCATGAGAGGCCCAGAGATGATATGATACGTTAGATGACTAAAAACTGGAAAACAAGCCCATGGATTGTCACAAAAATGTTATTCCAGACAGAGTTAAGAAAAAATGCAAAGACCATGAGTCATAAATATGTTTTTGTATACAAAGAACAACTAGAGGGCAATATGCCTAGAGTGGAAATGAATTTAAGACAACAGATAATAGTGAAAGATGATGTCAATGAGATGAGAATCCACTGGAAGATTTTGAGCAATACATAATAAGATCCGACTGATATTTTAATGAAATCAGACTGAATGCTATGTTAAGAACCATCTGCAGGCATTCTTATACACCAATGATGAGCTCACAGAAAGAGAAACTAAGAAAACAATCCCATTTACCATTGCGGCAAAAAAATTAAGATACCTAGAAATAAACTTAACCAAAGAAATGAAGGACCTATTCGCAGAAAACTACAGAGCATTAAAAAAACAAACAGAGGAAGATATAAAAAAGTGGAAGCACATACCTTGTTCATGGATTGGAAGAATTAAAATGATTAAAATTTCCATACTACCCAAAGCAATCTATAGATTCAATGCAATCTTCATCAAAATACCAACGACATACATGACAGAACTAGAACAAATACTTCAAAAGATCATATGGAACCAAAAAAGACCCCGAATAGCCACAGCAATCTTGAAAACAAAGAACAAAGTAGGAGGAACCACATTACCAGATTTCAGGTTATACTACAAAGCCACTGTAATCAAAACATCCAGGTACTGACACAAGAACAGGCATATAGACCAGTGGAACAGAACAGAGAACCCAGAAATAGGTCAAGGCAATATGCTCAATTAATATTTGACAGAGGTGGCAAGAGCATACAATGGAGTAAAGACAGTCTCTTTAATAAATGGTGTTGGGAAAATTGGATCGCTACATGCAAAAAAAAAAAAAAAATTAAACTAGACCATCAACTTACACCTGACACAAGATTAAACTCAAAATGGATAAAAGACTTAAATGTGACTCAGGAATCCATAAAAATTTTAGAAGAAACTGTAGGCAACAAAATTTCCGACATCATACGCAGCAGAATTTTCACTGATACATCACCTAAGGCAACAGAAGCAAAGGAGAAAATGAACACATGGAACTACATCAAACTCAAAAGCTTCTGCACAGCAAAAGACACAATCATCAAAATGGAAAGGCAACCCGCTGTATGGGAGAGCATAATAGCCCATGATATATCAGACAAGGGGTTAATTTCCAATATATAGAGCGTGCTCCTACAACTCAACAAAAGAAAGACAAAGAACCCAATTAAAAATGGGCAGAGGAACTAAATAGACACCTCTCCAAACAGGACATACAAATGGCCAAGAGACATATAAAAAAATGCTCAACATTACTAATCATCAGAGAGATACAAATTGAAACAAGAATGAGGTATCACCTCACACCTGTCAGAATGGCTGCCACCAACAAATAATCAAACAACAGGTGTTGGCAAGACTGTGGAGAAAAGGGGACTCTAATACACTGCTGGTGGGAATGCAGACTGGTGCAGCCACTATGGAAAACAATATGGTGTTACCTCAAAAAATTAAAAATTGAACTGTCATTTGACCCAGTGATCCCACTTCTAGAAATATACCCTAAGAAGCCTGAAATACCAATCAGAAAGAATATATGTACGCCATGTTTGTAGCAGCACTATTTACAATAGCTAAGATCTGGAAACAGTCCAAATGTTTATCTGTAGACGAATAGATAAAAATGCTGTGGTACATAGCACAATGGAGTACTATGCAGCTGTAAGAAAAAAAGATCTCTTATCCTTTGGGATGACATGGAGGGACCTGGAAATTATCCTAAGCAAAACAAGCCAAACAGAGAAAGACAAGTATCATATGATCTTACTTATTTGTGGAATATAATGAACATAACAGTCTGAGGAATGGGGTAGTCCCAGAGACATGGAAGTGGGGTACAGATTGACAATCCCAGAAAAGGGGGGTAGTGGGGGAGAGATAAATCAGAGAACTTATATGCACGTGTGCATGAACAATGGACATGGACAACAAAGCTGGGGATAGTGCTGGGAGGGGTGGGGAGAGGGTAATCAGTGAGGGAAAAAGGAGAAACCTCTGTAACAAAAATAAATAAATTAAAAAAAAAAAAAAAAAAGAACTGTGAAACTCCAAAAAAAGAAAAAGGAGGAGGGGGCGCAGGGGGAGATGGTAAGAATCCCTCCAAGGTTTTTGTTCTGAGATACTGGAAGAAAAGAGTTACCATTTATTGAGATGATTGTGAAAAGGATAAATTAGGGTGGATCAGAAGTGCAGTTCAAGTATGTTAAGTATGAAAATTTTATTAAACACTTGGTTATCAAATAAGTAGTCAGATAATTAAATATGGCATTCACTAGAAAGGAATAAACTATAGATATGTTTGGAATAATTGATTCATGAATTCAATTTGAAGCCCTAAGGCTGGATGAAATAGCCAGGTGATTGAATATAGCTCAGTGAAAAAAAACAAGATTCAATAATAGCATCACAGAGTTCTCTGAGATTGGAGACATAAAAAGTAATCTGAAAAACAAACAAACAAAATATTGTAAAAGAGTAAGCATAATGTTTTAAGAGTTCAACAAGTAGTCTGTGGTATTATGGAAGCCAAGTGAAGAAATGATTTGGTGGAGGAGACACTGGTCAGTTATACAAAATGTTGCCAGTTGGTCAAGAAAAATAAAGACTAAAAATTAACTGGCATACAGAAACATGAAGATCATTGATTGTCTAATCAAAAAACAATTTTAATGGGGTTGTAGAGACATTAAAGGCCAACATGAGTTTAATAGTCATGAAGTACATGAGAAGAGTCATGAATTAAATAAGGATAAATTTCTCCAGACTTGTTCAACTATAAAGATTCAGGTGCACAAAATGCAGTTGTTTATAAATATATATTTTCAAAGAGGCAGGCAGAGAGGAGGCTGTTTGATTCCATTTAACTGAAATGTTGAGAAAATACACTGACAGAAAGTACATGGATAGTTACTTGGAGTGGTGGCAGGGAACAGGGATTAAATCTCAAATGGCATGAAGGATCTTAGGTGGGAAATGGAATGTTCTAAAAATGATTTATGGTTGATTTAATTATACAGTTGACTGAGTTTTATGATATATAAAGTACCCTATAAAGTTAAAAATAAATACATATATTATTAATACATTTATGAGATGTATGCCACTAGTTGAATTTCCCAACAATAACCACTCAATGCGTGAACTATGTTTTGGTTCTCACAGACATACTTAGTATCTGTCACAATTCTTGGGTTTAGTGGTTTTATACTCAGTTAAAGATTTACAAATGTCTATCTTATCTCTGAATTTGAAAATAAAAAGATGAATAATTAAATGTAACAGTCTCATAGATCTAAGATTCAAGACCTAATAAACTCTAGATTGACAATTGATTGATTAAGCAGTCTGAATTTTTTAATTATTATATTTAAATAGTAACAAAACTTTTTAAAACTAAAATCTAAGCTCTAAGAGAAAATCATATCTTACCGTTTTGTGAGATGCAGAGTATATGGGTTTTTATCAATTGTAATTATATAAATCGCCTAAAAGAAAGCAAATCAATACAAATGAGTTAGTAAATTAAAAATATATGAAGTAAAACTTTTTTTCTCATGTCAGAAAAAGACTCAATCCATTTTTAAAATTAACATATTCTTCAGAATTTATTATTTTAAATAGAAGGAATTTATTGTTATCATAGATTCAGGGTTAGAGTAGTGAATTTAAATATAGAAATGTCTTTTTGAAAAGAAAAAAACTGAAGGTCACATTTTGAAAAAATACAATTTTAGCATTATTATTACAATAGATTAATCATTTCTATTTGAAAAGTATAAACATTTTCTAGTGAAGATGAACGAGACATGACTGCAGGTTAATATCCTATGCTAAATACAATGAAACAAAAACAAATTTAAAAATACATATATACATACTCCCAAATACACCTAGAGCCACTTCATAATCTTCTCCATATATGAACCATGAGTAAAAAGGTCTGAGAGACTGAAGCTCATGAGAAACACGGCAGTTCCAGGAATATCAGCTTTAATACAACATAGACTGAGTTATGACAGTGTCATCATCCTAATGTGGTAACATCCAGGACTAGGAGGTGACTCTGAGGATGTTTACAGAGTGAGTCAGTGGACAGTCTCTACAAAGGCAGACACACATCTCTGCTAGCAAATACACAATTTCTTTTCTAGAAAAATTAATTTTAAGAAAGATCTCTGATTTTAAGGGAAGGGAGTCTGTGAGCCTGTGAGAGGGTATTTGATGTTTATGCCTGGAAGCACCTAGGAAGCACAAGAAGCCCACATAGCCTGATAACCTAGAACTAAAAATGTAACACTGGGCCTGAGGCTGGATATTACTAGGGAAATTCCTTAGCAAGTAGAATGGGGCAACTGAGACAGATACCAGAACAAACTGACCAAGCAATTTGCAGCCAGATACAGAAGGTCACCTCCCTAGAAATAACATCTAGGACTCAACTGTTTTTCAGCTTTAGGCTCAGAAAAGCAGTAAAACCAGGTGAATGACTCCAGGACCAGCTGCAGTAACAATGACCCCCTGCCCTGACACTGACCAATCAGTGGAGACCACCATGATCCTGAAGGAGCACACCTAGAAAATTGATTAACATTCTACTGAAATCCTTCCTTGAGACCTCCTCTAAGAGAGAGAAAAAAACCCTCAAGACAAAGAACCCTGTGTGCACTCTCCCTCTGGGGAGCACGTGCCTTTCCCTTCCCCTCTTCCTCCTCCACAGGCCCACATCTCCTAAACTCTAAGGGTCCTCAGGAGACTTCCAACTAGAGGAGCAATGGGCAGTGGCAACTCGTCTTGGGCTAACCTCCTGAGCCTGTTTCCAAGGTCCTCTTTTCTCTGACTTCCCAGTGAGTTAAAGGAACCCTGCCTCTGCTCATTTTTTACCCATAACATTTTTAGCAAACCAAAGCAGCCCAGTCCATGTTCTCCTGTTGCTTCTTCTATGCCAAGTCCCTTATTTCACTGTCCCCAGCTTTAATAAACATGCCCTCGATGTCACCTGGACTCGCAATGTGAAACCATTCCCACAGGAAGTCAAGAACCCACACGCTACCAGCTGGTCCTAGGCAGACCCATTCAGGGCCAGGTCCCTTGTCCAGTAACAGGCCTAGTAAGTATTCCTTACTCTGCCTTCAATATTAGACCTTTTTTCCTCTTCTTTTTCCTACTTGTAGTGGGTTTCACCAGTGCCCTCAGGCCACAAATCTCTTTAACCTTTTGTCAAGAGACTAAGGATTTTGCATCATAAAGAAGGTAGAAGAGATGAGTTTGGGTAGAGTCTCTGATGTGGCAGATATTCCTCCAAACCCTGAGAGAGAAATGTGCTATAATTTTCCCACAAACGTCTAGACAAAACCAATGAGTGTCTGAAAGGAGATAACAAAAGTTTGCCAGACTTATCCGGTATTACTTTAATATAATAATTAATAGTGGCATATTATAATAACCTGCTCCTATCACTTTGTCCTAATTAAATAAACAAAAGGCCAACTATGAAGCTTTCAGAGGCAACCTGAGGAAGTACCAGCTGGCCTGATACTCCTCTAAATGAATGTGTCCTCTAAGCGAATTTGTTAGTTTTTAAAACTTAGATAATAGAATGAATAGCAGGATAGATGTGTGCTGGCCCAGTTCACCCAGTTCCCTTTCTCCTCAGCTCCCTCCCACCTCCGTTCCCTCCTGCTTATCACTAACTGCCTCCGCTTCTGTACACGTAGCTTGCTTGCTCTGAATGACCCCTGTCCTATATAAGCAACCCACCCCCTGAGCTCGGGGCTGCAGTTCTCCTCAGTGTAGGTTGGCTGCAGTCCCTGCGCAGGTAATAACAGCTCCTAATATTCAAAACTACTTTGTGTCCGAATGAGGTTGATTCTCCTGGGTTACAAGAATATCACTTAGAAATAAAAAAAATACAGAACAAGTCTCATATATGCCCCTCAGGAGGATACTATGACAAGAGATATAAACTACATAGCCCCTACAAGAAAAAAAGATGGGAAAGCAGAAGTTTTGAATACAAACAAATTATCTTAATAAACATCTATAGAACACTACACAAAACAACTATGTAATATATAGAGAAACATACACACTGGAGTCAAATGTATTAGCTGAACATGGTGAAATTTATGTTTGGGAGGTTTGAGTTTACCCTAGTCTCTTCTTTCATTAATTGAAAATAAATAGAAAGCATTTGCAGTGAATACCAGTGTACTAGAAACCTCTAAAATAAGCAGAATGTGGCTAGAGCATTTGCAAAATCTCATTTCTAGAGAATGTCATGATTTGATGTACTTTGTGGTTCTTAGAAGATCCACTTCAAGCCTGTCTGTATTTGACATAAATAAGATCACACTTGATGTCAAAAACCTTTTCCCAAAGGCATTTTTTTGAAAATAATTACAAACTTTTCTTTAACTTCACAGTTGCCTGATAAAATGAATAGCAGCAGTGCAAACAATAGACCAACCACAATACTTAAGCACTGGCCAGTTTGACCTAGTGGTCAGAGCATCAGCCTGGTCTGTGGACCGGAGGGTCACAGGTTCAAGTCTCACTCAAGGGCATACACCAGGGCTGCAGGTTTGATCCCCAGCTCTGAGTGGGTTTGTGTGAGAGACCATCAATCCATGTGTCTCTCCCACATCAAAGCCTCTTTCTCTCTCCCTCCCTTTCTTCTACTCTATCTAAAAATCAATGAAAAAAATATCCTTGAGTACTGATTAACAAAAAAGTCTTAAAAGAGGACAATATAATGTACTTATATATAGAATCTAATGAGCAAGATAAACTAACAACCAAAATAAAAACAGACGCACAGATATAGAGAACAAACTGATAGCTATCAGAGAGAAGAGGTTTTGGGGAGCTTGGTGAAAAAGCTAAAGGAATTAAGCAAAAAACTTGTACACACAGACAACAGTATGGTGATTACCAGAGGGGGAAGAAGATCTGGGTAGGTTGAAGAGAGTAAAAGGGGTATAAATGGTGATAGAAGGAGACTTGACTTTGGGTGGCAAACACATAATACAATATACAGATGATGTTATAGAATTGTAGACCTAAAATTTAAGTAATTTTATTAACCAATGTCACCCCAATGAATTCAATAAAAAGTATTTTTTAAAAGCTTTATAATGGCCCAGCCGATGTGGCTCAGTGGATTGATTGCCGTCCCATGAACTTAGAGGTCCTGGTTCGATTCCTGATCAGGACACATGCCTGGGTTGTGGGCTCGATCCCAAGTAGAAGGCATGCAGGAGGCAGTCAATCAATGTTTCCCTCTCACATCGATGTTTCTATCTCTCTCTCCATTCCTCTCTCTCTAAAAAAAACAACAAAACAATAAAAAATATTTTTTAAATGTTCACATGGAGCTTTGAAAAGCTATGACAAATTTCTGGGAATCTAGAAGTTCTCACACATTATGTGCACGCCCAAAACTTTGCACATGCCTAGAACAGAGATAAAAAGATCCTAAATTCTCAGTTCATGCTGATCTTGAGGTCCTATGGAAACAGAAATTGAAATGATAAGCACAGTTGTTAACTTTCTGGCTGAGTGACAAAATGCAAGCAAGAATAGTGGTTCAGACAGACTCACAGGGGAGTTTTACCACACATTCAAAGAATTAACATCTATTCTCCTCAAACTATTCTAAAACATTCAAGAACAAGGAACACTTCCAAGTTTTTTTCATGAGGCCAGAATAATCCTAATTTCAAAACCAGATAAAGACACTACAGAGAAAAAATACTACAGGCCAATGTCCCTGATGTACACAGATGCCAAAATCCTCAACACAATATTAGCAAATTGGATTCAGCAATATATTTAAAAAAAATATTTACCATGACCAAGTGGGATTCATCACAGAGATGCAAGGCGTGTACAATATTCTCAGATCAATAGAAGTGATATACCACAGAAACAAAAAGAGAGATAAAAATCATATGATCATATCTATAGATGCTGAAAAAGCACTTAAGAAAATCCAGCATCCATTTTTAACAAAAACACTCAGCAAACTGGGAATAGGGAGAGCATATCTAAACATAATAAAGGCCATATATGACAAACATACAGCCAACATCATACGCAATGGGCAAAAATTAAAAGTGTTTCCCTTAAGAACAGGAACAAAACAAGAATGTCTACTTTTGCCAGTTTTATTCAACGCAATACTGAAAGTCTTAGCCACAGTGATTAGAGAAGAATAAAAAATAAAAGCCATCTAAATTGGAAAGAAGAAAGTGAAATCGTCATTGTTCGCAAATAATGTAATATTGTACCTGGAAAACCCTAAAGATTCCATCAAAAATCTACTAGATTAAATAAACGAATTTGGCAAAGTAGCAGGTTACAAAATTAACATCCAGAAATCAGTGTCACTTTTATACCCTTTTAGACATAATGAACACTCAGCAGCGGAAACTGAAAAAACAAAAAAAAAACACACAAAAAAAATCTCATTTACCATTGCCACAACAATAACAACAAAATAAGATACTAGGAATAAACTTAACAAAGGAGGTAAAATATCTGTTCTCAGAAACTACAGGACACTGAAAAAAATATATAGGAAGATATAAAAAAGTGGAAGCATATGTTTTGTTCATGGATTGGAAGAATTAACATCATTAATGTCCACACTACTCAAAGCAATCTATAGATTCAGTACAATCCCTATTAAAGTACCAATGGCATATTTCACTGATCTAGAACAAATATTCCAAAAGTTTATATGAAACCAAAAAAGACCCCAAATAGACACAGCAATCTTGAAAAAGAAGAACAAAGTAAGAGGGATCACAATGCTGGATATCAGGTTATACCACAAATCCATCATAATAAAAACAGCCTGATACTGACACAAGAAAAGGCATATAGATCAATAGAACAGAACAGAAAACCCATAAATCAACTCAAGACATTAAGCACAATTAGTATTTGACAAAGGAGGCAAGAGCATACAATAGGAATAAGACAGTCTCTTCAATAAATGGTATTGGGAAATTGGACAGGCACATGCAAAACAAATGAAACTAGACCACCAACTTACACCATACACAAGAATAAACTCAAAATGGATAAAAGACTTAAATGTGACCCATGAATCAATAAAAATGCTAGGAGAAAATGTAGGCAGTAAAGACTCAGACATCACACATAGGAGAATTCTCACTAATATATCACCTAGGGCAAGAGAAACAAAGGAAAAAAAATAAATAAATGGGACTACATCAAACTAAAAAGCTTTTGCACACCAAAAGAAACCAGCATCAAAATGAAAAGGGAACCCACTCTCTGGGAGAACATGTTTTCCAATGATATATCAGATAAGGGGTTAATATTTAAAATAAATAGAGTACTCATACCTCAAAAAATTAAAAATTGAACTTCCATTAGACCCAGTGATCCCACTTCTAGGAATATACCCTAAGAAGTCTGAAACACCAATCAGAAAGAATATATGTACCCCTATGTTCATAGCAGCACTATTTACAATAGCTAAGATCTGGAAACAACCTAAGTGTCCATCAGTAGATGAGTGGATAAAAAGGCGTGGTACATGTACACAATAGAATACTATGCAGCTGTAAGAAAGAAAGATTTCTTATCCTTTGAGATGACATGGAGGGACTGGAGAGTATTATGCTAAGTGAAACAAGCCAAGCAGAGAAAGACAAATATCACATGATCTCACTTATTTGTGAAATATAATGAACTAAACACACTAATGAAAAAAAAAAGACCCAAGACATAGAGGTAGGGCACAGACTGACAAACCTCAGTAGAAGGGGTGTTGGGGGGGGGGGGGATAAACCACAGAACTTACATGCATGTATGCATAACCAATGGACATAGACAACAAAGCTGGGTATGGGGTCAGGGAATAGGGAGGAGGGTGTCAATGGGGAAAAAGGAGAAACATATGACATATGTAACAAAAACAAATTAATAAAAATAATTAAAAAAAGAAAGTACAACTTCTCTAAAAACTATTTTATTGTTGTTTTCAATTATAATTTCAGATACATTTTGTTTTTACTGTTATTATTCAGTAACAGAACAAAATCATAAGTTCCATTATAGTATGACAAAAATAGAGTGAATGAATTCTTAATTTTTTACTTACTCATCTCAAAAATTGTTCCTTCAACATAAAAATATTTTTTCAGAGTTACCATATATTGACCACACCAATTTAAGTACATGGAACTCTAAACCCCTGCATAATTAATTGTGGTTTGTAATATAAAACAGAACAAGCTAATTTGAAATATTTAAGACTAAATGCCTTCAATTTAATTCTTTATATGTCAGTTAAGTATTTTTTAACTTTGTTTTCCAGTTAATATTTATTATGATATTTCAATCATAATAGGGCAAATACGACATTTTTCTTTTTCTTTTTTCTTCCTTTGGCTATACTTCTAAGCCTGATACTTCTGGGTCAAAATTTTGTAGATCTAAATTTTGCTCAAGACCAGTTACTCTATTGCTGGACCATTATTATACTTATTTCATACTGAATTATTTTTTCTAAGTATTTTCTTTAAAATTGTGAACAAGCATGTCAAAGAGATGAAGAGATGAAGGAAAGGGTGCAGGAGTTAGCAATGGAGGTGTAATAGAGGGAGTATCAAAATACACTAAAATATAATAGTTCAGTGAAAACATTTTGCTTTGCAAACTAATAAATCAGTTTGATCTGACTTAATACAAAGGTAAATTATAACAGTCCTAAAATTTTTAATTATGAAACAAATAATTTCCATCATTTACCTTCCTCTTAGTACCTTCACTCTCATCTGACCTTATTTTCTTTGGAACTGTGACATGCAGAAATATTCCTTCAGAATCTGCTGTAAGAAAATTGTTTTGTTTCTGTTTTTCGCAACAGCAATCATCTTAGTTAAACATGGGTTCTTAACTGAATCCATCATGGGGTCTAAAATTGTCAATAAATTTATTTATATTTGCCCTCCCTCCTTCTTGGTCCAAAGCTTTCACGATGACATTGAAAATGTCTAAGAAACAAAAATTACACACTGCAGTTTTATAGGACCATCTTGTTCCTTTAGAACCACATTGGAACTGTTTCCCTCGACTCTCCCAGGAAGAAATTGAGAGCAGTACACAAACCCCTAAACCCAATGGCCACAGGGTAAGTGAGCCAAGAAGACAGGCTGAGTCTCAGCTCCTGAGACACTATACCCTTGATGCAGAGTGGACTCCTTGGCTAACATTACGAGTCACCTGCCCTGCTCTGGGGCAAGGGGTAGGTGGGAGTGGGAGGAGAGGGGCAGGGGCATGGGGGGAGGTGTTGAGGATGAGAAGTGGGTGTGGACACAGAGGAAAACACCAGCAAGGGGGAGGGTGGGAGGATCCAGGAAGAGGGCAGTAGAGGTCCCAAGCTACAGGAAATTGTTTTTCATAAAGAGCTCCACCCTGCTCAGAGGCAAAAGGAGAAGGAAGTCCAGCCTCCCATGGCCTTACCCCTGCTGGCCTGTATCTTTGCAAGCTCAGCGAGCAGTGCAAGGAGAAGGAACATGGCTGGGCCAGAGCGCAGGAACACAGCCAAGACTGAAAGCCGTTGGACAGCCCTGAGGCTCCTGGGCAGCAGTACTCAGGCTACACAGCACGTGTACCAGGGTTCGGGGGGGGGGGGGGGGGTGAGGGGGGGAACTGCAGCTGCCTTCTGCCTTAGTTGGCGCACCTTCAGGGATCCTGATTGGCTGGGCAGCCGCCACCAGTCTGGGAAGGAAAACCCCAGCAAGGAGCCTGTGCGTTTTTCCACAACTGATTTTTTATGGGTAAATTTACGTCGTTTAAATCCTTCAGTAGTGATATGGGGGCAAATAAGCATGATTGGCTTTTCTGGTCAAGTTCTTGGTAATTTTTTTCTCCATGTCCCAGTTTTGGGCATGCTTTATTTACTGTGATGGAGGAGAAAGGAAAGTAGAAATGTTAGCTATTTGTACGAGACACTTTCTACTTAAATCGTGCTACTGCTGACTTAATTTGTCAGCTTTGCAAACAAGGAAAATCAAGATTTTTAGACGTATCTTGGAAAAGGCAATTAAAAGCACTTTTCTTCCAATATGGACCTATTCTTAGAGTATTAGTTTATAATCGGTTGAGAAAAAGGAAAGAAACTTTAAAATGCAGCCTCAGTGTGTATTGTTCACCTATTGAAGAGTTACAATGAAAAAATAAATCGGGTTTTTAGTATATTCACAGGTAAGTGCAACCCTTACCACAGACAACTGTAGTCTCATCATCTCAAAGAGAAGTCCTGTACCCTTTGGCTGTCACCACATCACATCACAGCTCTTCATTTCCAGGCCCCATTCCAGCACTGAACAACCTCTAATGTTTGTCTCTGCAAATGTCCCTGCTCTAGATATGTTATACAATTTAATGTATGGTTTTTGTGGCTGGCTTTATTCATTTAGCAAAATGATTTCAAGTTTCATCCACTTGTAACCATTTTATCCCTAAAAAATACTCCATTGTATGGATAGAATACATTTAAAATATATATATGTCCATCAATTTACGGACACTTGGAAAAGGAAACTCTTGGTCTCTGTGGTGAGGTTCCCTGACCTCTGACCCAGGAGCATCTTTGTTATTGATGAGGAACCCATAGGTCATATTTATCTCCAGGAAGGTGGAAGATTTCAGGTCCATGGATAATGGTTTGGATAGACAGAATTGCACCTATCTCAGTAAGGGCGAGTTGGGGAGAGGGGACACAGAAAATCTTACCCAGAAAACTCAGCTTCAAGTAAAGAAAGAGCAAGTCCAGGTGCCCCCAAAGGACACGATATATCCTGGATCTCAGATTACATAGGTCAAGGAGTATCACATGGAGACAGAACAGTTATCTGACCAGGAACTCAGTTCGAGCAATTTCTTGAAGACAGAAGGAATGCTAGTGACTCTAGCGGTTGGGGGCTGGCCTTACCCAGTAACACTTCAAAATCCAAAGCCTGGAGTGGGTAGGGAGGGAATCACAGCTATTGGAGAGATGAGGACTGTAGGTGTTTTCTCTTGAGCTGGGAGCAGCTAGCATGGCTGTGGGCATCTGAGGGCAAACTGCACAGTGGACAATGGGATGTTGTCACCTTGGGATGCAACAGTCTCCCAAGTTCAAAACAGGCAAAACTCATTATTTCCTACGAAAGGGTCACAGCAGATAGAACAATCAGCAGACACGAGCCTACATACATTCACTCACAGGATTTATTTGGGTTTCTGAAAGTGAAAGCTTTAAGCCACAACAAAAGGAGAGAAAAACAGATTTGTTTCATTCTTGGATCAGGCCAGCTAATGGTGAGTTTCTTGGTAATAACTTTTCTCCAACCTATGGCTTTTTGACATTATCATTTAGTCACTGCTGTAAAGAAATATGCAGAACAGCCCTGGCCAGTTTGGCTCAGTGATTAGAGCATTGGCCCGTGGACCACAGAGTCCTGCGTTGGGTTTCCGCAAAGGGCATGTACCTCAGTTGCAACTTGTCCCCAGCTTGGTTGGGGTCGTGTGGGTGGCAGCTACTTGGTATGTCTCTCTCTCTCTTCCTCCCTCTTTCTCTCCTGCTGTATCTGAAGATAAATACAAAAATACCTTGGGTGAGGATAAAAAATAAAAAGAAAAAAGAAATACACAAAATAGAAATGTTAAATTTTAACATAATGAAACTGTAATTTCACTATTCATCTGCAGGGATAGCATTTAATTAGTGTGATAAGACACTGGCTATAGGGTCTTATGCCTGTGCCCCCACGGAATCTGTAAATCCATTTCATTTTCCTGAATCTTCCATGAGAGCCACACTAAAATATGTATTTTAAATCGGTACTTATAAATGTCTTATTTATCCAGTCTCTATGCTTGACAGAGTAAGAGAAAATTACCAACGAGGAAACAGAGAGGAAAAGAACAATAAAAATATGTGATTATGATTAGCTGGTCTATTTTTATCTTCAGAGGAGTACTTCTAAGAGTTCTCTGGGCATATCCAACAGGTGTCCCACATACACATGTTCAAAACCAAACTTATTCTTCACTCCCCTCCACATCATCCTTTTAACACCAGACTGGTGCTTGCCCTGCTGTACAATGTCGTTAGTAAAAGGTGTCATTAGCGATTGTGTCAGAATGTTTAGATCTTTGTATTCCTTCATTATTCTAGCCAAAAAACATCCATCACTCACCACTGAGTAGACTCTACCTCCATATGTCTCACAAAACTTTTTAGCCCTTCCAAACCTGCCCTCACCCCATCTTTCCTGGGTATTCTGCACTCTCGTAGCTGTTTCACTTGTCTCCAGTTCTGGCGGAATCTGACTGCATGTTCTCCTACTTCATTCCAGGAAACCATACCATGTTATCCCTCCTGTACTACTTCAAAAATACTTTAGCATTTTCCCATTCACATGTGAGAAAATTTAAACTCCTTATCAGGGCACACCAGACACATCTTGGCTCATGATTACCTATGTAGATTTTATCTCTCAATGTTCCTAAATTTTAAAAGAAATTTTAAAATGTATTGAGAGAACAAATTTAGAAACAGGTCTGGGTTTACATTTTAGCCTTCTTATCTTCCTGCTATATATCAATAAACATTATTTAATTACCTCTTCTTACACCCTACACCCAAGCTGTCAGTTCATTCTGTTGTTTCACATTAAATTTTATTCCTAAAACCCCTTATGTCATCGCTGGTCTGAGGCGCCATCCTGCTTTCTCCTGGGTTATTGAAGTCGTACTCCACTAACTGGTTTCCCCTCTTTACTCTCTGTCCTTGTTACTTTCAACAAAACAGCCTTTAAAAGTGTAAGTCATGTGCCTCTTGCTAACTCTGCTGCAGATAAACCTGTTATTTATCAAGCATTCCTGACCTTTTTAATTGGATCACTTGAGTTTGCAAAGCTCCTGCCCAGATGCATGCATGAATTGCCCTGTCATCTGTATCACTGTGTAAGATAGTGCTGATTTATAGCTGGAATGGAAAAGCTCTATCTTTATTTCTGGGAAAGGCTGGGTGTCTGCTTTCACACTTTGCCAACATGAGGGCTGTGAGATTAATGATTAGCAATTTATAAATTTTTTAAATTAACCTAAGACCTTGTGCATGAGGTGTCTCTCTGACCTCCACCATTTGCCTGCACTCTTTCTTGCTGTGCTGTATCCTTTGCATTTAAATAAAAGCCTTTTTTTTCTTTTAGATGACCCTGTGAGTCCATGAGACTTCTTTTAAATATCTAAACTGGGTAAATATTTGCATCTCCTTCAATTCTTTGTTTATATATCACTTGCTCAATAGGGCCTACTGAGTCAAACATATTTTTAAAAATTGCTATCAAAATCCTTCATCAACATCAACTCTTCCAGTTATTCCTACTGCCTTCATCTTTTACATAATGTTAATTCCTTTCAATACACTGTACAATTAACTTATGAAATGTGTTTATCGTTTATGAACTGCCTGCCTAGCCCACTATTTCAGATTTTGGAGGCAAGATCTTTTCTTTTTTTTTTTCAATTTTTTTTTTTTAATCCTCAATTGAGGACATTTTTGAATTTATCTTCAGATAGAGCGGGAGAAAGGGACAAAGAGAGAGAGAAAAACATAGATGTGAGAGAGACACATTGAGTGGTTGCCACCCACACAACCCCAACAGGGGCTGGGAACAAACTGCAATCGAGGTACGCGCCCTTAGCGGGAACCGAATCCGGGAATTTCCGCTCTGCAGGCCGACGTTCTAACCGCTGAGCCAAACTGGCCAGGGCAAATTTTTGAGGCAAGATCTTACCATAATGATAAAGTACTGGTGATAGAAGAAGATTGTGAAAAAATAAATGTAAAACAAAGCAAGGTTGTGAATTTACGACAAGAGTTGAAAGAAATCAGAGAAATGGCTAGGTCAGTATATTGTCCTAGGAGATAATGACTGAAATTGGGTGGCAATGATTAGTACAGGGGAGGATATCCCAGCATGAGGATGTGACTATGATTGGAGGCTGTGAGAGGAAGACAGTGAGCCAAGTGCCAAATCTTCACCTAAGATGTGAATTTTAATAGAGTAATCAAACAAGAAGTAGAGATTGGTCCAGCCAGAAATAAGACTTATTTATATCCAGGGTAGGAATTATCAGTGTGTTCTCTGGTGGCAGATAAGGAAATAGATCCACCGACTTAACTCTGAGTCAGACATGGAGGAATGGCATATAAGATACAGGATAAACTGACCTCACTCTTGGTTGAACTTTTGAATTCTCCCATTTACTCCAAGTGATAGGTCTACTATGTCAAATGTCATGATTTCTTCATGCATATAAGTTAAAATTACAAATAGATATATAGATACCTACTTTATTTCATTTTATAGCAAATAATTATCTTTCTGCCTTGGATAGTGCATGTAGCATTTTCCTCAATAAATGTAGATTTCATTCCCCACCCCTAGTTATATATCAGGCTATGTGTATCAAAATTGTGGAGTTATTAGTTTAAACCCTTGAGTCTGATTGTCTTAAACTCCAACTCCAAAACTTACTAAAATTCTATGCATGGGGAGTTATTTTAATTCTTATGTCTGTTTTGTTATTTATAAAATAAAAAGGACAACAACCATGGAATCTTAGTGAGGAAGAATGTACATGTTTGGAAACAATTCATATAAGTCTACCAATTAGAACCTTAATTGAGTGAACAGGATACTTGATGACTCATAACTTTTTTTTTTAAAAAGATTTTTATTTATTTATTTATTTTATCCTCACCCGTGGACATTTTTCCACTTTTTGTTCAGATAGAGTAGGAAGGAGAGAGAGGAACAGAAAGAGAGAGAGAAACATCGATGTGAAAGGGACACATCGAGGGGCTGCCACCTGCATGACCCCAACCAGGCCGGGGACAAATTGCAACCAAGGTACATGCCCTTAGCGGGAACCGAACCCAGGTCTCTCTGGACTGCAGGCCGACGTTCTAACCGCTGAGCCAAACTGGCCAGGGCGACTCATAACTATTTTAAGAATATATTTAGCCCTGGCCGGTTTGGCTCAGCGGTTAGAACGTCAGCCCATAGACCAATGAGTTAGGGCTTGATTCCAATCAAGGGCACTTACCTTGGTTGCAATTCATCCCAGGCCTTGGTTGGGGGTCATGTGGGAGGCAGTCATTCAATTTGTCTTTTTCACATCAATGTTTCTCCCTGTTTCACATCCTCTTTCTCCCTCCTACTCCGTCTGAACAAAAATGGGAAAAAAAGTGCTTGGGTGAAGAAAAAAAAAAAAGAATATATTTAAATCTCTTCAAAATCACTCCTTTTTTCAATAAAAAGTTTATAAAAGACCTCTGACTAATACTGGTTAACATTAACTATTTTAAAGAGTATAAAACAAAATTAGTTTTTGTTTTAGTATATGCTATTGACAAATAAGATGATGGTGATGAGACATGAAAATAATAGGTCTAATACTACAGTATTGTTTTTGTTTTGTTTTTTTTTATCCTCACCCAAGGACATCTTTCCATTTTTTGTTCAGATAGAGTGGGAGGGAGAAAGAGAGAGAGAGAGAGAGAGAGAGAGAGAGAGAGAAATATCGACGTGAAAGGGACACATCGAGTGGTCGCCACCTGCATGACCCAACCAGGGCCTGGGACAAACTGCAGCCGAGACACGTGCCCTTAGCAGGAACCAAACCCAGGTCTCTCTGGACCACAGGCCAACACTCTAACCACTGAGCCAAACCGGCCAGGGCTGCAGTATTGTTAAAGATTTTAAAACATTCAGTAAGGATAGTTTGTCAATAGCTTGATTTGTTCATTTCACCTTGAACATTGTGTACAACTTGTATATTACTGTTGCCTTCTGACATAGAACTGTACCCAAGAAATAACATTAGTTTTAGATTTAGGACACATTGTAGTCAAGCAAAATCAAGAAAAGTAACAAAGCTATATTTGTGTTAATTACTCAAATAATATATACCAATATTCACTTTGCTTCCCATATTTCACTCAGTGATCCTGTATGTAATATTTGGTCTTTCTAATATCGATTTGACTACTAAATATTTTAAGCATATATAAATTTCAAGCTAAAACCCAACCTATTATTTTTCTCTATCTTCTCTACAAGGAAGACAAAATGTACATTAATATATTTATTATAATGCTCTTCCAAAGTTAAAAAGGTAATATACATGCAAATTGTCAAATTTTTAAATTATCGTCTATTCAATTTTGACATTTTCATCAAAAACTATGTAAATAACTAACTTTTTCACTTTCATTAATGAGGTCATTAATGAGGCCTCTATGTCTTTCAGCTACATTTAGTTACGCTTGGTGGTATTTATAGTCTTCAATTTTTTCTTTAGAAAATTTCAATACCTACACAGTTCCTGTCAAACAGGAGTGTCATGGTACTCAGGTTTCTGCTACATGGATACAATTCCTTGTCCACAGGTAATAAGGTCAGGTTTGAGTACCTTGTTCAGTTATAAATCCAGACAGAACATAGGCGAATGCCAGTACACTTCCACATCTATTTCCTTTGTCTCTTGAGAACATGAACTACAAGGCATTGGTTGTAGACAGATTATCGGTGTGTGTGTTTTAATGAATCTAGACGATGTTTAGATAGATATTCTCTGCCATGTACAAGCAGAGCATTTTTCAGTAAATGGACAGACATAGACAAGAAGAGATGATGTCAATCATAAAGCCTTTGAATGATGGAATGACGTAGTTCCTGACTGAAGTTTGTTACCACCCAGTAGTTCTTCAGCCCTACCTCATTTCTTACCCTTGCAACCCTGAAGCCACTTAGGTTGCTCTAAAACTGTCATGACCAGTTTTAGTTATTTATGATCAATCATTCCCTATCATAACAATTTTTTTAAAAGTCATGTTTACTTCCAGTAATTATTCAGATATTCCCAAAATGTCTTAAGTAAGAGCACCAGAAGATCATGCCAGACATTCACTCAAGTCAATTGATGATAATTTGATGATTATGTAAATGTCTTTATATATCAGGCAGAATACCACACTGAATTTAGCTAGTTGCTGCCAACTTGTTTATAAATAAAATTAACTAACTTGAAAAATAGAGGTGTTGACAAAGATTTTCTATCTTTATTTTATTTATTTCTCCAAAAGTAAGAATGAGAAGCATTTTCCTTTAGCATGGAATAAAGAGATCAACTTATTTATCTTTCACTCTGCATTCACACTAAACAAAGTGTGGCTTGTATTTATGTTATCGTTAAAGAAAAAAGCTTTACAAGTACCTTAATTCTAACTTTACAAAACACATGAGTGATATTAATTATGATATTAATTACTGGGGAGCATCCTGTTTTCTCCCTCATTCTTTGCTATCTTATATTTTTCTCACCTTGTACATATTCTGTTCACAAAATGTGCTTCCCTCTCTCTATTAATCTCCTCAGCTCACCTGAATGTGGGGTTGCTCAGGAAATAGATAAAACTGCCTATGCAATTATAACTAAATGGCTTCCTATTTGAAGATACTAAGCATTTACTGAGTAGATTCTGTTGTTCTTGGGGCTATATGCACATGGAAGATACCTACCTGCCTGAAAATTGAAAAATAAAAATAAAAATTATATACTAAGACTCAATATTTCTAAACATTAACCCAACCCATCCAAGTATTCCTACTCATAATACTCTGAATTACATTTGAATATTTCCCATAATGCATTTTATTTTTTCCAGTTTTTATTAATTTATTTTTGTTACAGATGTTTCTCCTTTTCCCCCTAGACACCCTCTTCCCCATCCTGACTCCCATCCCCCTAGCATTGTTGTCTATGACCATTGTTATGCATTCATGCATATATGTTCTTTGGTTCATCTCATCCATCCCCTTCGCACCCCTACTCTGAGGTTTGTCAGTCTGAATCACACTCCTTTCTATGTCTCTGGGTTTATTTCATTCATGAGCCCACCTTGTTCATATATTCCACAAATAGGTGAAATCATGTGGTATTTGTCTTTCTCTGATTGACTTATTTCGCTTAACATAATCTCTTGAGGTCCTTCCATATTGTCTCAAAGGATAAGAGATCTCTCTTACAGCTGCATAGTATCCCTTGTATATATGCACCACTGCATTTTTATCCACTCATCTATTGATGGACACTTGGGCTGTTTCCAGATCTTAGTGATTATAAATAGTGCTGCTATGAACATAGGGGCACATATATTCTTTGATTGGTGTTTCAGAATTCTTAGGATATATTCTTAGAAGTAGGATCACTGGGTCAAATGGCAATTCAACTTTTAATTTTTTGAAGAAACACCATACTGTTTTCCATAGTGACTGTACCAGTCTGCATTCCCACCAGGAGGGTACTAGAGTCGCCTTTACTCCACACCCTCGCCAGCACTTATGGTTTGATGATTTGTTGATGGCAGCCATTCTGGCAGATGTGATGTGCTACCTCACTGTTGTTTTAATTTGCATCTCTCTGATGATTAGTGACGTTAAGCATTTCTTCATATGTCTCTTGGCCATTTGTATGTCTTTTTTGGAGAGGTATCTATTTAGGTCCTCTGCCCATTTTTTAATTGGGTTCTTTGTTTTCCTTTTGTTGAGTTGTATGAACACTCTACATATTTTGGAAATTAACCCCTTATCTGATTTATCATTGGCAATTATGTTCTCCCATACAGTGGGCTCCCTTTCTATTTTGATGGTTGTTTCTTTTGCTGTGCAGAAGATTTTTAGTTTGATGTAGTCCCATGTGTTCATTTTTTCGTTTGTTTCTGTTGCCTTAGGTGATGTATCAGTGAAAATTCCGCTGTGTATGATGTCTGAAATGTTCCCTACATTTTCTTCTAGGATTTTTATAGATTCATGAATCACATTAAGTCTTTTATCCATTTTGAGTTTATTCTTGTGGATGGTGTAAGTTGGTGGTCTAGTTTCATTTTTTACTATGTATCTGTCCAATTTTCCCAACACCATTTATTAAAGAGGCTGTCTTGACTCCATTTTATGCTCTTGCCACCTTTGTCAAATATTAATTGAGCATAATGTCTTGGGTCCATTTCTGGGTTCTCTGTTCTGTTCCATTGATCTATATGCCTGTTTTTATGCCAGTACTAGGTTGTTTTGATTACAATGGCTGTATAGCATAACCTGATATCAAGTATTGTGATACGTCCTACTTTGTTATTCTTTTTCAAGGTCGATGTGGCTATTCAGGGTCTTTTTTGGTTCCATATAAACTTTGGAAGTTTCTGTTCTAGTTCTATGAGATATGTTGTTGGTACTTAGATGGGAATTGCATTGAATCTATACATTGATTTGGGTAGTATGGAAATTTTATTGATGTTAATTCTTCCAATCCATGAACAAGGTATATGCTTCCACTTTTTCACATCTTCCTCTATTTCTTTCTTCAATGTCTCGATCTCCATGGTAACCCATTCATTGTTTAATAACATGCTATTTAGCCCCCATAAGATCAAATGTTTTTGCTGTAATTGATTTTAGATTCATGCCATTGAGATCTGAGAAGATGTCTGATATGATTTCAGTCTTCTTGAACTTGTAGAGACTTAGTTTGTGTCCTAACATGTGGTCTATCTTTGAGAATGTCCATGTACACTTGAGAAGAATTTGAATTCTGCAGTTTTGGGGTGTAATTCTCTGTAGATACCTATTAAATTCATTTGATGTAGTGCATCATTTAGAGTTTCTGTTTTCTTGTTAATTTTTTGTCTAGAGGATGTATCCAGTGATGTCAGCAGGGTGTTGAAGTCCTCTGCTATGATTGTATTGCTGTCAATTTCTCCTTTGAAGTCCTCCAGAAGATTTTTAATATATTTTGGTGCTCTTATATTGGGTGTATGTATGTTTACCAAGGTTATATCTTCCTGTTGAATAGATCCTTTCAATATTATGTAGTGGCCATCTTTGTCATTAGTTGTGGCCTTCATTTTGAAATATGTTTGATCAGATATAAGTATTGCTACCCCAGCTTTTTTTCCCCTTTTTGTTTGCTGGGAAGATTTTTTTTCATCCCTTCACTTTCAACCTAGGTGAGTCTTTTGTTATATATATGAGTCATGTTTTCTTATCCGATAAGTTACTCTGTGTATTTTGATCAGAGCATTCAGTCCATTTATATTTAAGGTTATTATTGATATGTACTTATTTATTGTCATTTTTGTTTAGTGTGGTTATATTTTTCTTCCTATTTCTTCTACTAATTATAGCAGTCCTTTTAACATTTCTTGCAGTGCTGATTTGGTGCTAATATATTCTCTTAGCCTCTTTTTGATCTGAGAAGCTCTTTATTTCACCTTCTATTTTGAATGATAGCCTAGCTGAATGAAGCAGTCTTGGATTCAGGTCCTTGTTTTTGATTACCTTGATTACTTCATGCCATTCCCTTCTGGCCTGTAGTGTTTCTGTTGGGAAGTCAGCTGAGAGCCTTATGGGGGTTCCTTTGCAGGTATCCTGTTGCTTATCTCTTGCTGCCTTTAGGATTGTCTCTTTGTCTTTAATTTTTAGCATTTTAATTATTATGTGGGCTTCTTTGGGTTCTTCTTACTTGGTGATCTCTGTGCTTCTTGAACTTGAATGCCTTTTTCCTTCACCAATTTCAGGAAGTTTTCTGTCACTATTTCCTCAAATATATTCTCTAACCCTTGCTCATTTTCTTCTTCTAGAACTTCTATGATACAAATGCTGTTACATTTTCTGTTGTTCCACAGTTCTCTTAAGTTGTCTTTCTGTTTTTTAATTGTTTTTTTCTTTTGGTTTTCTGATTGGTTGATTTTTTCTACCTGTCTTCTAATTGACTGCTCCAGTCCTCAGCTTCTTCTACTCTGATGGTTATTTCTTTCAATGTGTTCTTTATTTCTGCCATGTCATTCTTCATTTCAACTTGGTTGGTTTTCAGTGTTTTTATATGTTTACTCATGGTGTTGATATCCTTACTCATGCTGTTGAACTTCCTCAAGATCATGGTTCTGAACTCTACCTCTGATAACTCGCTTAACTGCATTTCATTTATCTCAACTTCTGTAGAATTCTCTTGCTTTTACTTGGGATTTGTTTCTCTGTTTCACCATTTTGGCTATCTCAGTGGGTTTTGGAGCCTGCCAAATTTTCCCTGTGGGTGTTGGTGTTCTGCTGATTGTGGCTCCATCTACTGGGTTTGCATGAGTGTGGGAGGACCTATGTTAAACACCACTGTCAAGTCTTACTTTTCTGGGTATATTTGCAATCCCAGAAGAGATTCAGTTATCCTCTAGCTTCTTGCTTGGAGGTTATTATTCTCAGTTACTTGATGAGCCTCAGGTTGTAGCCCTCAACTTAATGAAAAACTCCCTCAGGTGTTCAGGGTAAGAGGATTTCCAGACCATGGGGCAGATGCTGTTCTTTATGAGCATCAATTTGCATTTCTCTGGCCCAGATGTATGGGGTTCAATCCCTGAAGGAGGGGCAGCTGCTTCTCCCCAGAACTCCACAAGGGCTTCTCGAGCAAGATGGCCACCGTCCTGTGTGGCTGTGACTCAGCAAAAACTCTGTGCACCCTCCAAATCCCTAGTGTCCCCACACAGTTTCAGTCTAGTCCCCCTCCCTCTGCCAGAGGCCAAGGTGAGTGGCTGTAGCTAATTTAGTATTCTGTCTCAGCTCTCTGCACTGTGAAGCAGGCTTGAGATTTTTATCCTGAGGGAGCTGTTTCAGCTGAAACACCTGCTGTCCCAGGGCCCCCAGACCGTCCGCTCATGCCTTGAAGACCTACCCAGCTCAATTCAGTGTCCTTTTTACCTGATTCTGGTTATATGGGTCCTCTCCAGCTGCTTTTCTGTTGCTTTCTCCTGATGATTTGTTTTTAAGTTGTAATTTCAGTTTGGTCCTGGTAGATGGTCTGTGTAGCTTCTGTTTACCCTGCCGCCATTTTGGAATCTGTCCCATAATGTATTTTAATATAAATATGAGAAACAATAAGTTTACTTACCCTTCACTTACTGTTTACCTTTATCAAAATTTCATTTTACTCCATTTAATGGCAATTAAAATAAGGAAAGTTAGAAAAATGAAGAAACTGATCAAAAGGCCATTTTTTCCAGAAGCAACATATAGTGTTTTATAGGAATGACTACAGTTTTTTTTGAAAACATGAAAGTACCTTTTAACTTTTACAAAAAATGATATTCAAAGCATAATAGAATTTTTATTTATAAAAATTTGTGGTTCAAATAATAGTCATGTAATGAATAAAATTAAATTTCAAAGTGTTTCTTAATATTCTATGACTATGACACCAACTGCATCACATATTTATATCACTTGATATATATCAATATTATTGTCACATTTTATTTTGAATAATTATATGGATAATCTTTGTTATGTTTTATATTCTAATGTATTTTATCATGTTCCCATCTGTGAACTTCTGCTTACAACACATTAAATTGATACTACTATCTAATATGTTCTTCCATTTAAAACATAGAACAAACAAAAGAACTGTTTTAAAAAACTATTTAATGAAAAATTATTGGCATAACTCTAGGTTAACAGTGAAGCACAATTAATTATAGTAAACTTGGTTAAATTTTTATATTATCTCTATAAGGTGATATTGCCCTAATTTTGATTATATAAATGGGAAAATAAATATTCCAGGTGTTATAAGACATTACAGAAAAGTTTTAAATCTATGGAAACTTGGTCCAATTTAGCAAAAAAAAAAAAATAATAATAATAATAATCCAGATAACTAAAATACAGAAAACTAAATTAAGCAATCAAATCACCACCAACATAACTGTGATAATATTAAATGCAATAAAATTAATGTCCCCCCTTCCCCCCAAAAAACAAAAAAGTTAAATAACTTTAATACATACACAATCTTTTCTGATTGGTATTTCAGACTTCTTAGGGTATATTTCTAAAAGTGGAATCACTGGGTCAAATAGCAGTCCAATTTTTAATTTGTTGAGGTAACACCATGTTGTTTTCCATAGTGGCTAAACCAGTCTGCAATCCCACTAGCAGTCCCCTTTTCTCTACAACCTCGACAACACTGGTTTGATGATTTGTTGATGTCAGCCATTCTGATAGGTGTGAGCCTGAAACACCAATCAGAAAAAATATATGTACCCCCATGTTTATAGCAGCACTATTTACAATAGGTAATATCTGGAAACAGCCCAATGTCCATCTGTAGACGAATAGATAAAAATGCTGTGGTACATATACACAATGGAGTACTATGCGCCTATAAGAAAGAAAATTCTCTTATCCTTTGAAACGACCTGGAGGGACCTGGAAAGTATTATCCTACGTGAAACAAGCCAAATAGTGAAAGACAAGTATCATAGGATCTCACTTATTTGTAGAATATAATGAACACAACAGTCTGAGGAATGGGGTAGTCCCAGAGACGTGGAAGTGGGGTACAGACTGACAATCCCCAGAAGTGGGGGTGGAGGGGGAAAGATAAACCACAGAACTTATATGCATGTATGCCTGAACAATAGACATGGAAAGCAAAGCTGGGGACAGGGCTGGGAGGGAGGGGGACGGGTGTATCAGTGGGGGAAAAAGAGAAACATCAGTAATAAAAATAAATAAATTAATTAATTAAAAAATAAAAAATAAACACATACAATCCAATTACATGTTGCTAAGAAGTGATTTACTTAAAACAAAATGATTCAGGATATTTTATGTATTATAGGAAATAATTGGCAAATATTTGCAAAAGGATTGAAATCAAGTAAATATGCTGCAGTGTTCCACTATGATAGAACTCAACAGTTCTAAAACTCTCCCTGCTTCATCCATCAGAAAAAGTAAACTCTCCATTAGTCCATTTTCACTCAAAATATTATTTTGAAAGTAGATCTTTCTTCTTATGTACTAGAAGCTGATTAAAGGAATTGCCCCTACTTATTGGATTGAGAGAGAGCCATTACCTTAAGGAAGAAAGGTAAGGCTTTTACTTTAGCTATGATTAAATTTTTTCTATTAAATGGTGCCAAACTAGACCTCATGTAATAAAAATATAAAATAAGACAATATACATTAGGGGAATGATTTCTGGAAGTCAACAGGAAATGCAAAACTATAATATCTGAAGAAAGGAAAATATGATTGATTTTATGAAAATTCAATTTTACCTACGGATAATTTGCTGATCTCAGCAGAGAATTGGAGTTCTGGGCACGTTGCAGCGTTTCACTGAGGTAAGGAGGCAAAGGACAGAGTTCACAGTAGCAGAAATGGCTGGATCTATAATCTATTTTAAGTTAATTTTTGAGTGGTTGTGATGTTGCAATGGAACTTCATTTTCCATGTAGATATCTACTTTTCCCAACACCATTTGTTGAAAAGACCATTCTTTCTCCCATTTAATTGCCTTGACATCCTTGTCGAAAATTAATGACTATAATTAACAATCTTTTACTTCTGGACTCTGTATTTTATTCCATTGAACTATATATGTTATCTTTACTCTTAGGACAGTACTGCACTTCTGATTAGTTTTGTAAAATGTTTTGAAAATGAGAAATATGTTTTCAGTTTCAAGTTTTCTTGAAATCCTGGTTTTTAATTTCTGCATGACTTTTAGGATCGACTTGACAATTTTTGCAAAAAAGACAACTTGGATTTGTTAATAATTGTGTTGAATATTTATGTCATAGAGTGATTCTCTAATAACAATACTGAGACTTCCAATACATGAACATTAGATGTCTTTATTTTTATCTAGATCTTTTAATAATATACTTTGCTTTCAGTGTATATCTTAAACTTCTTTGCATAACATTATTTCTAAATGTTATATTATCTTTGGTGATATAGAAAATGGAATTCTTCTAATTTGTTTTTATTGTGGTAAAATACACAACATATAAAATGTATCATTTTAAACATGTTTAAGTGCACAATAGGTATCATTAAGCACATTAACATTGCTGTAAATCTATTACCACCTAAAACTCCAGTCTCTTTATTCTGAAACTGAAATCTTTACCCTTTAAACATTAACTTGCTATTTTCCCCTCCCCATAGCCCCTGATAACTACGATTTTACTTTCTCTCTATGAATTTTATCACTCTAAGTACCTCAAAAATGCAGAATCAGTCAGTATCACATCCAGAATGTGACTGGCTTGTTAGTTAGCATAGGTCTTCAAGTTCTGTCCATGTTGTAATGTACGCAGGAATTTTATTTCTTTTTAAAGCTAAATAATATTCCATTATATAAATATATTACATTTTGGTTCCCCATTTTTTTGTTGGTGGACATTTGGGTGTGTCCACCTTTTGCCTGTTGTGAATTATAATACATTATGCTCAATTAATTTGACAAAGGTGGCAAGAGCATACAATGGAGTAAAGACAGCCTCCAATAAATGGTGTTGAGAAACTGGACACCTACATGCAAAAAAATAAAGCTAGAACACCAACTTACACCATACACAAGAATAAACTAAAAATAGATAAAAGACTTAAATGTAACTCGTGAATCCATAAATATCCTAAAAGAAAATGTAGGCAACAAAATTTTAGACATCACATGCAGCAAAATTTTCACTGATACAATGCCTAAGGCAAGACAAACAAAGGAAAAATTAATAAATGGGACTACATTAAACTAAAAAGTTTCTGCACAGCAAAAGAAACATTCATCAAAATGGAAAGGGAACTCACTATATGAGACAGCATAATTGCCAACGATACATCAAATAAGGGGTTAATTTGCAAAATATACAGAGTACTCATACAATTCAACAAAAGAAAGGCAAAGAATCCAATTTCAAAATGGGGAGAGGATCTAAATAGACACCTCTCCAAACAGGACATACAAATGGCCAAGAGACATATGAAAAAATATTCAACATCACTAATCATCAGAGAGATGTTAATTAAAACGACTATGACGTATCACCTTACCTGCCAGAATCCTGCTTTCAACAAATCATCAAACAGTAAGTGCTGGTGAGGGTGTAGAGAAAAGGGGACTCTAGTACACTGCTGGTGGGAATGCAGACTAGTGCAGCCACTATGGAAAACAATATGGTGTTTCCTCAAAAAATAAAAAAATTGAACTGCCATTTGATCCAGTGATCCCACCTCTAGGAATATATCCTAAGCAGCCTAAAACACCAATCAGAAAGAATTATGTACCCCTATGTTTATAGCAGCTCTATTTCCAATTTCTAAGATCTGGAAACAGCCCAAGTGTCCATCAGTAGACAAATGGATAAAAAAGCTGTGGTACATATACACAACGGAATTCTATGCAGCCATAAGTAAAAAAGATCTCCTATCCTTTGAGACTACATGGAAGGACCTGGAAGCATTATCCTAAGCGATAAAAGCCAATCTGAGAAAGACAATTGTCACACGATCTCACTTATTTGTGGAATATAATGAACAAAACAAGCTGAGGAACTAAATAAACCCAGGGTCATGGAAGTGAGGTGCAGACTGACAAACTTCAGAAGAGGTGGATGTGGGGGGAGGGAAAAAATTAACCACAGAACTTATACAATGTATGCATAAACAAGGACATAGACAATAATGCTGGGGTGGGGGCGGAATTGGGAGGACGGTGTCAATGGGGGGGGGGGGGAGAGAAACATCTGTAACAAATATAAATTTTTTAAAAATTCACTTAAAAAGTACATATAAATCTTCCTGTTCATTAGTTGTTTCTTCAACTGTATTGTTTGAAAGTGATTCTGCTCTTTCTTAGCCTGAAAGCTGCATCAAAATGAGTGGAAGCCTCCTACTGCTTCGAGTTAGGGGCCTAGACTGCCCACGTTCAACAGCTCGCAGCACAGATGCTCCACACGCATCTTTGCTCCCTTTGCCCTCTGCCTCTGCAGGGATCCGCTCGCGCTTCCAACCGCCTTCTCGCCAAGCCAACTGCCATTACTGGGGCTGGGATCCAGGACATCAAGCCATGCTGCGCTATCTGTTCCTGATCGTTGGGCTCATCTGGGTCCAGACAGACTGTAGTAAGTACACTGTCCCCTGGCCCTGTCCCATTTGACCTGTCAGAAATGTCAGCTTTTCTGTGGGTTTCCCTCTGAGAGGCTGGATAATCCCTGGGAAAGTACCTTCTTGGGGGCTCAACTGTGTAGGCACGAGCCAATCCCACATTGCCACCTTCTCCAAACAATACCTACACTGCCTGCCAAGGGGCTTTCCCACTTGTCTTGGGACCATATTAAAAATGGGAGATGCCATGCATGGCTTGAGTCGACGCCCCAGGATTAGTGTTCATGCACTGCTCTGCATTTTTTACCCCTGGACACTGTAGTTGGAAGGTCAAAAGGACCTGACTTTATATGTACTGAGAGTGCTTGGTCCCACTGGCTCAGAATTACCACGAACCGCCACAGGTCAATTTCCTTAAAGCAATATACCTGTTTCTCTTTGCAAAGTCCTGTAATTCCGGAAAGACTGAGGATTGAGGGTATTTGAAAATGTAATAAAAATAAGTGGTGGCGTATAGAATATTATCAAGTTAGATAAGGAGATATGTTGCTGTAACAAAACATTTTGCATCTTACAGATTCTGAACTACTACATGTGCAAATTACAGTTCCGGAGAAAAAAGTGTCACAATCAAGAAATGGAGTTGAATCAAATGTAATTAAGCACTAACATTTTTTCATAATCTAAAAACCAGTGACTATTTTGTTCCTAAGTAACTTGACATTTTTTATCCATGTTGATGAATTTTATATTTATATCCAATTTTTATTGAGTAAAAATGCCTTTTGAAAATGAACCCAGACTAATAATGTTTCATAGACATGTTGTACAATGATGCTTATTATCAAAGCCCCAAGTTCCATCTTCTAAATTTGTTTTCCTCTTCAGTGTTTGAATAATCATTGACTAGCTCCATCTAGAGATTCTCCCTGACTCTCTCCCCAGGCTATATTTGAGAAAACAATTTTTTAGTAAATTTACAGCTTCCTTATGTGGGATGATCATCATTTGATTTCATAAACTGTTTTGTGATGATTTTTTTCATTATTATTGCAAATATGTGATCATTAAGGCTGTTCTTTTCATGCCAGCTTAGTTCATCTTGGATCAGCATCTTTGTTTTCTTTGAACTTATTAGAAAGATTTATATCTCTTTTACTAATTTCTAGAATGACTTCTAAAAAAGTGAAAAGTGTTTTCTGATACACCCCACCTTAATTTCCTTTCTTGTTGAGTAATAAATGTTCTGATAAGTTGAATGAAAAGTTTTTTAAAGCTACCCACTTGTCACCCAAATGCAGATACTACACGTTTAAATTTTTCAATATACCATTTTAGAAAAAATGCATATTTATAAAAGTTTCAAATGTAATTATTTAAATAGAAAAAAGGTGATGCATTTAGCAGTATTTTAAGTTTTAATTTTATGCAAAAAAGTAATTGTTTGGTTATATTAGAAAATATACACAAGAGCTATTGAGAAGGCAATATCTTAAACCAATCACCACTAGACTCTATGATAATAATTCTCATAAGATTGGTAGGAAATACAACACCTAAGGCAAGAGAAACAAAAAGAAAAAATGAACACATGGAACTACATCAAAATAAAAAGCTTCTGCACAGCAAAAGAAACAACGATCAAAATGGAAAGGGATCACACTATATGGGAGACTATAATCACCAATGATTCATCAGATAAGGGGTTAATTTTCAAAATATATAGAGTGCTCATACAACTCAACAAAAGGAAGACAAAGAACCCAATTTAAAAATGGGTAGAGGACCTAAATAGACCCCTCTCCAAAAAGAACATACAAATGGCCAAGATACATATGAAGAAATGCTCAATGTCACTGAACATCAGAAAAATGCAAATTAAAACAATTATGAGGAATCACCTCACACTTGTCAGAATGGCTGCAATCAACAAATCATCAAACAACAAGTGTTGGCGAGGGTGCAGAGAAAAGGGAACTCTAGTACACTGCTGGTGGGAAAGCAGAATGGTGCAGCCACTGTGGAAAACACTATGGTGTTACCTCAAAATGTTAAAAATTGAACTGCCATTTGACCCAATGATCACACTTCTAGGAATATACCCTAAGAAACCTGATACACCAATCAGAAAGAAAATATGTACCCCTATGTTCATAGAGGCACTATTTACAATAGCTAAGATCTGAAAACAACCCAAGTATCCATTAGTAGATGAGTGGATAAAAAAGCTGGGGTACATGTACACAATGAAATACTATGCAACTGTAAGAAAGAAAGATCTCTTGTCCTTTGAGATGGCATGGAAGGACCTGGAGAGTATTATGCTAAGCGAAACAAGCCAAGCAGAGAAAGACAAATATCTCCTGATCTCACTTATTTGTGGAAAATAATAAACTAAACAAACTGATGAACAAAATTGACCCAGAGACATAGAGGTGGAGTACAGACTGATAAGCCTCAGAGGGGGTTGGGGGGTTGGGGGGGGGGAGAAACCACAGAATTTATATTTGTATATGCATAACCAATGGACATAGACAACAAAGCTGGGGATGGGGCGGGATGGATGGAGAGGAGGATGTCAATGGGGGAAAAATGAGAAACATCTCTAACAAAAACAAATTAATAATAATAATAATAAAAGATTGGTAGGAAAATTCACTTTCTTCAATGGTCAAATTCATAAGGAACAAAATTGAACTATTTGTTAGTGTCTCTATCCCCAGTGTTCCAAACAGTGCTGAATAGATAGTAAGGAATTAATAGTATTTTTCATCCAGTAAAGGCTGACTGATTCAACAAATACTACAAACAATATGAAACAAAGTGTTTATAATTATTATAATTAATAAAGAATAAAGATCATAGAAGAAAATATTCAACTTAGAAAGACTAGGAGATTTTTAAAAAATGTAACTGAATGGAGCTTCTAGATGTAAAAAATATAAAATAAAAGTAAAAAAAATAAAGAATTAACTAGACCAGATAGCTGAAGAGATCAAGTGATACAACATATAAATGACTTAAAAAGGAAAGAAAGATAGAATTAGAGGCTCAAGTATTGAATAATTGGAATTCTTGAAAAAGGGAAATAAAAAACTTGAAGAAGTTGTATTGAACATATGTTAACTGAGAAATGATTTTAGAAAGAATCCTCAGATCAGGTATCACACCACAGAATATATAAAAATCATGTAACACCTTGACAGTGAAATGACAATGCCAGGCCAAGAAAACATCTTAAAGGCAGCCAGGCATCAGAGTTCATCCACATTGAAATAATTAATACACCGATAGATCTCAAAATTAACAATATGGATGAGAAAATAGTGAAATAAAAGCTTCAGTGGTCTGACTTTAAATAAATTTGCATTATAGAATAATTTACTCAAATTAACTATCTTTTAGAAATTAGGGTATATTAGTAATTTTCAGATTATAAGGGAAGAAAAGAGTTGAAATAATTTACTTCAGCATATAGAAGTTGAAACTGGGACAAAGAAGAACATTAAAACAGGAGCTGGTAAAAAAGTAGTGAATGTGTCTAACACAAAACAAAACAAAGTGAATACGAAATTGTAATTGTAACAAATAAAAGAATAGAAAGAATGTATAAGTCTCAATATAGAAGGGAATCAAAACAAAATAAAACTTAAATAAAAATTGATTAAATTTATCAGAAATGCACATATTTTAGATTGGTTTTAAAAATACATGAGAAAACATCTAAATTATAAGGAAATAAAGGTCAAACACAAAAATAAAAAAAAAATACAAAACAAACTGTAACCAACAATAAGCTTGTATAGTCACATTTTTTAAATCAGGCAAAAATAGTCTTTAAAGTACAGAATAAAAGTATTTTTAAAAGTCTATTAATAGGGATGAAAAGTGGACATAGTGGATATATAGGGAAAAAAAGCAGATATATAGAAAGAAAAAAAATTAATGAATAATACAATGAATAAATATACCAACAAACTTGAACACTTTGAGGAGATAAGCAATTTTGTAGAAAAACAAATTCTTGGAAAAAGGGGAAATAGGAAAATGACCAAGACAAATATTTAAACCATATATGAAAGTCTCTTTCTAATAGTAAAACATAAATAGGATTTCTTTGACTTTTATGAATTAAAGAAGGATGGCTATCATAGCCTTTTCTATTCAACATTACATTTGACATTATAACTTAGAAGTAAGATGAGGAAAAGATTAAAATACTCAAATATTAGCAATAAAGAGAAATTTATAATGATAAAAGGAAACACACACAAAGATACATATTCATACACATAATTAGTAATATTTATTGGTAAATAACTCATTTTTTGAGAAACTGTATTGTGTACATTCATATATACAAATATATGTGTATATATGTATAAACACACATACATATATATATAATACACACTTTTGCTAAAAATATGAGTTACTCACCAATAAATTATACTCAAAAGGTAAAGACTTTTTTAGGATATATTAAATTTTTATTGAGCCACGGATAAAAGTAGAGAGGTAGATCATGTTGGCAGTAAAGAATACTCAGTATATTCTGAAGTTCACCAGATCTATAAATTGATTACACTTTCAGTAAGAATTTCATAAAGAATGGCAGGTTGATTTTAAAATTTATAAGTAATGGTAAAGGTCAGAAATTGTTGACTCTGAAGAATAAAAGAGGATTCACATTGAAGTATATTTTAAAGTTTTAGTAATTAAAATAATATGGCAGTGTCTAAGGGAAGACAAATTAATGGAGCAGAATAGAATGCTTCCAAAATATCCACAACACATATGAAAACTTTTCAATGCAATGACAACACTGAAATAATTGGATAAAGAATGGACTAGTTAATAAATGGTGAAGGCACAGTTGATTGGCAATAATAATAACAAACAGTATATTTATGCCACATTATACACCAACATTTAAAATAACGCATGGACACGGACAATAGTGTGGTGATTGTGGGGCTGGGGAAAAGTGGAACAGGATATGACAACACTGAAATATTGGATAAAGAACAGAATGGACTAGTTAATAATGGTGAAGGCACAGTTGATTGGCAATATAGAATAATAATAATAAACAGTATATTTATGCCACATTATACACCAATACTATTAAAATAACTCATGGACACGGACAACAGTGTGTGATTGTGGGGGTGGGGAAAGGTGGAAGAGAATATAGGAGGGATAAATGATAGGAAAATTTAAACTAAATTACATTAAAAAATAAAGTGATTGTTGATGGATTTTTAAAATAGATAATTTAATGCATACATCTGAGAATAAAATACTAAAAATTTAGAAAGCCAGGATAGAAGATTTATTTTAGAACTTTATAATAGGGAAATCTTGAATCAGAAAAATAAAGAACAATTCTTAAGTAAAAGTTGGAGGCCCATCTAGTTGTAAATACATAAATAAATAGCTACCATAAACAAAATGAAAAATGTTCCAGCCTCACAGAAGAAATTTGCAATCCTTATAATACACAAAGTGTATTCAAACTGTATCAAGAACTCATACAAATCAGTAAGATAAAAAACAAGAAAATAGATACATGTACAAAATTATGAATGACCATTAAGTGTGAAGTGGGTAACAAAAAAATCAAATATACAAATTAAGTCATTTACAGAAAATTGACAAACACAATAAGATAGTTATTTTGCATCATCAAAAAATTACCTTTAACAAAACAAAATGTCATTATAGGATATGAATAAAAGCATATTATTCACTGTAAATTAATGTCTACATTTGTACAATTAATTTGAAGATTAATTTTAAATTTCAAATGAAATAGCTTACTTTTTTAAAAAGTTATCTTTGTTGTAGAAAGTATTACAGATGTCCCCCTTGTTTTTCCCCATTGACCCCACTTCCCCACTCCTGCCCCACCCCAGGCCTTCACTGCACTATTGTCTATGTCCCTGAGATTATATATAGATATATATATATACACACACACACACATATAGATAGATGATATAGATATAGATATAGATATAGATATAGATATAGATATAAATAAAGTTCTTTGCTTAATCTCCTCACCCCTCATCTGAGATTCATCAGTCTGTTCCATGCTTCCATGTCTCTGGATCTATTTTGTTTGTCAGTTTAATTGGTTTATTAGATTCCACATATAAGTGAGATCATGTGATACTTGTCTTTTTCTGACTTATTTCATTTTTAATAAAAGAAGTTCACTCATAAGTTTAGTTTAACATATACCTAGCAAATATGTATAATGCAACATGTCCAACATTATTGATGCTATGCTTAAAATAGTGAAAAAATAGAACTAAATATCAACAATATAGATGAATAAACTCTGCTATGTTCAGTTATATTACAAAGAAAATAAATGATAAAGCTGTGTGTATTGATGATGATGATGACAGCAAATGTTTGTATGTATAGTGCCTATTATATCTGAGACAGTGTTTTAACCACAAGGTGTAATCCAACAATAAAATATATAACTTGTAGAAGGATTACATTTATTGAAACTTAAATTTTATGAAAAATAAAACCATTACTTAAATAAACACCTGTAATTAGCATAAATGTAAAATTATGTATAGGAATGATAAAAATAAAATTTAGGGTGTTAGCTAGCTTGTAAGAAAGGGAAGTAACTATGGGAATGGTACCAAGAGTACTTAAAATTATTTTTAGATACTTGTAATGTTTTTATTTTTTAATATAGAAATTGGTGACAAGAAATTTCATATAGTTTCTTTAATGTTTATTTGCCCAAACCATGTAATAATTTAAAATAATACTTAACTGAGGCTTTATAAAGAAGTTTATATGCCTTTAAAAATGCATAAAGTTGAAATATTAAAGCTTTTATCCGGAGATCAAGAAAAAAACGAAGATGCACTCTATTATGTTTTCTATTTATCATTCTTCTGGAAGTATTAGCCAGTGCAATAAAGACAGAAAATGACAAATTTTGAAATAGGCATAATAATTGGAAAGGAAGAAATAACACTATCATCATTTGCAGATAAAATGATTGCATATAAAATAAAATTCAAAATAATCTACAGAAAATTAGAAATAATACAATAATTTAGTACATGCTCTGGAAACAAGATCAAAATATTAAAAAATTAATTGTATTTTTATTCTGCAAAGCACAAATATAAATTAAATTTTTAAAAGTTACAGTTGACACTATATAAAAATGAATATCTAAATAAATGTCACAAAGATAAGCAAAATCTCCTCACTGAAGATAGTAAAGCAAGATGAAAGGAGTTAAAGACCTAAATAAATTGAATGTATGCCATTCTCATGTACTATTGGAAAGCCTATAAAGACACTAAAATTCATGTATAAAGATTAAATCGTCCATTTGTTAGACATCATTTCTTAATCCTAACATTAATAAAATAAATCAATGAGTAATGCATCTAAACTTGAAACACATTATAAAATCTACAAGTATTATACACTAAGTGCTGTTAATTCTTTGCTCTTCTATATACATTTTCTATTGAGTAATTTAGTTATACTCTTCCATTTTAAGCATAACTTTTATAATGGTGTCAATCTTTATTTAGATAAAATTATTGGATGAAAATAATTTTGAGGTTCTATTATATTGGGTACATTTAAAAGTTAACAAATAAGAAATTACACAAATATTTATTCTACACAGTTTTATTATGAAAACCAAATATTTTAATATCAAATTTCATTAAAATACATCAATATTAAATTATAATTTTTAAAAAAATTTATTAGTATTTTAGAATGCAATTATCTTTAATATATAATGATAGTTTTGCCCTGACTAGTTTGGCTCAGCGGTTAGAGCATCGTCCTGCAGAGCAAAGAGTTGTGTGTTCAATTCTGGTCAAGGGCACATACCTCAGTTGCAGTTCATCCCCGGCTTTGGTCAGGGTCCTGTGAGAGGCAACCAGTCGATGTGTCCCTCTCACATTGATGTTTCTCTCTCTCTTTTCCTCCCTCCCACACTAACTGAAGATAAATAGAAAAATATCCTCAGGTGAAGATTAAAAATAAAACAAAATAAAATAAAATGATAGTTTTTTTCTAAAATTCTTCTCACTTTTCTTTACCTTTTTAATATACTATCCTGCTAGGTGTCCTACAACATTGCAATTGATGGCAAAATACACACTGTGAACATGATGCAAAAGTAAGTGATCGACATTATTCTATTACTTGTCTTTGTTTTATTTATAATCATCATTTGTAATTATCCAAAATGTCAATATTTTGCATTTGTAAATGTTTCAAGTTACTGGCTTTTCATTGTCTCTTATTTTATCCTTAAAATAACTTAAGAGTTTATATAGTAAATCTTGAATCTATATACTAAAGAACCTGAATCCATACTGTAAGTTCCTACCTTGCTCTTTCATGTAGAACCAGATTTCTTTTTAGTTATTCATGTTGTTTCATAGGGGATGAATTTTGATAATTTTCTATCTTTATCAAAACATAAGTATGACTTGTTTTTCAGTTTCTTTACATTTAACTCTATTTGAAAGAACATAGAGGATTTTCAGGTGGAAAGAATAGTGATATATCATGTCAGAATGTCTTAAGGATTTAGAATATACTTTTAATTAGCCAAATTTAATTCTATGCCAGCTGGGAAACAAGCACTAACATTCTAAGGAATAAAGAAACATAAAAATTGTAATGGATTTGTTTTAAATGATAAGAATAGACTTCCAAAACTAATGACAGGCAGAAGTCTAAAACTGAAATTACCAAGTCAATACATAAATAAGAAATATATCTGTATCACTTCTAGAATTCATAGCTGCGATCCTTTCAAACATTATAATGTTTGGAAAAAAATTGTATGTAAAAGATATATTAGTTTAAAGGAAAACATTGAAAACAGACCTAAAATTACTTCTTTCTAAAGAAAAAAATTAAATAAAATGCTTCATTTTTGCAAGAAATACATGGGTAAAAATCCAGACAGAATCCATAGTCAGCCACTATTTGGGGATGAAGTGAGCCAGTGGTCAGGTCTACAGCATCCTATGAATATAAGTATCACAGACACAATATTTATTGAATATTTATATATTTTGAAATATGTAAAGTATAATTGCTTACAAATATAATAAGACCTGAATTGAAATGCAGTAAAAGTAATTGCTTTCTGAAGCTCTTTTCTATATTAGGAAAAAAGTTATAGAACATATACTACAACTAATGAAGAGGTAGTAATTCTTGAATCACGTATTATACATCCTACAATTATAAGTTTTTCATTTGCACATAAGCAATCAAAGTACATTTGAATAAAAAACAATCACATACTAGAACACAAAATCTTTTGAAAAAGAACCACATTCTCAATGTCTAGACAATAAAATGAAAACACAGTTACAAATATTTAATTAAAAAACAAAAACAAAAACACCAGCTTTTTGGAAATTAAATAGCAGTCACCAAATGGTTGGCTCCAAATAATTTGAAACGTTGTTACCAAATATCAATAAAGTAACTGCAAATAAGCTATTATAAATCAAAGTTTTAAGATATTACCAAATCTGTAATCATAGTAAAATGCAAAGCTTTGCTGTATTTATATTTTAAGGAAATTGGTGGGAATAAAATGAGTAATACTGGTAGGGAGGGAGGAAACAGAATAAAGTGTTGCCAGGTGGCTCCTGATGGTGGAGTCACGAAGCCTTCAGTCACCATTGGTCCTGGTTTGCCTCAAGCCCTGGAAGCCCCTACCCAGGGTTTCTTGATAGCTAGTTAGTTTCAGGCTCAGCCAACCGTTTATACATAAACAGAGTGATGCCCTGACCGGTTTGGCTCAGCGGTTGGAGCGTCAACTTGCGGTACAGAGAGACCCAGGTTCGGTTCCCGCTAAGGGCATGTACCTCGGTTGCAGTTTGTCCCCGGCCCTGGTTGGTCCTGCGGGTGGCAGCCACTCGATGTGTCCCTTCATATCGATGTTTCTCTCTCTCTCTCTTCCTCTCTCTCCCTCCCACTCTATCTGGAAAAATGTCCTCGGGTGAGGACATAAACAGAGTGATAACCACTGTGCATTCAACAGACACTGAGGCTTGGTCTGTGCACAGAGCTAGCACCAATCTGTCCCTTGTCATGGCAAGGTGGCAGTTCCATAGGGCCTTCAAACATATGAAGTTAGAACAACAGGAATCAATTTTATCATGTTGTTCAGTGGTGTTCTTGCCAAAATCAGGAATTGGTCTAGATTAGCATATTGAGAGTAATATTAATTCCAATGAGTACTCTGCTTATCTTTTTTTTTAATTTAATTAATTTATTTTTGTTACAGATGTTTCTCCTTTTCCCCTCACTGATTCCCCCTCCCCCTCCCTCCCCTCCCGGTCCCCAGCTTTGTTGTCCATGTCCATTGTTCATGCATACATGCATATAAGTTCTGTGGTTTATCTCTCCCCCACCACCCCCTCTTAAGATGCTGTAGTTTGTGATATGCTGATCATGCTTTTTATTGTTCAATCTCTAAGGATTCTGTGATTTTTCAATTTGAGGATTAATTTCCTTGATTATATTCTGGAATCTTCTCGTCAATTTTTAAATTTAATATTCCCTTTTTTCTTACTCCATTAACTTTTTCTGGAATGCTTTTGAATATATGTTGCGGCCTCTTATTTGACTTAAATGGGTGAATGATCCTTTGGTTATTCCAAGTAAGCAATTCCTGTCTCACTTACTATATCACCTATATTTCTAATATACATTTTTACATTTCCCATCATTCTTTTTTCATGTTTGATCTAATTTATTTGTTTCTATTAGATAAACCTCATGTTTTACTGGCCTCAAATTTAGAGGTAGAAGCTCTTAAAGAGGACAGCCTGCATCTCTTGGCAGTCTGTTCCTGGCATTTTTCTTTGGCCTTCTTCATCCTCTAGGACAAAGTTTTACGTATTCTGCACCTCTTCCTTATTTTTCTTAGTATGTCATTTCTTTAGAGTAATATACCACATTTGCCTTGCAGGACAGGTAGAGTAACAAGATGCTTTGGTCCTAGGTAATTTTACCTTCTTTGGTTAGGGGCTTTCTCATAGCATGTTGACAGACATCATCTTCTTTAGAAAGATTGAAAGTTTGTGGATTTTGCTCTCTTTTGGGCCCCAGGTAACGAGGCACAGTAGTATCAGTGAGCCCAGGAATGTCTTTCTCTCACTTTTTTACAATGACCTAGTTGAGAACACTGAGATTGGCATCCACAACACAACCCCAAACAGATTTGTGGTTTCCTCTCTCCAGTCCTCCTTGGTTTGTAAAAGGAATTTCCCTTACACAGTGGCTGGGAAAGAGATGTTCAGCTTCATCCTGAAGCAGCCAACAGACTGAGGTGATGCAGAAAAGAGGCTCTCATTATTCTTGATTTGTCCTTTATTCTGGGTAAATGCCTCAGATTTTTATTTACACTTTACTATTTTTTTTTTTCCTTTATTGATTTTAGAGAGAGAAAGTGAAAGGGAGAGAGAGATAGAAACACTGATGAGAAAGAACATTGATTTGCCGCCTCCTGCATGCCCCTTAGTGGGGATGGGGCCCACATCCTGGGCATGCATCAAGATTGGAAATAGAACCAGTGACTTCTTGGTGCATGGGTCATGCTTAACCACTGAGCCACACCGACCGAACTACACTTTACTATTTTTTTACATTAATATGTCTACTTTTAATTTTTTTTTCAATGACTATACTTTTGGAAATTTTTTTATTAATTTGTTTTTATTACAGATGTTTCTCATTTTTCCCCCATTGACACTTTCCTCCCCTCCCCCCCACCTCATCCCCTCATCCCAAGCTTTGTTGTCTATATTCATTGGTCATGCACACATGCATTTAAGTTCTGGGGTTCATCTCTTCCTCTACAAACCCCCCTTCTCTGAGGCTTGTCAGCCTGTACCCCACCTCCATGTCTCTGGGTTAATTTTGTTCAGCTGTTTGTTTAGTTCATTATATTCCACAACTAAGTGAGATCAGGCGATATTTGTCTTTCTCTGCTTGGCTTGCTTCGCATAGCATAATACTCTCCAGGTCCTTCCATGCCATCTCAAAGGATAAGAGATCTTTCTTTCTTACAGCTTCATAATACTCCATTGTGTGTATGTACCACAGCTTTTAATCCACTCATCTACTGGTGGACACTTGGGTTGTTTCCAGATCTTAGCTATTGTAAATAGTGCTGCTGTGAACATGGGGGTACATATATTCTTTCTGATTAGTGTTTCAGGCTTCTTAGGGTATATTCCTAGAAGCAGGATCACTGGGTCAAATGGAAGTTCAATTTTTAATTTTTTGAGGTAACACCATAGTGTCTTCCACAGTGGCTGCACCAGTCTGCATTCCCACCAGCAGTGTACTAGAGTCCCCTTTCCTCCACACCCTCGCCAGCACTTGTTGTTTGATGATTTGTTGATGGCGGCCATTCTGACAGGTGTGAGGTAATACATACCTTATAGTTATTTTAATTTGCATCTCTCTGATGATTAGTGATGTGAGCATTTCTTCATATGTCTCTTGGCCATTTGTATGTTCTTTTGGAGAGGTGTCTATTTAGGTCCTCTGCCCATTTTTAAACTGGGTTCTTTGTCTTCCTTTTGTTGAGTTGTATGAGCACTCTATATATTTTGGAAATTAACCCCTTATCTGATGCATCATTGGCAATTATGCTCTCCCATACAGTGTGATCCCTTTCCGTTTTGATGGTTGTTTCTTTTGCTATCCAGAAGCTTTTTTTTGATGTAGTCCCATGTGTTCATTTTTTCCTTTGTTTCTGTTGCCTCAGGTGTTGTATCAGTGAAAATTCTACTGCATGTGATGTCTGAGATTTTGTTGCCTACGTTTTCTTCTAGAATTTTTATGGATTCACGAGTTACATTTAAGTCTTTTATCCATTTTGAGTTTATTCTCGTGTATGGTGTAAGTTGGTGTTCTAGCTTCATTTTTTTGCAGGTAGCTGTCCAATTTTCCCAACACCATTTATTGAAGAGACTGTCTTGACTCCACTGTAGGCTCTTGCCCCCTTTGTCAAATATTAATTGAGTATATTACCTTGGGTCCATTTTTGGGTTCTCTATTCTGTTCCATTGATCTATCTGCCTGTTCAATGACTATATTTTTAATGTTTATAATTTCTATACAAACATATATATTTATGCTCTGAAAAATTTTTATGACTGGTGTTGCTATCTTTTTCTCTGTTGATCATGAAAAGCTATTTATTCTAAATTAGAGTTCCATTTTTATTTCACTATTGTAATTTGTCTGCATTAAAATCCCCATTTTCAAGATCTGGATTTTTCCATATGTTTGTAACTATTGTTGATGAACTCCTTCTACTGGACATTATCTTCCATTATCTTTCCTGACCTTTGTGCTGTGGAGGCTTCTCTTTGAGGGTGATTTTATGGGTGATTTTACTTGATCCCTGCTGAGTTCATTTGTTAGTTCCAATGTTTATATTGCTCATATCTTAGGGTTTCAGCAATGATGGGGCTATTTATAATCCATTTCATATCTGTATGAGATATAATTAAGGGTCTTCATTTTTGCTTGTGGTGTTTCTATTATGGTCAGGTCTGGGTAGCTTCCTCTGTCCATGGTTTGTGGACAACAGGTATTGATTTTTCTCCTTCCTGTTCATGAAATGCAGAGGATAATTCTAGCTTTATGCTCTTTATTGGAAGACTCAGAATATGTTCTCATGCTAGGAATAAGTGTTTCAAATAATGTGTCCTCATGCTAGGGCATTAAGTCACCATAGCGGGCATCATTCTGAAGGCACAATTCTGGTCCAGATTCTTAGTTTGCACAGTGTCACCTGCTTACTACTCTTTCAGCCGTGGCCCCGGTCTTTGTTTCTACTTCTTTCACTATTAACTTTAAAACACGAGTCTCTAAATTTTTTGGCAAAGGGCCAGATAGTAAACATTTTAGACTTGAAGAGTACTCCTACTTTTTCTGGTCTCTGAAATGTTGAGTGTTTGGTAAAGCTCACCTGTGAAACTAATTTCACCTGGAGTACCCTAATTTAGAAAAATTTTACTGTTGATTTGTCTGAAGGTTTTATGATTATGCAGGTTTTCTTTTCAAGTCTGATTTTATAAATTATATTTTTCTAGGAATTCCTACATTTCAATTAAACCCTTCAATTTATGGTTTATTGTATTGTTTTATTTTTTCAAACCCTGCTATTTCTAAGGTCATTCATTCCGCATCATCCATTCTAATATTAGTTATTTCATCCCTCTTTTCTTTTTTCTTTGACAATTCACACCATAACTTTTTAAATAATGGTTTTTTGTTTTTGTTGTTTTTATCCTCACCCGAGCACATTCTTGCATTTATCTTCAAATAGAGCAGGAGGGAGAAAGGGAGGAAGAGAGAGAAACATTGACATGAGAGACACATTGAGTGGTTGCCACCCACATGACCCCAACCTGGGCGGGGACAAACTGCAACTGAGGCACGCGCCCTTAACGGGACCCAAACCTGGGACTCTCCAGTACCTGGGCCGATGCTCCAGCTGCTAAGCCAAACTGGCCAGGGCTAAATTAATAATGTTTTTATAAGCTAATTTTTGTTCTGTTTATCACCTATATCATATGGTTTTTATATTATTGCTTTGTTTTACATTTCTTTGAGTTCTTTTGATCTTTGTTTATAATTTTCTCAACCAATTTTAAGTTAATTATTCATCAACCATTTTTATTTTCTGGTTTAAGAATTTAAGCCTATCTCCCCTCCTCCTAAATACTATTTAGCTGCACCTCACATCTCTGGATATGTAGAATCTTCTTCAGTTTACCATTAGCAAACATTTTCCAGTTTACATTACATTTCTTCTTTGGCCCATAAATTATTTCATTGTATCTCTTAGTGTCAATACATGTGGAACTTTTTTAGTATCATTACTAATACTTTTTGATCACAGAATATTTTCTGATTTCAATCTTTTAAAAGTTCTTGAGACTTACCTTATGATATAATCTATATTCAGTTTTTGTAAATGTCCTGTATATACTAGAAGATGGTATATATTCTGCAATTATTTCAGACAATGTTTTTTAATCATAAAAAATTCTTGCCCTGGAGGTGGGACAAGATGGCGGGTAGATAAACGCAGTGTCGCCTCCTCCCACAACCACATCAAAACTACAACACAAACATCATTCAGAACCGCCTGAAATCGAGCTGAATGGAAGTTCTACAACTAAGAAATTAAAGAAGCAGTCACACGGAGACTAGTAGGAGGGGTGAAGGCACGCGGACGGGCTGGTCCCACACCCACGTGTGGCAGATGAAAATCAGGAGGACACCTCAGACGGGAAGGCCCTCCCTGAGGTTTGAGGGGTCCCCATCCCACACCAGGCATCCAGCTCAGGGTCCCAGTGCCAGGAAGAAAAGTCCCCATAACTTCTGGCTGGAAAAACCAGCGGGAACTGAGGCAGAGGGAGGCCGCAGCTGCAGAAGCCCCAGCAGTTCCTCCTAAAGGGCCCGCATACATGGACTTACTCAGATCCACTCCTTCTGAACTCCAAGGGGAGGCAGCTTGAGGGGCATCAGAGAACAGAAAAGAACTGAGCTGTTTGGCCTCCAGACGAGGGCTGGAGGGGCAGCTTTCTCCTGGACAGACGTGCTGGTGGAGGCCGTTTTGCCTTTGGTGAGCCCTTGCCCCACAGGGCAGGCAGCAGCTGCCATATCTGGGACTCCACCAACCTGGCTCCCACTGTTTGCCCCGCCCTGGTGATTCCCTGAGTCCCCACCCCACCCAACTTTCAGGCCCACCCAAGCTGTTTCCAAAGGCTTTATCATAGGATTGGCTTGTCTTGGATCCTGCTTCAGAGTTCCTTATATCTCTTAAACAAGCAGCATCTGGTACCTGAGCCCACTAGTGCACCTGGTACCATCGGACCAGTGGACACCCTGTGTCAACACAGACCAGTGCACAGTAGTGGAGTTGTCAAGTTGCTAGTTGTGAAAACCGCAAATGGCCAGGAGCCCAGTACCATCCCCCACAGTAGCAGTCTGATCAGAGTCGAGATATACCCCAGCAACAGAGACTGAGGAGCAGACATCTATACCCAAAAAACAAAAGCACAGACCAGCAGCAGAGAACCATCCCCAAAAACTACAACAAAGGCTGAGCAGGAGCTGAGCCCCATGGGGCAGCAGCACTTCCCAGCCACCAGCAGCGGGACGGGGCTCCATAGGGCCCTGTGTATCACAGCTGCTCACAAGAGCAATGGGAAGCTGGAGATCCATAGGGATCTGTGTGACCCAGCAGCCCACAAGTGCTGAGGGAAGTCAGGAATCCAGAGGAGCCTGTGCGACCCAGTGTCCCACAAGAGTGGTGTGGAGCTGGAGCTCGAGAGGGGCCAGTCTCAGTGAGCCTCATACTTCTTGTTAAGGGGCTCTAGGCCTGGCAGTAGAAGCAGCTAGCCTTGGTTCACAATTTGGCTTTTTCTGGACACCTCCAAGCCCAGCACAAGAAGCAGCCATCTGCAGTTCACTCTGTAGATTATGCCAGGTAGCCCTGCTAGAGCACAGGCAGTGGCTGACCTTGTCCCAGAGCCAGCACACCTGGTGAACAGCTTCAGACCACATCAAAACACTACCACCCAACTACCTCCATAAGTGACACACTCAATGAGTGGACTCAGTGGGTACTAGAGACCTGCTAAAGTAAGTTTTTCTCCATGTGGTGGGCCCCTATACAGCTGATCAAGGTAGTCAGAGACCAGTGATCAGTGAGCACAGCTAGTCCTTGCCACTGATTAGCCTGAGTAAACCCCTCCCATTGATGTGCCAACAGCAATAAAGATTCAATTACAAAGGAAGTGTGTACAGTTTACACTAGGGGTGCACCACAGGGGCCCATCTGGGATGATCAGGGAGACTGTGCCACTGGATCCTACAGGACACCTACAACAGTAGGCCACTATATGAAGCCTAGGAGGCATAGCAACTCTGCCTAATGCATAGAAACAATCACAGGGAAGCAGCCAACATGAGGAGACAAAGAAATATGTCCCAAATGAAAGAAAAGAACAAAACTCCAGGAAAAGAACTAAACAAAATGGAGATGAGCAATCTAACAGATGCAGAGTTCAGAACACAGGTTAGAAGGTTGCTCAGGGAACTTGGTGAGACATCCAAGGGACTTAGTGAAACCTTCAAGGAACTTAAGAAGACTTCCGAGTAACTTAGTGAGAACATCAACAACATAAAAAAGGGCCAGTCAGAAATTAAGGATGCACTAACTGAAATAAAGAATAATTTACAGGGAATCAATAGTAGAGTAGGTAAAGCCAACAAGCAAACCATTGACTTGGAATATAAGGAAGCAGAAAACACCCAACCAGAATAGGAAAAAAAAAAAAAGAATCCAAAAAATGAGGATAGTGTAAGGAGCCTCTGGGACAACTTCAAGCATGCTAACATTCACATAATAGGGGTGCCTGAAGGAGAAGAGAGAGAGCAAGAAATTGAAAAACTATTTGAAACAGTGACAGAAAACTTCCCTAACTTGGTGAAGGAAGCAGACATACAAGCCCAGGAAGCACAGAGAGTCCCAAACAAGTTGAACTCAAAACACATCATCATTAAAATGTCAAAGGTTAAATACAAAGAGAGAATCTTGAAAGCAGTTGGAGAAAAGCAGTCCATTACCTACAAAGGAGCTGCCATAAGACTGTCAGCTGATTTCTCAAAAGAAACTTTGCAGGCCAGAAAGGAGTGGCAAGAGATATTCAAGGTGATGAAAAGCAATGACCTACAACCAAGATTACTCTATCCTGCAAAGCGATCCTTTAGAATCGATGGACATATCAAGAGTTTCCCAGACAAGAAAAAGCTAAAGGAGTTCATCGCCACCAAATAAGTGTTATATGAAATGTTGAAGGTTCTTCTTGAAGGCAAAAAAGAAAAAAAAATATGAACAATAAAATGGTAATTAATACATATCTATCAACAATTGAATCGACAAACAAAATGAGCAAGCAGAACAGAACAGACTCATAGATACAGAGAACTTTTCGTTGCTTGCCAGATGTGTGAGGGCTGGGAGCATGGTTGAAAAAGGTGAAGGAATTAGGAAGTACAAATTGGTTGTTAGACTGATGAACCTCAAAGGGAAAGGGGGGTGGAGGGTGAGATGAGATAAACCAAAGAACTTATATGCATATATGCATAACCAATGGACATCAACAATAGTGTGGGGAGGGCGGGTGGGGGTAGGAATGAGGAGGAGGGGGTCAATGGAGAAAAAAGGGAGAAACATCTGTAATACATTCATCAATCAAAATGAGTTTAAAAAACAAAAACAAAAAATTCTTGCCCTGGCTGGTTTGGCTCAGCAGTTAGCATGTCAGCCTATGGAGCTAAGGGTCATAAGTTTGAGTTCCAGTCAAGGGCATGTACCTGGATTGCAGGTTTGATCCCTGGCCCTGGGTTAGGGACATGCAGGAGGCAACCAATTGATGAGTCTCTCTCACATCAATGTTTCTCTCTCTCTCTCCCTCCCTCCCTTCCACTCTATCTAAAAATCAATGGAAAAATATCCTCTGGTGAGAATTAAAAACAAAAAATCTTTCATATCAAAACTGATTTATCTATTAAGATCTTTCACAATAATTATCAAATTGATTAGTTTCCTGTATCATTATTATTTTTTTATTCTGAATCAAGGACATTTTTCCATTTATCTTGAAATAGAGTGGGAGGGAGAAAGAGGGGAAGAGAGAGAGAGAAACATTGATGTGAGAGAGATACATCGAGTGGTTAATACCCACATGACCCCAACCAGGGCCAGGGACAAACTGCAATCGAGGTACATGCCTTTAGAGGGAACTGAACCCGGACCTCTCTGGTCTGTGGGCCAACGCTCTAACCGCTGAGCCAAACCAGCCTGGGCAGTTTCCTGTATTCTGTACATTTTAAATTATACAGCGTTGGGCATAAGTAGGTTTACAGCCCTGGCCGGTTCGGTTCAGTGGTCATAGCAGTGGCCCGTGGACCAAAGAGTAATTTTTAGAATTACTTTTAAAAAGTTCTGGCCAAGTACACATACCTTGGTTGTGGTTCGTTCCTGGCCCTGGTCAGGTTGTGTGGGAGGCAGCCAACTGATGTGTCTCTCTCACATCAATGTTTCTCTCTCTCTCTCCCCCAGTTCCACTCTATCTGAAGATTTTTGAAGGAATATCCTTAGGTGAGGGTTAAAAAAAAAAAAGAGTTGGTTTACAGTTGTTTATATGGAAAATAGTGCAACAATTAATAAATAATAATAAAAGAATAAACTCTGTGTTTCACATATTCACAACTATAAAACTGCTTTTGCTCCAGCCTGTATATTTTGAAATTATAAAAATGTTAAATAGAAATTTTAAATAATTTATCTTTCCAGGGAATAAAATTTTAACATTATGTAGTGACTATTTTCTAGTAATTAGTTTTAAATTTTAATATATTTGATGAATATATAGTTACATTAACTTTTTTTTGTTTAATATTTATAAGCAAATACTACCTTTCCTTTTTAATTTTTTATTCAATCCAGATTTTTTAATAAAATCTGAGATCTTGTCTTTTAATACAGTTCAAATTAACATTTTTACTTTGTAGTTATTACTTTTTTCATATTTTAAAATAAATTATTGTTTACATACTGTATGAATCCAAGCTACTATTTTCTTCTAATGGTTTTTATTGTTTTCACTTTTATATTTAGCTCTAGGATTCATCCAGAGTTGATGCTTGTATGTTATGTGCACATAGGAGTCAAGATTTTATTATTTTTTATATTAGCATTCAATGGTTCCAGCACATTGAAAAAAAAAAAACCTTTTCCCTTCTGCACTATAATGCAATCCTTGTCATAAATCAAATGACTTTTTATGATGGGATCTCTTTCTGTACATATTTTTCTCCTCTGCTGGTTTGTATGTTTATTCTGGAGACTTATTTATCAATTCAAACACCACACAGTATTAATTACTATGACTCTGCAATAGATCTTGATACCTGGTATTGTTCTATAGTTCTAAGATATCCTTACTTTTCTTCATCTTGTGATTTTTCATATATTTTTTAAATCATTTTATTTTGTTTCTTTTGTACCTTTTATTTTATATTCCTTTGCTTTCATTGTGTTTATTTTAATGAATATATTATTTTATATTACACCATTTTCTTCTATTAAGTTTTTAGATTATACATCTTTTTACTCTTTTTTTAGTAGTTTATCTGGATATTCCTGAGTTATTAAATCTAATAATTTAAATCTAATAAATAAGTTTTACATTTACCAATTACCCTAGATTATTAGATCATTTAAGTTTTTAATTTCTTCATCTACCTTTTCATTATTTTTTATGTATCATAATCCTGCATACTTTTAAACCTCAGTGAAATATTACTATTATTTTAGTAGAGTGACTATTCCTTTATATTTAACCATAAATTTACCCTTCTGCTGTTTTTTTGCTTTAATTCTGTTTCTATATGTAGTTACTTTCCATGTCCCAGGAAGTCTCTGTATTTCTATTCCAAGTCTGCTTCTTTTTAATTATATTTACTTGCATTCATTGTTAAATCTTTATTTAAGCCTATTTTTTGCTGGAATAAATTTTAGAATTACTTTTAAAAAGTGACTTTAGTCCTGTGCTGGCCAGTTTGGCTCAGCAGTTGGAGCATCGGCCCACTGACCAGAGAGTCTCGTGTTCAGTTCCCTCTAAGGGCATGTACCTCGGTCGCAGTTGTCCCAGGCCCTGGTTGGGGTCGTGTGGGTAGTGACCACTCAATGCATCTCTCTCGCATCAATGTTTCTCTCTCTCTCTTCCTTCCTTTCTCCCTCCTGCTCTATCTCAAGATAGATGAAAAAAAAAGTCCTTGGGTGAGGATAAAAAAAACAAACTTTAGTTCTTTTAAATTATAATTTATTGTCTTCTGGCTTTCTTCATTTCTACTGATAAGGTATCTGTCAGTATTACTGCATTTTCTTTGAAGGTAGAATCTTTTTTTTCCATCTTGACATTTTGAAGGTTTTATTTTAGTTTTCATCAGTCTTTAAAAAATATTCAGGTGTGCCTGACTGTTGTGGTTCTGTGGTTGCGCATTAAACCATGCACCAAGGGGTTGCTGGTTCAATTCCTGGTCAGGGCACATACCCAGGTTGTGGGCCCAATCCCCAGTGGGGAGCATGTAGAAGGCACCAATTGATGTTCTCTCATCGATGTCTCTCTCTGACTTTCCCTCTCTCTTCCTCTCTCTCTAAAAATCAATAAAGAAAAATAATTTTAAAATAAAATTAAAATATTTAGATGTGATTATTCTTTTATCATGCTTGAATTGCATAAAGCATATTGTCCATTAAAAAAAATTTTGCTCTTATTTTCAAAGATTTTAAGTTTATTTAGTTCCTTGGCCTCTCTGTCTGACTTCAAAATTTGAAAAATTATTTTACAGGAACGAAGTTATGTATTTAATGTATTTCAAATATTTATTATTGTTATTCTAGATGTGAATGACCCCCAAAACTTCTGCTTGTTTCTAGGCTTCTAAATAGTGGGTTTCTCCTGGGGACAAACATGGACATTTGGATTCTTTCTTTCTCTGGCAAAAAAAAAACATGCCTGTATATCACTAGCTAAATTTCTTTATAGGGCTTCAAACTCAGAATTAGTGTGTTCCCTGGAGCCCCACCTCACTTTGGGTCATTTTCTTTTAGTTATGACAAGAAGACAAAATTTTTTTTCTACTTCTCAGTGGCTTGGTTCTTGAGCCTGTGGTTTCAATAAATCCAGACTGTCATGGCAGTCACAATCTCTATATTATTATACTTGCTTGGGAAATTGAGATGGAATACCTATAACTACCTTTCTCATTATAGAGCCTTTTAAGCATAATATTCTCATATTTACACATAATATATTTTAATGTGAGATTGCTATCAGCACCAGAAAAGATGTTATTGGACAACCCCCTGAGTTGGAGAGAGAGGGCTGTTCCCTCCTTGGTCCTTGCCATGCTTGTGAGAAAACATTCAAACACGAGTGACAGATAGCAGCATTGTAGCAAGCCAATTTAATAAGTAAGCGTGGCAAACAAATTTATTAAAAATACACTTGGCATATAGCACAAGTGGACACCTAACTAATCTGAGTGTACTACTGGTTGAGGTTCAAGAGGTTTTATACCCTTATTTCTATAGGTTTCAAAGCTTCCCTCCTGGATATCTTGGGCAACAGACTAGATTTCAAGGTCCCACTTTTACTTTGTTGTGGCTTTTCTAAGAACATCTGGAGATTTTACCTTGGCAAGTCCCAAGCCTGCTGACTTCTTTATTTAGTGGGTGAGATAAAACTCCCTCCATTTTCCCCTTCCTCCCTCCTGCCTCAGCTGGTCCAAGGTGATTTAAGCTATGTAATCTTTGTTTAGGGAGGAGAGGTATTAACCAAGTGCCCTTGGTTGGGGAAGATAAAGTCCTGTGATTCACAAGCTGGCTGCAACCTGCCCAAACTGACCTTGTTTAATTTTTTCCCTCAGTTTCTCTATTCCACTTGCTCAGGAATTTTCCTAGCTTCTTGCTATCCTGCCACAAGCTGTGCATCTAATCTGTTGAATTACAGTCGGCCCTCATTTATCGGGATAATCAGTTCCAGACTCTACTGTGATAAGTGAATTTCTGTGAAGCAGGATTCTTTATTTATAATCAGTCGTCCCTCGCCACTTTGCACTTTGATGTTTGCGACCTCACTGCATCGTGGTTTTTTCAAATACAGTATAGTATGGTATTTGAAAAAAATGCAATAGAGTGAAGCCACAGCCATCAAAGTGTGAAGTGGTGAGGGACGACTGTATATCATATTAGTTCAGCATTTATTGACAATTTGCTACTCTCCAGATAGATACTCTTTTAAGTGCTTGAGATGCATTAGTAAACAGAATGAATATGAATCTCTAGTTTATATTGTTAGCAGATGACTCTAATAATGATATAATAAGTAGATTAAGAAAAGTGTTAAAATTTTAAGCAAAAATATAGAGCAAAGTGAAAAGTATCTTTTGGAAATCCAATCCTTGATAACTGGGTAAGTTGCATTTTAAAAAATAAAATTATCAAGACAAGCCTCCCTGAGAAGTTGACATGTGAAGAAAAACTTGAAGTAAATGAGACAATGAGCCATGCTAAAAAACACCTCAGGAAGGGATAACTTGCACAAATACTCTGAGGCAAAAGCTTGCTGGTTGTATTAAAAAAAAAAAAAAAAAAAAAAACCCAGCTAGAAGGACAGTGTGACAATAAAGTGTATGAGGGGAGGACTGGAAACTAGAATCTTTGAGTAAAATGAGAACAAAATCAGAGACTCATTTTCTGTCTCCTTCCCTTCCCCCTCTCTGCTTACCTATTTATAATAAATAAAACAAAATAAATATATTTTAAACATAAAAGCTTAGGAAACAAATTTTCAATCAAATACTCTTTATCTATTTTTGCAGAGCTTTTTTACCCCCTGATTTTCGAGTTTATGGTTATAATGGCACGAGGTATATGAAACCTTCTGAACAACAGATTGAGGTATGATTTTTAGGGTCTGTTTCACCTTTGTTATGTGAGTTTCTATGATCACCTTACTTAGGTCCACTTGTTGCTGCAGTACAAAGGGTTGAAGTTATACATTGTTTTGGCATGAATTTAACCATTTCTTTTTGATAATGTGTCTTTATAATATCTATAATTTATTGGAAGAATAATAGGATTGCATGAATTACCCATGCCTGAGATACCATTTTTCTTTTTACTTTTGTCCTGCCCTTCCAGTTTCTGTTGCTTTTTCCTTTTGTGTTACTAATTTCTATGTGTAATACTTTGAAATTAAAGCATTTTTATAGAGACTAAGCTTTTAACAGAAAAAATACTAGAGATAGTGAATAATTGTTTTAAATTTTGCTGAACAGACTGGGCAAATATATGTGAGTTATCTATGGAGCAGTCGGTACAGATATATAAATAATACATAGTCAAACTGTGTTATAATATATACATTTTTCACACACAAATAGATATGTATATGCATGTGGCATTTATGTGTGTGTGTGAGTGTATAAGAGAGAGTTAGAATCAGAGAGACACAAGCGCAATATCCCATGCTTGAAGTTTATATTATTTTGCTATATCTAACACCTAAATCTACTTCCTACCTCTAGGAGGTAACCATGAAAGATAAATGTATAATTAAAAAGGAAGCAAAGAATGCTTTATTAATAACCTGAATGTAGTAAGTGGTTAAATATCGGCCTCATATGTAATGAGTACAGTCACGTGTCACATAACAATATTTCAGTCAACATCGGACCACTTATGGTGTTCCCATTAGATTATAATGGAGCTGAAAAATCCCTAACACTGAGTGACACCATAGCCATTGTAATGTTGTAGTGCAATGCATTGCTCCCTTGTGTGTGGTGACACTGTTAAACAAACCTACTGCACTGCCAGGCATAAAAAAGTAGAGCAGTACAATTATGCACAGTACCTAACACTTGATAATGGTAATACATTACTCTGTTAGTGGTTTATGTACTTCCTATACTACACTCTCTATTCTTATTTTAGAGTGTACTCTTTTTACTTATTCAATTTAAAAAAAACAAAACGTTTTCATAGACTTTTTTAGAGAGAGAGGATGGGGGAGAGAGAGAGAGAGAGATATCCATGTGAGAGAGAAACATTGATTGGCTGCCTCTTGCAGCCTACTGAAAATCAAGTCTGCAACCCAGGCGTGTGCCCTGAGTGGGAATCGAACCAGGACCTCCCAGTCCATGGGATGACACTCAGTCCATTGAGCCACACCAGCTGGGCCACATCTTCATTTTTAAAGAATACTTTTGTTTAATACATAATTATGGGTACCAGAGATTTTTTTTCTCTCAGCATTTTATTCTATTCCATTGTATCCTGGCTCTATATCTATATATACACCTAAACCTATATTTATACATCTATTTCTATATGTATCTATAGATATATAGAGTGAGAAATATTGTTTGTATTATTATTTCTCTGAATGTTATATGCTACTTTTCTTTGGTTTATTTCAAGATTTTCTCTTTAATTTTAGTTTGCATCAGTTTAAGATGTGTTGAATTCATTATATCTTATAGAAATGAACATAAGCCAAATAAATGAAAATAACCAAAAGTTATTTATTCAGAGCTTGCCATGGCCAGGGAGTCAGCCACTGTCACTTTCGTGTGGACAGATGCTGCTACTGGAACCCTAAGGTTTTTCCTTGAGTCTGCCGGCCTGTGTGTACTGGCCCAAAGAAGTACCAAGTAGGAGTTTGTACTACAGAAAGAAAAAAATAGTTTAACGTTGAATTAGCTCATTTGAAGATGGGAAGTTTATGCTTCTAAAATCCAAGTCATAACTTAAATGTTATCTTTCTGCTGCCTCGGGGAAATACTATTTCTCTAAGGGATATATATACACATACACACACACACACACACACACACACACGCACACACACACAGACACATACACGGGGCGGGGGGGAGACGGAGAGAGAGAGAAGGAGAGAATCTCTAGAATGAGAAGTTAAAATTAAATTAAATTTTTTTTTTCTTTATTGATTTTAGAGAGAGAGGAAGAGGGAGAGATAGAAACATCGATGAGAGAGAATATCATTGGGCTGCTTCCTGCATACCCCTACTGGGGATTTGGCCCACAAACTGGGCATGTGCCCTACCTGGGAATCTAATCAATAGGTGACCTCTTGGTGCATGGGCACACTAGCAGGGCTTGAAATTAAATTTAATCAAAGTAATAAGGAACCTTAGTTTCAAAATTCTAAAATAGTCAGAGGGTGAGAAAGCTTCAGAGAGTAGAAATAAAGAAAATTTCAGTATGCCCTGATTGGAGGTGGGTGACCTGGGGAAGCTGTAGGTGGGCTAACTAGAAGCAAAGCCTCCTAAGTAATTGTTTAGGGATGCATGTTTGACTTTCTTAGGTTGAGCTTAAGTTGAAAACAGCGACAAAATTTAGACAGATTAAAATTTTGTATTGTCTATTTGCATATTCAGTGTCTCACTCTATAAATTGTGCTATCTCAATACATTTGGGGAAATTTTGGACAATATTTTTAAATAAATATTTTTGTATCTGTGGTAGTTAGACAGACATGAGGGCAGAAAGCCCTGGGTGCCTATCAAAGGACAATTGTAGGCTGGGACCTCACCCCCAGAGTGACCTTTCCTCTCCTTGCATATCACTGGTCTTGCAGTTTGGATCCCTGACTTTCCCCCCTAGAGATAATATAAGGCCTCTGTCATATTTCAGCTCCAGGCCCAGAAAAGCAGCAAAACCAGACCAGTGACCCCATGGCTGACCTTAGGACCAGCTGCATTAGATAAAGACCTTCTGCTCTGTTGCCCAACCAGTCAATCAGTGGACACCTGACCCTGAAAGAAAACACCTGAAAAGCTGCCAAATATTCTATTCAATCTTCCCCTGGGACGTCCCCTATACACCCTTAGGACAGAGGACCCATGGTGCTCTCCCTTCCAGGAGCAGGGGAGCATGCCTGTGCCTTTCCCTTCCCGCTCCTCCTCCCCGCAGGCACTTCGCCTTCACCTGCCTTTCTCCCAAGCTCCAAGGGCCCTTCTTTCCACTACAACTTATTCCCTAAGCCCATTCCTTCTATGAATTACTTCTTCTACCTCTCTGATTTTCCAAATAAATGTTCTCTTATAGTTGGAGTGTTCCTAGCCAGAACTCAAGTACCAAGGTTGCTAAACCCAGATCCAGTCTGACTCAATGGGTTTAACACGTGGGGCCATCACTGCCACCTACACTATACCTATTTTCTCTTTCCATTCTTATGAGAGTTCAATTAAACATGTTAGATAACATTATCCCACAGGTTGCTGCAGCTATTTTCAATTTTTAAAGGTTCTTTCTGTTCAGCTTTCTTTAATATTTGATAATTTCTGTAAGCCTATACTTTATTTTTTTTTTACTTATTATTATATTTTGTTGCCTTCTCCCAATGTGCCATAAAACCTATACACTGTATCATAGTTTAAATATATTTTTGCTCTAGAATTTAGAGTTGGCATATTTATAACCTTTATTTCTCTTCTGGATTTCCTAATTGTTTTTCTATTATGCTTAATTTTTTTGTTTGTTTGTTCTAGATCACACTTTTAATATCTGCTTTAAAGCCTTATTTTTTAAAATCTGTTTTTTAACTAATTCCAAAATCTTGGGTTACTTCAGGGTCAATTCTTTTTCTGATTTTTATCTTGATTGTGAGCCACATTCGCACATCTGATATTTTAAAGTCATACTGGACATACTCAGTAATTCATTTTAGAGTTTGTGACTCTTTTCTCCAAAGAGTCTTCATTTTTATTCCACCAGAAAATAAATTTTGTTGGAGCCACTTTCAAAACTCTATCTACCCTCGTGTGTTCAGAAACAGCCAACATGTCTCCACTACCAGCTTTACTGATGTTAGTTTCTACTAAGCTACTTGAGATTTTTTTCACGTATTCTCAGTGCAGATGTAAGTAAAGAACTTACTGAAAGGTTAAAGCCAATGGTCGGACGTGAGCAGGCAAGCTAAATAGCTGTCTCGGATGGTGAATATAGAAAAATTGGTTTTATGAAAGAAAAAGGGATGGGGGATTGGAATATCCAAAGGGAAGGGCTACACATCACTGAGCCATGGGGTATTGGGTCAATAATGGCAGCCCCTAGGAGCTGGAATTTCATCCCTCTATGCATCCACTAGCAGAAAGTTTTGTCAGTCAGTGGGTTTTGGGTTCTTGGTTGGTGGGTTTGGGCAGGAGGTTGGATCTATAGGAATGCAGATGTGCGATTGGGTGCTGCTTTTGTTTCTCGTGTCCAGTTGCATTTCTTGTCCAGCCAGTTCTCATGAGATAGGGAGGCTTGCAAAATGGCTATTAGGAATTATATTTCCTGTGTCAGTCTTAACATTTGAACCTGTGTTAGTATCATAGTATTTGGGACCTCACTCTATGCCTCCTTCCTTCCCTGGACATGGCATCTCAATTTCTGAGAACTTGAAACCCTGGTCAGTGAGACTGGGCTCTTTGTTGGAACTTTAGCTACCTTCTGTTGCCCTACCTTGGGGAGTGCCCTCAGGTGAAAACTAATATAAACACAAAGCTCAGTAAACAACATGTTTCTTTGTTTGTTTGTTTTTTGGAATACTGACTCCCTGTTCTCACTTTTTCCTGCCTGCCTTTGTAGTTGGATTTTAAAATTATTTCCAGAGTTTATACTTGTAATTGGTGAAAGGGTTAATACAATGCAAGCCACTCTGATATTATACTCAAATAATTTTGAAAAGAAAAATTTCTCTTTTGGATTAATGTTGATTTATTGTTTGTAAAATCAAGTCCATAGAGTATGAAAAAATAAGTTTTAAATGATTTTTACCTTGATCTTAATCACCAAGAATGTCATATTTAATTTATAATAGGAAAAAATATACTAATTCTTTTTGAACCTATCGGAAAATGTTTGCTTAATTGAGCCAAATGTTCATCCAATAATCCTTTAAATCTATTTTAGAAATAATGAGTATTTGATACATATGCACAATTAACATTTGTTTTAAGTATTTGAAAATAGTACCTTTATCATGAATTATTCTAATAGAGCTATATGTATTTTATTTTTTATTTTTCAGAATTTTTGCTACTACCAAGGATACATTGAAGATTATCCAAATTCTGTGGCAATCCTTAGCACATGTACTGGACTCAGGTTGTGATATATAATTTTATCACTATAAAATGGAATATTAGTTTAGAAATAATTTTTAAACTCAAAAAATTATATTTAGGGGTTCTAACATGAGACATGCTTTATTGTGGAAAACAATCTTTGGAAAAGCAGAATATGGAAATTTTTTTTAACAGTATTTTTTTTTCTTTATTGATTTTAGAGAAAGAGGAAAAGAGAGAGAGAGTGACAGAAACATTGATGAGAGAAAATATCAACCTCCTAGATGCCCCCAACTGGGGATTTGGCTCACAAACTGGGCATGTGCCCTGACCGGGAATTGAACTGGCAAACTCTTGGTGCACGGGTCAACGCTCAACCACTGAGCCACACCAGCTGGGCAGAATATGGAAAATCTTGCAATGCTTCCTACTCTTATTCTGAATGAAATTTTTTTTATTTATTTGGAGAACATGAAATATCAATAACTAAGCAAATGCCAACAGTATTAAAATTCATTGCCACTTAGTAAGTTGGTGGATACTTAGAAATTATATTTTTCCAGGTTACCATTTGAGATTAAGAGTGAAAATGATTCACATACCATTAAGTAAAAACTTGACTAACTGGCTTTTTTATGTACATTTGAAAAAATCTATTTTGAAATTCATAGGGGCTTACTACAGTTTGAAAATGTAACTTATGCAATTGAGCCCTTGGAGCCTTCTATTGGTTTTGAACATGTGATTTATCAAGTAAAGCATGAGAATACAGGTGTTTCTTTATATGCTGAGGAGGATATGGAGTCAAGAGACATACCCTATACAATTCAAAGTGTTCAGGTAGGTGATTAATTAAGTATCTATATGGTGAGTACTAACCATCAATATAAGTAATGTATTTTTTCTGATAAAATGTTATTTACATTAATAATATGATTGATAGATACATGGATGTGCTAGATGTAATAAAAACTTTGTAACTTATATTTTAAGACTTAAAACTTGTCATTCAAATTTCCAGAACTATAATCTGGCATTTTTCACTGTTAGTGGCACCCCCCCCACCCCCGTAATCTAGACTTTTATTGTCTGCAGATGTACACACACCCTTCTCCATTTCCAATGTGTCAAAATTTTGATACAATAAATACAAATGCCGTTCACATAAATATTGAAGATATTTTCTAAAGAGAATTACTAGGGTCTTCTAAGGCAGTGGCCTCAGGGGCAGCCATTATATTTCCCTCAAGATGCTATGTCAATTTCATTGTGCATGGATGGAGAAGCTGCTTCTACTGGCAAAGAAGACTCCAGAATTTAGGGGTTCTGTGACCACAGATTCATCAGAGTATCCCCATATGTTCCCATTCCAATTTTCAGAGTCTCATTTTTTTTCCAGTTAATACCCTCATTTTAACAGTAGATACCCTGCGATCTTGGAAATTTAAAGTATGTTGCAATTAATGTGCTCATGAAATGAGATTTTGAGTTTGGTTTTCAACCCTCTCTGATCTGCTGTTACAGTAGGTAAGGGTTATTTCAGGGCAGATATTTTGCCAGAAAAACAGAACCAACAGGATATATGTATACATATGTATGTGTGCATATATGTATGCCTGTGTGTATATATATATACATATTAATGTATATCTGGGTAGGGGACAGTCAAGTTGACAAATAAAATTAACCATCTCATCAAGACTACAAAATTTATTTCTGTATTTCTTTCATAAGTTTTATTGCTTTGTCTTTTACATTTTTTAAAAATATGTTTTTATTGATTTTAGAGAAAGAGGAAGGGAGAGAGAGATGGAAACACTGATGAGGCTGCTTCCTGCACCCCCCCCCCCCCCCCACTGTGGATCAAGCTTGCAACCTGCCCATATGCCCTGACCAGAAATCAGACCAGTGACCTCTTGGCTCAACCAACTGAGCCACACTGGCCGGGCTAGTCTCTTACGTTTTGATATATGATTCAATTTAATTTTTGTATGGAGTGATTTAAGAATCTCAAGTCATCATTCTTTATATGGATATCTGATTTTTCCAGCATCATTTGTTAAAAAGACTTTTTTTTTTCCATTGAATTTTCATGGCTTTTTTTCCCCCTAAGATTAGTTGACCATAAATGTTAGGGACTATTTCCACAATTGCCATTACATCCCATTGATCTTTATGCTTATTCTTAAGCCAGAAACACACCTTTTTTTTATTACTATAGCTTTGAATAAATTTTTGGAATTAGTAAGTGTGCATTCTTCTTTTATGATATTGTTCTGGCTATTTTTGTTACTATGAATTTCCAAATGAATTTTAAATTTTATTTCAGTTTCCTAAAAATGCCATCTGGGATTATGTGAATTCTGTAGATTCACCTGGAGAATATTGCCATTCAACAATATTAACTCTTTCTATTTATGAACATGGAATAGCTTTTTGTTTTTAGATTTTCTTTGATACTTTTATGCACTGTTTTGCACAGTTTAGTCTTCAAGTCGTCAAGTAAACTCATTTTGTTAAATTTATTTCTGTATGTTATTGCCCATTTAATTTTTTTTCAAGTTTGCATGTCTCATTATCAGTGTTAGAAAATTCTTGATTTTTGTGTATTGATTTCAGAATTTGCAAAATTGTTGAAATTGTTTATTAGTGTGTTTTTTATTGGACTCTGATTTTTTATGTACGAGGTCATGCCATCTTGAATGAAGATAGTTTATATAAGTTCTCCCTTTTTAATTATAATAACTTCCATTTTTTTATTGCCTAATTGTCCTGCTTAGCATCTTCAGTATAATGTTATTAGGCGAGAAGAGATATCCCTGTCTTGCCCCAACCTTAGGAGGAAAAGATTCCGTCCATCACCATTGAGTATAATGTTAATGGTGAAATAAAACTGAACCTCTCTAGATTTTTCAACTCACTTTACTCTCCAGTAAAACTGTTCTCATTCTATCTCACTTTTCTGACATTTTCTTATTCACTTACATTCTAGATCTTGGTATTTTCTATGTTATCCCTCAGGTTTATGTTGAGTTGCCTATCGTAGGTTTCTATGCCATTGTCTACAGTGATTTACATATCTCTTACTCTCATTTCAATTTTTCCTAAGTCAATGATCCATATTAAACATAATGGTTGCTCAAGTTAAACAAAATACAGGAACACATTATCTATCTACCTAATTATGTATTATCTATCTATCTACTTATTTATCTATCTATCCATCTATTTATCATCATGCCCCTTTTCACTCCCTGAATATTCTTACTGATGACTTTGACATCTTTTAAATTTAACTATAATCTATATTGTAATTTTATCACTCAATAGTATTCACTAACCTTCCCTTATCCAATTATTTGGTGCTTGATTGATCAAAACAAACTTTACTTCGATTAAAGTTATCTATATATAATACATATCTCAGCAATTTGTCTCCTTGTATGGCCACATTCTCTTACTACATAAAATGACTTTTGAGGTCATTTAAAATATAACACCTGCTCACCTTTCAACAGACACATTTCCTGGTATTCTGTTATGTATCCTTGTCTTAAATTTATTTGGTTAAAAAGCAAATAAATTTACCCCATAAAAATTATTATTCACTAAATGAATTAATAAAATATTAATATAATCAACCCCAATCTTGAAGAGAAAATGAACAAAGATTACTTCAGGGAATGTTAAACAACTAACAAATGTTGGTTGAAACAAAAAAACAAAATGGTTTTGAATCCTTCAATCCATTAGTTAATTGTTTACTTTGATTAATTTAAGTGTTTACGTCAGTGGCAAGATGAGGAGACCTCGGTTCTTGTCTTCTTGAAGGAGAGATTTCAATCAAGAAACAAAATGAAGCATAGTAATAAAAGATTTATTGGCTGCAGCAAAAACACACTTAGGACAGTGAAATGAGGAAGGGCATAGAAGAAGCAACAGGAGAGCCTAGGCTGGGCTGCTTTGGTTCACTGGGAACTCAGAGGAAAGGGGTCCTTGGGGACAGTTTCAGGGGGTTAGCCCATGTCGAGCTGCCACTGCTCATTGCTCCCCTTATTGCAAGTCTTCTGGGTCCCTTAAAAGAAGAAAGAGGGGAAGGGAATGGCACTGGCACATTTCTCTGGGGGAGACTACACACTCGGTCCTTCCTCCTGAGCATATTTATCTCTCTCTTGCAGGTGGGAATCTTAGGGGAGGGTCTTATGGGAGGTTCTTAACAGAATATTTATTAGCTTTCCAAGTGTCCAGTGATTGGTCAATGACAGGACAGGTGGTCATTATTCAATGCAACTGGTCCTGAGGCAGCCATGGCATCACTTGTCTGATTTTGTTACTCTTCTGGGCCTGGAGCTAAAATACAAGTGAGGCCCAAAGTGACCCTTAGAAAAGAAAAGGTGAAGGGGTCTAAACCAAACTATATGACTAGCAATATGAAAAGTCAGGGGGTCCAAACCACATGACCAGAGATATGCTAGGGGAGGATAGGTTACCCTGGGGTCAAGGTTCTTATTTTCCCAGTTTTGCTGCTTGGTAGGCATCTGGGGCTTTTTACCATGGTGAGTTTCTGTACCTGGCCCATCGTTTTTGCTCTGCTTATGTCTATCTAACTACCTATAACATTTATGTTTATGCAATACAAAAATAGTGTTATTTCTTTGCTTAGGGACTTTGATAAAAGGATGGAGTCCTATAAGCAAACAATCATGAAACATTTAGTGCTTAATTTTGAATGGAAATGATAAAAAAAAAAAAAATCAGACCATAAGGGAATTTCATCTGAATTTTTTAAAACAAAACCCCGAAACATCCAAGACTTGGCCAAGAAATAGAAGTTTAAAGTGAAGAAAACTGGGTGATCAATCAGCCCTAAATTTGTCTTACTGATCTTTCTCAACTTTTTTTTTTGCCTTTAAATTACTCCTTTAAACCATCACTTTTCTGATTGCTATTAAATTCCTTATTTTTTGTTCTCTAATGCTCAGTTAATTATGTTAAGGAAAATTGTTTAACTAAAGTAGAGCATATAACTAAAATGCTTTGCTTAATATGTTAAGTAAAGTGGTTTTACTAAAATGGGATAGTTTAAAACTTCAATGTGAAAAAGAGAAACTGTAGACATTAAAATAAATATAAGAAAAGTTTCCTTAATTTCTGAAATTGTGTCCTCTCTTTCTGCTTCTAGATATTTGTCTAGTGTTTGTAGATGGTATGCTATTTTAGTAACAAGATACTTTGAGTTATCTACACTATAGTCTTAGAGTTCATAAAGTCTGTTACAAGTTTTCCCTAGTGCCTTCCTCCTAGATTCTCTTCATGTAAACATAATTATGAAAATATTTTTTTCTGTATCCCCATGTTTTTTGGCAAGTCTAATTCACATAAATGATAAGCCAGAGTTCAAATCTTATAAGGCCTCATATTTTTGCCTAACTCAATCACTAGGATTTGGATGGATGACATCATACCCAGAATCTACATTTTGAGATATCTATGGTGAATTTAAGAAAGTTAGTCACTTTCATTCTCTGTTGCTCACCATTTTTGGGGATGATTTATATAATGGTTAACTTTGTCCTTCAGAGGAAATAAACACAGAGATGGGTTCTTATACCTTCAGGGTCATAGATAAAACCATACCACATATCAATGTATGATTGCATCATTAAGCTAATAAAAATTCACACCTTTAGTAATGGGAGTCACTGGAAGGTATTTTGTTTTGTTTTATTTTTTATTGTTGTTTTATGCAGAAAATCTAATAATATAAATAGCTAAAAACCAATGAGAATATAGAGAATGGAAGGTAGAGGAAAGTTACTTTCTGTGTAAATTAAATGGTTGATCACCTATTTAAGAGATGACAAAGAAAATATCCTGGAAAGTATTCTTTGATACCTAGTTTTGCTTATATTATCTGATTCTATTTTTATATATAAAATTGTATTTTTCAATATTGAACTCATGAAGTAGTGATAAACACTAAAATATTTAAGTAACTTTAATTTTCATGTGGATTTATTTTTAGGTACTTAAAGGCATATCTAAGTATATAGAATTGCATATTGTAGTTGAAAAAAAATTGGTAAGTATATTCTAATTTATTCGCCTTACGTCAATTGATGTTAGTAATTATTTGTTTCTTCAAATAATCTCTCTTATTTTTCTGGGACTCTCATAATTCATATATTGTTTCCACCTAATGGTATTTCACAAGTCCCTCTTTTTTTATTTCTGGTTCTTAGAATCTATGATTTCATTTGTCTTCTCCTCAAGTTGGTTGACTCATTGTCCTGCCTCTTCAAATCTGTTGTTGAAGCTTTTTAGTGAATTTTCAACTCAATTATTGTATTTTATAGCTCCAGAATTTATTTGGTTTAGTTTTATAATTTCTATATTTTCTTGACATTTTGTTTATATGGAATTTTTCTGATTTCCCTTAGTCTTTGTTTTTCTTTAGCTCTTTGAGTATACTTTAGACAGCTGTTTTAAAGACTCAGATAGAGCTGCATTTCCTCAAAGATGGTTTCTCCCAATATATTTTGTTCCTTTGAGCCACGGTTTTTGTTTGTTTGTGTCTTTGCCTCATTATATAAACTTAATGTTTGTGTTTCTCTGAAATATAGATTGAAACCTAATATAATGTGATGGTATTTGGAGGGTGTGGCCTTTGAGAGTGGCTTGAGGCTTCGAGATGAAGCCCTTATCAAGGAGATTAGGGACCTTATAAAAAAGACTCCAGGACTTCTGCCAAGATGATAAGATGGCCATTTATGAACCAAGAAGAGGCTTTTTCAGACACCAAATCTGCTGGAGTCTGTGTCTTAGACTTTACAGCTTCCAGAACTGAGAGAGATAAATATTTGTTGTTTAAGCACCTCGTCTATAAAATTTGTATTATATAGTACCTCAGACTGACTAAGGAATCTTGTGATTTTTTGTTGAAAACTGGGCATTTGAAAAAAAATAAACACCTCTTGCAGTTTATGCAGATTGATTCTGTTCCAGGGCAGTCCTCCAGTGATTAGTCGGGCTTGCTCTCAATTTACAGGTCAGCTGAGGTGGAAGTTTAGGATGTTCTAGGTCTTTTCTGAGCATATGTCTTGAGGAACTTTCTTAATTTTACAGGGCTGCTTTTAGATATCTCAATTTTCCAAAGAGTCTCACCTCAGTTTCTCCTCAAGACCTTAGAAGGCCTTGTTGTATATTATCACCTATAATCTCTTGTCTCAGGCATCTGACACTTTTACAAGCAGTGGTTACTCCTTTTTGCTGCCTGAAATCTGAGGGAGGTAAGACAGAAACCAACCTTTCAGGCAGCTGTTAGACAGGTTAGAACATTTCAAATAAGGTCTTCTCTGCAACCCTTGTTTAGAGGGAGGAAACTGGAAACTGGGCTGCAATCTCCTCCAGTTTAAACCATGAGACACTGAAGATGGAGTAGAGCAAAGGAAAGTAACAGCACCACAAATTTCCTGCCATTTTCAAGTTGACTTTCTCTTGCTTGGTTGCTGTAAACCCTTGACTGTTTTTCCAGAGGTCCCAAGAGTTTATTTCAGCCAGTTTCTGATTGTCTTTTGACATTTTCACTGAGGAACAAGGGCTTGGAGTTTTCTAGCCCACCACTTTGCTGATGTCACCTCCAACCCCCGCCCTGAATGATATGTTTAGTCTCTTGTTGTCATATTGTTATGAAAGCTACTTTAAAAGCTTTGTCAGCCACCCTGGCCTGTTTTGATTCAGCAGTTCAAGCGTCAGTCTGTGGTCCAGAGAGACCCTGGTTCAGTTCCCTCTAAGGGCTCCTACCTCGGTTGCAATTTGTCCCCAGCCCTGGTTGGGTTGGGTGGGTGGCAGCCACTCAGTGTGTCCCTTTCACATCGATGTTTCTCTTTCTCTCTCTCTCTCTCTCTCTCTCTCTCTCTCTATACCCCCCCTTTCCCCTCCCTCCCACTCTATCTGAACAACAACAACAACAAAAAATGGAAAAATGTCCTAGGGTGAGGATAAAAAAAAAATTAAAAGCTTTGTCAACTAATTCTAAAAGATTATTTACAGTGGTGTTGACAAGTATTGGTTGCTTTTTCTCACTCAGGTTGTAGTTTTTCTGAATCTTGGTGTGGCTAGTGATCTGGTATTGTGAACCTTCCTAGTTTGTTCTCCTTTTTCAAGGTTGCTGTGACTATTCGGGGTGTTCTTTGGTTCCATATGAACTTTTGAAGTATTTGTTCTAGTTTTGTGAAGTATGTCGTTGATATTTTGATGGGGATTGCATTGAATCTACAGATTGCTTTGGGTAGTATGGACATTTTAATGATGTTAATTCTTCCAATCCATGAACAAGGTATGTGCTTCCACTGTTTTATATCTTCCTCTGTATCTTTTTTTAATCTCCTGAAGTTTTTGCGAATTGGTCCTTTATTTCTTTGGTTAAGTTTATTCCTAGGTATCTTAATTTTTTTGCTACGATGGTAAATGGGATTATTTTTTTAGTTTCTCTTTCTGTGATTTCATCTTTGGTGTATAAGAATGCCGTTGATTTCTTGACGTTAATTTTGTATCATACTACTTTGCCAAATTTATTTATTAAGTCTCATAAATTTTTAATGGAGTCTTTGGGGTTTTCTATGTATAATATCATGTCATCTGTGAATAATGACAGTTTCACTTCCTCCTTTCCAATTTGGATCCCTTTTATTTTTTCTTCATGTTTGATTGCTGTGGCTAAGATTTCCAGTACTATGTTAAATCAGAGTGGCAAAAGTGTGCATTCTTGTCTTGTTCCTGTTCTTAAGGGAAATTATTTTAGTTTTTGCCCATTGAGTATGATGTTGGCTTTAGGTCTTTATTATATGGCCTTTATTATGTCGAGATATAATCCCTCTATTCTCAGATTGCTGAGCATTTTTATTGGAAATGGGTGCTGGATTTTGTCAAATGCTTTCTCAGCGTCTATTGATATGATCATAATGACATTTATCTTTTATTTTGTTCGTGTGGTGTATCACATGTATTGATTTGAGAATATTGTACTAGCCATGCATCCCTGGGATGAATCCCACATGATCATGGTGAATAATTTTTTTTGATGTATTGCTAGATTTGATTTGCTAGTATTTTGTTCACGATTTTGGCATCTATGTTCGTTAGGGATATTGGCCTGTAGTTTTCTTTCTTTGTAGCGTCTTTTTCAGGTTTTGGAATTAGAATTATGTTGGCCTCACAAAAATTCTTCCTGAATTTTTTGGAATAATTGAGGGGAATGGGTAGTAGTTCTTTGAATGTTCAATAAAATTCCCCCGTGAATTCGTCCTGGCTTGGGGTTTTGTTTGCTGGGAGAGCCTTGATTACATCTTCAATTTCTTTTGTTATTTGTCTGTTCAAGTTGCCTATCTCTTTCCAGTTCAGTTTTGGGAGACTATATGTTTCTATGAATTGGTCCATTTTGCTTAGATTGTCGAATTTGTTGCCGTATAATTGTTCATAATATTTGTTAACGATCCATTGTATTTCTGTGGTGTCAGTTATTATTTCTCCTCTTTCATTTCTGATTTTGTGTATTTGGGTTCTTTCTTTGTTTCTTGGTGAGTCTAGCTATGGGTCCATAAATCTTATTTATCTTTTCAAAGAACCAGCTATTTGTGTCATTGATCCTTTGAATTGTTTTTTTGGTCTCCATGTCATTTATTTCTGCTCTGATCTTTACTATTTCCTCCCTTCTACTTGCTCTGGGGTTTTCTTTTTGTTTGCTTTCTAGTTCTTTAAGTTGTGAGGTTAGATAGTCTATTAGAAATTTTTCTTGTTTCTTGAGGTAGGCCTGTAGTGCTATGAACTTCCCTCTCAGAACTGCTTTTGCTGCATGCCATAGATTTTGTGTTTTGTGTTCATTTTCATTGGTTTTCAGGAAGTTTTTAATTTCTTCCCTGATCTCCATAGTAAACCATTCATTGTTCAATAACTTGCTATTTAGCCTCCATGTGTTCAAATGTCTTTGCATGTTCTTGTTGCAATTGATTTCTAGTTTCATGCCATTGTGATCTGAGAAGATGCTTGATATGATTTCAGTCTTCTTAAACTTGTAGAGACTTAGTTTGTGCCCTAACATGTGGTCTATCTTTGAGAATGTCCCATGTGCACTTGAAAAGAATGTGAATTCTGCAGTTTTGGGGTGTGATTCTCTGCAGATATCTATTAAATCCATTTGGTCTAGTGCTTCATTTAGCGTCTGTTTTTTTGCTAATTTTTTGTCTAGAGGATCTATCCAGTGATGTCAACGGGGTGTTGAAGTCCCATGCTATGATTGTATTGCTGTCGATTTCTCCTTTGAAGTCCTCCAGAAGATTTTAAATATATTTTGGTGCTCCTGTATTGGGTGGATATATGTTTACCAAGGTTATATCATCCTGTTGGATAGATCCTTTCAATATTATGTAGTGGCCTTCTTTGTCTCTAATTATAGCCTTCATTTTGAAATCTACTTTATCAGATATGAGTATTTCTACTCCAGCTTTTTTTTCCTTTCTGTTTGCTTGAATGGTTTTTTTTTCATCTGTTCACTTTCAACCTACGAGAGTCTTTCGTTGTGAGGTGGGTCTCTTGTAAACAACATATGTGTGAGTCATGCTTTCTTATCCAGTCAGCTACTCTGTGTCTTTTTATCAGAGCATTCAAACCATTCACATTTAAGGTGATAATTGATATGTATTTATTTATTGCCATTTTTGTTTAGTGTGGTTTTATTTTTCTTCCTACTTCTGCTAATTACAGCAGTCCTTTTAGCATATCTTGCAGTGCTGGTTTGGTGTTAATATATTCCCTTAACCTTTTTTTGTCTGGAAAGTTCTTTATTTTACCTTCTATTTTGAATGATAGCCTTGTTGGATAGAGAATTCTTGGATTGAGATCCCTGTTTTTCATGACCTTGATTACTTCATGCCACTTTCTTCTGGCCTGTAGTGTTTCTGTTGAGAAGTCAGCTGAAAGCATTATGGATTTTTTTTTTTTTTGTAGGTAACCTGTTGCTTATCTCTTGCTGCTTTTAGGATTCTCTCTTTGTCTTTAATTTTGGGCATTTTAATTACTATGTGTGTTGGTGTGGGCCTGTTTGGGTTCTTCTTACTTGGGGCTCTTTGTGCTTCTTGAACTTGAATGCCTTCTTCCTTCACCAAGTTAGGAAAGTTTTCTGGCACTGTTTCTTCAAATATATTCTCTAACCCTTGCCCATTTTCTCCCGCTTCAGGGACTCCTGTGATGCAAACGTTATTACGTTTCCAGTTGTCCCACAGATCTCTTCAGCTATCTTCCTGTTTTTTATTTGTTTTTGTTTTTTTCCTTTTGGTTTTCTGATTGGTTGATTTTTTCTACCCTGTCTTCTAATTCATCAATCTGGTCCTCAGCTTCCTTTCCTCTGCTGGTTAGTCCTTCCAATGTGTTCTTTATTTCTGCTATGTCATTCTTCATTTCCATTTGGTTGGTTTTCAATGTTTCTATATCTTTAATCATGGTGCTGATGTCCTTACTCATGCATTTGAGCTTCCTCAAGATTATTGCTCTGAACACTATCTCTGATAATTTGCTTAACTGCATTTCATTGATCTCATCTTCGATAGAGTTCTCTTGTTCTTTCATTTGGGATTTGTTTCTTTGTTTCACCATTTTGGCTATCTCAGTGGGTTTTGGAGTCTGCCAAATTTTCCCTGTGGGTGTTGGTGTTCTGCTGTTTGTGGCTCCCTCTACTGGGTTTGGATGAGCCTGGGTGGGTCCACGTTAAACACCACTGTAGACTTGCAAGCCCAGGAAGAGTTCAGTTATCTTCTAGCTTTTCCCTGGAGGCTAGTAGTCTCAGTTACTCAGTGCCTTGGATTATAGCCCTGGTGTTCTGCCTAAGGATTTCCAGAGGGTAGGATAGATGCTGGTTTTCAATGAGCCTCAATTTGCATTTCTTTGCCTCACCTGGGAAAAGCTGAATCTTTGAGGGAGAGGCTGCTTCTTTTCCCCACAGCTCTGGGAAGGAGCACACTGACCACCATTCTTTGTGGCCACAACTCAGCAAAAACTCTGAGTGCCCTTCAAATCCTGGTTGTCCCCAGAGAGTTCCAACCCAGTCTGCCTTCCCTGTGCCATAGCCCCCAGGAGAGTGGTTGTGGCTATTTTAGCACTTTGTCCCAGCTTTCAGCACTATGGAGCAGGCTTGGTCTTTATTCCCAAGGGCATTGCTCACAGCTAAGACTGCTGCTATTCGTAGGCTCCCAGCCCGCCACCCTCTCGTGCCTCTGCAGATTCTACCAGTGTCCCTGGTTATATGGTCCTGTCCTGCTGCTTTTCTGTTGCTTATTTCTGAGGATTTGTCATTATTTCATTGTAATTTCCATTTGGTCCTGGGAGATCTTTTGTGTAGCTTCCATTTACTCTGCCTCCATTTTCATATCCTCTATGCCTATCTTGTGCTCAGCTGGGTTGCACAGGCCTCTCCGGTGCCCCCACACCCTGCAGGTCCTGCAGGTAACTGTATCGCAGAGTCCCTTTGGGACATGGCTCTATGCCTATGTTTTGGGTTACTGGGTCGCACAGGGGCCTCTCTGGTGCTTCAGCACTCTGCAGGTCCCATGCTTAACTGGATGGCACAGTTTCTGCTGGGTGGCACAGGCCCCTCTGGTGCTTCAGCACTCTGCAGGTCCCATGCTTAACTGGATGGCACAGTTTCTGCTGGGTGGCACAGGCCCCTCTGGTGCTTCAGCACCCCATAGGTCCCATGCTTAACTGGATGGCACAATTTCTGTTGGGTCGCACAGGCCTCTCTGGTGCTTCAGCACTCTGCAGGTCCCATGCTTAACTGGATTGCACAGTCCCTGCTGGGTCACACAGGCCTCTCTGGTGCCCCCGCACCCTGTAGGTACCGTGGGCAGGCAGCTGGATTGTAACAGTCCTTCTCAGACTCCGACTTCCCACCGATCTTGTGAGCTGCTGGACTGCACAGGCCTCTATGGAGCCCCAGGTCCCACCGCTGGTGGCTAGGGAGTGCTGCTGCCCGGGGAGTGCTGCTTCCCTGTGGGGGTGGACTCCTGCTCAGCTTTTGTTGTAGTTTTTGGGGCTGGGTCTCAGCTGCTGGTCTGTGCTTCTGTTGCCTGGGGATAGATGTCTGCTCCCCAGCCTCTATTGTTGGGGATATATCTCGACTCTGATTGGGCTGCTACTGTGGGGGATGGTGCTGGGCTCCCAGCTGTCTGTGGCTTCTGCAACTGGCAACTTGGGAGCTCCACTACTGTGCACTGGTCTGTGTTGACACAGAGTGTCCACTGGTTTGATGGTGCCAGTTGCACTGGTGGCTCAGGTTGCTGAGCCCTAGCCGCTCCCACTGCCTCCTCCCAGGGAAGACCCGGGATCTTCCAAAATGGTGGGACCTTCCCATGGCGCAGGGAGAAGCTCCCTGAAGAGTAGCTTACCGTGGTAGCCAGCTGTTCCTGTCCACAACACAGGAACCTTCTGTTCAGTGTCTCTGCACTGCACAAGTTTGGTCATCCACCTTCAAGTCCACTCACACTCTCTCACACACTAGCTCACTCTCTCACATACTCACCCTCCTTCTAGTCCTGCCCGCAGCCATCTTCCCAAAAAGTCCCTAAATCTCCTCATAACTACATTTTTATCTAACCTCTAAATAGCAGATAATTGCACTGATGTCTAATCTAGTGGTTTTTAAACTTTGGTGTGAATAAAAATCACCTAGAGGACTTGGGAGAAAAAACAATAAACAGAGGCCAAAACCCTGGAACTTCAAAAAATCTAGGTGTCTGATACTTTATTGGCTTTCCAGATGAGCCTGACATATACCAAAATATAAGAATCAATGTTCTAAACTATTTAGAAAGCTCTCAATTCATTTTATAATGATAATACACTTTATAACACCTAATAAAGCTAGGACATATATTTCTTTTTAATATATAAATCAGACTGTATCAATCCCCTGATTAAAACTTGTGAATAGCTTTCTTTTTCTCTCTCTTTTATTATTTAGGATAATTGACATACAATGTTATATTTTCAGGTGTACAACATGATTTAATATTTGTATATATTGCAAAATACTCACCATAATAAATCTAGTTAACATTTGTCATCATGCACAGTCACAGAATTTTACTTTCCTATAATGAGAACATTTAAAATCTATTCTTTCAGCAACTTGCAAATATACAATACAGCATTGTTAACTATAGTTGCTGTACTGTTGATTACATCCTCTTGACTTAATAACTTTATAATTGAAAGCTTGTACCTTTTGATTTTCTCACCTATTTTGCCAAATCTTCACACTGTACCTCTGGCAACCACCAATTTATTCTCTGTATCTATGAGCTTGATTTAAAACTTTACATATAAATGAGGCCAAACACTTTGAAATATTTACTCTTAAATCTCTCAAACCATCTTGTCCTTTCACCTCCTCCTGAAGGTTCTATGACTCCTAGTTGACATGGGAATTTTGATAGAGATTGCATCACATCTATAGATTGCTTTGTGTAGTATAAACATTTTAACAATATTAATTCTTGAACATTAAATATATTTGCATTCATTTGTGTTTTTTCAATTCTTTCATCAATATCTTATAGTTTTCAGTTTACAGATCCTTAACTTCCATGGTTAAATTTATTCCTAGGTATTTTATTCCTTTTGATGTCATTGTAAATGGGATTGTCTTCTTAATTCCTATTTCTGATATTTTTCTATTAACATATAAAAATGCAACATATTTTTGCATATTTATTTTATATCCTGCAACTTTACTGTCTTGTTTATTTGTTCTAACAGTTTTTTTGATGAAGACTTCGGGGCTTCCTGTATTATATCATGACATCTACAAATAATGACAGTTTTACCTCTTTCTTTCCAATTTGGATGCATCTTATTTATTTTTCTTACTTAATTTCTCTGGCTAAGTTTTCAGTTCTATGCTGTATAAAAGTGGTGAGACTGGGCATCCTTGTATTGTTCCTGATTTTGCAGGGGAAAAGTTTTCAACTTTTCCATTGGTTATGATTTTGGCCACGGGCTTGTCATATATAGTCTTTATTATGTTGAGGTATGTTCCTTCTATACATATTTTGTTGAGAGTTTTTATTATGAAAAGATGTTGAATTTTACCAAATGCTTTTTATTATGTATCATTGAAATGATTATATGACTTTTTTCCTTCATTTTGTAGTGTATCACATTAACTGATTTGTGAATGTTTAATCATCTTTGCATCTATGGAATCAATTCCACTTGCTTATGGTATATGATCCTTTTAAGATGTTGCCTTGTCATCGGCCTGCGGTCCAGAGAGACCCGGTTTTGGTTCCCGCTAAGGGAGCGTACCTTGGTTACAGTTTGTCCCCGGCCCTGGTTGGTCGTGCGGATGGCAGCCACTCAATTTTTCCCTTTCACGTGGATGTTTCTCTTTCCCTCTTCTTCTCTCTCCCTCCCACTCTGAACAAAAAAATGGAAAAATGTCCTAGGATGAGGATTAAAAAAAAAAAAAGATATTGGCTTGTAATCCTTTTTTGTAGTGCTTTGGTCTGGTTTTGGGATCAGGGTAATGCCTGCCTTGTAAAATGACTTTGGAAGGTCCCTCCTCTTCTAGTTTTGGTAGTTTGTAGTGTCTTTTTGTACTTTTTAATATATCCCATTTCTCACACTGACAATATATCATATTGTTTCTATAAAATTTAATATTTAAAAACTAATAATTAGCTTAAACATTTTAAACTCACTATATTAAAACTTAAATGAAATGACAATCATTAAATATTAAGCAATATATAATTAGATCTAAAATGTGTGATTATCTTTTTCAGTACAATCATATGGGTTCCGATATGACTGTTGTCACTCAAAAAATATTCCAGTTAATTGGATTGACTAATGCTGTAAGTGTTTGCCTTTTAGTACTTTTGCATTTGCTTGTGTTACTTTAAAAAATGTCCATAGTTTTTTTATGACACTGCCTGAATGCAAATCTGGTGTGAATAGGGGAAATTGTACAACCATTTTAAGTTTCAGTTTTCTAACTGTTTAATAGAAATAATAAAACTTGTGTATACCTAATTAGGTTATTGGAAGGGTTAAATTAAATATAGCATTTGACATGGGGCTTGCTTAAGTACAGATTTTTCACATGCTAATTATAACTTGTTTTACTAGTAATATATATTATTTATATAATAAGATTCAAAACAGACTTACAGTTCAATTGATTAATATTTGTTATCAGTATAGTGTTTATTTTCACACTTATTTCCAAATCTATTTAGACCATGATATTTGAATATATTTTCTTTATGTGTTCTATTTTAGATTTTTACTTCATTTAATATTACAATAATTCTATCTTCATTGGAGTTTTGGATATATGAAAATAAAATTCCAGTAACTGGAAATGTTAATGAATTATTACACAGATTTTTAAAATGGAAAAGATCTTACCTTGTTTTGCGTCCACATGATATGGCATTTTTACTGGTGTAAGCATATCTTGACATTACTAAATCTTATACAAAGAAAACATATCCATATTTGACCTAATTTCTGACAGTTGACAGGTCTTTTGAGAAAAAAAATCTTGTGCCATTTTTCTTACATATGACATCATGTGAATATTACTTTTCAAAATATGAGTTTTATAGAATTATTGATATCCTTCTATTTATTGGTTTGTATTTAAAATTCACTCCAATCTTGTTACCATATGACTTCTTACCATAGAGTATAGTGTCCCTAACTATACATAAAATATTAATAATATCTATCTGAAGAAATGTACCTGAATTTATGAATATAGAATTTGGGCTTTTTTAAAGCTTTATTTCCATAAAATAAAAACAGAAATAACAAGGAAATGGAAACACTGTTGTATACTAAAACATCTCTGACATACTACATTCACGTCATACTTCCTTTTAAAAAGTTAAAACTCTCTTTCTATTTAATAAGCTCCTTGTTTTTCTTTTATCAATGCTCAGAACTTATATGTTTTTATATTAAATCAAATCATACGTATATTTAAAAATCATAATTGTTTATATTATTTTCTGCCCTGCAAATATGCCATAACTTTGCATGACTCTGGCAAGCTAATTCTCTGATTTAGAGGAAAGAAACTTCAGTCCATAGGTGACTTCCTATTTATCAACTGCACTGACTAATTTTTAATTTTAAGAAAAAATGTTAAATTTTCTTATTTTGATATAATGAATGCTTCACAAAACAGAATCTTCATTTTTAATTTATTTTTCTTTTCAAAAAACTTTTTAAAATTTATTTTAGAGAGAGGGGAAGGGATAGAGAGATAGAAACATCGATGAGAGAGAACATCAATTGGCTGCATCCTGCATGCCCCCAACTGGGGATTTGGCCCACAACCTGGAATCAAGCTGGTGACCTCTTGGTGCACGGGTCGACGCTCATCCACTGACCACACTGGCCAGACAAGAATCCTCGTTTTTTTTAAAAAGTTCCGTATGCTATTACACTTTATAATATTTGTTTTAAAATTTATTTTATTGTTTTTAAAAGAAAGAGACACATTTAGTCACTTCCTATGCTTTGTTACTTTAATGTTACATGGACAGATCAATGAATATATTTTATAAATATGCAAAAATTATATATTACTCAAATTCAATATTAATTGTGTTTAGTTTAACAAAATTATGTGATTTTTTTTTTTTCTAAACTTAAGTTACAGAGAAAACTCAGATTATGTTGGTGCAACCTTTCAAGGAAAGATGTGCAATAGACAATATGGAGGAAGTATTGCCCTGGTTGGTATAATCTGCTTGGCTAAGATAAATAAATAAAATGCTATTTAGATCATATATGGTTAAATATTTTCTTAACTATGTCTAAGTATATTAATATTGGCATAATGAATCTATTAATCTTTGTCCCTGCTGCTGAGAGGAATGTTTGAACTATAGCAAGTCCTCATTGAACTTAATATACAGTTTTTGCCTTTCCTCTCATAAACTCAAAATATCCTTTTTAGAAAGTTAATGTAGTGATCTATTTTAGTCTTATAAGACGCTCATAAATTTTCATGTGCTCAATATTAAATCATTAATTGATTTTAAGTTCAAGCTTAGATTTTGAACATTTTCTTAATTAGAGCTAACATAATTATGAACCAGATTAAAATAAAAAATTTGAAATTATCAATTGCCTTAAAATGCTTTGTGGGGCACAGGTGAAGGATAACAGCATCAAATGCCCTAACTGGCATTACTTATCTTAGTAGAAGATCTTGGTGTATTTAAAATCGGTATATTTTTGCTCCTTCTTCATAATGCTATGATTATTCTGACATGTAGGACTTGCTTTTTTATTTTTTGTGTGTTTGTACAATATCTGCTGAAATTTCAAGGAGGCAATGCATAATACCCTTATTTCAGTGAACAAGTAAAGCTAAGTGAAGATATGTAAAGATGAATCAGTCAAATAGAGACAGGAATATCAACTTTAAAATTTATATACGACAGTTTAGAAAATGTGACATGTTTATGGGCAAGCCATTATCTAGTCTCAAAAGCTGGAATTTGGCTGATTTACCCAGTCACATGCAACACTACATATCATAAGATTCTCATGTGAAGCAGCACCTTTATTGATTAACAAAACGTAGAACAAAACTCATTCTCTCTGCAAGAAGGTTAGCTACCAAGAGGGGGAAAAAATGCCATAGTTTACTGGAATGTGTGCCTTATGGGCAGAGGGCAGTGGTCTCTGCAGTGAAAGAAGCAATCAGAGAACGGTTTTCTAATATTCTTCTTTTTTAATTTTTAGAGAGGATGGGAAAGAGATGGAAATATAGATGTGAGAAACATACATCGGCTGCCTCCTGCACGCCCCCTACTGGAAATCAAACCCACAATCCCTGCCTGTGCCCTGACCGCGTGGGCCTCTCAGTCCATGGGACGATGCTCAATCCATTGAGCCACACTGATTGGGCTCTTCTTTCTTATTCTCCACGTTTCATTGGGATAATCATTGCCTGACCATTTGTTGGAAAAAGCAGCAGCAGCGCATATCACTGGAGTAAGATGTGAAAGTAAATAGTTAATGCTCTGTCTTCTGCTGTTAAACACTCACCACTCTTCCTACCTAATCCCTCAGTGGTGCCTCTGTTATTAAATCAGGGGATCATATTTCTATGGACTCTCTTATCATCATTGGTATTTTTTTCTGTTCTTCCACCAACAACACGTTTTCTTAATAAAAATAGGTGTTTTTTTTTTTTTTTTAAATAATCCTCACCAGAGAATATTTTTTCATCTATTTTAAGACCGGGGTGGGGAGGGGGGAGGGGCGGGGCTTGATTGCCTCCTGCAGGACCCTGGCCAGGGCCAGGGACCGAACCAAAATTGAGGTACCGGCCCTTGACTGGAATCGAACCCACGACTCTTCAGTCTGCGGGCTGACACTCTAACTTCTGAGCTACACCGGCCAGGGCAATAACAATAGTTTTATATTGAATCATCAAAAATGATAGTGTAAACCCTATTACTACTTCTTCAGACTGATTTAGGTATTCTGAGTTCTCTGCATTTCCATTTTAACATCAGCTTGTCAATTTGATTAATTTTGAACTGAATCTTTCGGCCAGTTTGAGGGACATTGACATCTTACTAATACTGACTCCTCCTGTCCACGAAATGAATAAACATGTCTGGAATTTTCACATAATGTAAGCAATAAAAAAAATAGTGTTATACACTCAACATTGATAGATCTCAAAACTGTATGTTGAGCAAAATATACCAAAATCAAAAGAATATTTATTATGCTATCTTAATGTGTAGGTAAAGATATACCATATTGTTAAAAGTAAGAATAGAAGTTAACAAATTATGGGGAGGTAATGGCTGAAAACTTGCCGGAGAGAACTTCCTGAGTGATAAAAATATCCAATATTTTGCACAGTGTAGTAGTTTTGCAGATATGTGTCACACATACTTCACAAATATGTGTGTGTGTATATATATACACACAAATGTATGCATACATATGATATTATAAATGATATATAAGAATGTGTATATATGTGTAAATAAATATTCTATACACACATATATGTATATGCATATATAATAACTACATCAAGGCACATAAGATTTGTGCACTTCATTATTTAAAAGGCATAGAAATATCACACAAATAAAATGTATTAATAATTTCAAAAGGCAATAATCAAAACAAAATATTTTAATTTCAACTATTAAAAATAAAAATTATCATATTGTTTTCTGTTTATAAGTTTCCAACCCATATATAATGCTACAGAAATTTTAACCCTAAAGAGTAAGAAAAAGAACCAAATATATCACCAAATTTGATGTATCAATAGTTTAAAGCAGTAAAATGTTCTTCAGGTGAAATACATATTAATTTTAAGTGATTTATTATTTAGAATGAAATAAAATTTAATTAGCATAATATAATAAATCTAAACTCATATATTCCAAACTAAGATGCACAAAGAAAACACTGAAGAGCTAAAAGGAGTAATTGTACATCAAGAGGTCTCCCGTTTGATTCCTGTTTCAGGCCACATGCCAGGTTGTGGGCCCAATCTCCAGTAGGGGGCGTGCGGGAAGCAGCCAGTAGATGTTCTCTCTCATGGATGTTTCTATTTTTTTCTCCCTCTCCCTTCCTCTCTCTCAAAATCTATAAAAAGAAAAAGAAGTCTTAATAAATATCAGCTGCTATTATTATTATTTGACAGCTATTGTTCTAAGCAGATTCACCAAAAGAAACTTCTTTGCTTAGTTATAAATTTTTATACAAAATATTGAAAAATTCCAATGCTAAATAAAATTTTATTTTTTTCTTATTTTCAAAGCAGAGGTTCATAACAATATCCTATAGAAAATTCTCATACTCCAGTTTATGTCTTTTTCAAGTTTTTCATACTAGTCTGTTATGGACTAAACTGTGTACTCCTAAAATTTATTTATTGAAGCCCTAACCCCCAATGTGACTGTATATTGGAAGGGCCTTTACAGAGGTTATTAAAGCTAAAGGAGGTTATAATAGTGGGCCTCCAATAAGACTAATGTCCTTACAAAAGAGGAAAAGACACCAGAGATACCTATCTCTGTGCATACACAATAGAAGGCCAGGCGAGGACACTGAAAGCATAGCCTTCTACAACCTAGGCAGAGAGACCTCACCAGAAAGCAACCCTTTAGGCAACTTGATTTTCTCCAGACCTGTGAGAAAATCAATTTCCGCTATTTAAACCAACTGAGTCTGTGATATTTTGTACTGACAGACCTAGCTGACTAATAGAAGGCCAGTGTGAAACTGCCACAAAGGGAATGCAAAGGAACATCATCTCCAATACAAACCATGTCTTTGACCCTATCACACAATGAAAGGAAAGACCAGACTAGATGCACAAGTTGAAAGATAGAGAAGAAAAGAGCACTTGCACAGGGGAGTGCGGGGGACAATCTTTATACCAACGACCGAAGTAAAACTTTTTGGGTGTCGTTATTTCCATCTTACTGAGTTATCAAAGTTAGTAAAGAACAGGAGCAACAAAGAGAAAGAGAAACAATTATAAAGCTACATCAATTGAATGGTTAGCTACAATATCCTGAAAACAACAACAAAAATCTTAAATAACTACACTAGTAATATACTATCTTACTATTTTTTATGTTAGTATTTATAATATCCTATGATTTACATTATTAAAATTTAGCAGAATCAAATAGTTCCTCTCTTCCTTCCAGCCCCTTCTATTTTCTCCATTCTCTACCCTCTCCTTTTCTCTTTTTTCTCTTCCTTTTCCTCCTCCTCCTCCTTCTTCATCTTCTTATTTTTCTTTTCTTTTCTCTCCCTGTCTCTAAAAGTGGGTGGTACATTCAACTATGATCATTTGATAAAGGGGCCATTCATCAATGTGTATGCAAGATGTAGGGACTTTGCAGTATCTGAGAGCTAGTAATAAATCTATTTAATTTGTCGCCCAGGCTTGAAAGAAGGGACAGAGTCATTTTATTAGAGACATGGACAGAATGTAGAGACCTCCACTCAAGGATTCAGACCATCATAAATGCCCTGACAATGATGGTAATAAACACTTGCTTTTTCTCACCCTCTCTTCCCTCATTAGACCACAGCAAAACAGAGGGCAAAGGAACTTCTGATATAATCCCTTGGTGTCATCCTGGGCTGGAGAGCAGGGTGGAAAATGATGGAAAGTTGATTTAGAGAAGCAAACAGAATACACCAAAATGTACTCCCTGGAAACCTATCTTGAAGTATATTCATAAAAGTGTTCTTAGTTATATATGAAGATATGGTGTGAATCACAGGATTTTTCTTAAACTTCATATATTTTAATATGGTCAAAATGTGCTATATAGGCATCTTACATTTACAAAGAGAAAACGATAAAGACATTTTGGTTTCAAAAATAGTTTAAACAACAGTGGAAAGTTGACATTGTCATTATCAGTCATTATTACCATAATATAAATTAATTCAATGGGTTAATATATCATGTCTAAATAATCAAATTATAAATTAGCACAACCTGTTAATAATCTGATACTGTAGGTGTATTTCTTTAATGTTTTTGTTAGCACAAATGTGACTATGATTATTGTTATATATAATTATGTTATTGGAGCAATTTTTATCTTGTTTTGATGCCACCAAATGAACCATGCATTTACATTTTGGTAAAATTTTGGATTTCACTATTCATACTTTTTCATATTGATAATGATACCTGTAATAAATTAGGCCAATGTAGAAGGCACTTCTGTGGTTAATCTATTAGAAGGCTCCATTCCATTTTGTCATATGACTATTTTTAATAATTACATTATTCTTCCAGTAAATGAATTACCTCCTAAAATGTGAGTTTATATATGTATGTTTCTTTCCAGCACCCCAAAGCCCTAAATCTGGAATCACTTGCAGTTATTATAACTCAATTACTAAGCCTTAGTATGGGAATAGTTTACGATGACATTGAAAAATGCCAGTGCTCAGGAGCAGTCTGCATAATGAACCCAGAAGCGATGTAAGATGCTTTATTTTTATATGGCTTACACATATAGTTTATATGAAAATAAGTTTGGTATATTTAAAGCCCAAGCTGTTAAAATAATTAAAAATGGTTGAGCATAACCTGTGACCAATAACCCCCAGATCAAAATACATAACCCAAGTCCCAAATATCTATTTCAATATTTTCTAATGTCACACTTGCTTTGTCATATGTAATCTATTCTTACATTTATTGCATGATTTTATAATTTAAGGCTGGTTAAGATAAGACAAATACTGGCTTGTGATCACTATACAAGAATGATTTATTAGTATGGTCTGGTCTGCATAAATCTCCTTCATTCTGACATGGCTCAGCCTGAGATCTTGGCATCTGCTGACTTCATAGATTATGTTATTCAGCTTTTACTTTGTTATCAGAGGAGGCCTTTTACAGTATCCTTATCATGCTTTAAAACCTAGTGAATTTGCTATTATCATCATTATTCTTAAAGTACACTATGAGATTTTATAAAATTAGGAGCAGACAGTCAGGGATTAGGAAATCAATTATCCATTCAGTGACTGGAGCCAGCCTTTTATCTTTCTGATAAACAATTCTGGAGGCATTTTCTGCTTCTCAGATGTCTTAGAAAATCAAATCCAATTATCTACAACAGCAAACTTATAATATCTCACTCTCTCTCTCCCCTCTCTCCTGCTTCCATAACCATTTCCTGAAAGTACTTGTATTCAAATTTTTATTTCAGGCTCTGATTTGGGAGGAACCCATATTAAATAGTTATCCCAGAAATGACTATAGTAAACACACTATTGTGGAATGATTGTTGAACTAGATTAATAAATGATCTGATGGCAACAAGGACACCTTTGGCAGGAGATGATGTACAGAGAGGGCACTGCAACAGGTGCAGGACGTGATGCAGGATGCCTTGTCCTTTGTTACTTATGACCATTAAGATATGATAAAACTAAAGATATTCTGCCTGTCTGTCATGGTGCAGTGGTTGAGCATCAACCCATCCACCAGGAGGTCGCCAGTTCAATTCCCACTCAGGGCACATGCCCAGGTTGTGGGCCTGATCCCCAGTAGGGGGCATGCAGGAGGCTGCCAATTGATATTCTCTCTCATTGATGTCTCTCTCCGTCTCCCTTCATCTCTTTCTCTAATATCAAAAAAATATTTTTTTTTAACTAAAGATATTCCTTATAAGTTAGCTTTAATGTGGAATCTCTGACAAGGATCAAAGATTTATAGGGCAGACCCCTGGAGTACTGTTTCAGCTCCTGGTAGGCTACTGGACCCTTGTTGAGTTGAGCATGCATCTGGGAAACACCAAGTTACTATGTTACTAAAGTTTAATATTTTCATCATAGTTTGTGTACTTTCAGATCCACAGAACTATAAGATCAAATAGACATATTAATCTATCTGATGACCAAAATGGTAAATTCGGGAACAAGCTAAAAAAAATCCAGATAGTGCAAGTAAATAATACAGCCAGGGATCTCAAATCCCTATGGCACCTGCCTCTATTGCACCAATGTTTTTTAATCACTTCACACCAATGGCCAGATGATGGTTCCCTAAAACTCACTACTAGAGAAAGAAAAAAGCTGTCTTGTTTTAAGAACATGTCATCTCAATATGTTAGTTAGAAGAAAAAAATAAATCACTTTTCCATATTATTCTCCATTTAGAATAAGACCTACAGACAATGGCAAATGGTAAAAGTCCCAGCATGCATATTTGCAAACTATTCTTTTCTATCTTCTGTGAGAGAAATGCTAGAGATTGGGATCTACTTAGCCTGAGCAGTGGCAAATATCTTGGGTATTTGGGCGAGGGTTTAGAATCTACAAGACTGGATATTTAAAGACAAGAAAGTGTGGGGAAGAGGGATGCGAATTGATTTAAAGTGGGCACAAAGTATGAAGATCTCTATATCTTAAGTTCACATTCCCGCAAAAAGTATTTCCTTCACAGGAAGCATTTTAATGACCTGGTCAACATTTTGAAATCCACAAATATTGATTAGATTCTCCCTTAGGCTATCCGTAAAACATCCCTTAGAATGAAAGTAGCTACTCCCTTCACAGGACCAACCTTCAACTACTTGATTGGATCACCATTCCTGGCCATCTAAGGACAATTCCACTAAATATTCTGTACACTTCTTTGTGGTCCCAACAGAATAGAGCCATTTTCGCCATCTCAATAAAACATACATAGGGTTGATTTTTCCTTATTCTCTCTCTCTCTCTCTCTCTCTCTCTCTTTTTTTAATCTCTACTCCTTTAACCTTTCTTCCTAGGATCACATTCACAAATTTCCTGCAATAAAGTTCGTGCCTTGCTTTTTTTGTTTTGTTTGTGTGTGTGTGTGTGTGTGTGTGTATTTTTCTGGTTAATTTAAACAAAGACAAATGACATTTTATGGAGCTTATATTAATAATACTGAGCACTGCCTATTAAATTTTTATTTATCTTTTATTATGTTATAGTTTTTTTTACAATGATGATGATTATGTTGCTTGTGATACTGAATGTAACAATGATAATAGCTATAATGGTGAAGAAATGATAGGAAGGATTAAAAGATTTTACATATTAATAGCTCTTTGAATCTTCCACTGCTTTTAAATATTGTCAAGTTATTCCTTATTCAATTTTGAAAGTAGTTTATTTTGTTAGGATGTCTGAATTAGTCTCATCATGATTAGAACCCTTCAAAATGCAGTGTTTCCTCACTATTTTTTGGAGACATTATTAACTGTAAATATATTGACTTATATTGTTCTAACTGTGCCTATTTATGTGACAATGAAATTTCCAGTTGTTTGTGGCAAATGTATAGAAATTTTATATTGATAATTTTATATCGAAATTATATCCTGCAGCTTTGTTAAATTAACTTATTAATTCTGGGACCTTTAATTTATCTTTGTTAGAATTTTGTACATATACAATCATATATAGTACATATAGTTTTACATTATCCTATTTAGTCTTTTAAAATCTGTATTTTTTTGCCTGCTCCTGTGTTTAGGGTCTCTAGTACAATGTAAAATAGAACTGGGGTGTGTGGCTGTTGCTGTACTTCTGACTTAGAGACAAAAATCTTTGCTCTTTCGCAATTAAATATGTTAGGTAAAGGTTTATCATAGAGGGTTTTTAATTCAGATTGAGAATGTTCTTTTTTATTTCTTGTTTGACAAAGTTTTCATCATAATAGATTCTTCAGGTGTTGAGATGATAATGTGGTTTTATTTTTCTACTTTTTCTGTTGATATATTAAAACACTTATTGATTGTTTTCCGTTGTTTAAATAATTTTGTTTTTCCAGGATATACCGTGTTTGGGCATGATGCATTATTCTTCTTCTATTTTCACTGTTTTTGTATTTGTCTTATTTGTTGCTGTATATTTTCCCTAACAGCTGACTCCATATATACAAGGAATATTGATCTTTCGTTGTTTTATCTTGTAGTTCCTTTAACTGGTTTTATTATCAGGGTAACATTGGCTTCATAAAATATTTTAAAGCTAATTTTGGAAAACTAGTAATAATTTTAAATTATTTGATAGAATTCACCAATGCCTTCTTTTTTAGTGGAGGTATTTAATAATTAATATTTAAGCTATATGGATATAAAGATTTCTGATAATTTTGGTTTTCTAACATTTTTATTGAAATTGATTAATTTTTCATAAATTTTTAAAATAATTTTTATTTATTTTCCTTTTGAAATCACTGAGATCTCTAGTGATAATGACCTCTTTTATCTTTGGTATAGATATATAGTATACCAAAGTATACTTACTTTGGTATAGTAATTTGTGTTTTCTCTTTCACTGTCAATCACTCTAATGGGTTTTGTCAAATTAATTGATTTTTTTAAAGACCTTATTTTAATTTTTTAATTAATTTATTTTTGTTATAGATGTTTGTCCTTTTCCCCTCCAGACACCCTCCTCCCACCACCTCTCCCAAGCATTGTTGTCTATGTCCTTTGGTTACGCAAATATGCATATAAGTTCTTTGGTTTATCTTTCCCTGCCCTCCCTTGCTCATCTTCTGAAGCTTCTCAGTCTGAACCATACTCCTTTCTATGTCTCTGGGTCTATATTGCTCATATTCTTTTTTTTTCCATTATATTCCACAAATAAGGGAGATTATGTACTATTTCTCTTTCTCTGACTGGCTTATTTCACTTAGCATAATACTCTCTCGATGCCTCCGTGTAGTCTCAAATGATTAGAGATTTTTCTTTCTTACAGTTGCATAGTGTTCCATTGTGTATATGTATCACATATTTTTTTATCCACTCATTTATTGAGGGACACTTGGGCTGTTTCCAGATCTTAGCAATTGTACATAGTGCTGCTTTGAACATAGGGATACATGTATTCTTTCTGATTGATGCTTCAGGCTTCTCAGGATATATTCCTATAAGAGGGATCACTGGGTCAAATGGCAGATCAATTTTTAATTTTTGAGGAAACATCATATTGTTTTCCATAGTGGTTGCACCAGTCTGCATTCCCACCAGCAGTCTACTAGAGTCCAATTTTCACCCTTGCCAGCACTTGTTGTTTGATGATTTGTTGATGGCAGCTATTTTGACAGGTGTGAGGTGATGCCTCACAGTCGTTTTAATTTGCATCTCTCTGATGATTTGTGATGAGCATTTGTTCATATGTCTCTTGGCCATTTGTATGTCCTTTTTGGAGAGGTCCTTTGCTGATTTTTTAACTGGACTCTTTGCCTTCCTTTTGTTGAGTTGTATGAGTACTTTATATATTTTGGAAATTAGTCCCTTAAGTGATGTATCATTGGCAAGTATGCTTTCCCATATAGTGGGTTGCCTTTCCATTTTGATGGTTGTTTCTGTTGCTGTGCAGAAGCTTTTTAGTTTGATGTAATCCCATGTGTTCATTTCTTCCTTTGTTTCTCTGTTGCCTTAGGTGATGTATCAGTGAAAATTCTGCTCCGTATGATGTCTGAAATTTTGTTGCCTACATTTTCTTCTAGAATTTTTTATGGATTTATGGGTCACATTTAAGTCTTTTATCCATTTTGAGTCTATTTTTGTGTATGGTGTAAGTTGATGGTGTAATTTAATTTTTTGCATGTAGCTGTCCAATTTTCCCAATACCATTTATTAAAGAGGCTGTCTTTACTCTGCTGCAAGTTCTTGCCAACTTTGTCAAATATTAATTGAGCATAGTGTCTTGGGTCCATTTCTGGGTTCTCTATTCTGTTCCACTGGTCTATATGTCTGTTCTTGTGTCAGTAGCAGGCTGTTTTGATTACAGTGGCTTTGTAGTATAACCTGATATCCGGTATTGTTGTCCCTTCTACTTTGTTCTTCTTTTCAAGATCAGTGTGGCTATTTGGGGTCTTTTTGGGTTCTATATAAGCATTGGAAGATTTGTTCTAGTTTTAGGAAATATGACATTGGTATTTTGATGGGAATTGCATTGAATCTATAGATTGCTTTGGGTAGTATGGACATTTTAATGATGTTAATTCTTTCAATCCATGAACAAGGTATATGCTTCTATTTTTTTATATCTTTCTCTATTTCTTTTTTCAATGTCCTGTAATTTTCTGCATATAGGTCCTTTACTTCTTTGGTTAAGTTTATTCCTAGGTATCTTAATTTTTTTGCCACAATGGTAAATGAAATTGTTTTTATAGTTTCTCTTTCTGTGAGATCATTATTGGTGTATAAGAATGCCATCAATTTCTTGATGTTAATTTTGTATCCTGCTACATTGTCAAATTCATCTATTAAATCTAAAAGATTTTTGATGCAGTCTTTAGGGTTTTCTATTTACAATAGTATTTCATCTGCAAATAATGACATTTTCATTTCTTCCTTTCTAATTTGGATCCCTTTTATTTTTTCCTCATGTCATTGCTGTGGCTAAGACTTCCAGTACTATGTTAAATAAGAGTGGCGAAAGTGGGCATTCCTATCTTGTTCCTGTTCTAAAGAGAAATGTTTTTAGTTTTTGCCCATTGAGTATGATATTGGCTGTAGCTTTTTCATATATGGCCTTTATTATTTCGAGATATGATCCTTCTATTCCCACATTGCTGAGCATTTTTATCAGAAATGGGCGCTGAATTTTGTCAAATGCTTTTTCAGAATCCTTTGATCATATGGTTTTTTATTTTTCATTTTGTTTATGTGGTGTATCACATTTATTGATTTGTGAATATTGTACCAACCTTACATACCTGAGATGAATTCCACTTGGTCATGGTGAATAATTTTTTTAATATACTGCTAGATCTGATTTGCTAATATTTTGTTAAGGATTTTGGCATCTATGTTAATCAGGGATATTGGCGTGTAGTTTTCTTTCTTTGTAGTGTCTTTATCTGATTTTGGAATTAGAATTATGCTGGCCTCATAAAATGAGTTTGGAAGTCTTCCTTCTTCTTGAATATTTTGGAATAGTTTGAGGAGAATAGGTGTTAGTTCTTCTTTGAATGTTCAGTAAAACTCCCCTGTGAAGCCATCCAGGCCTGGGCTTTTGGTTTTGGGAATTTATTGATTATTGTTTCAATTTCCTTATGGTGCTCCTATATTGGGTGCATATATGTTTATCAAGGTTATATCATCCTGTTAGATAGATCCTATCAAAATTATATAGTGGCAAAAAAAAAAAGAAAGAAAAAGAAAAAATGTCCTCGGGTGAGGATAAAAAATAAAAAAGCCCTGGCCGGTTTGGCTCAGCCGTTAGAGCGTTGGCCTGCGGTCCTGAGAGACCCCGGTTCGGTGCCCGCTAAGGGCATGTACCTCGGTTTCAGTTTGTCCCCGGCTCTGGTCAGTCATGCGGGTGGCAGCCACTCAATGTGTCTCTTTCACATCGATGTTTCTCTCTCTCTCTCTGTGCCTCTCTCTCCCTCCCACTCTACCTGAACAAAAAATGGAAAAATGTCCTCAGGTGAGGATAAAAAAAAAAAAGAAAAAGAAAAAGAAAAAATGTCCTCGGGTGAGGACAATTATATAGTGACCTTCTTTGTCTTTAGTTATGGCCTTCAGTTTGAAGTGTGAATTATCAGATATAAGTATTGCCACCCCAGATCTTTTTTTTTTTTTTTCTATTTGCTTGAAGAATTTTTTTTCCATCCCTTCATTTTCAACCTCTGTGAGTCTTTCATTGTGAGGTAGGTCTCTTGTAAACAATATACATATGAGTCATGTCTCTTATCCAATTAGCTGCTCTGTGTCTTTTGATCAGAGCATTCAATCCATTTACATTTAAGGTTATCATTGATATGTACTTATTTATTGCCTTTTTTTTATTGTGGTTATATTTTTCTTCTTGTTTCTTCTACTTATTACAGCAGTCCTTTTAATATTTCTTGCAGTGCTGGTTTGGTGTAAATATAGTCCCTAAGCCTTTTTATTTTTTTCGGTCTGGGAAGGTCTTTATTTCACCTTTTATTTTGAATGATAGCCTGGCTGGATAGATTAGTCTTGGATTCAGATCCTTCCTTTTCATTACCTTGATTACTTCATGCCATTCCCTTCTGGCCTGTCATGTTTATATTGAGAAATCCGCTGATAGCCTTATGGGGGTTCCTTTGTAGATAACCTGTTGCTTATCTTTTGCTGCCTTTAGGATTCTCTTTTTGTCTTTAATTTTGGGCATTTTAATTATTATGTGTCTTGGTTGGGCCTGTTTGGGTTCTTCTTACTTGAGGCTCTCCTTGCTTCTTGAACTTTAATGCCTTTTTCCTTCACCAAGTTAGGGAAGTTTTCTGTGTCTATCTCTTCAAATATATTTTCTAACCCTTGCTCATTTACTTCTTCTTTTGGAACTCCTATGATGCAGATGTTGTTATGTTCCATTTGTCCCACAGTTCTCTTAGGCTCTCTTTCTGATTTTTAATTTTGTTTGTTTGTTTGTTTTTGGTTCTCTGATTGGGTGATTTTTTTCTGCCCTATATTCTAATTCACTGATTCAATCCTCAGCCTCCTCTACTCTGCTGGTTATTCCTTCCAATGTGTCCTTTATTTCTGCTATGTCATTCTTCATTTCCAATTGGTATGTTTTCAACGCTTCTATATTTTTACTCATGCTATTCAGCATCCTCATGATTTTTACTCTGAACTGTCCCTCTGATATCTTGTTCAATTCCCTTTCATTTATTTCATCTTCTGTCATATTATATTATTCTTTCATTTGGTATTTGTTTCTTTGTTTTGCCATTTTGGCTGTCTCAGTGGTTTTTGATCTTGCCAAATTTTCCCTGTGGGTATTAGTGTTCCACTGGTTGTGGCTCCCTCTGGGTTTGGACATTTGTGTGAGGATCCACGTTAAACACCACTGTCAAGTCTTACATTTCTGGCTATTTTTGCAAGCCCAGGAAAGGTTCAGTTATCCTCTAGCTGTTTGCCTGGACGCTATTAGTCTCCATTACTTGATGAGCCTTGGGTTGTAGCCCTCAACTGAATGAAAAAAAAAATCCCTCAGATGTTCAGGGTAAGAGGATTTTCAGAGGGTAAGGCAGATGCTTGCTTGCTGCTAATGAGCCTCGATTTGCATTTCTCTGGCCTGGCTGTGTGGCGTTAAATTCTTGAGGGAGAGGCTCTCACTTGTCCCTGGGGTTCTGGGGCTACTGTCCTATTAGGGAGTGATTCAGCACAAAACTCCCAGTGCCCTCCAAATCTTGAGTCACTTCTACCTTCCCCTACAAGCCACTGAGTAAATTCCAGTCCTGTTGGGGTCTGTGATAATGGTCATCTCACCTTTTGTTACTCAAGTCCCTTATTTTAATTTTATTCACTCTTTCTTATTACTTCTCCATTTTATGTTTCTTTCTTTATGCATAGTTTCTTTATGCATAGTTTTTTCCCCTAAATTTTATGTAAAAACTCAACTAATTGATTTTAAACTTTCTTTCTGTGTAAGTCTTTCTAAAGTTATATATTTCCCTCTAACCACAGATTCAATTACATACCACAATTTTTGACATTTGTTTTTTTATTTAGTTGAAATATTTTCACACATTCTCTGTGATTTATTCTTTGGCTACTGAATTATGTTAGAAGTATTTAATCGATGCCTTAATATTTGTGAATAATCTAGTTGTCTTTTTATTATTGATGATTGAATTAATGTCTATTGTGGTCCTAAATTATAATTTATATAATTATAAACTTCAAAAGATATATATATACATACATATATATACATACATATATATCTTTTGAAGTTTATTGAGACTTATTTAATAGTATTTTTAAATCTTTTTTTAATTTTTGTTTTATTATTTTCATACTGTACACACTTCACAGTAAAAGCAAGAGTGTTTAGATGTCGTTTAACTGTTTTTAGTTGGTAATTGAGATGCCTCTAATAATTTCTTTTAAATTATATTTAAAAACAGATTTTATTTTATTATTAATAATGTTGCTTCTGAAAAATGCAAAATATGGAAAACATGTTCTGCTTATAAATTAAGAAAAAAGATACACTATTCTATTATTCTCAATTCAGAACACTATATACTGTTGTCAATGTTCAAAAATTTTGTGGTGAGGAAGTAAATGTTTGAAAGATAATTAAAACAGTAGTATCTTAATTGATGTCTGTATTTATTGAGATAGAGTTTGTATTTAAATTTTGCTGCAAGTAATAGAAAACCCAAAGTAATAATGACTTAAGCCAAAGAGAAGGGTTTTTTTTATATTTTTATTTTAAAAAATTGTTTTAATTTCTAAAAATTATATTAATTTTGTGGCATTTCACACTATATTTTCACATTGATTTCTACATAGTGGCTTACATTTCCAAGATAATGTCATAATTCATGATGGAAGTTTTAACTACAAAATTAAATTAACCAAGTTTATAGTCACCAATGAAATAAAGGGTCACATAAAATCATGACTGTCAACATTACTTCCTAGAACTTAAATTTCTAGCTTTATTGAAAGCCAATCATCTAACCTTTATATCTGCCCACTCTTAATTTTACAAAAAGTAAGATTATAGGCATTTCTACAAGGATATTACATATTGAACTGAAAATTAGAAGCTCTGGTATTATTATTATTTTTTTTTAATGAGAGAATGAGAATGGGAACATCCAGAAAATCTGTGCAAAGATTCAAACTTCAAATAATTGTCCCATTGGATATGATTATGATTGATATTTTCTTTCTAATGAAAACATTAATTCATTACCAGAAAATATATGGACAATTTTGATTTTGCATTGCCTGGTTCTCAGTAATATTAAAGTTCTATTGCTTTCTCAACTTTTAATTTGTGGCATTTAAATAGAAGTCACCTGAATTGTTGGCAATGTAATAATAAATGCATTCATCATGGTTAATATAACTGAAGGGTATGTTTAAGCAGGATGTGACAACAACAAAAAATATCAAAACTGGTAGTTTGTTCAAAACTCTCTAATTTGTAGTCCTCATTGGAATAACAATTTTTCTGTAATAATCTGAATGACTAGGACTCTCTGGCTTTAAAAGTCAATAACTTCATGTTAGCTATATTTGTCATCAGATTATAGCCCTTCATGATTATAATCTCTTTACTTGTTAAAGCTATTCAGAGTAATAAAAATTATAGTGAAACATTGGCCAAAAGATCTACTATACAACAGTTTTAACCATGCACTCTTTCGTTTTTTAAAAATAATCATTGAGCTCTTAGTTTTTTGCTAGTGAACAAAACAATTGAAAATGCCTTTTCTCCTAGAGCTAAAAAAAACTAATCAGACTAATACATAATTAATAAATAAGTAAGTAATATTCTAGTTTTCAATAAATATTTTGAAGAAAAATTAGTGTCACTAAGGGAATAAAGGATAGAAAAGGAGTAGTATGCTACACATGTACTTAGAGATGTCATCTCTGTGTAAACACTGAGTAAAGAATTTGGATTGGACTCTGCAGTTTAAGTAGTATGTTTGAGTTAGAAAAACAAATATCTGAGTTGTTAGGTATTGGTGTTATTTAAAACCTATAACTTAAAAAGATTATCTATGAGTAAATATAAAGAAGTGGAAAAGCCCAGTCTCTTTTCTTAATGCAAGGGTATTACAATATTTAGAAGTTAAGAGGAGGCAGCCAATCGATGTTCTCTCTCATTGATGTTTCTATGTCTCTCTTCCTCTTCCTATCTCTCTAAACTCAATAAAGGGGGGAAAAAAGAAAAAAGAATGAAATTCTGTAAAAAAATTTTATTGGTTAATTATTCATTCTACTAAAAATATTTAATATGAGTTTGTGCATAGCTGACACTAATAAAATTAAACATTTTGTCTGTTGTGGAATGTTATTAAATAGCTTTATTCTCAGGCTAGGCAGTTTATGGATGCAATGGTTACATAAAAAGTTGAACTTTAATGTATTTTTAGTCATTCCAGTGGTGTGAAGATCTTTAGTAACTGCAGTATAGAAGGTTTTACACGTTTTATTTCAAAGCCAAAATCCCAATGTCTTGAAAATCATCCACCGTTAGATCCATCATACAAAGCTGCAGTTTGTGGTAATCGAAAAGTGGAAGAAGGAGAAGAATGTGACTGTGGGACTACAGAGGTTGGTACTAATTTGAAGGAATACATACCAGAATTACATCAAAAGTAATTACTTTTTATAGTGTTTCTCTGTTATTTTTCATAATTGATCAAATTTACTTTTCTACAAAGACTTTAAGAAAGTATATAGGGATTTTAATAAACTAATGAGTACACTTGTATATCAATGTACAGATTTAATAGTTTGTAGATTTATCTGTACAAGTGATTGTCAAGAGCATTAAACCCATAGCTGGGTTGACCTAGATTTAAGTTGCCCCTCTTGTGTATATTTCTTGTATTTATTCTTAACCTAAAATCCTCTACCATTCAGAAAGATATAAAGGTTTTAAAATTGAGTAAGAAAACATAGGAGGCATATTTCTGACTTTGAGTATATTAATCCAGGTCAATACTTCAGTCAAAAAGATTTGGGCCATACATAATCCATAAAAGCTGATTTTCAAACTCACAGAAATCTTACAAATAGCTTCTGGATCAGAAGGAGGTGATAAGAGAAGAAATAAAGGGAATGCAATGAGGGAAGTCGAGGTTGAGACTCACAGTGAATTGTATAAAAATGAGAGAATCAAGAAGACAAGAATGGAGTTCAGTGTTCCCTACTGCAATAGCTAAGGTCATTCATGTGTACTCTCCTCAATATGAAAAGTGTGATTTTAGATAACTAATTGGAATATATGCTTTTAAGAAATTATTCCTCAGCACCCACCTGTTTTTCCTTGTTTGGATCTAAATGAAAGCACCTTGAAAATTTCTAATAAAAATTGACAGTAGTGTTCTTTGGTTCTATTAAATATCATGTAATTGAGTCCAAATCCCTGTTATATAATTTAACCTGCTAGAATCCCCTTCAGATAGCAATAACCATAGATATAGATTAGGCAGAACAGTTCTGGAAAATACTACAAATTTAGTGTGCCCTACTAAGTATCATGCTATGAGTCATATAGATCACTGAAATCTATTATTTATTTTTGTATAACTTATTGAAAAATTTGAATCAATCAACCCTTTTTAAAATTCTTGGGAATTTTAAAACTGTGTGTGTGTGTGTGTCAAGTATCATCTCCCAGCTTTCTTCTTATATGTTGCTTTTATTAAGCCTAATAATAGAATTGAAAAGAAACATAATCATTCAGCATAGATGAATTACAACGTAAAATACAAGGCATCATGAAATAGGGATGAGTGATGTAAACGTGACAATTTCAGTCATGTTCAGAAATATTTTTTAGTTCTTCATCTTTAGAGAAAAGTAAAATAAACTTTGAATATCTCATAAAGTTATTGACTTATTGAAATACAGTAGATTCATAAAGAATGAGTAATAACTAGTCACTCTAATAAAATTGTTAAGTTGTGACTTTTATTTCAAGTCTTAATTTAACTGTCCCTGTCTACAAGAGCCAGCAAGCTCCTGGAGGCTGGCTTTGGTGGCCTCCAGGAATTCAGAAAATCCTACTACCAATATAGTCAAACCTACTCTAGGGATATAAAAAACACACAGGTTAGCACATTGTAAGTAACTAATATAATTTTTGTTAAATGCATGAATAAATAAGTGCAATTTTTTGTTTGCCAACATGTATGTTAAGCATCTGTCTATATGACATTGATATCATTAAAAGATGTACTCAATGTTGCCCTGGTAGGTTTGGCTCAGTGGTTAGTGTTAGCCCAAGGACATAAGGGGTTGAGGGTTCTATTCCCAATCAAGGGCACAAACCAGGGTTGCAGGTTTGATCCTGGCCCCAGTCAGGAGACAACCAATCGATGTGAGATGTGTCTTTCCCACATGATGTCTCTCTCTCTCTCTCTCTCTCTCTCTCTCTCTCTCTCTCTCTCTCTCCCACTTCCTTTCCACTCTATCTAAAAAATCAATGGAAAAATATCCTCGAGTGAAGATTAACCAAAAAAAAAAAAAGTACCCAATGTAAATAAAAGTTGGAAGATATTTCAGAGCATTTGGTTTTTCTTTCAGCAATGTGGTAAAACCCAAAACAAATGCTGTGAGGCTGGCACATGTAAACTAAAAGCTGGTTACAAATGTGATGAAGAAACATGCTGTGAATTTTGTAACGTAAGTCTTCTTAAAATTTTTATATTACCTATATAAGTAAAGTTATCATTCTTTATAATATCTACATGTTTGCATTCTGCTTTATTCAATATGATTTACCTCATACCATCAGTATAAAGCAAAAGGACAGTTATGTAGGAGTACCGTTGATGAATGTGATCTCCCTGAATTTTGCAATGGATCTTCTGCATCATGTCCAGATGACTTTCATGCTCAAGATGGTTTTCCATGCGATGAAGATCAAGGGCTCTGCCTGAAGGGACTGTGTAAGAGTGTGAAACTACAATGCATGGCTATATTTGGTGGAGGTATTTATTATAATTTGATTTCATGTATATACATTTTTCTGGAAACTGAAAAGAAATAGATGTTGATATATAACTGATTTTTTTAATAATGTAATTATAAGCATTTTTAAAGAATTACAGAAAGAGAAGAGGAATACTAAAAGGAAAAATTTATAAAAGTTATCTGGGAATACAACTCTGATGTATTCCCACAAAATAATAAAGGAAAATACAAAAAGTCTATGGGATCTGCATTCAAGAAAGAAGACGGCAGACTGAACACAGACAGTGGATCATCTATATCATGTCCTGATGACTTTTATGCTCAGAATGGTCATCCATGTGAAGAGAATCAATGGCTCTGCCTGAATGGAAATTGTATGAGTAAAACACAAAACTATGTGTCAATCACTCATTCATTCCATACTCACATTTTTTTTTAAATATAGAATAAATACATATGCCTATGAGCATTAAAAGGGTCATAAATATAAGTCGACATATGAATACAATTTAAACTACGCATACAGACACACAGAGACAGATGCACACATTTGCACCAGGAAATTACGAGGATGATTCATGAAACTCCCAAAGAGAATCCTAAAATCAAGGAACTATGAAGCCATGTAAAATGTTGACTGAGGTTGAAAACAAAAGGAAAGCTATTGCACAAAATACACATAGAATCATTTGCTTAAGGAGATGAAAACAGCAGCAAATGGCAACATTATTTCATGTCTGTCTCACAGGAATTAATAGCAATTGACAGAGAAAATATTTAGGATATTTTTAGAAACAGCCAGATGGGTCAACCTTCTCTCAATTAGAACAGGTAGTAATGCCTACTCTAATTTCTATGTTAAAAAAAAAAAATGTTGTGAAGTGATTATCAACTCCCAAAATGAACATATAATCAGAATGACTATTAGTTTAAAGAAAGGCAACACAAAGATAAAAGGAAAGAAAGGCATAGAATGGAAAAGTGGCCTACAATATAGCAGGTGATTGAAAACCAGGTGAGAAAATTAAGAAGAAATATTCATATGTAGTATATAAGTATGTATATGTTGGAGGGAGAAGATCATGAATTGAAAAGTATACTGGTTAAAGTTTAAAAATAAATAAAAATTTTGGTTAAATCATTAAAAAGGTAGAACTTCTATCTACGCTGGCAGATATAGTTAAGAAATGTATTCCAGTGCTAAAAAGAGAGGGTATATTAAATCATTTAAACTCATATAATTTACTTTCCAAATTCACCTTTGTAGAATGTGTTGTGAATAGTGTCCAAAATAAGGGAGACTAACCCAAGAGAAAGAACAATTAAGCAAGAAGAAGAAATAATCACAGAAATTGTAAAAGTCATTGTTGACTGATATACATACTTTTTAAAATATAAAAAAATAAAGATATATACTACATATATTTTAAAAGATAAAGAATAATATGAAATGAAGCTATTAATATGTCTAAAGTATGTTAACCTGTTGAATAAAAATATAAAGTTTCACAAGAAAAAATTAACTGAAACAAAACTATCATTTCAATAGAATGCAACACACAGAATAATTAAAAATTAGCATATAAGTCAAGTATTATTTTTATAATCTAACTACAAGACTAATAATAAAATAATATGAAACTAAAAGTTAATAGAGGAGAAGAAAACAAAATTAATAACATTTAATTAACTTTCAGGCAAAAGTTATAAATGAGAATAGAATAGGAAAACAAATACTATGATAGGTATTTTTACATATAAATATTTAACAACCACATTAAAATAAAACCTATATTTAATATTAAAGTTAGGAAAAGGATGTAGCAAATAGTGACAGATGCAACTATGAGAAAATTACTAGAAAAATCAAGATACACTGCATTGATGATATTTGAAAAGCATTAGAGTACAGTAAACAAAAAGACATGCTAATGATGTAAATTTTCACAGGAGAGAAACTGTACATCTCTTAGGGGACAACAGTCAGTCATTCATGTTACTAGAAACATTTGCAGATTTCAAAAGTCAAAGATGAGGCTTGGCTTTGGCAGAGATCTTTCACTAGAAAACAAAGCTAGACTAGAAAAGTTTCAGAAGCTGGAATTGAAGGGGGACTGTCAAAACCATAGACTATTTTTTGCCATGAGGCATTCTAGAGCTCTGACGCTGCTCAGGAACTTGGTCACTTAAAATATTTAAAAGGCATTGTAAATTTATCTGAAGTCACAAAATGATCAAAGACCAAAGGTTGGAGGAATCTTGCCTCCAGAAAATCTTAGCCTTCTCCTAAAAGCTTTTGCTACATTTTGAAGTGCCTGTGTTAATAGGCTAGAAAACCACTTTGAAATTCTCTAAGGGGGATATATTTACCCCTGGCAGACTTTCAGTGAAGAGAAGATAAAATACTTGTAAGGTTCTCTGTCAGTAGTTTGCAAGAACCACATGTGAGATCATGCGATTAATTCAAATAAAATTGTACTTCGACCCTAGCATAATTGCCTGATTAGATTTAGATGATCACTGTATCACTCCTTTTGCCTAACTAAGGAAAGGGTCATCAAAAAGGTAAGATAGAGAATGGAAAGAAGGAAGCAATATTTAGAGATAAGAACCAATACTTTTCTAAATAAAACAAGTCAATCCACAAATTTAAGATGCTCTAAAAAATCTTAAGACGGGTGTCTCTAAATAAAAAGCACAAAGACATCATAGCAAAATTGCCAGAAAATAAAGAGAGGAGAACAAAAGTATGGGTGGTGGGAAGGGGCAGTGGAGGTATAATATCTGTAAAGAAGCAAAAATGAGTTAACCATCTCATTTCTCAACAATTACAGAAGCTAGAAAAAATAGACACCTCTTAAGGCTAAAAGAACATAAGTGTTCATCTAGAAGTCTATGATGAGCAAAAATACCTTTTAAGTCTTTTCAACAAATGAGCTTGAACAATGGTGTATTTACATTCAAGATAATGAATTTGAACCCCTACCTCATACCAAACACAAGAATTAACTTAAAATGCATTATAAACCTAAATGTAAGAGCAAAACATTTAAACATTTAAAGGAAAACATACGCATAAATCATAGTGTCCTTGAATTAGGCAATGTTTTTTCTTAGCTATAAAATCCAAAGCACAGATGACAAAAATAAAACAAATGTATGAAGGTGGACTTCATCAAAAATTTAAAAAGCTTTTGTTCTTCAAAGTATATTATTAAGAAAGTGAAAAGAAAACTCAAGGAGTGGGAGAATATATTCGCAATGCATATTTCTGATAACATACTTTTGTGTAAAATACATAAAAAAACATTCAATTCAACAATAGAGACAAATTACCCAATTTTAAAAATAAGCAATGTTTTGACTAGATATTTCACAAGAAAAGACATAAATATGACTAATCATATGAGAGAATTCAACATCATTAGTCATCAAAACCACAAAATACTTCTTCACATTCATTTGATGGCTATAATTTATTAATTAAATTTATTGGGGTGACATTGATTAATAGGGTCATATAGGTTTCCAGAGTACATTACTATGATACACAATATGTATATCACATTGTGTGCCCACCACTGAAAGCCAAATCATCTGCTGCCATATATTTGGCCCCTTTGCTCTTTATTACTCCTCACTCTCCTTCCCTCTGGTCACCACCATACTGTTGTCTGTCTGTGTCTCGGAGCTTCATTTGTCCCATATATGAGTGAAATCATATGGTTCTTAGCTTTTTCTGACTGATTTATTCCATTTAGCATAGTATTTTCAAGGTCCATCCATGTTGTCACAAATGGCAGTATTTTGTCTCTTTTTATGACTGAGTAGTATTCTGTAGTATATATGTACCACATTTTCATTACCCAATTCCTCTATCAAAGGACACTTTGAACACCTATCTTCATGTCTTGGCAACTGTGAATAATGCTGCAATGAACACAGGAGTGCATATATTTTTTAGAATCAATGTTTTTGAGTGTTTTGGTAGATAACCAGAAGAGGACTGGTGGGTCACATTTGTAGTGTTTTCAGAAACCACCATGTAGTTTCCACAGTGGCTGTACCAGTTTAAAGTCCCACCAGCAGTGAATGAGGGTTCGTTTTTCTCCACAACCTCTTCAACACTTGTTATTTCTTGTTGATAATAGCCATTCTATCAGGTGTAAAGTGTTATCTCATTGTAGTTTTGATTTGCATTTCCACAATAACTAGTGAAGTTGAACATCTTTTCATATATCTGATGGCCATTTGTATATATTCTTGGAAGAGGTGTCTGTTCAGGTCCTCTGAGGATGGCTATAATTTAAAATGACAGATAATAGCAAGTGTTAGTGAGAATGTGGCAAAATCAGAACTTTTATGCACTGCTGGTGGAAATATAAAAATAGTGTAGCCACATTAAAAAACAGTTTGGGCCCAGCCGGTGGGGGTCAGTCAATTGAATGTTGTCCCATGGACTGAGAAGTCCTGGTTTGATTCCTGGTCAGGGCACATGCCCGGATTGTGGGCTTGATCCTCAATAGGGGGCATGCAGGAGGCAGCCAATTGATATTACTATCTCTCTTTCCCTTCCTCTCTCTCTAAAAAATCAATAAAAACATATTTAAAAAAAGAAAACAGTTTGGAAATTCCTTAAAATGTTAAGCATAGCAATTTCACCCTTGGCATATACCTAAGAGAATTGAACACATATGTTCCCACAAAACCTTGCATACAAATGTTCATAGCACTGTTATTCATAATAACCAATACATAGAAATAACCCAAATGTCATCTTTACTCAATGAATAAGTAACCAAATATGAAATATTACTATGCAATAAAATATTAATTTAACAAAATTCTGATATTTCCTAAAGGTAGATGAATTTTGAAAACTTTAAGCTAAGCTAAGGAAGTCAGTCACAAAGGACCACATATTCTGATTTCATTTATATTAATATAATGAATAAGCAAATATATAAAGACATAAAGTAGATTAATGGTTGCCTAGGGCTACAGGAGAGGCAAGAGGAAGAAATATGTTTGTATGTGTCTCTGTACCTGTGTGTGTATGTGTGTGTTGTTTGACATATATGCAATTTAACATTAACAGCATATTTCAAATTTTTATTTTATTTGTAATTAACTGGATTAGGGTAAATTGGTAAATGAGATTATATATGTTTCAAGTGTAACTTTTTATGATACATGATTTGTATATTGCATGTGTGCTCATAACCCAAAGTCAAATAATCGTAACCATGTTTACTATCATAACTTCTTTTTTAAAAATCTTTTAAATAGATTTTTTACTGAATTTATTGAGGTGACATTTATTCACAAAACTATACATGTTTCAACAGTACAACTCAACAAAACATCATCTGCATACTGCATCATGTGCCCATTGCCCAAAGCAAAGTCTCTTTCCATCTCCATTTATCCTCCCTTTGCCCACCTTCACCTACCCTCACCCCCCTGTGCTTCTGGCTGTCACCACACTGTGTCTATGTGTTATATATCTATATCCATATCTATCTATCTATAGATATAGGTAGTTAGACATATGTTTTTTAATTGCTTAATCCCTTCAGCTTCTTTCATCCAGTCTCTCAACCTCCCTCTGCTCTGAAAGCTGTCAGTTTGTTCCACATGTCCATGCCTCTGTTTCTATTTTATTTGTCACTTTACTTTGTTCTTTAGTCTCCACATAAAATTAAGATAATATGGCCTTTGTTTTTCTCTGATTGGCTTATTTCACTTAGTATAATAATCTTCAGGTGCATTCATGCTGTTGCCAAAGGTAAGATTACCTTCTTTTATATAGCTGCATAATATTCCAGTGTGCAAACGTACCACTGCTTTTTTAAAAATTGATTTTAGAGAGAGAGGAATGCAGAGGGAGAGAGATAGAAACATTGATGAGAGAGAACATTGATTGGCTGCTTTCTGCATGCCCCCCACTGGGACTCTGGCCCACAACCTGAGTGGGAATCAAACCGGTGACCTCTTGGTGCATGGGTCCATGCTCAACTACTGAACCACATTGACTGGGCTCCACAGCTATTTTATCCTCTCATCTCCTGATGGGTACTTGGGCTGTTTAAAGATCTTGGCTATTGTAAATAATGCTGCAGTGAACATAGGGTTGCATATATTCTTTTGAATTAGTGTTTCGAGTTTCTTAGGATATATTCCCAGAAGTGGAATTTCTAGGTTAAAGTCAGTTCCATTTTTTAATCTTGTGGAGAAACTCCATACTGTTTTCCACAACGGCTTCATCAGTCTGCATTTCCACCAACAGTACACAAGGGTTCCCTTTTCTCTACATCCTCTACAACACGTGTTGTGTTTTTGTTTTTGTTTTGTATGCCATACATTTTTTTATCCTCACCCAAAGATATTCTTGCACTTATCCTCAGATCGAGTGACAGGGAGAGAGGGAGGAAGAGAGAGAAAGAAACATTGATGTGAGAGAGACACATTGAGTGATTGACACCCACACAACCCCAACTGGGGCTGGGGACAAACTGCAACTGAGGCATGCGCCCCTAGCGGGAACTGAACCTGGAACTCTCTGGTCCGTGAGCTGACACTCTAACCGCTGAGCCAAATAGGCCAGGGCTGTATGCCATACTTTTTATTTCCATTCATCTCAAAGTATTTTCTAATTTCCCATGAGATTTATTTTTTTCCAATGCTTTGGTTATTTATAGGCATTCTTTAATTTCCATGTTATTGCATTTTTCTTATGTATTTTTTATTGATTTTTAAACTCAATTTCATTGTATTCAGAGAACATAATTTGTATGATTTCAATTCTTTTTAGTTTATTGATTTTCTTGAATCTAAAATGCATGCAGAAGAATAGGTATTCTGTTGTTGAACATAATGTTCTACAGATATCTGTTATGTCTAGTTTAGTTATAGTGTTGCTTTAATTTTGTGTTTACTTGCTGATCTTCTGTCTATTTGTTCCATTTATTATTGAAAAGTTGGGCAAAATCAACTATGTGCCCTGGTTATGGTACTTTTACAAAAGGTAAAAATAGGTCAGGCCATTTCATTAGCTGTGAGCCAGATTTTGGTTACCATGGCACTGAGGGGAGATAAGAAAATTTCCAAATTAAAACATCACAGGTCCTTTTGTCCTCTCAACTGTATTACCCCGGATTCCATCAGAGAAACAAAATCTGTAAGGAATATAATTCTTTTCTCTGTATGTATATGTATATGTACATGTATAGCTATCTATCATCTATCTATCTATCAAAATCAAGCAATTGGCTTAGGCAATTCTGAGGGTAAAATCTTATTTAATGGGCGATACTGGAGAACTAAGACAAAGCAGAGGAGGGAGAGCTCAAAGATGATGTCCATCAACCTCCATCCCTTCAAAGAACGTGAGTAGGCCACTAGATGTATGGCAATCAGATACCTTTACCTCAGGCCAAAGCTCCAGTATCAGCAAAGAATTCTCCCTTTCACAGAGACAGCTTGTGTTTCATTCTGCTGTCTGTTCGTGGCCCTGGGGCTGGTAGCCAGCCGAACTATCTCTCTGATTGTTACCATCCCGTGGCACCCAGGAATAGAAGCTGCGGTGGCCACCAGAGCCAGTTGATTTAAAAGCTTCCCCTGGGCAGAAGCCACAACAACTGGAGCACCCAATCAAAAAACCATGGCACCAACCTGTGTGAAAGTGCCCCTCTGGAAGATACTGGTGCTCTGGAGCCTGGCTGAGTGCACCCGCCCTCTGAGATCTCTGAAAATTACAGTAAGCTTTCAGATGCGTGTTTTAGTATGCAGGTACCATGGTTCTCTTACTCAAATATTTTTAAAAGATAGATGTTTTTATTTTATACTCTTTCTTGAGTTTTTATTTTAAGACATATTTCTAGTTTAAAAAAAATCAGTTTTTATCTTTTTTTTATCCTCGGATATTTTTCTATTTATCTTCAGATAGAGAGGGAGGAAGAGAGAGAGGGAGAAACATCGATGTGAGAGAGACACATCGACTAGCTGCCTCTCACACTACCCCGACTAGGGCCAGGGACAAACAGCAACTGAGGTACGTGCCCTTGACCAGAATCGAACGCATGACTCTGCAGGCTGATGCTCTAACTGCTGAGGCACTGTTTTTATCTAATGATTGCCTTTGAGAGGTCCTGTTTTCAGTCTAAATGCTTTTCTTGTATAGATACTACTATTGTGTTTCTTTTTCTTCTGTTAGGTACATGAAACAAGAGACTAAACACTTTAGTTAAATCAGAAACTGATATTTGTTAAGGTTAGACTGTAGATAAGGCTCAGTCTACATGGAGTACACTCTTGTTTCCAGGGCATAACTCTCCGGGGTTTTCAACTGAAAGTTGCTATAGTTACTAAGACTCCTCTCCCTACTGCCACAGCACAAAAACTGCAGAAAAATCTATACTGTTTTATGGAAGTCATCTCTTTATTTTTTAATCTCCTGCTTTTTACATGTTTAGAAGCAGGAACAAGTCATAGGGGTGGACTAAACTATACGTGAATGCCCCTTGAGTCTCTAGTTTTGTCCCTATAGTTATGAAAGATCTCCAGCTTTGGCTTATTTTATATCTGCCAGCAATTGCCTGCTTCTCTTGCTGAGTTTACACTTTTGACTTCTTACCCGTACCAGGTTTACAAATGACCTCTGGACAAAATCCACTGCTTATGTTCTGTTCACTACTGCCTCTAGGAGTTTCAGCTGAGATCCTGATGTGTCTAACGGGGCTCCTCTCTTAGTGTGTCATTTTTTTTAGCATCACAATGCAGTGGTTAAATCTTCATATCAGAGGGTTTTGATTTAATCTAATCCTTCAACTAAAGTAGAACTGATGATGGAGGGTTACGGTAAGTAAACTGTTCTTTCAGTAGGTTGGATCTTATGAGAATTAAACACATGCTGTGTATGGATCAGATAGTGAATGTGAAGATGAATCAATTGTGGCTCCAAGATTTTTGGTCAGAGGAAATTATGATGAAAAAAAGCAAGATATTAGTTCACTGGCTTGTCTTGAAATGACATTTTTGCAAACACAGATTACTGACCAATAAGTCAATTATTTTTGTACAAGTTTCTTATATAGTTATAGATATGTACTTCTAGACTTACTAAAAATAAAAATATAAACTGAATACCATGTTTATATCTAAGGTATCTGGATAATAAAAGAGGGCTTTTAATTTCTAAATATTTCATCGAAGTGGTTTTGTGTGACCTTAAACCTGGTTTTTATTTTTAGTTTATATTATAACTCTATTTTGTGCAATATATTTTAAAATGTTAACTATATTTGTTAATTATTTTAAATTTATATAAGTTGAATACAACTGACCACATTTTGATTTCCCCCAGATGCATCTGCAGGTCCTCCAGAATGTTTTCAGGTCCTTAACGCTATGACTGATCAATCTGGCAATTGTGGTTCAGATGCTTCAGGATACAAAAAGTGTCAAACTAAGTATGCTTTACACAATCTATCTGAGAAACTTTATTTATTGCCTTAAATTTAAAAATATCATCACATAAGTTTATATGTAATAAAAATATCACCTGTCCATGAAGTAAGACTGTATTTAATCAAGTTAGAAATGTCTGACATAACAGAATGTCTGAGCCTCGTTTTCTCATATATCCAATCTACCCCTTGTACCTTTCCACAGACTGTTTAATTTACACATAGGATGACCATTCTTACAGTAATGAAATGAAAATCCATGAATTTTTACTATCCAGGAAGCAGTAAAGCACTGTGTTTAAGAACATGTACTCTACAGACAGACATCACGACTTATCAACTTGAATGACCTTGGGCATATTTTTCACTTTTTTTTTTTTTTTTTTAATATATATATATTTTTTCCATTTTTTGTACAGATAGAGTGGGAGGGAGAGAGAGGAAGAGAGAGAGAGAGAGAAACATCGACGTGAAGGGACATATCGAGTGGCTGCCACCCGCAGGACCAACCAGGGCCGGGGACAAATTGCAACCGAAGTACATGCCCTTAGCGGGAACGGAACCCGGGTCTCTCCGGACCGCAGGCCGACGCTCTAACCTCTGAGCCAAACCGGCCAGGGCTGTTTCACTTTTTTTATATATAAAATATAAATATCAGTTTCACCAACATCACTAATCTGGTTCCAGTCTATGAAAAGCACTTAGAATGGGACTGACACACAGTATGCACACCACAAAGTACATTTATAAGATCGTTTTCCATGTGCTCAAACCCAGAATACACAGAGGTTTGTTTCATAATTGCTAAAGTATATACTGACTAAAGGAAACCTTCTAACTATTATGACTATATTGTTCCTTAAATCACTGGTAATTTTTATATAATTTGTTATAAAGTGCTTTTCTGCTAATTGCAATATCAGGGTCATTTTGACACTGGTATCTAGAGATTTATTTGCTCATTGACTATGTTACATTTTAAGTTTTTGATACGCCTAGCAATTTTTTACTTTATATTGGATACTATGAATAATATACAATGGAAACTTTGCATTCATTTATGCATTTCAGAAGGCTATAGAATTTTGATATGAAAGGGATTGAACATAACTAGACTCATAAACAATATCCCTCTCTTGAGCAGCAGCTGAAAACAGTGTTCATTTCTTATGTCTCCTCAGATGCATTTTATGAATTCCCTGGAATGTTCACTTCCATGCTTAGTTTGTTGGTTAGCCAAGATTTAAGGTGAAGTTCATATGCATATCTTAGTGCTCAGTACCTTTTAATTTCCAGTCACCAAATTTACATTAGGCCCATCTTCTAATTCTGCTCTTTGATTATTCAAGCTAAGAAGATTGAATATGCTCTCATGAATTTTTTAAAAAGCCACAATCCAAAATATATCATATGCATTTTCCATTCTTAAGGCTTAATTAGCACTCAAGTCTTCCCTTTCTGTTCACATTCCAATGTGGTGGTGGTGGTGGTGGTGTGTGTGTGTGTGTGTGTTAGATTAGAATTTTACCCTATCTGGAATCCATTTCAATCCACCTCTTAACTGTAGACATAATTTTTAGGTCAAGTTCTGTGTTAATGCCTTCCAGCCAAAAAACTACCAGGAAAGCACCCATAGTTGAACAAGTTGGGTTTCTCACATCTTGTAGTCAGTGAGACTTCACACTATGGGAAACCTTGGCTCCAAAGGTTTAGAGACTTATAGGAATTGAGCTTGTGTTAAGTGATTTTCAGTAGGGTTTCAGGAAGTGGATCGTTGCTCTGAATTGGATATTTCAGGAAGTGAAGGTAATTGTGTGATTAGATATTTTAATAAATCATATATGAAGAAGGAAGACTAGAGTAAAGCTATAACTGGTAATGACACAATAGTCACTCATATTAGTTGGATGAGAGGGATGTTTGGTAATTTTATTGCTTGGATCATGTTTATTTCTTCCCTTTCTATGTTCAGATATGATTTATGGTGTGGGCTTGATCCAGCATGGTCCCTGAATGGCTTTACCTAAAGTTGATGTTCTTGTTATTGTCTGTGTAAGCTCCATGGTCTAGCAATGAGTACAAGTCAGCTTGTATTAACTTCAAGGGCTTACTGTTAATATGAGACCTTCACCTGAATGTCAGAGGCTGCTTTTCTCTTTTTCATTTCGTTCTCTTGCCCAAAGGGAGAATGAATCAGGTCATAAAAAACTGCACCCCCCCAAAAAAAAAATTGCTCCAACATATCTAGATTTTTACCATTGCTAAGATTTTACTGAGTAGTAGGTTATTTAGAGAACATGATATATAGTTGAACTGGGGTTAGTCTCTCCTGCCCCTTTGGTACAGAATAATATTTTGAATCCTTTGATGTAGCAATGAATGTGTGGTAGCCTTTATGACACCAAAAAAGAATTCATAGGCCAAATAACAAATTTATGGTATAACATGTGTTATAAGCACATGCTCACAACAATCCATCAGACATAATTTTGAGAATATCCATTTTGTTAAAATACTGCACATACCTTAATGATGTACATAGTGATAACTCTACAGTATATAATTTGTTTACTTTTTTTATTAATACAACTTTGACTCTTGAGCTTTTACTTTTTAAATTATTCAGTTAAAAGGTAAACAGATGTTAAATGTATGCTTAGTAAATATTTAGGAGTTTAGATAAATTGAAGTGATGCATTTTAACAGTTTATTATTCTTGTTTTTTATTAGATAAAATACAGTTTCCTACCTAACATGTATGCATCTATAGATCCTATGTTGCAACTCCTTATCCATGTGTCTTGTAAAACAAAACTACCCATTCAAATACAAGTTACTTGTATGTGAAATGGGATTAATAATACTGTCTCTTCCTACTTCATAGAACTTTTTACATAATTTAATTTTCATTTTAAACACCTAAAACACTACTGTTTTACCCTCATGGAGTTTTGTTTAAAGTCCATATAAACATAGCATTCTGAAGATAGAGTGTATGTAACCTCCTTCGAGTCATTTGTCTTCATTTTGCTTGAATTTATTTTTTAATTTACATGAGCTAATAATTGTTGTAGTTTAGGTATACAACTTGATTAATATTTCCATCATGCAAGCATGTTCTCTCCAATCTCTGCCTGTGTTCTTATCTCAACGATGATAGATGAATGTAGTCTGTCCAAAATTTTTATATAAATGGACTCCTATAGTATGCATATTTTTGTGTCAAACTTGATATATTGAGGGTAATTTTTGACATTCTAATAGATTGCTCTCATATTAGTTTCTTTTTATTGCTGCGTAGTTCTAAATTATCACTGAAACTGATATGTAAAATATAAATAACACAATTAATTTATCCATTCACTTATTTATGGTCAATTATATGGTGCATTGTTTTGATGTATTATGAATAGAGCTGCTATAAACCTTTAAAGAAAGTCAGGTTTTTATGATGAGATATAGTTTCATTTATGTTGCGTAGATAGATACATATGATTATAATTGCTGAGTCATGTAAGTCCATATAAACCTTTTTTAAGAAACTGATAAATGTTTTTTTCAAAGTGGCTGTGCAATTTTATATTCACACTAGCAGAATCTGAGTCCTTGTTTCTCCACAATGTGCTACTACTTGGTATTGCCAGTCTTTTATCTTAGTCATTCTAGTTGTAGGTTATTTTTGTTTTAATTTATATATATAATATTAATAATTATTTTTAGCATTTTCCTAGTTTTCTTGTCAATGTGTGTATCTTCCTGCATGAGGAACCTCTTCAAATTATTTTCCATTATATTTGGATTAGTTTAGTCTTCCTTCCATTGAGGTTTACCTTTGTATCTTTTATTTCTGAACTAATTGTAGGTTCACCAGAAGTTGCAAAAATAACATAGAGAGAATAGAGAGACCCCTGTACACTTCAGTTGGTTCTCCTAAATGGTAACATCTTATTATACTTGTCTTTAGTACAATATTAAAACCAGGAAATTAGCACTGGTAAATTCATAGACCTTACTCCTTAGATTTCATCAGTTCCTACTACATCGGTGGTGGTGGTGGTGGTGTGTGTGTGTATAGTGAATTGCCATCTTAACCATTTTGAGTTTTCAATTCATAAATATAAAATGTCTCATTTTATTTCAATCTTCTTTAATTTTTTCAGTCGGCTTTGTTAGTTTTCAGTGTTAACGTGTTGCCTTGATTTTATTTAATACATTCCTAAACATTTTGTTTTTGAAACTATTATGAATAAAATGCTTTTCTAAATTTCATTTCCACATTGTTTAATGTAATAATAATAATGAAAATATAAATAACAATTTATATTGGTCTTGTATATTGTGTGAACTTCCTGGGTTTTTTTGTTTGTTTATTTGGTTTTGGTATGTAAATTTCTTAGCATTCTCATGTCCAGAATCCTATCAATTACAAATAAAGTCTTAATATTCATTTCTAATTGGGAAGCATTTAATTGGTTTTTCTTGCTTGATTGCACTGTACACATATCCATTAAAATGTTGAAAAATAAGTGGAGAAAGAAGAGACACTTTCTCATTCCCAAGTTTATGGGAAAAATTCAGCCTTTCATCATTAAGTTCATTGGTAGCTATAGATTTTTTGTCTTTTATCTGATTCTGAAAGTTTCTCTGTATTCCTTTTTTGTTGACAGTGTTCAATCTTGAAAGGTGATTGCATTTTTTTAAAAATGTTTTTCATCTACCTATTGACATGATTCTATATTTCTTGTTCATCATTGTATTAGTATAGTATATTACATTAATCCATATTCAGATGTTATACCGACCTTGGGTCATATTTTCATTCTTCACTCTGACGATGTTTAGCTTTAATTGGTTGTTTAGACCATTCCCTTTAAAAGTGATTACTGTTATATGTTGGGGTCATAACTGTTATCTTCAAATAATAATATATGACACAACTCACCCTCTGATAACAGTATACTGCTTTTCGTGTAGTGCAGGTTTATTATTATCCCAATTCCTCCATGTTTTGACATAGCTGTTATTCATTTTACTTACACATATGGTATAAACACTCAATACATTTTTTGTATTACTGCTTTATGTAGACAGTTATATTTTAGTTCAGTTAAGAATAAAAAATAAAACTATTCTTCTTTTATTTATTCATTTTTTGATACTCTTCTTTTCTTTATATAGATGCTTTTCTGACCCATGTACTTTTTATCTTTTCTGAAGAACTTCATATAACATTTCTTGTGAATCAGATCTGCTGGCAAAGAATTATATTAATTTTTTTTTGTCTGAGAAAATTTTTATTTCTCCTAACTTTTGGAGGATAATTTCCACTAGACACAGATTTCTCAGTTAGAATTTTTAATTTTATTTTAACACTTGGAACATTGCTCCATGCTCTTCTTAATTGCATGCTTGTGTATGTGTATTTTTTTAAATAAAAAGTCTGCTGTAATTTTTATCCTTGGTCCTTTGAAAAGTGTGCCCCAAACTAGTTGGCCTTCAAAGATTTTCTCATTGACTATGGCTTTCTCCTGTTTAAATGTGATATTTTTGTGGGTGGTTTTGTCTTGGTATTTACCCTGCTTGGCATTCTCTGTGTCTCTTGAATTTGTCGCTACATGTTTGTCAATAATTTTGGAGAAATTTGGACCATTCATTTTTCAAATATTTCTTCTGCCTCATTTTTTTCTTCTCCTTTTGCTATTCTTATTAAGAGAACATTACACTTTCTGATATTGTTCCATAGTTCTTGGATTTTCTGTTTTGTTTTGCTTTTTTTCATTACTCTTTATAAGTGTGTTTTACTTTGGGAAGTTTCTGTTGACCTATCACTGAGTTCACTGAGTCTATCTTCTGCTATTTTGATTGAGTTATTGATAAACTCTTGGAAGCCATTCTTCACTTCTGTTACTTTTTTGTTTCTATCATTTCCTTTTGAGTTTTATTGTTGGTTCTTACAGTTTTCATAGTTCTGCTGATATTTTCTCTCTGATCTTTTATGTTGACATTTATTGCCTTTAAAATCTTTAATATATTAATCACAGTTTTTTAAATTGTATATTTTATAGTCAACATGTTTCATATTTGATTTTGTTCTGATGCTTGTTTTGTCTCTTTAGACTTTTAAAAAACTTAATTTATTAATTTTTGTTACAGATATTTTTCTTTGTCCCCATTAACACCCTCCTCACTGCTCATGTCCCCACCCCCTTTGGTTTATCTCTTCCTGCACTGCCCCCCCCTTTCTTTAGACTGTTTTTATCTTGCCTTTTCACATACTTTTTACTTTTTGTTGAAAGGTGGACATATCATATAGTATAATAGACCATGGGTAAATAGGCCTTTAGTATCAAGATTTATGTTAACCTTCTTAGGAATTGGGCTGTGTCTAACGTTTTTTGCAGCTTTACAGAATCTTCAAATTTCTTCCTCCCCTCTAAAAATTGGGGCTTCCCTTCATTCTACTCCTCATAGGAAGTATATGTCTTATAGCTCTTTTGGTTTTAACCTACTTGTTACTGGAGACTTTTTATTATGATGATAAGAGTGTGGGGAAGGGACCTTCTCTAGTTTTCATATAAGCCTCAGTCTTTTATTGTGCCTCTATTTCAGGTATGGCTTTCAGAGGTGCTTCTGTTCCTCCTCCAGGTATAGAGCTTTCCATACCATTCTCCCATTCCCTAGTCCCTGAAACAGCTACAGCGTTCCCAACTGATTTTCTTAAACCCTTCTCTATTATTGACTATGACTTTATGTATTACTTTTTCTTAGGTGCGACGAGAAGAGTGGAGTTGGCCAGAGTGAGATGGATTTCCTTTTCCCAGCTAGAGAGAATGTTTCAAAATTGCCCTCTGATAAAATCTTTCCACCTGGAGAATAAGCCTTTGTTAGGAAGAAGGGCCTTGGAAGGGTTCACAATGCTTACTCTTCTCTTTTCCCTGCAATGTCTGTAGACACATGGATAACTTTCTCAAACAGGATTCTGATAGGGCTCCTGGAGAAAAGGCAGGTAAAAATGTGGTAGTGCCTTATGACTGAGCTCTCTAAAACCTTCTCATTCTCACAATAGTCCTTTTCAATTTCCAGAAATTTGTTAAAACTGGCATTTAAATATTTTTAGTGGCTTATGTAGTTCAATGGCTTCTGCTCCCAGTAAGCAAATTGCAGTTGCTGTATTTGTCGTTTCTGCATGTATTTCGCGTTCCAGATTCCCACAGGTGTTTCTCTCTGTGCCTTCAGTTCTCTGACAGATCCAAGAAGAGTCATTGATGTCAGTTTGTTCAGCATTTTATTGTAAAGACAGGAGAAATCACTTGCAAACTCTTTTTGTAGTCTCTCTTATATAATTTTTTACAGCTTTTCAAGATATCAGTCGCTTTAATAAAAAGTAAGAAATTTATTTAAGAGGATACTTTATGCACTTTGTGATAAATTTATAGGAGTACAAAAATCACCAGGATAAAGAATTATTTTTTATTTAAAAAATTTAATGCTGACATAATTGCAGGTAGCCTCCTTTCCCCTTTGCCCTTTGGCAACTTGCACCCACCATGCCACCCCCTTCCTTGGCCTTTACTAAACTATTATGCATGTCAATGGGGTACCCATATATGTTCATTTTAAATCTTCCTTTGTGCCATTGGGAATTAATCCTTACCCCTGATCCTAACACCAAGCAACCAGTGACCTTCTTTGTCTTCAGGATTTGCTTTTTCTGGAAACTTTACATAAGAAAAATCATTCAATATGTAGTTTTTTGTGTTTTCTTTTCTGATTTTGTTTACTTAAGGTAATGTATTTATGGTTTATCCATTTTGTAGCATGTAATATTATATGGTGTGAATATACAACATTTTATTTCATCATAATCAGTTAATGGTCATTAAGAATGCCTCTAATTTTTTTTTTTTTAATCCTCACCTGAGGACATTTTTTTGCATTTATCTTCAGATAGAGTGGGAGGGAAAGAGGGAGGCAGACAGAGAGAAAAACATCAATACCAGAGAGACACATTGACCACATTGACTGGTTGCTACCCACACAACCCCAAGCGGGGATGGGGGGAACTGCAACTGAGGTTCTTGCCCTTAGTACAAACCAAACCCGGGAATCTCTGGTCTACTGGCGGACACTCTAACTGCTGAGCCAAACAGGCCAGGGCTCTAATTTTTGACTAATAAAAATAATTCTGCTATGAACATCCTTGTGCAGCATTTTGTTTGCTTGTTTGTTTTGTAAAGGCACGTATTTGTTATTCTTGGGATATAACAAGTGACAAAGGTGCAAGTGTATATGTAGACAAAATTTTTTTGTTGTTCATTTTACTTAGATGCACAGTTAGAAGTGAAATTGTTGAATCATCTGGCAAATATTTCTTCAACATTTTAAGAAATTGTCCAAATATTTTCCAGAGTGACTGTACCATTTTACATTTCCATTAACAATGTATGAGAGTTCCAGCTTTTCTACATCCTCACCAACATTTAGTGTTATCACAACTTCTTTTTGCTTGCTTTTTTTTTCATGCTAAAGAGGTATCCCATTCTGATTTTAATTTATGAAATGACATTAAGTTATAAAATGACCACTCTTTCATGTGATTATTAAGTATTTGTATATTTTCTTTGGTGAAATATCTTGAGAAATCTGTAGCCCATTTTTAAAACTTGTTGCTGTTATTGAATTATAGAAGTAGCTTATATATTTAAAATATAATCTTTATCAATATATAAATTATAAATATTTTCTTTTGGCTATTCTTTATCTTTCCTTGATGATATCTTTTGGGGAGAAAAATATTTTAATTTTGATAAAATTCAATTTATTCATTTGTATTTTTACAGGCTTTGGTATAATTCCTAAGACATCTTTGCCCCATTGCATAGTAGTGATGAAAACAGAATTATTTGTCTTGTTCCTGATTAAAGGAACAACTTGAATCATGATATTACTAGTGGGTTATATATACAGGTCTATTAGATTGAGGAACTTTCTATTTCTGGTTAGATGAGAATGTTTAGCACAGATCAGTATTAGATTTTATGAAATGCTTTTCCTGTGATTATGCATTTTTTTCTTTTCTATTGTTTGAATTAGAATATTTTACACATTAACCCAACCTTGTGTTCCTTGTTAATTCCCACTTCATAATGGTGTTTAATCATTTTTATATAGTTCTAGATTTGGTGTGCTAATATTTTGTTAAGGATTTGTGCATCTTTGTGATGACTTTGCTTGGCTTTGATATCAGGATAAAACCTGCCCCACGGAGTGAATTAGAAAGTGTTTCACTCTTCTCATTTTCTATAAAGTTTGTGTGGAATTAGCATTAATTTTTCTTTATATAGTTCATAGAATTCATAACTAAAGCCATCTGGCGCTGAGAGGGAGAGCTCTGTCTGTGAATTGGGGCGCACATTTAGATTTAGGCAAATTTAAAGTTTTCTCTGGTGTTACTTCCAATCCATCTTTCTCAAGTCTCCTCAGCACATGCACATAGCCTTCCAGTCAACTAGGAATGTGATGTAAGGAAAGCTTATCACCACTCTTTTGTAGTCATCATTTCTGAGAGTGTGCCTTTAAATCCTGGCTGATCTATCACTAACCCCAGAGGGAACCTCAACCTCAGGCTAAAACTAATGCTGTGTTTACATTATTTTTTTCTTCATAGTTTACTTATTTATTATGCTTTCTCCATCAGAACAAAAGCTCCTTGAGAGCATGGACTTTTGTCTGCATTCCTGGTACCCAGAGTAGTGCCTGTACACAGCAGGTATTCAATAATATTTTTGTTGTAAACTGGATGGGCACGAGTTCATCAGATCTTTGGGACTTCTGGGGAGGATGGTACAGGAGAGAAGGTTAGAGAGCAACCCTGCTCCCTGCAACCTCCCACTTTCACCTTTCCTGTTGAAAAGTGGGTGGAGCTGGATTCAGTGGTGGGGGTTAATGGGGTGCAGAGGTACCCAAAGCAGCCTTTGGGAAGGTATGGGGGAGCTGGATTTCTGACCGCCGGCTTCTTGGTCTGGGATGGACCCAGGACCTGAAGATAGGACATACACATTTGGGGGATTCGCCCTTCAGTCAGCAGCTCTTGGAGGACAGAAGAACTTACTCTCCTCCGTTTGAAGGCACTTGGAGAAGGAGGGGGCAGGAGGGAGGATGGAGCTGAACCTCTTCTCCTGCCCTAGCCCCTAATCTCTGCCAGGTCCCAGGCTAACTCTGGACTCTGTCTCACAAAGACCTCCTAAGAGCCCTCAAAGGCTGAGCCCCATCTGGAGTGGGGCCCCTGTTTTGGAGCCAGAGCTGGAGTGCCCAGTGACCTGAGGTGCCATGTCTGAACTGGTGGCCAGCTACGGACTGTGGGCTGTTCTGAGCCCAGACCTTGGCTGCAGGTCACTGGTGCGGTCGCTTCTGCAGCAGGGTCAGGGTGTCCCACTTCTCGAAGGAGCGCAGCTGCTGCTGCTTCGCCCGCTTGAGCTTGGCGGGGTTTTGGATCACTTGGACTATCTCTGCCTTGCGCCCGTTCTCCGGGCGGCATTTCAGGTTCTCAGCTTGGCGCTGTTTCTTCTCCTGCTGATGCCTCTCCTCCTCCTCCAGGTGCCTGGCAAAGTCCTTGTCCAGCCTCCTCTCCTGTTGTTCCTTCATCTTCTGCTGCCAGGATGTGCGCAGGGGCTTGTCCTGAACCACTTGGGAGAACCTCTTCTTGGAGCGGTCCTTCCACACTCGCCCCGACTTGGGCTTTCCCTTGGGATTATAGGGACCTCCACCTCCCTCTCCAAGTTCTTGGGCGCTGGGGCCTGGGATGAAGATCCTTTTCGCTTCTTTGGCCAAAGGCCGTCTCTCACCAGCTCCTGGCTGGAGGTGGCTTGTTCCGCACGTGCTGACCCCAGGGGGAGCCAGGTGGCTGGGGTGTTAGCTCCTGTAGTGGCGGTGAAGGCTCTGGACCTGGGCCTTGCTGACCAGGGTAAGGCTCTGGTGATCCTGGGCCCGACTGCAGCTGATGTCAGAGGGGGACCCCCGGGCCAGCTCCTCCTCACTCTGGGTCAACTTCGCATCTGGTTCTTCTTGTCTCCAGGAGAACTTTGAGGACTCCTCACTTGGCTTTGGCTGACATTGGGGGGCTTCAGGACTGGACTCTGGCTCCCTTCGGGGAGACCCCTGGCCTGGGGTCTTGCTGACACTGGGGGAACCCTGGGCTCGGGTCCGGCTCCCTTCGGGGAGACCCCAGGCCTGCCCCCTGCCCTAGACTAGGGTGATCCTGGGCATGTCTCCAGCTGACATCGGGGGCATTCCAGGCTGGGTTGCAGCACACGCCGAGGAGACCTGGGCTCACTCATTTCTTCTGGGTTCGATTCGAACTCCACAAGCACTCGTTTCGCCCACAAAGTTGAGGTGATGCTCTCGGGAGTCTCAGCCTTTAGGCCTTCCAGCTGTGGGCTGCGCTTCAGCGGTGTATCCATGGCCCAGCCTGTAACCACCACCCCCCTGCCCCTCCAATCTGTGTTTACACTCTTTCCCTTAAAAAATTGCTACTTTTACTCAAAATGCTGCTGGGTGATATTTTTTTCTGTCCTCTGCACCATATCAAGACATTAAGTCTTTTGGCTTCCATGCCCGGGCCTGCCCTGATAAAATGACAGCCTCAGCTGAGCTGGGAGAAGGCTGGGCTTGGCCACCGACTCGAGCAAGAAGACCACAGCCTCTCACTATTCTTACTTGATTTTATAGCAACTTCTTAAAGTGCTGTTTGCTTTTGATCAGTTTTTATTGCTCTGAAATGGCTGTTTCTATCAGTTTGTCCAGTTTTATACTTGTTTAAAGGGGAGATGACTTAACCTATATCTTCTCTCCCTCACAGTCCCCTCATTTAGAATTATCTGCATTATTTTATTTTTTGTATCTGATTTATCACACAATCTAGCAATATACCTGTGATGAACACTCTCATCTAACTAAGAATAGGAAGGAACCTTCTCAATTAGATTAAAGCTATATGTATTTTGTATTTATACAAGTTATACCTAGGATAATTTCCTTCTATGTGAAGAACTCAGTTGACTTTTTTTTTTTTTTTTTAGTTAGGACTGCTAATGAAAAATTTTTTTAATCATTGTCTAAAAATGCTACATTTCATTTTGAAAGATGTTTTCTCTGCATATAGAATGAGAAGATAGCAGTTTGCCTTACCTTTGAATCTGTCATTCAATAATCCTAGATTCCATTATTTCTTTTGTAAAGTCAGTCATGAGTTGTATTATTGTTTGTTTGTTTGTTATTAGTACTTTTTAATTTTCCAGTTACTTTCATAATTTTGTGCTTTACAGCACTGTCATTATAATGTATTTTATATTAATATTTATTGCATATAATACTTCTTGAGTGGGTCTCAAAGTCTTTACCCATAATAGTGAGTGAAGATATTATGTTTAAAAAAATTAAAAAGGAAATCAAGTAAGACTGATAATTAGATAAACTTTACTAATTTTTTAAGATAGAACAAACTGGAAATTGATTATGTCTAAGAATCAAAAAAGTGAAGGAATCATTACAAAAAAGTTTTCAGGTTAACTAGAAAGTAGTTCATAATTAATATATTGTTCAGTTATTAAGAATGTAAATAAAGCCCTCACTTTTTTGGTGTTTCACAATTAATTGCATGCATGTTTTTTCAAAACTTCAATGCTTTAAATCTTTTTGCTTTAGAAATGATATTCTAATTTTTTGTATTTAAAACTAATGATTTTTATTTATTGGTAAATTATAGAGATCTGAAGTGTGGAAAATTAATATGTAAATATACAGGTGAAAATATACTTGAAATTCGAAGTGCCAGTACTATGTATAGTAACATAAGTGGACACCTCTGCATTTCATTGGAATATAAATATTATCATGAACAGAGCAAACAGATGTGGGTAAAAGATGGAACTGTTTGTGATAAAAATAAGGTATGTAGACTTTTAGTGCCAAATGACTTTCTAATTTATACTTTCTTTTTAGATGCATGGTTAGTATTTTCCTCATAATTTAAGTGCACGTTCAATTTCAAAAATAAGAAAATAGAAAAAATTTAAATTAAGAAAAAATTAAAAAGGAAAAATATATAATCTGCATTCATGCATATATGTTATAGCCATGAATATTTATTAACTTTTATCTTACAAATTGTATATATTCACTAATTTGAGAATCATATTGTTCACTCACTGTATTTTGTTAAATTATATTACATAGAGTACTTCTATTGCCATGATCTATCTTATGATATAATTACTATAAAATAGCTGTTAAATAATATTATGTCCATTTTAGTGATGAAATTAATATAGGATGCATAGAGTAAGGCAGAAGTAATTGAAGGCACATATCTGAGGTTTATGAATGTATACATGTTTAAAATATATTATTTTTACATGATATTTATGAAAATACTGTCATTCATAATAAAATCTTAATGTAATGTAATTCATTTTAAAATTAGAAATAAAAAAATGTAAAAGAAAAATTGTCACCTGAAATTCTCACACAAAACTCAGTATTTTAAAAAATTTTGTAGTAAGTTTGCTTTTATGAAATTCACTTTGCAAAATATTTCCCAAATTGTTGCCTAAACTGTCTTTAATTTTGTAACTCTATCTTTTCTAAATAGCCTACCACAGACTATATGAGTTAGGAATTAAACCAACATTTATTCTTTTTTTATTTTTCTAATAACTATTTTAATGGGTTGAAGTGTACCTCATTATCATTTTTTATTGTTATTTCTCCAATGATTACTGATGTTGAACATATCTCCATATGCTTATTGGACATTTGCTTATATTCTTTGAAAAATGTCTTTCACATCCTGTACCCATTTTTTTTTTTAATTGAGTTGTTATTTGTTGTTGAACTTTAGGAGTTCTTTATATATTCTAGATATTAATCCTTAATTAGATATATGATTTGCAAATATTTTCTCTCATCCTATGGAATGCCTTTAACTCTGTTGATTGAATTCTTTGATGAACAAAAGTTTTTAATTTAGATGAAGTATGGTTTATTTTTTTTTTTTCTCCTATGCTTTTTGTGTCACATCCAAGAAATTATTGTCAAATTCAGTGTCAATTACCATGATTTCTTCTAGGACTTTTATAGTTTTAGATCTTATGTTTAGGTCTAAAATCCATTTTGAGTTAATTTTTGTATATGGTATAAATGAAAAGTCCAAGTTCATTCCTTTGCATGTGAATATTTAGTATGAATTTCTGTGGCAACCTTATTAAAAATCATTTTACCCTGTTCTGGCCTGTTTTGCTCAATGGTTAGAGCATCATCCCATGGACTGAAGGGTCACAGGTTCAATTCCCAATCAAGGGCACGGTACCTGATTTGCAGGTTCAATCCCAGGTCTCATTCAGGGGCATGCAGGAGTCAGTCAATTGTTGTGTTTCTCTCACAACATTTCTCTCTCCCTCCCTTCCTCCTTTCCACTCTATCTAAAAATCAATGGAAAAAATATCTTCAGATGAGAATAAACAAAAAAGAAAGAAAGAAAATAATTTGACCTATCTGAAAAACTTTATTTCTGGACTCTTTATTTTTCTCCACTGGTTTGTAGGTTTCTCCACTGGTTTGTCTGCCTTTGTCTCAGTGCCACACTGTTTTGAATATTGTAGTTTTTTAGTAAGTTTGGAATCAATAGGTAGGTGTCCACATTTTTCTTTTTTTAAGATTAATTTAGCTATTGTAGTCCCTTAAGATTCTATAATGAGTTTTAGGATGAGTTATTCTATTTATGCCAATAACATAAGTATTTTATTGGATTGTACTGAATCTGCAGGTTTCTTTGAGTAGTATTGACTGCTTGACAATATTAAGTCTTCAACAAATGAACATAGGGTATCATACTATTTGCTTGTGTCTTATTGAATATATTTCAGCAATGTTTTATAGTTTTCAACATACAAGTCTTTGAACTCCTTGATTAAATTTATTCTGAAGTATTTTTTTTATTGTATTGTAAAGGGAACTGTTTACTTAATTTCCTTTTCAAAAAGTGCACCATTAGTGTATAGAAATGCAACTTATTATTATGTTGCATAATAATAAAAAACAATGCAAATACATTAACTAAAAATACTACATTACTAAAAAATGCTAACCATCACCTGAGTCTTCAGTAAGTCATAATCTTTTTCATTAGTAAAGGGTCTTGTCTTCATGTTGATGGTTGCTGACCAATTAGGATGATTGTTTTTGCATGTTGGGATGACTGTGACAATTTCTTAAAATAAGACAACAATAAAGATTACTTTATCGATTGACTCTTCCTTCCACAAACAATTTCTCTGAATCATGTGATGCTATTTGATAGCATTCTATCAACAGAACTTCTTTCAAAATTGGAGTCAATCTTCTCAAACCCTTTGCTGATTTATCAGCTAAGTTTATGTGATATTCTAAAACCTTTGGTGTCATTTCAACAGTTTTCACAGCATCTTCACCAATTTCTTTGCTCATTCATAAGAAACAACTCCTCATCTATTAAAATTTTGTCATGAGATTGCAGCAAATCGGTCACTTCTTCAGGATCCACTTCTAATTCTAGTTCTGCTATTTCCACCCCATCTGCAGTTGTTTCCTCCACTGAAGTCTTGAACTCCTCAGTCCTCCGTGAGGATTAGAATCAATTTCTTTCAAACTCCTGCTAATGTTGGTATTTGTACCTCTTTTCCTGAATCACATATGTTCTTAATGGCATCTAGAAGGGTGAATTATTTCCAGAAGTTTTTCAATTACTTTGCTTAGATTCATCAGAGGAATCACTATTATGACAGCTAAAGCCTTAAAAAAATGCATTTCTTACATAATAAGACTTGATCTGTGGGCTTCATAATAGATGTTGTGTTGACAAGCATGGGGGAAAAAAAAAAACATCAGAAAACACTGATCTCATTGTACATATTTATCACAGCTCCTGGGTGACCAGGGGCATTGTCAATGAGCAGCATTATTATTTTTTTTAATCTTTTCTTCTGAGCATAAGTCTCAACAGCAGGCTTAAAAGATTCAGTAAGCCATGTTGTAAATAGATGTGCTGTCTAAAGACTTCGTTGTTCCATTTATAGAGCAAAAGTAGAGTAGATTTAACATGATTCTTATGGACCCCAGGACTTCTGGAATGGCAAATGAGCACTGGCTTCAACTTAAAGTCACCAGCAGCATTATCACCTAAAAAGAGAGTCAGACTGTTCTTTGAAGCTTTAAAGCAAGGCCTTGACTTCTCTTCTCTAGCTATGAAAGTCCTAGGTGACATCTTCTAATATAAGGCTGCTTTATTTGCATTGAAAGCCTGCTGCTTAGTGTAGCCACCTTTATTATCTTGGCTAGATCTTCTGGATAACTTGCTGCAACGTTTACATCAGCACTTGCTGCTTCACCTTGTACTTTAATGTCATAGAAATTGTTCATTTCCTTAATCCTCATTAACCAACCTCTTCTAGCTTCAAACTGCCTTTTTTCTGCAGCTTCCTCATTTCTCTCAGCCTTCACAGAATTGAAGAGAAGCAGCCCCTTGTTCTAGATTAGGCTGTGGCTTAAGGGAATTTTGTGGCTTGTTTGATCTTCTAGTCAGAGCACTATAACTTTTCTCATATTAACAAGAAGGCTACATTACTTTCTTATCATTCATGTGTTCACTGGAATAGCACTTTAATTGCCTTCAAGAACTTTTCATTTGCATTCACAGCTTGGCTAACTCTTTGGGACAAGAAGCCTAGACTTCAACCTATCTCAGCTTTTGATATGCCTTCTTCACGTAATTATTTTTAGCTTTTGATTTTTAAAAAAAATTTTTCTTTATTGATTTTAGTGAGAGAGAAAGGGAGAGGGAGATAGAGATAGGATGAGAGAGAATATTGATTGGCCGCTTCCTGCATGCACCCCACTGGGGATTTGGCCCACAACCTGGGCATGTGCCCTGACAGAGAATCAAACTGGGGACCTATTGGTGCATGGGTCGACACTCAAACACTGAGCCACATTGGCCAGGCTTTAGCTTTTGATTTAAAGTGAGAAATGTGAGACTCTTCCTTTCACTTGAACACATAGAGGCCTTTGTAAGGTTATTGACGACTTGCCAAATTTAAAAGTTATTCTGTCTCAGGTCATACAAAGACTTGAGGAGAGGGAGTGAGATGGGGAAACAGCCAGTCTGGTGTTGAGCAGTCAGAACACACACATTTATCAATTACATATGCCATTTTATATGGGCATGGTTTATGGCAGCTCAAAACAATTGCAATGGTAACATCAAAATTCACTGATTACATATCACCATAACAAATATAATAATGAAAAATTATGAAATATTGTGAAAAATCCCAAAATGTGACACAAACACAAAATGAGCAAATGCTACTAGGAAAATGGTATCAGTAGCTTTGCTCAATGCATGGTTGCCACAAACCTTCAATTTGTAAAAGAAGCATGGATTCTGTAAAGTGCAATAAAGTGGAGCACAATAAAATGAGGCATGCCTGTATTTTGTTTTTTCAGCACCACAATTTGTTTTGATTGCTATCTGAAATTGCTGTCTCTTTGTTGATATTCTCATTTTGTTCATGTCATTTTTCTGATTTCCTTTTTTTATCTATGTTTTTATTTAGCTTCTTCAGTATATTTAGTATAGTCATTTCAAGATAATATCTGTCATTTCATTTTCTTCCTTTGAATGAGATATGTTTTCCTGTTTCTTTTTATTTCTTGTGATTTTTAAAATTTCTATTTTTATTTTTATAGAACAATCACTTCTCCCATTGTATTCAAACTGGCTCTGTGCAGGGCAGCCCTTTACTAATTTGTTGGGTAGTTCTGAGCCTTGGGATCAGCCTGTGGAGAAAGCTTGTGGTCTTCTGATATCTTTTGTGATATGCATCTTTCCAGGTGGGGCTTTTTTGATTTCCCACATTCATGGATGTTTTTAGATGTCTTGGTATTCCAAATAATCTCATGCAAACATTTCTTTGGGGCCTTAGATTGTCTGTTGTTTGTCTCTACCCATAATATCTTGCCCCAGGTGTCTGCAAAGTCTTAGTCATCCTGAGCAGTGTTCATTGCTCCTCTCCATCTGAGATTTAAATTAGGTAAATTGATACAAGTCCTTCAAGAACTTCTCAGACAGGTTGTAATATTGAAAATATGGCCTCCTCTGCTCCCTTCCGTTTAAGGGAGGGAATTGAGAACTCGGCTGCTTCCATCTTCAGATAAAGACTGTGCCATGCGAGAGAAGGAGTGGAGCAAGGGTGAGCAAAACCCACAAACTTTTCTACCTTTTTGGCTTTCCCTTGATCGGGATTTCCTTGGATGCTTGAGCCCTTAGACTACTTCCAGAGTTCCTATGTTTCCTTCCTTCCTTCCTTTCTTCCTTCCTTCCTTCCTTCCTTCCTTCCTTCCTTCCTTCCTTCCTTCCTTCTAATTCTACCAGACAGGTAGGATCATTTAAATCCTAATTTATCTCTCTACATTTTCTCTTGCCTTTCCATCTTCTTTTCCAAAACTTAATTTTATCAGCTTCCCATCTTTCAATTAAATCTCTAAATAAAACCATTTGCTTATAGGCTATAGGCCAACTTTATGATTGAGACTGGAAGGTCCTACACAATCCTACCATAACAACTTCTATCAAATCACACTTAGTGTTTTGTGTGTGTGTGTGTGTGTGTGTGTGTATTTGTGTGTGTATCTATATCTTTTACTGAAATATGAGCAATATGATTTTGTGTGTGCATGTTCTCAGGGCCAACTACATTGTAGAATTCAAATATTTAGTTAATTAATAATTTAATGGCTGTTTTCTGTATAATAGCTACATTGCCCTTAATATTGTTCAAAATTCTCATACTGTTTCATTTTAAATATTATTTCTTTTTCTATAAGTTCCTGTCTTTCATGTCTATGCTTTTATTAAGTTATTTTCAGTGTTAGGAATCAATAAAAAGAGTTTACTGCTCTCACATATGAGATAAATTACTTGTATTTTTTCATATAATTATTTTTATTATATTAATTATCACATGTTAATCTTTTATTTTATTTCATGCCTGTGACTTCCATGCCAGCAAAAGCAGGGAAGATGGCTTTTATTGTTTTGTTTAATCTCAGATAATCAGAGTCTCATTTAGTACTAAAACAGTAGCACTATAAATTAATCATTTATAGTTAGTATATTAATATTTATTGTTAAATAAATGCCTCTTAATTAGATGCCAAATGTAGATGATATTTCAGTTAACTTACTTTGGCTTATTTTCTTTTAGTATTGCAAGAATAAAGAGTGTGTACAAAATGATTTGGCTTATGACTGTACTCCACAAAAATGCCACTTTCATGGTGTAAGTACCAGTATTATGACACAAGAATAGAAATCATTAAAAGTGATCTTAGGACAAGCTGCTGTGGCTCAGTGGATGAGCACTGATCCATGCACCCAGAGGTCACTGGTTCAATTCCCAGTCAGGGCACATGCCCAGGTGTAGGCCAAATCCCCAGTTGTGTGCATGCAGGAAGTGGCCAGTCGATGTTCTCTCTCATTGATGTTTCTATTTCTCTCTCCCTCTTCCTTCTTCTCTCTCTAAAATCAATAAAGAAGAGCCCCAGCCAGTTTGGCTCAGTGGCTGAGTGTCGGCCTATGGACCAGAGAGTCCCGGGGTTCAGTTCCTGCTAGGGGCACATACCACAAAAAAGAAGAAAGAAGAAAGAAGAAAGAAGAAAGAAGAAAGAAGAAAGAAGAAAGAAGAAAGAAGAAAGAAGAAAGAAGAAAGAAGAAAGAAGGAGAAGGAGAAGGAGAAGGAGAAGGAGAAGGAGAAGGAGAAGGAGAAGGAGAAGGAGAAGGAGAAGGAGAAGAAGAAGAAGAAGAAGAAGAAGAAGAAGAAGAAGAAGAAGAAGAAGAAGAAGAAGAAGAAAATTAAAAAAAAAAAAAAAAAAAAAGAGCCCAGCCGGTGTGGTTCAGTGGTTGAGCATCAACCCATGCACCAAAAAGGTCACCAGTTCAATTCTGAGCCAGGCCATGTGCCCAGGTTGTGGGCCCAATACCCAGTGGGGGGCATGCAAGAGATGGCCAATAGATGTTCTCTCTCATCAATGTTTCTATCTCTCTCTCCCTCTCTCTCCCCTCACTCTAAAAATTAATAAAGAAAAAAAAATTTTTTTTAAAGAATGATTCTAGGAAAGCAAACACACAGCTAAACACATACTTATTAACCACATAAGAAAATTGGCTTTGTCTGACTTAAATATTATTTTAAAATTTTACTTGAACACAAATAATTTGAGCTACTTATAAGGTAAAATTCCTCCTGTTTTCAGATATGCAACAATAAAAAGAACTGTCACTGTAACCCCAATTATTTACCCCCAAATTGTGAAACTACACAAGATAATTGGCCTGGAGGGAGTGTTGACAGTGGCAATTACCCACCTAACGCAGCGCGCAGTCTTGGTAAGTATTAATAACAAATTGAAAACATAATTAAAACAACCTTTTAATTGATTAAATAAAATAAATGAATGCTATTTTGTCTACCAATTTATATTTAGATTATGTTTGTACATCAAATAATAAATTGCATATAGCTATTTGACTTATGTTTTACTTATAGAGAGTAATGTAATAGAACATATTTAACATATATGCTAATATATGGCAATAAGGACCAAGGCAGAAAAACAGAAATCACTTTAGTCCTTTATACAGAAGGACTTTAATATAAGGCAACCGGTAAGACATGATGGCAGAAATAAAAACCAATCAGAGAATGGTGAAGCAAACCAGAAATTAGCAACAGCAGAAATCCATTTTCACTTCTTGGGGCTGGTGGGACAATAAAAGGAAGAGGTAGTTCTGAAACCAGAATCTGAGCCATGTGGCATGACATGTAACTATGGTCAAAGCTACCTATCAGTATCTAGACCACAGAGAAAGGTACTGTCCAGCATGAGGTAGAAATATAGAGCATTTACAGCCATTATTAGAGATGTAGGAGAGGAAGGGCAATAAATAGCATGGATATTTTATTCTACTGATGCTCCAAATTTTATTCAGAGACTTCCTGATTGAGCCAGCGACTTCCACTGACTAAATCTAACTAGAAGACAAACGGAAATGAACTTGGGAAATCTAGTACCCTATAATTTTTTTTTGTTCAATGTAGGAATGGACGTTAGAGTAAACCAATGTGTCCAATTATGCTTTGGGCAAGACTTTCTTTATGTAAAAACTTAAATTTGCATATACTTAAAGCAGGTTTTTCCAGATTTTGAGCCAGAGGTAGTTTTTGTTTTTTGTTTTTGCATTTATCTTCAGTCAGAGCGGGAGGAAAGGAGGGGTGAAGAGAGAGAGAGAAATGAGAAATATCGATGTGAGAGCGACATATCGAGTGGCTGCCACACACACAACCCCAACCAGGGCCAGGGACAAAGGGCAACTGAGTACATGCTCTTAGCGGGAACCAAACCCAGGACTCTCCGGTCTGCAGGCCGAAGCTCTAACCACTAAGCAAACCCTGCCAGGGCCAGAGCTAGTTCTTATCATCTCCACATTCATTTCACAGTTTAAGGCCATATGATAATAAATTACTAAATTATAACATATATAAGCATTATCAAGGTGTTTCCATTTTAGTAGTAACAATTAACTTGCAATGGCTTATGCTCAAATCAACTGAAATTCATTGTTTCTGTTCATGCGCACACATGCCATTTCGCCAATGAGCAGAGGAAACTACTCCTTTCTTAGAATCCAGGTTGACCCTAGTGACATGATTAATCAATAAATGTACAGTGAGATTCTGGGACTTCCCTGGTCTTCCTGTAAATTCTGACAAAGTCTTTTAGAATACTAATTCTTGGGTCTCTCATTGTTGGAACACTTATTCTATTGAAACTTATCTTCTCTGTATGAAATATGATTACAATGAGACACAAAAATACAACAGCGCAACTAAGCCCTCCCCAAATTTATGACCCACAAAATGATCAGATTTAAGTGATTGTTTTAAGTTACTAAATTTGGAGTTTCTTACACAGTGCGCGCGCTCTCTCTCGCTCTCTCTCTCTCTCTCTCTCTCTCCATACACCCACACACACACACAACACACACACTGATATCATTGATACTATATCTATTCAACATTTTACTTGTAAGTCCTAGACAGTGCAATAAGTAGCAAAAGAACAAGAAATCAAGACCATAAAGACTGGAAAGATTTAAATAAGACTGCAGATAATATAGTTAATTACATACAAAGTCCTAAAGAATCTAAAAAAACACTTCCAGAAGTAATAAATATTATCTGAAAGTTCAAAGGAAAAATGTTTAAAAGTCAGTAGTATTATCATGTAATAGCAGTAGTAAATGAAAATCAAAATCAGTGCCATTTACAAGACTATAAAATTATAAAATATGAGTAAATTTAACAAAAGATGTGCAAGACCTTAGCATTGAAACAAAAACAAAATGGAGATAAATGTTAAACACACAAATAAAGGTAGAAATATGCCATATTCACCTACTGGAAGGCTTATTATTGCTAAAGTGTCCATTCTTACCTAATTAAATCTATAGATTTTTTAAAAACATAAAAGCATGCAACTTTTTAGATGTTAACAATTTTATTCTAAAATAATCAAAAGCGCACTTAAAAGAGCCAAACAATCCTGAAAAAGAATAACAAAGGATAACTTAGTCTATTTGCCTTCTTGCCTTATATTGAATTTAGTATAGTACAAATTTAGTATATAGTTACATTAATCAAGACAGCGTGGCATTTGTAAAGGATAGATATGCAGATAGATCAATGTAATAAAATAGAGAGCCTAGAAATTTACCCATTAATAGAAGGTTTATCAATTTTTCAAGAAAAGTACAAAGATTGTTTAATGTGGAAGGAAAGTCCATTCAAAACATTGAACTGTCACAACTGGATACCCACATAAGCCCAAAGAACCTCACAAATCTTAAGTTACTTAACAATTGATATGGGATAGATTATAAATCTAAAGGAAGAAGCCAAAAGTATAAATCCTCTTGAAAGAAAGATAGGAAAAATTTTACATGATCTTGGGATAAGCAATACTGTCTTAGATAAAATATGAAAATATATATCAATGCAATAAAAGAAAAGATAATTTGGACTTCAATAAAATTTTATTAAATGTACAGTATTTCTTGCTAAAAATAGAAATTGAGAAAAACTCAACTGATACAGGGATCACACTTTCATTCTGTTTATCTGTAAGACCAGACAGTTCTGTGAAGAGACTATATGGAATAAAAGGTTCTCAATCAAAAGCAAAGGATGGAACTATTATTGTAAGAGTTAGAAGGTCTCTTTGGGCACTGACCCTACCAACTTACCTACTTCATAAAAATATTAATTATAAAGTTATTAAGTAGTTAAAAAGTTTTATTCTAATAGTCACATTGAAATACAGAAATGTCTTGCTATATTTCTCATAATTACTTTTAAATCACTGATGTTTTCTTTCCTAGAAATACCCTATATTGAGAATGCTTACTCTCACAGACCTACAAGATGGCCATTTTTCCTACTCATTCCTTTTTGTGTTATTCTCTGTGTAATAATAGCAACCCTGGTAAAAGTTTATTTCCAAAGAAAAAAATGGAAAACTGAGGAGTATACAAGCGATGAGTATATTGATTTCATATTTAAGATTTATTACTTTTATAATTTTTTAGCATCCATAGTAACTTATTAATAAATCATTGATGTTACTAGTATTACCTCAGAGTTACTTTATCTTTAAATGGAAATTTAATATTAAATATATTAAAGATTAATATAATGACTAATGAACAGAATTTTTTTAAATGTCAACAATTTTAATCTTGTAACAACTTGGACTCTGTTAGGGGTAAAATTAAGTGAAAATATTTCTAGTTAATATTTATTTACCTCTTTTTATTATTTGATCTTAACTATTAACTATGTATTAAACATTACTACTTCATTCTTGATATTTATATATTTTAAAGAACTTTGCATACACTATTTTATTAAAAGGTAGCAGAGAAAACCAGGAGAGTAGTTAGTGAATCAGTCAGTCAGAGAAAGATGAATACCGTATAATTTCACTAATATTTGTAATCTAAAGAACAAAATAAATGAACAATCAAAATGGAAACAGATTCATAAAAAGAATAGACTGGTGGTTACCAGAATGGATGGAAGTTAGGGGACTAGTTACAAAATAGTCATAGGAATGTCAAGTACAACAAAGGAATGTAGTCAATAATATTGTAATAACTATGTATGGTGCCCAGTGGGTACTGGAAATATCGTGGGGGACAACATATATGATTGTCTAACCACCATGCTGCATACCTGACACTAATACAAAATGATATTGAGTGTAAGCTATAATTGAAAACAAAAAGTTAAATAAAAGAAAATAATAAGGCAGAAGATGAATGTCAAAAAAGTTTAGTTATTTAGCTAATAATATTATAAATATGAAAATGACCTAAGTTAATTTTTAGGTGAATTTACATCTCATGTTGTTTCTCATGTTAATCTTTTATTTTATTTTTTATCCTCACCTGAGGACATTTTTCGATATTTTGTTCAGATAGAGTAGGAGGTGGGGAGAGAGAGAGAAACATCAACATGAAAGGGACACATTGAGTGGTTGCCACCCACACAACACAACCAGGGGACAAACTATAACCAAAGTACGTGCCCTTAGCAGGAACCAAACCCAGGTCTCTCCCAACTGCAGGCCTACGCTCTAACCGCTGAGCCAAACAGGCCAGGGCTCTCATGTTAGTCTTAATTAGTAGTGAGAAATTATTTACGTGTTAAAATAATCTCAAATAGCCGCTGCTTGTAGATCTCAGATAGGAATTCAAAACTGTTTTAGTATGGACAGATGGTATAGAGTTTTATACAGTAATATTTGAAGAAAATATAATTTTAAGTGATTATATTTTATTTTAAATGTACAGGGAACTTGAAAGTGAGAGTGAACCCAAGAGCAGCCTGGAAAACAGAGAATCCATGAGATCATAGTGAGTAACAAATATTTTAAGGATGACATGGAGAGAGAGAGAGAAAATCTATATATTAAATAAATATAAATAATATAAATATTTATTAAACAGTGGTAGTCATACAGATGCATTAAATGAAAATTAAATTGAAGAATATTTTAATAGTATAAGCTACATAATAGATTAAAAAACTATAAATAACATTCAATTCATTACTTAAAATTTCTTGCAGTGTTATTTTTGAAAATATTTTCAAATAATATTTAACTCTTTAGCATTTATGTATTCAAATATTGGTTAAAAATAAATTTCATTAAAGAACTCTATAATGAGATTACCCTCATGCTATTTATTGAATTAACCATCTTTTCTTTTTTAATTTTATTTTTGTTACAGATGTTTCTCCATTTTTACCCCATTGTCACCCTCCTCCCCATTCCCCCCGCCTCATCCCCAGCTTTGTTGTTAATGTCCATTGGTTATGCATACATGCATATAAAATCTGTGGCTTATCTCTCCCCCCCACCACCACCAACCCCTCTTCTGAGGGCTGTACCCTACTTTCATGTTTCTGGGTCTACTGTATTCCTCAGACTGTTATGTTCATTATATTCTGTATATAAGTGAGATCATGTGGTATTTGTCTTTTTCTGCTTGGCTTATTTCACTTAGGATAATACTTTCCAGGGCCTCCATGTCATCTCAAAGGATGAGAGATCTTTCTTTCTTGCAGCTGCACAGTACTCCATTGTGTATATGTACCACTGCTTTTTTACCCATTCGTCTACTGATGGACACTTGGGCTGTTTCCAGATTTTAGCTATTGTAAATAGTGCTGCTATGAACATGGGGGTACATATATTCTTCCTGACTGGTGTTTCAGGCTTCTTAGGGTATATTCCTAGAAGCGGGATCTCTAGGTCAAATGGAAGTGCAATTTTTAATTTTTTGAGGTAACACCATATTGTTTTCCATAGTAGCTGCACCAGTCTGCATTCCCACCAGGAGTGTATTAGATTCCCCTTTTCTCCACACCCTGTCCAACACTTGTTGTTTGATGATTTGTTGATGGCAACCATTCTGGCAGGTGTGAGGTGATACTTCATAGTCATTTTAATTTGCATCTCTTTGATGGTTAGTGATATTGAGCATTTTTTCATGTCTCTCGGCCATTTGTATGTCCTGTTTGGTTAAGTTTATTCCTAGATATATTAATACTTTTGCTATGATGGTAAATGGGATAGTTTTTTCGGTTTCTCTTTCTGTGAGATCATCATTGGTGTATAAGAATGCCGTTGATTTCTTGATGTTAATTTTGTATCCTGCTACTTTGCCAAATTCATTTATTAAGTCTAGTAGATTTTTGATGGAGTCTTTAGGGTTTTCTATGTATAATATCATGTCATCTGCAAATAATGACAGTTTCACTTCCTCCTTTCCAATTTGGATCCCTTTTATTTTTTCTTCATGTCTGATTGCTGTGGCTAAGACTTCCAGTACAATGTTAAATAAGAGTGGCGAAAGTGAACATCCTTGTCTTGTTCCTGTTCTTAAGGGAAATGATTTTAGTTTCTGCCCATTGAGTATGATGTTGGCTGTAGGTCTTTCATATAAGGCCTTTATTATGTCAAGATATGATCCCTCTATTCCCGGTTTGCTGAGCGTTTTTATCAGAAATGGGTGCTGGACTTTGTCAAATGCTTTTTCAGCGTCTATTGATATGATCATGTGGTTTTTATTCTTCATTTTGTTTATGTGGTGTATCACATTTATTGATTTGTGAATATTGTACCAGCCTTGCATCCCTGGGATGAATCCCACTTGGTCATGGTGAATAATTTTTTTGATGTATTTCTGGATCCGATTTGCTAGTATTTTGTTCAGGATTTTGGTGTCTATGTTCATCAGAGATATTGGCGTGTAGTTTTCTTTTCTTTATTTTTAGTGTCTTTTTCTGGTTTGGGAATTAGAATTATGCTGGCCTCATAGAACACATTTGGAAGTCTTCCTTCTTCTTGAATTTTTTGAAATAGTTTGAGGAGAATGAGCGTTAGTTTTTGTTTTTTTTTTTGAATGTTCAGTAAAACTCCCTCGTGAAGCCATCCAGGTCTGGGATTTTGTTTGCTGGGAGAGTCTTGATTACCTTTTTAATTTCCTTAGTTATTATTGGACTGTTCAAGTTTTCTATCTCTTCCAGGTCCAGTTTTGGGAGACTGTGTGTTTCTAGAAATTTGTCCATTTCTCTTACATTGGCGAATTTCTTGCCATATAATTGTTCATAGTAGCTGTTAATGGTCTTTTGTATTTCTGTGGTGTCAGTTGTTACTTCTCCTCTTTCATTTCTGACTTGGAGTATTTTGGTTCTCTCTCTTTGTTTCTTGGTGAGTCTAGCTAAGGGTCCATCAATATTGTTTATCTTTTCAAAAAACCAGCTTTGTTTCACTGATCCTTTGAATTGTTTTTTTGGTCTCTATGTCATTTATTTCTGCTCTGATCTTTACTATTTCCTTCCTTGTACTTGCTCTGGGTTTTCTTTTTGTTTGCTTTCTAATTCTTTAAGTTGTGAGGTTAGACAGTCAATTAGAAATTTTTCTTGTTTCTTGAGGTAGGCCTGTGGTGCTATGAACTTCTCTCTCAGAACTGCTTTTGCTACATCCCATGGATTTTGTGTTGTTGTGTGTTCATTTCCATTGGTTTCCAGGAAGTTTTAATTTCTTCCTTGATCTCCATGGTAACCAATTCATTGTTCAATAATATGCTATTTAGCCTCCATGTGTTCAAATGACTTTGCATGTTCTTGTTGCAATTGATTTCTAGTTAATGCCATTGTGATCTTAGAGGATGCTTGATATGATTTCAATCTTCTTGAACTTGTAGAGATTTAGTTTGTGTCCTATCATGTGGTCTGTCTTTGAGAATGTCCCATGCGCACTTGAGAAGAATGTGAATTCTGTAGTATTGGGGTGTAATTCTCTGTAGATATCTATGAAATCCATTTGGTCTAGGGCTTCATTTAGAGTCTCTGTTTCCTTGCTAAGTTTTTGTCTAGAGGATCTATCGAGTGGTGTCAACGGGGTGTTGAAGTCCCCTGCTATGATTGTATTGCTGTCAATATCTCCTTTGAAGTCCTCCAGAAGATTTTTAATATATTTTGGTGCTCCTGTATTGGGTGCATATATGTTTATCAAGGTTATATCTTCCTGTTGGATAGATCCTTTCAATATTATGTAGTGGCCTTTTTGTCTCTAGTTATGGCTTCATTTTGAAATTTATTTTATCACATATGAGTATTGCTCCCCCAGCTATTTTTGCTTTCCACTTGCTTGGAAAATTTTTTTTACATCCCTTCACTTTCAACCTATGTGAGTCTTTTGTTATGAGGTGGGTCTCTTGTAAACAACATATAGATGAGTCATGCTTTCTTATCCAATCAGCTACTCTGTGTCTTTTTATCAGAGCATTCAGTCCATTTGCATTTAAGGTGATTATTGATATGTACTTATTTATTGCCATTTTTTTTTTTTTTAGTTTGGTTATATTTTTCTTCCTATTTCTTCTACTAATTACAGCAGTCCTTTTAACATTTCTTGCCATGCTGGTTTGGTGCTAATGTATTCCCTTAGCCTTTTTTTTGTCTCGGAAGCTCTTTATTTGACCTTCTGTTTTGTAATGATAGCCTTGCTGGGTAGAGTAGTCTTTGATTCAAATCCTTGTTTTTCATGACCTTGATTACTTCATGCCTTTCCCTTCTGGCCTATAGTGTTTCTTGTGAGAAGTCAGCCTAGAGCCTTATGGTGGTTCCTTTGTAGGTAACTTGTTGCTTATCTCTTGCTGCCTTGAGGATTCTCTCTTTGTCTTTAATTTTTGGCATTTTAATTACTATGTGTCTTGGTGTGGGCCTGTTTGGGTTCTTCTTACTTGGGGCTCTCTGTGCTTCTTGAACTTGAATGCCTTCTTTCTTCACCAAATTAGGAAAGTTTTCTGTCACTGTTTCTTTGAATATATTTTCTAACCCTTGCTCATTTTCTTCTTCTTCGGGGACTCCTATGATGTGTATATTATTACGTTTCCCATTGTCCCACAGTTCTCTTAAGCTGTCTTCCTGTTTTTTCATTAGTTTTTTTCCTTTTGGTTTTCTGATTGGTTGATTTTTTCTACCCTGTCTTCTAATTCACTGATCCAGTACTCAGCTTCCTCTACTCTGCTTTTTATACCTTCCAATGTGTTCTTTCTTTCTGATATGTCACTCTTGATCTCTTCTTGGTGGTTTTTAATTTCCAGTTGGTTTGTTTTCAGCGTCTCTATGTCCTTACTCATGCTGTTGAGCTTCCTCAAGATCATGGCTCTGAATTCTAGCTCTGTTAACTTGCCTAACTGTACCACATTGATCTCATCTTTGGTGGAGGTCTCTTGCTCTTTCATTTGGCTTTTGTTTCTGTGCTTTACCATTTTGGATATCACAGTGGGCTTTGGAGTCTGTCAATTTTTCCCTGTGGGTATTGGTGTTCTGCTGTTTGTGTCTCCCTCCCTCTCCTAGGTTTAGATGAGTGAGGGAGGACTCACATTAAACACCACTTTCCTGATTAAAGTTGCTAGCCCAGGAAAGGTACTCTTATCCTCTAGCTTTTTGCCTGGAGGCTAGCAGTGGAGGTTACTTGATGAGTTTTTGGGTTGTCAGTTGGTTGAAAAACTCCCTCAGGTGCTCAGCATAAGAGGATTTCCTGAGGGTGAGGCAGATGGTGGTTGTTAGTAAGCCTCAATTTGCATTTCAATGGCCCACAGGGTGGGGTTGAATCTCCAAGGGAGGGGCTGCTGCCTCTCCCCAGAGCCCTGGGAAGGAGCAAGATGGCCACCGTCCTGTGTGGCTGCAACTCAGCAAAAGCTCTGAGCGCCCTCCAAATCCCTAGTGTCCCCACACAGTTCTAGTCCAGTCTGCCCTCCCTCTGCCATAGCCCAAGGTGAGTGCCTGTAGCTTTTTTTAGCCTGTGTCCCAGCTCTGAGCAGTGGAGCCACTTGGGACTTTAACCCGAGGGCACTGCTCACAGCTAAGGCCACAGCTGTCTGTGGGCTCCCAGCCCCCCTCTCACGCCTTCACAATCCTACCAGGATCAAGTCAGTGTCCCTGGTTATGTGGTGCTCACAAGCTGCTTTTCTGTTGCTTTTTCCCATCGATTTGTCTGTGTTATAGTTGTAATTACAGTTTAGTTCTGGGAGATGGTCTGTGTAGCTTCCTTTCACTCTGCCGCCATTTACAGTGTCTTCTTTTTTTTTTTTAATTAATTTTTGTTACAGATGTTTCTCCTTTTTCCCCCAGTGATTCCCCCCTCCCTCTCTCTCCCCGCCCTCTCCCCAGTTTGTTGTCCATGTCCACTGTTCATGCATACATGCATATAAGTTCTGTGGTTTATCTCTCCCCCACCATCCCCTCTTCTGAGGATTGTCAGTCTGTACCCCACCTCCACGTCTCTGGGACAGTGTCTTCTTAACCATCATTTTTAACTTGATTGGGCATACAGGTAACTTTTTTTCCTTTTATTTGTTTTTCCAGAGTAATTATCTTCAATGGAGAAGAAAAATAAAAAAGAAACAGAAACCATATATGTATTGACTGATTGCCTGGGATTCAAAACCTGGATATTATTGTTTCGATCTGACAAGAAAACATAGAATTTGTCATATATAATTTGTTATATTATTTACATATCATATAATATTTATATATGTAAGAAATGCATGTGTATGAGTTTTTATATTATACATTTTTAAGATTATCTCATAGTAATTCTGTTAGTCAGTAGAAACTAACTTAATCAACAGGCATGAGATAAGGTTACAATATCATGAATGTGATGCCCTAATTAAAGACCACTGTTATATTTTTTAATTGCAAAGATATGTAGTTATGTTATTATCTGATCCATAGCTAATCAAAAGAAAGTTTGATAGAATTTAACACTGAAAGCATTAGTAGAGATAAAGAAGAATATATCATAATGCAAATCATCAAAGAGGAGTCTACAATACATAAGCGTTAGTATTCTCCAGAGAAACAGAACCAATAGGTGATTATAGATAGATGATAGGTAGGTAGGTAGGTAGGTAGATAGATAGATGATAGATGATAAATAGATAGATAGATAGATAGATGATAGATAGATAGATAGATAGATAGATAGATAGATAGATAGATAGATGATAGGTGGTAGATAGATGATAGGTGGTAGATAGATGATAGATAGATGATGATAGATAGATAGATAGATAGATAGATAGATAGATGATAGATAGATAGATAGATAGATATAGATAGACGGATGGATGAATAGATAGATGATAGATAATATATACCTGAGGAGATTTATTACAGGAATTGGCTCACATGTTTATGGAGGCCAAGAAGTCCTATGATCTGTCATCTACAAGCTGGAGAACAAGAGAAGCTGATGATGTAACTCAGTATGAGTCTGTAGGACTGACAACTGTGGAGCCTATGGTGTAAGTCCCAGTCTGAGTCCAAAAAAATCAAGAACCATAAGTGTCAATGGATATCCAAGGGCAGGAAAAGATGGATGCCTCAGCTCAAGCAAAGAGCAGATTCACCTTTTCTCTACTTTTGTTCTACCCAGGCCTTCAAGAAATTGGACAATTCTCACTGGCATTGATGAGGATAATCTTTACGCAATCTATTGATTCAAATACTAATCTCTTCCAAAGACACACTCATAGACATACCCAGAAATTATGTTTCATCAAATATCTGGGCATCCCTAAGTTGACAGAAAAAAATTAATCATCACAAGTCTACCCCTTGTCAACTTGGCACCTATATTCATCTCCTTAAACCATACTGCTCTCCAAATTAAGGACATAACTCTGTCTAACATATAACTATCTTACATGTTACCAAAAATGCACTAATTTCTTCCTAATGAAAGAATTTCTGCCTCTGAGACTAAGACCTCTAGGCTAGCAGAGCATACAGTCATGGAAACAGGAAGCAAAAATTTTGCTAGTGGGGTCACTTGGGGTAATAGTGAGTGGTACCACTTTTATTCTCATCCTCTAATTCCTGGACTCATGAATCCTATCTATGTATATACTGGACACTGATTGAAAGTATATACAGTCTTCTGGAGATCCTTTCCCTACCCCTGAAAGCTACTGCCTCCTAGATGGTGTCATAATTGAATGTCTAAAAAACCATTCCACCATTCAATCATGCCAGCTACTTTAGAAGGGTGATAAATCTGAAAAATTCATGAGCAGGGCCATTGTCACATTTCTTTTCTTAAACTGTAAAGTTATCTCATTGATCAGAAGCATTGATGAGTAAAATATGATGCTAGATAGGTATGATGGTAGTTTGGGCAGGAGCATTGCATGTAAGGAAGGCAAATCTAAATCTAGAGTAAGTTTGTATTCCAATAAAGAAAAAAACACTGCCCCTTCCATGATGAAAGTGGTCCAACATAATCAGCCTGCCATCATTTTAGCTCACTGATCATCCTGGAGAATGGTGTCATATCTACAGCTCATGGTGACAGATTAGGAAATTATCAGTGACTATAGCCAGGCCAGTGTTGGTGAGTAAAATTATATGTAGCTGTGCCCATCCATAACCTCCACCTGTGCCATTATGACCATAATGAGCTCACTGGTGGATAATAGATGTTGCTTAGGATAGAGGCTAACTAGTTTTCACAGAATGAGTCATCTTTTCTACCTGTTTATTAAAATCCTCTTCTGCTGAAGTCACCTTTTAGTGAGCATCCCATGGGACCCAAATGTCTTCACATTTTTTGCCAATTCATATAGGTCTCTCCACATACTTTTCTCCAAAATTTGTCATTTTCATTCATGTTTTTTCCAAGTCCCTGTCCATTCAGCCAAACCACACTGATATGTAATCACATGGCTGGCTATTTCTCTTAAAAAGCAAAGTGCACAACCAGGTACACTAACTGAAATTCTTTTTTTTTTTTTTTTTTAATAACTTTTTTATTGATTTTAGAAAGAGAGGGAGAAGGAGAGAGACAGAAACATTGATGAGAGGGAATATCAATTGGCTGCCTCCTGCACACCCCCCACAGGGGATCTGGCCCACAACCTGGACATATGCCCTGACTGGGAATCGAACCAGCAACCTCTTGGTGCATGGGTTGACACTCAACCACTAAGCCACACTGGCCGGGCTCACTAACTGAAGTTTGTCCTTATTAGGAGAATTTCCTTCCGCCACTCTCCTTCAATAATACCTAAGAGAGGAGCAATAATGCTACAGCTGCCTATTTTCAGGTAGTGACTGTATATGATGATTCATCTGTAAACTAGGCCCAAATCTTCTCTTCCTTTGCCAACTAATGGTAGAAAACCCCTTATGAGAACATAAATGCAAGCTGGGAGAGAGAGTGCAGTGTAGCAGCATTAGAGACCATGGCATTTAGGCCACTTCTTCATGTAACTTACCTGTGTCTTCAGGTGCCACTTGTGCCTGATTACATATTTACCACTTCTATTTCATGATGGAGTGTTTTTGTGCATGTCCAACTTAATTGCTTTGCGGACCAGAAAACACCTAGTTCATAATGAGCAGCTGAGGTTGCATGGTATCTTGGTGCCCATGGTTAAATGTTCAGTCTCTACTAAGGCTAAGTAGCAGACAAAGATCTGTTTCTAAAAGGGAAAACAGTTATCTGCAATTTATTGCAGAACCTTTCTCCAGTATGTTAAGGGCCTACACTGTGATGCATCTAAAGGACCTGCCAAAGTCTTCAAACATCATCCCTATCTGCCACTGATACTTCAAGACCATCATATCTGCTGGGTCATATAGCCCCAGAGGCAGAGCAGTTAGTAATCCAGCCTGGAGCTTTTGCAGGGATTTCACTTGTTCTGGGAACCACACAAAACTGCCTCAGGGGAGACCATTACCATTTAGGGTTAATTCTCTCAAATGGAGATAGAAAGGCTGATACCACACTGGATGAGAAGGTCACCTCCACTGAGGTTTGGGAGGACAATGTTGCTGAAGATTAGGAGGCCCATTCCACTGCAGGTGGAGAGGCCTCTCCCACAAGAAATACTCATCAAAATTTAGTGGCTCAATTTCTTCACTTTTTCACAATCTTCTCACACATCTCCATCTGAACTTAGAGGATCCCATTATTTCCCAATTAATGTCCCCACTTAAAGAGCAGACATCCTGTGAGGCTGGGAGTTCAGCTTGCACTGTCATTCAGCCAGTCACAGAATGAGGTTCTCCATTTAATTTTTAGCAGTTTGAGCCTCCAGCTGCAAGACACAACTCTCCCCTCACGGCACACCTGGAAGCTCTTAGGTAATTTATCAAATGCCTGACCTGGGAATTCAAATCCTTCAGCTCATCATTTACTTTTACCACATTGTCCAGCAACATTAGAAACAACCAACCAATATTGTTAATATTCCTTAGTTTTTAAAAAATATTCAAAAGTATCATATACAGAGGTACTTGGCTTCTTGCTTATAAGTGTTTGACTAGGAGTAGTCAATGCAGATATTTTTGCATATCTCTGTAAACTGTCCATGCCATGGACTATCAGTGCTCTTTCTAATACTGAAAATAAAGGCATTGGCATCTTTAAATTAAATAAGATTAGAGAAATAGTTCCAGATATCTCAAAACCAATGCAGAAAACTCATCCTTTAAATTCACATATCTGTATTGGGGAAATATATATGTTTATTATAGGAGTTTACTCATGTGGTTACAGAGGCCAAGATGTGCCCCAATCTTCCATCTGCAAATTGGAGAACCAAGAAAGCCAGTGGAACAATCCAGTTTAAGTCCAAAGTCTAAGAATGGGAGTGAGGGTCAAGGTTGTGTAAGTCCCAGTCTGAGAACCAGAAATGCCAGTGTCTGAAGGCAGGAGAAAATGGAACTCTCAGCTCAAGCAGTGTTAATTCACCCTTCCTCTATGAAAAAAATAAAGAAGCAATTTTTTTTCTGAAGTCTTTTGTTGGCCTATTTGTTTTAATAAGCAGTTTGGAATCATTTACTCAGCCTTACGTTAAAGTCCACGGTGGTCTGGAATTCAACTGCAGGCCAAGGTTCTTCCCTGGTGCCGAGACACTACAAAACTAACTGAACTGAAAACAAAAAAAAAAAATGCTCTTTTGAAGCTCCCTTAACCTGGGTCTTTGATATTTGGAGTAGTTGTCTCTCCAGTAGCAGCTTCAGTAAAGATACTTCTAACAAAATTATAGAAATTAAAAGTCAGAATTTAAAGACAACACTGTCATTATCTTTAGGAAGATTTTACACTTCTGAAGATTGTGTTTTTCTTCTTCCCAATCCTCTGATCAGGTCAGAATAGGTTTATTGATATGCTGGTTTACTAGCTTGTTTGTTTTATTCATGTAGTCATTAAAAGAGATATAACACACCTGGAAGGTTTTGCTCCGTGGTTAGAGCTTTGGCCCATGGACCAGACAGACCCGGCTTTGGTTCCCGCTAAGGACACGTACCTCGATTGCAGTTTGTCCCCGGCGCAGTTGGGGTCGTGTGGGTGGCAACCAGTCGATGTGTCTCTCTCACATCAATGTTTCTATCTCTCATGCTCCCTCCCTCCCTTCCACTCCATCTGAAGATACATGCAAAAATGTCCTTGGGTGAGGATAAAAAAAAAAGAGATACAAGAAAAATACCAAGCCACTAAAGCCAGGCCTCACGCCCACTGCCTATATGGGCCTGTGCCACTAGGCCGAGAGCTTAGCGCAGGGTCTGGGATATAGGCAGTCACATAGGTGCGAGGGGCTTCCTTCTATTTGTCAAAAGGTGCGTTTTCATCACCCTGATGTAAGGTGATGAATCTTGATCCTGGAATTTTCTCCCAGAAAACCTCTTTGGGGAAAATGCAGGAGAAAGAACCCAGTAGACTTATTTGATGATTTCTGAGCAAGCTAGGGAAAGAGATAAATAGTTTTTCTAAGGGAGATGCTGAAAGGCTGATTATTTGCCTGTATAGAGTCATTGGTGAATCCTGTCTTGGTCCTGGATCCCTTCTCGTTTTGTGTGCCCAGTGTGGTGGCCGTGATTGTAGCCACTGTCACTCGGACTGTGCACAGTGTGTGATGGCGCGCCCTCACGGGTTCCCCCACTGCTGTACCTTTTTGCAGACTTGGCCCTAATAAACTCATCAAAAAAAAAAAAATTAAGATACCTAGGAATAAACTTAACCAAAAGTAAAGGACTTATTCTCCAAAAAACTATAGGTCACTATAAAAGAAATAGAGAAAGATATACAAAAGTGGAAGCATATTTCTTATACATAGATTGGAAGAATTAACATCATTAAAATGTCCGAACTACCTGACCTGGCCAGCAGGTCGATCAACGAGGACTCTAGAGGGGGAGTGAGGATGAGGAGGGACAAGAGACACGAGAAATGGAGACAAGACAGGGCTCTGATCAAGTCTCATTTATTCCGGGGAGATCCACAGTGTATATATAGGGCAAGAAGCAGAAAACCAAGAACATTTGTTGCCAAGCGATAAGTTTGTGGTAACCACCCTGAAGCAATTTCAGGTAAATATCCCAGGTGGAACAAAAGACAAACAGAGCATAACTGGCTGAGTAAATGGTTACTTAAAGGAATGCAGAAACATTGTATACAGAGATATCCTGCCTTGGGGCAGGAGATGGCAGAGCAGATTATAACAAAATGGATGCCATGCAAACAGTCTCCCACAACTACCCAAAGCAATCTATAGATTCAATGCAATTCCCATCAAAATACCAACAATATATTTCACAAAACCAAAACAAATACTTCGAAGTTTATATGAAATCAAAAAAGATCCTGAATAACTACAGCAATCTTGAAAAACAAGAACAAAGTAGAAGGGATCACAATACCAGATATCAGGTTATACTACAAAGCCATAGTAATCACAACAACCTAGTACTGGCACAAAAACAGGAATATAAATCAGTGAAACAGAACAGAGAAACCAGAAATTGACCCAAGACATTATGCTCAATTAATATTTGACAAAGTTGGCAAGAATTTGCAGCAGAGTAAAGACAGCCTCTTTGATGAACGGTGTTGGGAAAATTGAATAGCTACATGCAAAAAAATGAAACTAGACCACCAACTTACAGCATACACAAGAATAAACTCAAAATGGATAAAAGACTTAAATGTGACTCGTGAATCTATAAAAACCCTAGAAGAAAATGTAGGCAACAAAATTTCAGACATCATATACAGCAGAATTTCCACTGATACATCACCTAAGGTAACAGAAACAAAGGAAAAAAATGAACGCATGGGACTACATCACACTCAAAAGCTTCTGCACAGCAAATGAAACAACCACCAAAATGGAAAGGCAACCCATGGTATGGGAGAACATAATTGCCAATGATACATCAGATAGGGGTTAATTTCCAAAATATATAGAGTACTCATACAACTGAAGAAAAGGAAGACAAAGAACCCAATTAAAAAATGGGCAGAGGAACTAAATAGACACCTCTCCAAACAGGACATACAAATGGCTGAGAGACATATGAAAAAATGTTCAATATCACTAACCATCAGAGAGATGCAAATTAAAATCACTATGAAGTACCACCTCACACCTGCTAGAATGGTTGCCATCAACAAATCATCAAACAACAAGTGTTTGAGAGGGTGTGGAGAAAAGGGGTCTCTAGTACACTGTTGGTGGAAATGCAGACTGGTGCAGCCACTATGGAAAACACTATGATGTTACTTCAAAAAATTAAAAATTGAATTGCCATTTGATCCAGTGATCCCACTTCTAGGAATATACCCTAAGAAGTCTGAAACACCAATCAGAAAGGATATATGTACCCCCGTGTTCATAGCAGCACTATTTACAATAGCTAAGATCTGGAAACAGCCCAAGTGTCCATCATTAGACGAATGGATAAAAAAGCTATGGTACATATACAGAATGGAGTACTATGCAGCTGTAAGAAAGAAATATCTCTTATCCTTTGAGATGAATGAGGGACCTGGAAGTATTATCCTAAGTGATACAAGCCAAGCAGAGTAAGACAAATAATATATGATCTCACTTACTTGTGGAATATAATGAAAATAACAGTCTGAGGAATAGGGCAGACCCAGAGACGTGGAAGTAGGTACAGACTGACAACCCTCAGAAGAGGGGGTGGTCAGGGAGGGAATAAATAAACCACAGAACTTATATGTATGTATGCATAACCAATGGACACGGACAACAAAGGCAGGTACAGAGTAGGGGGGAATGGGGAGGAGGGTGTCAATAAAGAATAAAAAGAGAAACATCTGTAACAAAAATAGATTAATAAAATTTTTTTTAAGCAAAGATAAAAACCATATGATCTTATCAATAGATGCTGAAAAGCACTCAACAAAATACAGCAACTATTTCTTATAAAAACAGTCAGCAATGTGGGGATAGATGGATCATATCTTGACATAATAAAGGTCCTATATAAAAAACCTACAGCCAACATCATACTCAATGGACAAAAACTAAAAGCATTCCCCTTAAGAACAGGAACAAGACAAGGATGCCCACTTTCACCACTCTTATTTAACATAGTGCTGAAAGTCTTAGCCACAGCAATCAGACCTGAAGAAAGAATAAAAGACATCCAAATTGGAAAGGAGGAGGTAAAACTGTCATTATTTGCAGATGATATGATATTGTACATAGAAAACCCTAAAGACTCCATCAAAAATCTACTAAATGTTATCAATGAATTTGGCAATGTAGCAGGATACAAAATTAACAGTAAGAAATCAACAATCAACAGCATTTTTATACACCAATAATGAACTCACTGAAAAAACGGTCCCATTTATGATTGCTTCAAAAAAACTACAATACCTAGGAATAAATTTAACCAAAGAAGTAAAGGATCTTTTTGCAGATAACTATAGTTCATTGAAGAAAGAAATAAAGAAAGATATAAAAAAGTGAAAGCATATACCTTGTTCATGAATTGGAAGAATTAACATCATTAAAGTGTCCATACTACCCAAAGCAATCTATGGATTCCAGGCAATCCTCATCAAAATACCAATGACATATTTCACAAAACTAGGAAAAATACTTCAAAAGATTATATGGAGCCAAAAAAAAAGACCACGAATAGCCACAGCAATTTTAAAAAAGAAGAATGAAGGAAGAGGGATCACGTTACCGAATATCAGGTTATACTACAAAGTCACTGTAATCAAAAGAGCCTGGTACTGGCACAAAAACAGGCATATTGATCAATGGAACAGAACAGAGAACCCAGAAATTGACTCAAGACAATATGCTCAATTAATATTTGACAAAGGTGGCAAGAGCATACAAGACAGCCTCTTCAATAAATGGGGTTAGGAAAATTAGACAGCTACATGTAAAAAAATCAAAATAGACCACCAACTTACACCATACACAAGAATAAACTCAAAATGGATAAAATACTTAAATGTGACTCATGAATCCATAAAAATCCTAGAAGAAAATGTAGGTAACAAATTTTCAGACATCACATGCAGCCGAATTTTCATTGATGCAACACCTAAGGCAAGAGAAACAAAGAGAAAAATGAACACATGGGACTACATCAAACTAAAAAGCTTCTGCACAGCAAAAGAAACAACCACCAAAATGGAATGGGAACCCACTATATGGGAGAACATAATTGCCAATGATACATCAGATAAGGGGTTAATTTCCAAAACATATAGAGTGCTCAAACAGCTCAACAAAAAGAAGACAAAGAACCTAATTAAAAAATGGGCAGAGGAACTAAATAGACACCTCTCCAAACAGGACATACAAATGGCTAAAAGACATATGAAGAAATGCTCAACATCACTAATCATCAGAGAGATGCAAATTAAAACAACAATGAGGTATCACCTCACACCTCTCAGAATGGCCGCCATCAACAAATCATCAAACAAGTGTTGGCAAGGGTGTGGAGAAAAGGGGACTCTTTACCTCTTCTTTTAATAATCATTAGCTCATTCTCTATATCTATGGATCTATTTATTTTTCATTGTTTGTTTGTTTTTTTAGATTCCAAATAAACGTGAAATCATATGGTATTTGTGTTTCTCTATCTGACTTATTTCACTTAGCATAATACCCACTAGGTCCATCTATATTGTCACAAATGGAAAGATTTCATTTTTTTGTTGTTGTTGATGAGTAACATTGCATTGTAGATGTACCAAATCTTCTTTAACCAATCATCTATTGAAGGACACTTCTGTTGTTTCCATGTCTTGGCCACCAAGAAGAATGCTGCAATGAACATATGGGTGTATATATCTTCACAAATAAATGTTTAATTTTTTGAGGCTAATTTATACTGTTTTCCATAGTGGAGGCACCAATTTACAATCCCATAACAGTGTTCGAGGGTTCCCTTTTCTCCACATCCTCACCAGAAGTTGATGTTTATCCATTTTTTTTATGACCGCCATTCTGAGAGTTGTGAATTAATATCTCATTTCAGTTTTGATTTGCATTTCCCTGATGATTAGTAGTATTGAGCATCTTTTCATATGCCTGTTGGCCATCTGTATGTCCTCGTTGGAGAAATGTCTGTCAAGTTCTCCGAGGTACCTTCTCAATTAGTTGTTTTGTATCTGATGCTGAGTACATTTTAATGTTGAGCATACAATATGTGTCTATTTAAATAAATAACTAACATCATTATCTGTAACTATTTAAGATAACAGATAACTCAGCTATAATATTTAGGGAAATATTCTAAACTTTCCTTTACTGAAACTATCCTTTTCAGCACAGTATCTTGAAAAATACCTTTAGTCAGGTTTCCCTGGAGTGATTTCATTTGACTAGGCACTAAGGTAGAGCTACTAATATTAATGTAAAATAAATTAATTTCGCTATAAAGCGAACTTTCAGATTTGGATTCCCCTTTAATCTTCCCAGATTTGTGTCTGATAGGCACTAAGTTTCATTTTGAAGTATATCATAAGCTTTCCATGTATAAATATTCTATAAGATGTTATTACCTGAGACCAGAACATATGCTAGGTGTTGCAAATGAATTTGGAAAATCTGCAATATATCCTTGGTAATGGCAATGCATCTGAAAAACAGTATAGGAAAGCAAATAAATAAATAATTTATGAATCAAATATGTATGCTCAAGTATTATAGATGACTTAAAATGTTACAAGAGTTTAAAATAAGATTTTTTATTATACAGATTTATTAGTGCATATTTTTAGGAGAAAATGTTTTTGACAACTCTCCTTACTTTGTACCACCTAAATGCCCATGAATATTACCTCAGTATTTCATCTTATTTCTATGTACAATAATCAATCACATAACATGTCATAATTGTAATGGAATAAAATATTTACATTAAACTGTAAACATAGAACAAACATATCTCAATGGTAAGGATATGTCCATTTCAATAAAGAAACATATAATAATAAATGTCTAAGACATGAGTTTTACCTTAAAATATGAAGAATCAGTATGCAAAGATCCAGTTTCATTAAATGTATAAACCAAAATATTTTGTAATAAGAATGAGCTAAGAAACAAAAATAAAATGGTTGAGTAATGAATTTAATAGGAATATAGACATCACACTAACACAAATAAATGTAAAATTTATTATAATCATATAATAATATGCTTCAATTAGAGTAATTTTAGTGTGGAATAACATTTTAAATTTGTGGAACTCTAGTGTATCAGGCTTTCTTAACACTGAAAAAAACCCTGTGTAAATCTTCTGTATCAGATATCTGTATGTATGCCTATGTATGTCCTCATTAAACAAATATTTACTGAGTGCCTGCTGTCTGACAGATCCTCTTTTAGGCACTAGGATACAGCAGTAAAAAAAAAAAAAAAAAAAAAGAGAGAGAGAGAAAACCACTAGTCTTCATGATAGTAAAGGACTCATAGAGGCAGCATGTTAGATGATGATAAATAAGGCCTGGGTGAAGGAGGTTTGTTGCAAAATGTGGATAGAATGGCATGAGAGCAGAGATATTATGATACATTAGATGATTAAAAACTTGAAAACAAGCCCATGAATTGTCACAGAAATATTATTCCAGACAGAGTTAAGAGAAAATGCAAAGACCATGAGTCATAAATATGTTTTGTATATACAAACAACAGCTAGAGGGCAATATGCCAAGAGTGGAAATGAATTCAAGACAACAGATAGTAGTGAGAGATAGTATTAATGAGATGAGAAGCGACTGGAAGATTTTGAGGAATAAATAATAAGATCAGACCGACATTTTAATGGAATCAGACTGAATGCTATGTTGAGAACCAGCTGCAGAAAGAGAGGTACCAGTTAGGCTATTATAGTCATTCAGGCAATATGTGTTGGTGGTTGAAAGAAGATAGTAGCAGTGGTGGAGGTACAATTCTGAATGTATTTTGAAGATAGAACACATGAGATTTGATAATCTATTGCAAAAGGAGTGGTGGGGGGAGACATCAAGGATCACTCCTAGGTTTTTGTTCTGAGAAACTAGAAGAATAGAATTACCATTTATTGAGATGATTGTGGAAAGGATAAATTTGGGTGGCTCAGAAGTGCAGTTCAAGTATGTTAAGTATGAAAATTCTGTTAAACACTTGGTTATCAAATAAGTAGTCAGATAATTGAATATGATATTCACTGGAAAGGAATAAACTATAGATATGTTTGGAATAATCAATACATGAATTCTCTTTGAAGCCCTGGGGCTGGATGAAATAGCCAGGTGATTGAATATAGTTCAATGAAAAAACAAGATTCAATAATAGCATCACAGATTTCTCTGAGATTGGAGACATAAAAAGTAATCTGAAAAACAAACAAACAAAATACTGTGAAAGAGTAAGCATAATGGTTTAAGAGTTCAACAAGTAGTCTGTGGTATTATGGAAGCCAAGTGAAGAAATGATTTGGTGGAGGAGACACTGGTCAGTTATACAAAATGTTGCCAGTTGGTCAAGAAAAATAAAGACTAAAAATTAACTGGCATACAGAAACATGAAGATCATTGATTGTCAAATCAAAAAACAATTTTAATGGGGTTGTAGAGACATTAAAGGCCAACATGAGTTTAATAGTCATGAAGTACATGAGAAGAGTCATGAATTAAATAAGGATAAATTTCTCCAGACTTGTTCAACTATAAAGATTCAGGTGCACAAAATGCAGTTGTTTATAAATATATATTTTCAAAGAGGCAGGCAGAGAGGAGGCTGTTTGATTCCATTTAACTGAAATATTGAGAAAATACACTGACAGAAAGTACATGGATAGTTACTTGGAGTGGTGGCAGGGAACAGGGATTAAATCTCAAATGGCATGAAGGATCTTAGGTGGGGAATGGAATGTTCTAAAATGATTTATGGTTGACTTAATTATATACTTGACTGAGTTTTATGATATATAAAGTGCCCTATAAAGTTAAAAATAAATACATATATTATTAATACATTTATGAGATGTATGCCACTAGTTGAATTTCCCAACAATAACCACTCAATGTGTGAACTATGTTTTAGTTCCCACAGACGTACTTAGTATCTGTCACAATTCTCGGGTTTAGTGGTTTTATACTCAGTTAAAGATTTATAAATATCTAGCTTATCTCTGAATTTGTAAATAAAAAGATGAATAATTAAATGCAACAGTCTCATATCTAAGATTCAAGGCCTAATAAACCTTACGTTAAAAATGGATTGATTAAACAGTTTGCATTTTGACAGATAGAAAAATGGCGGCAGAGTGAGTGGAAGCTACACAGATGATCTCCCAGGAACAAATGGGAATTACAAGTAAAATAAAGACAAATCGTTGGAAAAAAAAGCAACAGAAAAGTAGCAGGACAGGACTATATAACCAGGGACACTGGTAGGATCTGCGGAGGTGCGACAGGGTGGCGGGCTGGGAGCCCAGGGACAGCAGTGGTCTTAGCTGTGAGCAGTGCCCTTGGGGATAAAATACCAAGCCTGCTCCACAGCCAGAGGGCCAGCACAGAGCACTGGATTGGCTGCAGCCACTCACCTGGGGCTCTAGCAGAGGGAGGACAAACTGGACTGGAACTCTATGGGGAAACCCAGGATTTTGAGGGCGCTCAGGGTTTTTTCTGAGTAGCGGCCACAAAGGAAAGCAGAGAAGACAAGTATCATATGATCTTACTTATTTGTGGAATATAATGAACATAACAGTCTGAAGAACAGGGTGGTCCCAGAGACGTGGAAGTAGGGTACAGACTGACAATCTCCAGAATAGGGAGTAGGGGGGAAGAGATAAACCACAGAACTTATATGCATGTGCCCATAACCAATGGACATGGACAACAAAGCTGGGGACAGGGTGGGTGGGGGGGGGGGGGGAGAGTGTCAATGGGGGAAAAAGGAGAAACAACTGTAACAAAAATAAATAAATAAAAATAAATTTTAAAAAACAGTCTACATTTTTTAATTATTACATTTAAATAGTAACAAAACCTTTTTTAAACTAAAATCTAAGCTCTAAGAGCAAATCATATCTTACCATTTTGTGAGATGCAGAGTATATGGATTTTTATCAATTGTAATTATATAAATCACCTAAAACAAAGCAAATCAATAAAGGTGAGTTAGTAAATTTAAAATATAGGAAGTAAAACTTTTTCATTCATGTCAGAGAGAGTCAATCTATTTTTAAATATTCTAAATTTATGATTCTAAATAGAAGGAATTTATTATTATCATAAATTTAGGATTAGAGTAGTGAATTGAACATAGAGATGGCTTTTTGAAAAGAAAAAATGAAGGTCATGTAAGGTAGCCAGGTGCCGCCGGTGGGAGGTGGGAAGAAACCGAAGAGCCAAACAGCCGAATAAGCAGAAATCAGGCCTTATTGGGTACACTCTGGGCGGGTTCACAGACTCCGGGGGTCGAGTCCGAGAATCCGCGCCCGATGCTGGGGTTTGTGATTTTTATATCTGCGCCTATGGCAGCGGGAACTTGTTGTTAGGGTTAGGTCCTGAGGGGCTACGCATGGGGGCCCCTGGAATGCGAGTCTATTGTCCCGGAGCAAACAGTTCCTGGACTAGGACAGGAGAATGGGACAGGAGTTGATCTATGAGTTCGGGGCAAACAGTTCCTGAAACAGGGTGGGAGTCTGGGTTGGGTAAGCGAGGTAACGGCTGAGCAGTTTGCCTGGAGCCAGTTCCCAGGCTTTCGGTCAGGTCACATTTTGAAAAAATATAATTTTAGCATTATTATTACAGATTAATTATTTTTATTTGAAAAGTATAAACATTTTCTAGTGAAGATGAATGAGACACGACTGCAGGTTAATATCCTATGCTAAATACAATGAAACAAAAACAACTTCATAAAGACATATATACACACTCCCAAATACACCTAGAGCCACTTCATAATCTTCTCCATATATAAACCATGAGTAAAAAGGTCTGAGAGACTGAAGCTCGTGAGAAACACGGCAGTTCCAGGAATATCAGCTTTAATACAACATAGACTGAGTTATGACAGTGTCATCATCCTAATGTGGTAACATCCAGGACTAGGAGGTGACTCTGAGGATGTTTACAGAGTGAGTCAGTGGACAGTCTCTACAAAGGCAGACACACATCTCTGCTAGCAAATACACAATTTCTTTTCTAGAAAAATTAATTTTAAGAAAGATCTCTGATTTTAAGGGAAGGGAGCCTGTGAGCTTGTGAGAGGGTATTTGATATTTATGCCTGGAAGCACCTAAGAAATACAAGAAGCCCACATAGTCAGAGACCAGATGCCTGATAACCTAGAATTAAAAATGCAATACTGGCCTAAGGCAGAATAGTAAGAAGCTAGGGAAATTCCTTAGCAAGTAGAATGGGGAAACTGAGACAGATACCAGAACAAACTGACCAAGCAATTTGCAGCCAGATTCAGAAGGTCACCTCCCTAGAAATAACATCTAGGACTCAACTGTTTTTCAGCTTCAGGCTTAGAAAAGCAGCAAAACCAGGTGGATGACTCCAGGACCAGCTGCAGTAACAATGACCCCCTGCCCTGACACTGACCAATCAGTGGAGACCACCATGATCCTGAAGGAGCACACCTAGAAAATTGATTAATATTCTGCTGAAATCTTCCCTTGAGACCTCCCCTATGAGACAGAAAAAAACCCTCAAGACAAAGAACCCTGTGTGCACTCTCCCTCTGGGGAGCACGTGCCTTTCCCTTCCCCTCTTCTTCCCCCACAGACCCACATCTCCTAAACTCTAAGGGTCCTCAGGAGTCTTGCAACTAGAGGAGCAATGGTCAGTGGCAACTCATCCTGAGCTAATCTCCTGAACCTGTCTCCAAGGTCCTCTTTTCTCTGACTTCCCAGTGTTGTAACCCAGGAGAGTCAACCTCACTGGGACACAAAGTTGGGTGAATTAAAGGTGAGCTTTATTACCTGCCCAGGGACTGCAGCCAACCTACATCAAGGAGAACTGCAACCCTGAGCTCAGGGGGAGGGTTGCTTATATAGGGCAGGGGTCATTCAAGAGTTTAGCAAAGCAAGTAAGCTACATGTACAGAAGCTGAGGCAGTTAGCGATAAGCAGGAGGGAATGGAGGTGGGAGGGAGCTGAGGCGAAAGAGAACTGGGTGAACTGGGTCAGCACACATCTATCCTGCTATTCATTCTTCATCTAAGTTTTAAAAACTAACAAATTTGAGATGGATATCAGCAGTTAGCCAGGTGCAATATACATATATTTTAACAGTTACAGTTTTATGGGGTAAAGGGAGCTTCAGTTTCTCCCTATCAGTTTATTTACAGAGCATGCAGGACACTCTGGCCTTGGGGCCGTTACTGTCCTCCCTTTTTCTGAAGGACGTTACTTTTAAAATTTCCAGTGAAAGCAGCCGATTATATCCCCATTGTTTTTCTTGTTCTCCCTGAGGCTGTTTATTAGGGCAGCTCAAAGACAAGTTGTTTTTCTTTATTGAATTCTAAGGATAGTGAGCTATAACACCCAGTGAGTTAAAGGAACCCTGCCTCTGCTCATTTTTTACCTATAACAGTTTTAGCAAACCAAAGCAACCCAGTCCAGGTTCTCCTGTTGCTTCTTCTATGCTAAGTCCCTTGCTTCACTGTCCCCAGATTTAATAAACATGCCCTCAATATCACCTGGACTCGCAATGTGAAACCATTCCTGCAGGAAGTCAAGAACCCACACACTACCAGCTGGTCCTAGGCAGACCCATTCAGGGCCAGGTCCCTTGTCCAATAACAGGCCTACTAAGTATTCCTTACTCTCCCTTCAAAATTAAACCTTTTTCCCTCTTCCTTTATCTACTTGTGGTGGGTTTCACCAGTGCCCTCAGGCCACAAATCTCTCAACCTTTTTGTCAAGAGACTAAGGATTTTGCAGGAGGGAATGGAGGTGGGAGGGAGCTGAGGCGAAAGGGAACTGGGTGAACTGGGTCAGCACACATCTATCCTGCTATTCATTCTATCATCTAAGTTTTAAAAACTAACAAATTTGAGATGGATATCAGCGGTTAGCCAGGTGCAATATATATATATATATTCTACCAAGGAGGTAGAAGAGATGAGTTTGGATAGTCTCTGAAATGGCAGATATTCTTCCAAATCCTCAGAGAAATGTGTTATAATTTTCCAACAAACTTCTAGACAAAACCAATGAGTGTCTGAAAGGAAATAACAAAATTTTATCCTGTATTTTTTTAATATAATACTTAATAATGACATATCACTTGGAAATAAAAAATGCAGAACAAATCTCAGATATGCCCCTCAGGAGGATGCTGTGACAAAAGACATAAACTACAAAAGACATAAACTACAAAATCCCTACAAGAAAAAAAGATGTGAAAGCAGAAGTTTTTAATACAAAAAAATTATCTTAATGGACATCTATAGAACACTCTTGAGTCAAATGCATTAGCTGAACATGGTGAAATTCATGTTTGGGAGATTTGAGCTTGCCCTAGTCTCTTCTTTCATTAATTGAAAATAAATAGAAAGCATTTGCAATGAATACCAGCAGACCAGAAACCTCTGAAAAAAGCAGAATGTGGCTGGAACATTTTCAAAATCTCATTTCTAGAGAAATGCCATGATTTGACCTACTTGGTGGTTCTTAGAAGATCCACATCAAGCTTGTCTGTATTTGACATAAATCAGATCACACTTGATGTCAAAAGCCTTTTCCCAAAGGCATTTCCTGAAAATAATTACAGACTTTTTTTTAACTTCACAGTTGCCTGATGAAATGAATAACAGTAGAGCAAACAATAAACCAACCATAAAACTTAAGCCCTGGCTAGTTTGGCTTAGTGGTCAGAGCGTCAGCCTGCGTGCAGACCGGAGGGTCACGGTTTCGATTCTCACTCAAGGGCATGTACCTGGGCTGCAGGTTTGATCCCCAGCCCTGATGGGGTCTGTGTGGGAGACAATCAATCGATGAAGCTCTCACCTCGAAGCTTCTCTCTCCCTCCCTCCCTCCCTTCCACTCTATTTAAAAATCAATGGAAAAATATCCTTGAGTACCGATTAAAAAAAAAAATCTTAAAAGGACCATATAATTTATTTTTACATAGAATCTAATGAACAAGATAAACTAACAAACAAAATAGAAACAGACCCACAGATACAGAGAACAAACTGACAGCTATCGGAGGGGAGGGGTTTTAGAGAGCTTGGTGAAAAAGCTAAAGGGATTAAACAAAACAAAACAAAAAAAACCTTGTACACACAGACAACAGTATGGTGATTACCAGAGAGTGAGGAGGGTCTGGGTAGGTTTAAGAGGGTATAAGAGATATAAATGGTGATAGAAGGAGACTTCACTTGGGGTGGTAAACACACACTACATTATACAGATGATGTTATAGAATTATAGACCTAAAATCTATGCAATGTTATTAACCAATGTCACCCCAGTGAATTCAATAAAAAATTTTTTAAAGCTTTATAATGGCCCAGCCGGTGTGGCTCAGTGGATTGACCCTCATCACATGAACTGAGAGGTCCTGGTTAGATTCCTGGTCAGGGCACGGGCCAGGGTTGTGGGCTTGATCCCCAGTAGGAGACACACAGGAGGCAGCCAATCACTGCTTCTCTCTCACATCAATGTTTCTCTCTCTCTCTCCATTCCTTTCTTTCTAAAAAAAAAAAAAACATATATTTTTAAAAAGCTTTATAATGAAATGTTCACATGGAGCTTTGAAGAGCTACGACAAATTTCTGGGAACCTAGATGGCCTCACATACTATGTGCATGCCCAAGACTTTGCACATGCCTAGGACAGACCTAAAAAGACCCTAAACTCTCAACTATGGCTGATCTTGACGTCCTATGGGAACAGGAATTGAAATGATAAGCACAGTTGTTAACTTCCTGGCTGAGTGACAAAATGCAAACAAGAATGCTGGTCCAGACAGACTCAAGGGGAGTTTTACCACACATTCAAAGAAGAACTAACACCTATTCTCAAACTATTCCAAAAACTTCAAGAAGAAGGAGCACTTCCAAGCTCTTTTCATAAAGCCAGCATAATCCTAATTTCAAAATCAGATAAAAACACTACAAAGAAAGAAAATTAGAGACCAATATCCCTGATGTACATAGATGTCAAAATCCTCAACACAATATTAGCAAATTGGATCCAGCAATATATTTAAAAAATTATTCACCACAATCAAGTGGGATTCATCACAGGGATGCAAGGCTGGTACAATATTTGCAGATCAATAAAATACACCACAGAAACAAAATGAAAGATAAAAATAATGTGATCATATCCGTAGATGCTGAAAAAGCATTTGACAAAATCCAGCATCTATTTCTGATAAAAAACACTCAACAAAGTGGGAATAGAGGGATCATATCTCAATATAATAAAGGCCATATATGACAAACATACAGCAAACATCATACTCAATGGGCAAAAATTAAAAGTGTTTCCCTTAAGAACAGGAACAAAACAGTGATGTCTAATTTTGCCACTCTTATTCAATGCAATACTGAAAGTCTTAGCACAGTGATTAGACAAGAAGAAAAAATAAAAAGCATCAAAATTAGAAAGAAGTGAAATTGTCTTTATTCGCAAATGACATGATATTGTACCTAGAAAATTCTAAAGACTCCATCAAAAATCTACTAGATTTAATAAATGAATTTGGCAAAGTAGCAGGATACAAAATTAACATCCAGAAATCGATGGCACTTTTATACCCTTTTATACCTAATGAACACTCAGCAATGGAAACTAAAAAAAAAAAAAAAAATCCCATTTACTATTGTGACAACAACAACAACAAAACAAGATACCTAAGAATAAACTTAACTGAGGAGGTAAAAGACCTGTTCTCAGAAACTACTGGACATTGAAAAAAGAAATAGAGGAAAGATAATAAAAGTGGAAGCATAGCCCTGGCCAGCTTGGCTCAGCAGTTAGAGCATCAGCCTGCAGTCCAGAGAGACCCATGTTTGGTTCCCGCTAAGGGCATGTACCTCGTTGCAGTTTGTCCCTGACCCTGGTTGGGTCATACGAGTGGCAACAACTCGATGTGTCCCTTTCACATTGATGTTTCTCTTTCTCCCTCCCACACTATCTGAACAAAAAATGGAAAAGTGTCCTTGGGTGAGGATGGAAAAAAAAATGTGGAAGCATATACCTTGTTCGTGGATTGGAAGAATTAACATCATTAATGTCCATACTACCCAAAGCAATGTATAGATTGCAATCCCTGTTGAAGTCCCAATGGCATATTTCACAGATCTACAACAAATATTCCAAACATTCATGTGGAACCAAAAAAAGACCCCAAATAGCCATAGCAATATTGAAAAAGAAGAATAAAGTGGAAGGGAGCACAATACCAGATATCAAGTTATACTACAAAGCTATCATAATCAAAACAGCCTGATACTGGCACAAGAAAAGGCATATAGATCAATGGAACAGAACAGAAAACCCAGAAATCAACCCAAGACATTATGCACAATTAATATTTGACATAGGAGGCAAGAGCATACAATCGGGAAAAGACAGCCTCTTCAATAAATGGTATTGGGAAGTTGGAGAGGTACATGCAAAACAAATGAAACTAGATCACCAACTTACACCATACACAAGAATAAACTCAAAATGGATAAAAGATTTAAATGTGACCTGTGAATCCATAAAAATCCTAGAAGAAAATGTGGGCAAGAAAATTTCAGACATCATACGCGGCAGAATTTTTACTGATACAACGCCTAAAGCAAGAGAAACAAAGGAAAAAATGAACACATGGTACACTAGAAGAAAATATAGGTAGTAAAGTATAAGACATACACATAGCAGAATTCTCACTGATACATAGCCTAGGGCAAGAGAAACAAAGGAAAAAATTAATACATGGGACTACATCAAACTAAAATGTTTCTGCACACCAAAAGAAACCAGCATCAAAATGTAAAGGGAACCCACTCTCTGGAAGAACATATTTGCCAGTGATATATCAGATAAGGGGTTAATATACAAAATAAATGGAGTACTTGTACAACTCAACAAAAGGAAGACAAACAATCCAATTAAAAATGGGCAGAGTATCTAAATGGACATTTCTCCAAACACGACATACAAATGGCCAGGAGACATATGAAAAAGTGTTCAACGTTGCTAATCATCAGAAAGATGCAAATTAAAATGACTATGAGATATTAACTCACACCTGCTAGAACAGTTGCCATCAATGAACCTTCAAACAACAAGTGCTGGTGAGGGTGTGGAGAAAAGGGGACTCTAGTACACTGCTAGTGGAAATGCAGATTGATGCAGCCACTATGAAAAATGTTATGGAGGTTTCTCAAAAAATTAAAAATTGAACAGCTATTTGACCCGGTGATTCTACTTCTAAGAATATATCCTAAAAAGCCTGAAATACCAATCAGAAAGAATATATGCATCCTTATGTTTGTAGTAGCACTATTTACAATAGCTAAGATCTAGAAACAGCCCAAGTGTCTATAGTAAATGAGTGGATAAAAAAGCTATGGTACATTTACACAATGAAATGCTATGCAGCTGTAAGAAAGAAAGATCTCTTATCCTTTGAGACGACATAGAGGGACCTGGAGAGTATTATGCTGAGTGAAATAAGCGGTCCGAAAAAGACAAGTACCATATGATCTCACTTAGTTATGGAATATCTAAACAAAATAAGCAGATGATCAAAATAGATGCAGAAACATGGAAGCAAGGAACAGACTAACAAGCCTCAGAGGGAAGTAAGGGGGGGGGGGGTTGGGAAGTGATAAACCAAAGAACTTATATGCATACATGCATAGCCAATGGACACAGACAATAGTATGAGAAAAGCAGGAGAGGGGTGGGAGTGGGAGGAGGGGGTCAATGGGGGAATATAGGTAATACCTCCAACAGTAAATATTAAAAAGAAATTATAAAATAGAAATATATAGAAATTATGATATTAAAACAATACCAAAACATCAAATTAAAACAACTATGAAATATCATCATCATACATAAAAAGACAAGAGGTAACAAAATGCTGGTGAGAATGTGGAAAAAAGAGGACACTTGTGTACCACTGGTGGGAATGAAATTGATACACCTAGTCTGATTGTTTCTCTAAAAATTAAACTGACATATAATCTGGCAATCACACTTCTTGATATATATCCAAAGGGAACAAAATTGTCTCAGGTGATATCTGTACTTCTATGTTCACTGCAGCATTATTCACAATAGCCAAGATATAGGGATGGGGAGGGACTGTCAACAGAGAACAAAGAAAAGGTGGCATATGTGTACAATTGAATATTATTCAGCACTAAAAAAAGAAGTAAATGCTTTTTGCAGCAACGTGGATGAGCCTAAAGGGCCTTATGCTAAGTGAGAATGGACAAATGCTGAATGATATCACTTATATGTGATACCATTCATCAGATTGTCACGGAGGATATGCATATACACTTTTACAAACTAAATCAAGACAGAATCAGAATAAACTAAAAAGTGATAAAAATCAATAAAGCAGCTGAAAAAAAGACATAAGTACTTTAGAGTAATAATGATGTCCTGAGACTTCTACGAGAAACTATGCAGAAACAAGAAAAAACATTTGAATCTTTAAAGTGAGAAAAAAATAAATGAAAAACAAATGCTGAGAGGTTTCATCAACCCTAGATTTAAAGAAATATTTAAAATTTTCTTAGGAAGAAGAAAATACAATATCACATAAAGTGTAATCACACAAAGTAGTGAAAAGTACGAGGAGTATTGAATATGTGGATAACTCATAATTTTACTCACTTTAAATCTAAGCATAATTTATAATTAAAAAAAAATGTTAACAATGTGTTCTGGAATTTATAACAGAAAGAGAATATATCTATGACAATAGCACAAAGAATAGAAAATTTTTTAAAAAATCACGTTTCATATTTTACATATATGACATTGTATAATATTATTTAAAGGTAATCTTAGATAAGTTAAAGATCCATATGGTAAAACGATAAATTAAAAATAGATAAAGAAACTTGAATTCAAAAAGGACTATTAATAAATATTCAAAAATGCAAAAGAAGTAAGGAAAGGAGGTCTTGACTCAAGCTGACGCATTCCCAAATTTCTGGGCTGAAAGGTGACACTGGTTTTTCTCCGTGAATGACCAGTTCTGCCTGTTACACTTTCTTCCTAAGGGCTGCTGAGCTATGCAGCTTCCAGGTTTCCTTCCTTCCTTAGTTTCAATCGTCTTTTCTGTCTTTTTATTTTCAAATACAATTGACATTCAATGTTAGTTTCAGGTGTACAGCACAGTGGTTAGAAAAATAATTTATTTAGTGAGCCCCGATAATTCTAGTACCCACCTGGCACCTACATAGTTATTACAATATTATTGACTATATTTCTTATGCTGTATTTTAAAACCCCTAGGCCATTTTGTAACTATCAATTTGTAATTCTTAATTCCTTTACCTTTTTCACCCACACCCCTCTCACCTGACAACAATCAGTCTGTTCTCTGTATCTATGAGTCTGTTTCTGTTCACTTGTTCTTTAGAATCCAGCTATTCTTTTCAAACTTTATGGTCAGGCATGGCTAGCAGCTACAGTCAGTGCTAGGCTTGGCAATGACTCAGTTCCCCTGCTTGAATGGAAGGCTCCAAGCAGCCTCCGGGTGTTCTTGATCAGGCTTTCTGCTCAGAGTGGATGGAGCTCTAGTCAGCATTGGACTGGGACACCAGAAAACTGTTAGAGCTTATCAATAAATTCAGTAAAGTTACAAGATTACAAAGTTAACATACAAAAATTAGTACTAATTCTGCACACTAACAACAAACTATATAAAAAAGAAATGCAAAGTATACCATTTACATAAAATAAAATAATAAATTAAAATACTTCCGAATAATTTTAATCAAGGACGTGAAATATTTCTACATTAAATGCTATAAGACACTAATAAAAATAAATGCTACAGGGCACAAATATACCCTGGCCAGTTTGGTTCAGTGGTTGGAGCATCGGCCCACAGACTGAAGAGTCCTGGGTTTGGTTCCCGTAATGGCATGTACCATGGTTACAGTTTGTCCCCAGCCCCAGTTGGGATAGTGTGGGTGGCAATCAGTAGATGTGTCTCTCTCACATCGATGTTTCTCCACCCCCCTTCCTGTATCCTGTGTTCATGGACAGGAAAAAAATTAATGTTAAAATGTCCATAGTACCCAATGTCATTAACAGATGCATTGAAATTCCTATCAAGGTTCCAATGACACTTTTAAAGAAGTAGAAAAGTCAATTCTATAAAATACAATGAACCAAAAAACTCCTGAATAGCTAAGCAATACTAAGACAGAAGAATAAAGTGACAGGCATCATACTTCCTGATTTTAATTATATCATAAAACCATAGTAATAAAAACAGTATGATGCTGGCATAAAAACAGACCAAAGGATCAGTGAACATAATAGACAGCCCAGAAATAAACCCATGCATACAAGCACATAATATGTGACAAGACAGCCAACAATACTCAATGGAGGAAAAACAGTCTCTTTATTAAATGGTGCCGGGAAATTTGGGTACTCATATGTAGAAGAATAGAACTGGTACCTTACCTTATACCACTCACAAAAATTAACTTGAAACATATTAAAGAATTAAATGTAAGACCAGAAACCATAAAACTCCAAAAGAAACCAGTGAAAAAGAGCTCCTTGACCTGGAGTCTTAGCAATGATTTCTTGGATATGATATGTAAAGCACATGCAACAAAATATAAACAGTTGAGACTACAAGAAACTAAAAAGCTTCTGCATGAAAGAGAAGCAATTGACCAAATGAAAAGATAATCTATAGAGTGGAAAAAAAATATTTGCAAACCACATACCTGATAAGATATATAAAAAACCCATGCAACTTAATAGCAAAAACCACAATATAAGCCAATAAAAAAAAATGGTCAAAGCTCAACTTGTTTGGCTCAGTGGTTGAGCATTGAACCATGCACCAAGAGGTTGCCAGTTCGATTCCCAGTCAGTGTACATGCCCAAGTGTGGGCTCAATCCACAGTGAGGGGCATGCAGGAGGCAGCCAATCGATGTTCTCTCATTGATGTTTCTATCTCGCTCTCTCTCTCTCTCTAAAATCAATAGAGAAAAATTATTTTTTAAAAATTGGTCAAAGAACCTGAATGGATATTTTTCCATAAAAAATATATGAATGGGCAACAGGTACATGTAGTGGTTCTTAATATCATAATCATTAGGGAAATAAAAATCAAAACCATGAGATATCACCTCATACATGTTAGAATGTCTATAAAAAAGATCATGAAATAACAAATGTTAGTGAGAATGCGAAGTAAAAAGAGAACCCTTGTGCCCTGTTGGTGAGACTATAAATTGGTATAGACACTAAGGAAAACAGTATTAAAGTTGCTTAAAAAATTAAAAATAGAACTACCATATGATCCAACAATTCCACTTCTGTGACTATATCTGAAGGAAATGAAAACACAATATTGAGAGATAGCTGCACTTTTATGTTCATAATAGCATTATGTATAATAGCCAACACATGGAAACAAACTGTTTCCATCAAGAAATGAATGTATACAGAAGTTATGATATACGTATATACATATATATGTTTCTCCCCTCTCCCTCTCCCTCTCTCTCTCTCTCTCTAGATAGATATATATATGTATATACATATATATATTATAAGAAAATAAAAGTAAGAAAATCTTAACCTTTTATGACAACATGGATGGACCTTATACTAAATGAAATAAGACCAGTAGGGCTTGTGAGAACACTTGAAACGTGAAAAAGCCAGGAATGACTAAGTCATGAGATGAGCAGGAAGCACCAGTCATCTGCAGAGCAAATTCAGTGGCTCTGTTTGGTCAGAGAACTGGACAGCAGTTTGGCTTGAGTTAATAGAGCAAAGAGCTTTATCGGCTTAAGAGCTGCTTCTTTGGATGTGCCTAGGTGAAAATACTAATTCATAGCCCTGGTCAATTTTGAATATAGCCTTCAGCCTGCTTACCATGGAACCTAACAAGAGCACACAGCAAGCTACATGGCCCATCCAACATCCCTGCTTGTAGTGTCACTAGAAAAAAGAGCACAGCCCATCACTTCCCCATCTGCAGAGCAAAATCAGTGGCCTCACCTGACCAGAGAACTTAGTGTACATTCTTACCTGATTTGGATCCCCAAAGTAAGAGCCATACAGGCCCTGGATCCTGTCCTGTTGCCCTACTAGAGTAGAGAGCTAATTCATTGCCCCATTCAGTATATATACTGGGTATAATACCCAGTCCCAACCATCATATAAGCTTGACCAGAGAATCCAGGAAAAACAGAGTTCATCCTACAATTCCACCTGTGTAAGGAACTGAGTCAACAGTCTTATTCAATTTTTCTAAGCCAGTGGAACAACACTTCCACCCCTGACCTCAGAGTTCAAACATTGGCATCACCTCAAAATAGACTATAAGAACAGGCCCAACCTGCCCGAGGACATTACTAGCACAGACAACTAGAAACCCAAATTGAGCTGACTGGTGAAGACCTATCTCTGCCAAAGCAAACCTGTAAAGTCTGGAAGGGGAGCCTGATTACTTGAATGCACAGATACCAATATAAGAAATCTAGGATAACAAAAATCAGGTAAATATGACACCACCAAAGGTAACTAATAAAGTAATAATAGCTGACCCTAAAGAAATGGAGATCTATAAACTACAAGACAAAGAATTCAGAATAATCCACTTACGGAAGTTTAGTAAACTACAAGAACACACAGACAAACAATTAAATAAAATCAGGCAAAAAATGCATGAACAAAATGTGAAGTCTAACGAGGATATAGCAGACATCAAATAAAAACAAAACTTAAAGTTGAAAAAATATAATAACTGAACTGCAGAATTGAATAGAGAGTTTTAAAACAGACTACCTTTCAGAAGATTAGTTACCTGAAAGATAGGACATTGGAAATTATCCAGTCAGAGGAGCAAAAAGAAACAAAGAATGAAAAGGAGTGAATAAAGCCTATGGGACTTAAGTGGCATAATGAAAAGAAACAGTATTTGCATTATAGGGATTCCAGAAGAAGAGGAGGAGGAAGGGACAGAAAGTATATTTAAAGCATTAATGCCTGAAAACTTCCCAAACCTGGGTAGATAAATGTACAACCAGATCCATGGGGCCAAATGGACTCCAAATAGGACTACATCAAGATACATTATAATTAAATTGTCAAAAGTCAAAGACAAAGAAAGAATTTGTAAATCAGCAAAAGAAAAAAGAATTTATATACAAGGAAATCCCATATCGCTATCAGAATATTTCTCAACAGAAAACTTTTTATGCCAGAAGAGAATGGGATGACGTACTAATAATGTTGGGGGAAAAAAATGTGTCAACCAAAAATTGTATATTCAGTATGCACAAAAAGGTGCAATGTAATAAATCTAACTGGCAGTAATTTTACAGGACGATCTGATCATAAACTTCTAATTCATTACCACTAGACCTGCCTTACAAGAAATGATGAGGAATTATTCAAGTAAAAGTAAAAGAATGGTAATTAATGCCATAAAAACAGAAAAAGATAGAGTAAAACTCACAGTTTATGGAAAATAAATGTATAGTCAAAGTTTTCATAGAGAAAATGCAGAAGTAAAACAAAGAAATTATTTAATTGGCTATAGCTTAAGTGGTTGCCTTAGTTGGAAAAATTGAGTTATTTGGCTGTTTATAAATAGATTATAGATGGTGGCATCTATTTTTAATGGCTCAGTTGTTCACAGTGTAGGCAGACATTCCAAGGAATGGTACTTTTGAATGGAGGGCCTCTAGATTTTATTTTAAAATATGGATGTGGAGGTCTTTTGGCCTTGGGAGCTATTGTAATGACAGGGTCATAAGTTTGTCGGCCTTTTGAATTTCACCTTGTTCTAAGGTATTTTCAAAATGCTTATCTAAGGCTACTACTAATCAAGCAAGAGGTGGGGTTTCCCAACCCAGATTGTGACTCTTGACTAGGCTGCTTTTCAAAGAATAAGAAGATCAGGGCATTTTCTGTGCCTGCATTTAATAAAGAAAGTTCAGAAAGTTTCACAAAGAAAATTCCCAGTCTTTTCATATACCGTGAGACTGTTTTGCTCTTTTTTTTTGCTTGCAATCTTGAATGATAGACCAGTCAGGCTTTTCAGGGAATACTTGTCAATATTTCAAGCAGCCTTGGACTATCCTTCTGAAATCTTTTGGCCCACCTTTGGAAGACCTATTAGTACTCCAGTCTTTCATATGACTCTTGAGATATTTTCATTTGACTTCAGCCACCCGTTTTGGGGCAATCAGCAGGACTTAATAACACATGAAGAAGTTGGTACAGATCCATTTTCAGGCATCTGCAGGATCTAATAAATAGCACAAAATAAGCTGGTAGAGATTCAGAAGCTATGAATCATGACAAGCGATCAGAATTCAGAATTCCTCATAAAATTTTTGAGAATTTTCTTTAGAATTTGCAAAGTTTTTGACACTGGTCCTAAATTTAGACTTTGACCATGGAGCAAAGAGTCACATCTGGTGTTTAAAGTTCAGCAGAGGGCCTCACTTTAAAAGGCATTTGTTTAATCTCAGCTCATCTTCAAAGTGGAAAGGCAATTAAGAAAATGAATAAGTATGTTCAGAATACTTAGGGAAAGAAAAGTAAAGGAATGGAAAGGTCTGAGTCAGTCGATGTGCATTTGTTTTTAGTCTCACCATCAATTTGTCGCTTAAGCTTTTCATTTGCCTTTTGTAAAGCATCTCAAGGAGGCATTATTTTATTAATTCAGTCTTCTATAAACTTCTGCACACCAATCAAGAAATGTGTTCCATTGTTTTGAAGAAGTTTAGGAGCCACTTTTTTTTCAGGGTACCTTTTTAATGGTTAAACTTAAATAGGTTAAAAGTTTTCCACTGTGGCCACTGTAATTCAATATTATCTTTGATAAGGTCAATCTACTTATTCAGAAAATTACAAGTTCTGGACCTATAATTCTTAGACATACAGTTAGCCAGAGTTCAAGGTGGAGGTGTCAATGACTCTTTAGACTTGGAGGAGCCCATTTACTTTCTATTTCCTTAAAAAATTTACCTACCTGAATCTTGACACTGGACCCAATCCAGGGTAAGTCAGATCCAGTCCAACTTTGGAAACAGTTCAGATATAAAATGCTCAAATAAATTCAGAGAGCTGGCAATGCTAATGTGCACAGCCTTGATTAAAGAGGAAAACGTACCCTTGACCCTCAGGTGCAGCAAGAAAACAGTGAGCACAGTGGTGTCAGCAGGTACTTTCACCTGATTTTTCATTGCCCCCAGAGGCCTAGGTGTATGTGGGGTTACCTCTACATCCCACTGGGGGTAACCTCTATATCCTATTTCTGACACAAGAACTATACAAAGATAAATTAAGCCACATAAATTTTGAAGAATTTATTTGAGCAATTTGAATCAGGTAGAATCAAAAATAAAATGGTTAGGGGTACTCTGTGTGTGTGTGGGGGGGGGGGTGGCTAGGGCAGAAGTTTTTATAGGAAAGCCACAGAAGCATAGCAACTTTTAAAACTGCTTATACTTTAAACAGTTGCTTTATTTGAGAAAATCGAGTTATTTGGCTATTTATGATTAGTTGTTCTTGAGTTTCATTTTCTGAAATTCGAGAAAATCTGGTTGGCTGTTTATGAATTGTCATCCTTGAGTGCTGTTTTCTCAGATTCTAGTGCACTGATTCTGCCTTAGACTGGTTTGCTTATGCAGGTGACTGAAGACACCAGAGCCACCCCAGCCTAATGGCCTTCTTATTTCACTACTCTAACTGCATATAGACACAAAATGTATAACATAAAGTCAATAACCAGCTGACACAGTTATTTTACTGAGATAGTTCTTCCCAAACGTTTCCATAACTTAATTTTAATATATACATATATATCCCTCTTGTCTTCTGCAGTCATCTATGATTTCAATACTTGCTTCAGGATGTAGCCTTGATTGATGCCTAATGTGACCTAACATAAATTTACTTATATAAAGGTTGAGAAATATATATAATTATTATAATATTTTAATACTATTTTATATTATATATATATATATATATATATATATATATATATATGGAATGTACAAAGGGTGAGAAGTAGAAAAGCAGTCTCTGATATTGAAAGCTGGCTTGATACTATCAGCTAGTCTTGGTATTCTGCTGTTGAATATAAACTTATTCACAGAATGTCAACATTACACACAGCCATTGTCAGACAATTTTGACTCAAGAAAAAAACAAAACACTTTATAATAATGTCTGATAACATTTTCTATGTCAGAAAAAAAAGAGCAAATATGCCCTTTTTGGTCTAACATGAGTGCCCATTTCTTCTTAACCAATTACAGTTGTAGGATTTTTCTAGTTAAGATTTACTGAAATACGCTTTGGCTGGTTGCTCCGTGGTTAGAGCGTCAGCCCACGGACCAGAGAGTCCCAGGTTCGGTTCCCGCTAAAAGCACGTACCTCGGGCCCTGGCCGGTTTGGCTCAGCGGTTAGAGCGTCGGCCTGCGGTCCTGAGAGACCTGGGTTCGGTTCCCGCTAAGGGCGCGTACCTCGGTTGCAGTTTGTCCCCGGCCCTGGTCGGTTGTGCGGGTGGCAGCCACTCGATGTGTCCCTTTCACATCGATGTTCTCTCTCTCTCTCTGTTCCTCTCTCTCCCCCCCCCACTCTACCTGAACAAAAAATGGAAAAATGTCCTCGGGTGAGGATAAAAATAAATAAATAAATAAATAAATAAATAAATAAATAAATAAATAAAAGCACGTACCTCGGTTGCAGTTTGTCCTCGGCCTGGTTGGAGTCATGTGGGTAGCAACCACTCAATGTGTCTCTTTCACATCGATGTCTCTCTCTCTCTCTCTCTCTCTCTCTCTCTCTTTCTCCCTCTCTCCCTCCTGCTCTATCTGAAAATAAATGTAAAAAAATAAAATAAAAAAATGTCCTCAGGTGAGGATAAAAAAAAAAGATATTACTGAAATACACAATCATAGAATTAGCTCTACTTCCTGACCACATTCACACCAGGGCAGAGACCTGCCTCCTCAACCCTCCCCCAAATACCCTGACAGCAGCTGAAATCTTTTCAAGCCTTTCTGACTCTCACTGAGATACCCCGTGGTTCCCCATGTATATGTTCTCCCTCACTGCAGTGATGAATAAACCTAACTTATTTAACTACAGGTTTGTTCCCAGTTGTCTTTGGCAGGAAGGCACTGAAAGGAGGTCAGCTCTCCTCAACTGAGGAGCTCCTTTCCAGCACCTATAGCTTCCACAAATATATTTAGATAAACCTTAGAAGGTTGGACACCAGCATAAATTCTGCAAAATCCCAAAATCAAAGCCATTTCTCTAGTAGAGTATGTGGTTATCATAATAAACTGGAAGGCCATGAAAAAAGCAACTTTTGTATGTTTAATTAAAAAAGGCACGGAGTGCCCTGGCCAGTTTGGCTCAGCGGTTAGAGCGTCGGCCTGTGGTCCTGAGAGACCCGGGTTCGGTTCCCGCTAAGGGCATGTACCTCGGTTGCAGTTTGTCCCCGGCCCTGGTCGGTCGTGCGGGTGGCAGCCACTCGATGTGTCCCTTTCACGTCGATGTTTCTCTCTCTCTCTCTGTTCCTCTCTCTCCCTCCCACTCTATCTGAACAAAAAATGGAAAAATGTCCTCGGGTGAGGATAAAAAAAAAAAAAAAAAAAAAAGGCACGGAGTAACAAGGACTTAAAGGAAAAGAACAAGACAGATGAAGGGAAGTCTACTGTAAGAAATGAAAGAACATTCATCATATCCTATCACAGGAAAAACAGCTTTCAGAATTGCATAAAGACAATTCAAAAAATGTAAAGGGGTATTAGATACTTCATAGTAAAAGCACTTCATGTCCTGTATAGCTGCTATATGCTTTGGGACAGGCGATTTGAAGTAAACAATTTAAAGTTTAAAGTGATCATGTGAATGGAAATATAAAAATTCTTATAAATAAATCATAACAAAAACATTTTTATAAACAATTTTACAACTGAAGGCAGTATTTGTAATGGAATTAGAATCATGAATTAAAAATTAGATTCCATATCCTAAATGTTGTAGCTTTGATGTCCTTAACTTAGTATTTTTTATCCTTTTCATTAAATACATACATATGATATATATTTATCATTTATATCATATATATATATATCTCCATATCCTCCTTTAGAAGGTTAATCTGACACTTAAACAAGATTAGCATATAAAACTAACTTCTCCAAATAAAATTATTTTTGTTGTTTTTAATTATAATTTCAGATACATTTTATTTTTATCGTTATTGTTCAGTAGCAGAACAAAATCTTGATAGGTTCCATGACAGTATGACGAAAATAGAGTTAATGAATTCTTAACTTTTTATTTACTCTTGTCTCAAAAATTGTTCCTTTAACATGAAAATGCTTTTTAAGAGTTACCATATATTGACCACACCAATTTAAGTACATGAAACTCTAAACCCCTGCATTATTACTTGTGGCTTGTAATATAAAACATAACTAGCTAATTTGAAATATTCAAGACTAAATGCCTTAAGTTTAATTCTTTATATGTCAGTTAAGTATTTTTTTAACTTTGTTTTCTAGTTAATATTTTTATTATAATATTTTCGTCATAATAGGGCAAATGTGATATTTTTTTTTCCCCCTTTGGCCATGCTTCTAAGTCTGATACTTCTCATTCAAAATTTTGTAGGTCTAAATTTTGCTCAAGACCAGTTACTCTATTGCTTGACCACTGTTATACTTATTTCATAGTGAATTTTTTTTCTACGAGTATTTTCTTTAAAATTGTGAACAAGCATGTCAAAGAGATGAAGAGATGAAGGAAAAGGTGCAGGAGTTAGCAATGGAGGTGTAGTAGAGGGAGTATCAAAATACACTAAAATAAAATAGTCAGTGAAAGCATTTTGTTTTGCAAACTAATATAAATCAGTTTGATCTGACTTAATACAAAGGTAAATTATAACAGTCCTAAAATTTTTAATTATAAAACAAATAATTTCAATCATTGTTCTTCCTCTTAGTACCTTCACTCTCATCTGACCTTATTTTCTTTGGAACTGTGACATGCAGAAATATTCCTTCAGAATCCGCTGTAAGAAAATTTTGTTTCTGTTTCTTGCAACAACAGTCATCTTAGTCAAGCATGAGTTCTTAACTGAGTCTATGATGGGGTCTAAAATTGTCAATACATTTATTTATATTTGCCCTCCCTCCTTCTTGGTCCAAAGTTTTCATGATAAGATTGAAAATGTCTAAGATACAAACATAAATTAGACACGGCAGTTCTATAAAACCACCCTGTTCCTTTAGAACCACATTGGAACTGTTTCCCTCGACTCTTCCAGGAAGAAATTGAGAGCAGTACACAAACCCCTAAACCCAATGGCCACAGAGTAAGTGAGCCAAGAAGACAGGCTGAGTCTCAGCTCCTGAGACCCTATACCCTTGATGCAGAGTGGACTCCTTGGCTAACATTATCAGTCACCTGCCCTGCTCTGGGGCAAGGGGTAGGTGGGAGTGGGAGGAGAGGGGCAGGGGCATGGGGGGAGGTGTTGAGGATGAGAAGTGGGTGTAGACACAGAGGAAAACACCAGCAAGGGGGAGGGTGGGAGGATCCAGGAGGAGGGCAGCAGAGGTCCCAAGCTACAGGAAATTGTTTTTCATAAAGAGCCCCACCCTGCTCAGAGGCAAAAGAAGAAGGAAGTCCAGGCTTTCATGGTCTTACCCATGCGGGCCTGTATCCTTGCAAGCTCAGCGAGCAGTGCAAAGAGAAGGAACATGGCTGGGCCAGAGCGCAGGAACACAGCCAAGACTGAAAGCCATTGGACAGCCCTGAGGCTCCTGGGCAGCAGTACTCAGGCTACACAGCACGTGCACCAGGGCCCTGGGGGAGGGGGGGGCGGGGACTGCAGCTGTCTTCTGCCTTAGCTGGCGCACCCTCAGGGATCCTGATTGGCTGGGCAGCCGCCACCAGTCTGGGAAAGAAAACCCCAGCAAGGAGCCTGTGCGTTTTCCCACAACTGTTTTTTTTTTTTTTTTTAATGGGTAAATTTACTTTGTTTAAATCCTTTAGTAGTGACATGGAGGCAAATAAGCATGATTGGCTTTTCTGGTCAAGTTCTTGGAAATTTCATTTCTCCATGTCCCAGTTTTTGGCATGTTTTATTTACTGTGATGGAGGAGAAAGGAAAGTAGAAATGTTAGCTATTTGTATGAGACACTTTCTACTTAAATCGTGCTACTGCTGACTTAATTTTTTGTCTTTGCAAACAAGGAAAATCAAGATTTTTAGACGTATCTTGGAAAAGGCAATTAAAAAGCATTTTTCTTTCAATATGTGCCTATTCTTACAGGATTAGATAATAATCGGTTGAGAAAAAGAAACGAAACTTTAAAATGCAGCCTCAGTGTGTATTGTTCACCCATTAAAGAGTTGTAATAAAAAAATAAGTTGGGTTTTTAGTATATTCACAGGTAAGTGCAACCCTTACCACAGACAATTGTCTCATCATCTCAAAGAGAAATCCTGTACCCTCTGGCTGTCACCACATCACATCACAGCTCTTCATTTCCAGGCCCCATTCCAGCACTGAACAACCTCTAATGTTCGTCTCTGCAAATGTCCCTGTTCTAGATATGTTATACAATTTAATGTATGGTTTTTGTGGCTGGCTTTATTCATTTAGCATAACAGTTTCAAGTTTCATCCACTTGTAACCATTTTATGCCTAAAAAATATTCCATTGTATGGATAGAATACATTTTTTAAAAAATATATCCATCAGTCGACGAACATTTGGGAAAGGAAACTCTTGGCCTCTGTGGTGAGATTCTCCAATCTCTGACCCAGGAGCATCTTTGTGTATTGATGAGAAACCCGTGGTCCCTATTTATCTCCAGGGAGGTGGATGGTTTCAGATCCATGGCTAATTGTTTGGGGTAGACAGAAGTGCATCTATCTCAGTAAGAGAGAGATGGGGAGAGGAGACACAGAAAAAAAAATTTTTTTAATTTATTTATTTTTGTTACAGATGTTTCTTCTTTACCCCCCCCATGATACCCCCTCCCCCTCCCTCCCCACCCTGTTCCCAGTTTTGTTGTCCATGTCCATTGTTCATGCATACATGCATATAAGTGGAAGTGGGGTACAAACTGACAATCCACAGAAGAGGGGGTGGGGGGAAGAGGTAAAAGACACAGAAAATCTTACCCAGAAAACTCAGCTTCAAGAAAAGAAAGAACAAGTCCAGGTGCCCCCAAAGGACACAATATATCCTGGATCTCAAATTACATGAGGTCAAGGAAGTATCACATGGAAACAGAACAGTTATCTGTGACCAGGAACTCAGTTTGAGCAATTCCTTGAGGATAGAATGGATGCTAGTGACTCTGGGGGTCGGGTGTAGCGGTTCCTTTGTAAGTTGAAGAAGGGAATGAACACTGAACAAGATACACAGAATACAAGACATACAGAAGACAAGACACACATAGACAGGACATGGCTGCAGCCTCGAGTGCTTGCAGCACTTTATTTTTAAAGGCAAAAGTTTGGCAACCAGCCCTGCTTACTTAGCAGCTTTATTGGACTTTGTTCCTTATTCTTTCTTTGAACCCTTTATCTGAATAACATAGTCCCTCGTCTGTTCACGTACTGTTCTTAATAAGAATGTTCCCAGGAAGGTCAGTGCATGCAACTGCTCCTTCAGGCTCCCCCTGTTTGCAGCATAGGAGTGCCTGAGCTCGTTTGCAAAGCTTCAGGCATGATTGTGGGAATGTAGTAAGGTTCAGCCCTTTGCAGCTGCCCTTAGGTGTCTTTAGTACGTGGGTCTCACTTTCGTGATCTTCAGAACTCCTTCAGTCAGGGTCTGGCCTTAGCTGGCAACACTTCAAAATCTAAAACCTGGAATGGGTAGGGAGGGAATCACAGCTATTGGAGAGATGAGGACTGTAGGTGTTTTCTCTTGAGATGGGAGCAGTAAGCATGGTCTTGGGCATCTGAGGGCAAACTGCACAGTGGACAATGGGATGTTCTCACCTTGGGATGCAACAGTCTCCCAAGTTCAAACCAGGCAAAACTGATTATTTCCTACGAAAGGATCACAGCAGATAGAACAATCAGCAGACACGAGCCTACATATGTTCACTCAAAGGATTTATTTGTGTTTGTGAAAGTGAAAGCTTTAAGCCATAACAAAAGGAGAGAAAAGCAGATTTGTTTCATTCTTGGATCAAGCCAGTTAATGGTGAGTTTCTTGGTGATAACTTTTCTCCAACCTATGGCTTTTTTATATTATCATTTAGTCACTGCTGTAAAAAAAAAAAAAAATAGAAATGTTAAATTTTAACTTAATGAAAACTGTCTAATTTCACTATTCACCTGCAGGGATAGGATTTAATTAGTGTTATAAGACTTTACTGGCTAGATGGTCACATTCTATACCTGTGCCCCCACAAAATCTGTAAATGCATTTCATTTTCCTGAATCTTCTGTGAGAGCCACACTAAAAATATTTTTTAAATTGGTACTTATAAATGTCTCATTTACCCAGTCTCTATGCTTGACAGAGTAAGAGAAAATTACCAACAAGGAAACAGAAAGGAAAAGAACAATAAAAATATGTGAACAAATAAATAATTATGATTAGTTGGTCTATTTTTATCTACAGAGGAGTACTTCCAAGAGTTCTCTGTGTATATCCAACAGGTGTCCCACATACACATGTTCAAAACCAAACTCATTCTTCACTCCCCTCCACATCATCCTTTCAACACCAGACTGGTGCTTGCCCTGCTGTACAATATGTCGTTAGTAAAAGGTGTCATTAATGATTGTGTCAGAATGTTTAGATCTTTGTAGTTCTTTATTATTCTAGTCAAAAAATATCCATCACTCACCACTGAGTAGACTCTACCTCCATTATGTCTCACAAAACTTTTTAGCCCTTCCAAACCTGCCCTCACCCCATCTTTCCTGGGTATTCTGCACTCTCGTAGCTGTTTCACTTGTCTCCAGTTCTGGCTGAATCTGACTGCATGTTCTCCTACTTCATTCCAGGAAACCATACCATGTTATCCCTCCTGTACTACTTCAAAAATACTTTAGCATTTTCCCATTCACATGTGAGAAAATTTAAACTCCTTATCAGGGCACACCAGACACATCTTGGCTCATGATTACCTATGTAGATTTTATCTCTCAATGTTCCTAAATTTTAAAAGAAATTTTAAAATGTATTGAGAGAACAAATTTAGAAACAGGTCTGGGTTTACATTTTAGCCTTCTTATTTTCCTGCTTTATATCTATAAACATTATTTAAGTACCTCTTCTTACACCCTACAACCAAGCTGTCATTTCATTCTGTTGTTTCACATTAAATTGTATTCCTAAAACCCCTTTTGTCATCGCTGGTCCGAGGCACCATCCTGCTTTCTCCTGGGTTATTGAAGTCGTACTCCACTAACTGGTTTCCCCTCTTTACTCTCTGTCCTTGTTACTTTCGACAAAACAGCCTTTAAAAGTGTAAGTCATGTGCCTCTTGCTAACTCTGCTCCAGATAAACTAAAATCACTGTTATTTATCAAGCATTCTTGATTTTTTTTAGTTGGATCATTCTTGAGTTTAGAAATCTCTTACCCAGATACATCCACGAATTGCCCTGCCATCTGTATCCCCTGTGTAAGATAGTGCTGATTTATAGCTGGAATAGAAAAGCTCTATCTTTATCTCTGGAAAAGGCCGGATGTCTGCTTTCACACTTTGCCAACATGAGGGCAATGAGATCAGCTCTTTATAAATTTTTTTAAATGGACCTAAGACCTTGTGCATGAATTGTCTCTCTGACCTCCATCATTTGCCTGCACTCTTTCTTGCTGTGCTGTATCCTTTGCATTTGAATAAAAACCTTTTTTTTTTAGATGACCCTGTGAGTCCATGAGACTTCTTTCAAATATCTAAACTGGGTAAATATTTGGACTCCTTCAATTCTTAGTTTATATATCACTTGCTCAATAGGGCCTACTGAGTCAAACATTTTTTTTTAAATTGCTATCAAAGTCCTTCATCAACATCAATTCTTTCAATTATTCCTACTGTCCTAATCTTTTACATAGCATTAGTCACTTTCAATACACTGTACGATCAACTTATGAAATGTTTATTGTTTATGGACTGCCTGCCTAGCCCACTATTTCAAAATTTTGAGGCAAGATCCCAACATAACCATAAAGTACCGGTGGTAAAAGAAGATTGTGAAAAAATAAAACAAAGCAAGGTTGTGAATTTACGACAAGAGTTGAAAGAAATCAGAGAAATGGCTAGGTCAGTATATTGCCCTAGGAGATAATGACTGAAATTGGGTGGCAATGATTAGTACAGGGGAGGATATCCCAGCATGAGGATGTGACTATGATTGGAGGCTGTGAGAGGAAGACAGTGAGCCAAGCGCCAAATCTTCACCTAAGATGCGACTTTTAATAGAGTAACCAAAGAAGAAGTAGAGATTGGTCCAGCCAGAAATAAGACTAATTTATATCCAGGGTAGGAATTATCAGTGTGTTCTCTGGTGGCAGATAAGGAAACAGATCCACCAATTTAACTCTGAGTCAGACATGGAGGAATGGCATATAAGATACTGGATAAACTGACCTCACTCTTGGTTGAACTTTTGAATTCTCCCATTTACTCCAAGTGATAGGTCTACTATGTCAAATATCATGATTTCTTTATGCATATGAGTTAAAATTTGAAATATATATACAGATGCCTACTTTATATTATCTTATAGTAAATAATTATCTTTCTGCCTTAGAGGGTGCATGTAGCATTTTCCTTGGTATCTAATGTGTCCTCGATAAATGTAAATTTCATTCCCCACCTCTAGTTATATATCAGGCTACATATATAAAAATTGTGGAGTTATTAGTTTAAACCCTTGAGTCTGATTATCTTAAACTCCAACTCCAAAACTTACTAAAATCCTATGCACAAGGGGTGTTATTTAAATTCTTATGTCTGTTTTCTCATTTATAAAATAAAATGACAACAACCATGGAATCTTAGTGAGGAAGAAATGTACATTTTTTTAAACAATCCATATAAGTCTACCAATTAGAACCTTAATTGAGTGAACAGGATACTTGATAACTCATAACTATTTTAAGAATACATTTAAATCTCTTCAAAGTCACTCCTTTTTCATAAAAAATAAGTTTATAAAAGATCTCTGACTAATACTGATTAACATTAACAATTTCTAAAGAGTATAAAGCAAAATTAGTTTTTGTTTTAATATATGCTATTGACAAATGAGATGGGTGATTAAACATGGAAATAATATGTCTCATACTGTGGTATCATTAAAGATTTAAAACAACATTCAGTAATGATAGTTTTTCAATAGTTTGATTTGTTCAATTCACCTTGAACTTTGTGTACAACTTGTTTATTACTGTTGCCTTCTGACATAGATCTGTATAAAAGAAATAACATTAGTTTTAGGTTTAGGACACCTTGTAATTTTAAGCAAAATGAAAAAAAAAGGAACAAAGCTACATTTGTATTAATTACTCAAATAATATATATCAATATACACTTTGCTTCCCATATTCCACTCAGTGATGCTATATTTAATATTTGGTCTTTCTAATGTTGATCTAACTACTAAATATATTAAGCATGTATGAATTTCAAACTAAAAACCAACCTATTATTTTTCTCTATCTTCTCTATAAGGAAGACAAGATGTTTAAAGGTAATATACATGTAAATTGTCAAATTTTTAAATTATTGTCTATCCAATTAAAACATTTCCATCAAAAGCTATGTAAACAACTAGCTTTTTCACTTTCATTATTGAACTCATTAATGAGGCCTCTATGTCTTTCAGCTACATTTAGTTACACTTGGTGGTATTTACAGTCTTCAATTTTTTCTTTGGAAAATTCTAATACCTACACATTTCCTGTCAAAAAGGAGTTTCGTGGCGCCCAGATTCCTGCTACATGGTTACATTTCCTTGGCCACAGGTAATAAGGTCAGGTTTGAACACCGTGTTCAGTTATAAATCCGGACTGAACACATGCTGAATGTCAGTACACTTCCACACTTATTTCCTTCTGTCTCTTGATAACACGAACTACAAAGCCTTGGTTGTAGACAGATTATCAGGGTGTGTGTGTGTGTGTGTGTGTGTGTGTGTGTTTATGAATCTAGACAATGTTTAGATAGGTATTCTCTGCCATGTACAAGCAGAGCATTTTTCAGAAAATGGACAGACACACGAAGAGATGATGTCAATCATAAAGCCTTTGAGTGATGGAATGACGTAGTTCCTGACTGCAGTTCGATGACACCTAGTGGTTCTTCAGCCCTACCTCATTTCTTACCCTTGCAACCCTGAAGCCACTTAGGTTGCTCTAAAACTGTCATGACCAGTTTTAGTTATTTATGATCAATCATTCCCTATCATAACATTTCTTTTAAAAGTCAGGTTACTTCCAGTAACTATTCAGATATTCCCAAGATGTCTTAAGTAAGAGCACCAGAAGACTTATGCCAGACACTCACTCAAGTCAATTGATAATAATTTGATGATTATGTAAATGTCTATATAAATCAGGCAGAATACCACACTGAATTTAGCTAGTTTCTGCCAACTTATTTATAAATAAATTTAACTAACTTGAGAAACAGAGGTGTTGACAAAGATTTTCTATATTTTATTTCTCCAAAAGTAAGAAAGAACCATTTTCCTTTAGCATGGAATAAAGAGATCAACTTATTTATCTTTCACTCTGCATCCTCATTTTCCTGAATATTCACTAATCAAATTGCGGCTTGTATTGATAGTACCATTAAAAAAGCTTTGCAAAGACCTTAATTCTAACTTTAGAAACACATGAGTGATATTACTTATGAGTAAAATGGGCAGCATCCTGTTCTATCCCTCATTTTTTGCTATCTTATATGTTTCTCACCTTCTGCCTATTCTGTTCACAAAATGTGCTTCTCTCTCTCTATTAATCTCCTTAGCACACCTGAATGTGGGGTTGCTCAGGAAATAGACAAAACTGCCTAAAGCAATTATAGCTGAATGGCTTCCTATTTGAAGGTACTAAGCATTTACTGAGTAGCTTCAGTTGTTCTTGGGTCTATATGCACATGGAAGATACCTACCTGCCTGAATATTGAAAAGTAAAAATAAAAATCATATACTAAAACTCAATATCTCTACACATTAATCCAATTCATCCAAGTATTCCTGCTTGTAATACTCTGAATTACATTTGAATATTTCCCATAATGCATTTTAATATAAATATGAGAAATAATAAGTTTACTTACCCTTCATTAACTGTTTCTCTTTTCCAAAATTTTATTTTATTCCATTTAAGAGCAATGATGGCAATTAAAAGAAGGAAAGTTAGAAAAATGCAGAAACTGATCAAGAGGCCATTTTTTCCAGAAGCAACATGTAGTTTTTTTGTAGGCATGACTGCAGCTTTTTCTGAAACATGAAAGTATCTTTTAACTTTTTTTTAAAAAATGATATTTAAAGCCTATTAGAATTTTTACTTATAAAAATTTGTGATTCAAATAATACTCATGTAATGAATAAAATTAAATTTCAAAGTGTTTCCCAATATTCTATGACTATGCCAAGTGATGATATATTTATGTCACTCGATATATATCAATATCATTGTTACATTTTATTTTGAATCATTATATGGATAATCTTTACTTATACTCTATATTCTAATGTATTTTATAATATTCTCATCTGTGAACTTCTGCTTAGAACACATTAAATTGATACTACTATCTAATACATTCTTCTATTTAAAACATAGAGCAAACAAAAGAACTGTTATAAAAATTGTTTAATGAAAAATTATTGGCATAACTGAAGGTTAATAGCGAAACACAATTAATGATAGTAAAGTAGGTTAAATTTCCATATGATCTCTAAAAGGTGATATTGTCCTAATTTTGATTATATAAATAGAAAAATGGATATCCCAGGTGTTATAAGACATTACAGAAAAGTTTTTAAATGTATGCAAACTTGGTCCAATTTAGCAAAACAAATAATCCAGGTAACTAAAATACAGAAAATTAAATTAAGCAATCAGAATCACCACTAACATAACTGTGATAATATTAAATGAAATAAAAGTAATGCCCTCCCGCCAAAAAATAGAAAAGTTTGATAACTTTGAAACACACACAATGCAATTCTGAAATGGCGGTGGAGTGAATGGAAGTGACACAGACTGTCTCCCAGGACCAAACTGAAATTACAACTAAAACACAGACTAATTGATGGGAAAAGGCAACAGAAAAGCACCTTGTGAGGAACATAAAACCAAAGACACTGACTCCGTCTTGGTAGGATTGCAGAGGTGCAAGAGGGGGGCTGGGAGCCCACAAACAACTGCAGCCTTAGCTGTGAGCAATACCCTCGGGGTTACACTCCCAAGCGGCTCCACAGTGCAGAGCTGGAACAGAGGCTAAAATAGCCACAGCCACTCACCTTGGGCTCCGGCAGAGGGAGGGCAGACTGGACTAGAACTGTGTGGGGACACTAGGGATTTGGAGGGCGCTCAGAGCTTTGCAGAGTTACAGCCACTCGGGACAGTGGCCTTATTGCTCCTTCCCAGGGCACTGAGGAGAGGCAGCAGCCCCTCTCTCAAAGATTCAACCCACCCTGGGTGCCATTGAAATGCAAATTGAGGCTTACTAACAACCACCATCTGCCTCACTCTCAGGAAATCCCCTTATGCTGAGCACCTGAGGGAGTTTTTCAATCAACTGACTACCCAAAACTCATCAAGTAACCTACCTGCACTGCTAGCCTCCAGGCAAAAAGCTAGAGGATAACAGTACCATTCCTGGGCTAGCAACTCTAACCAGGAAAGTAAGACTTGACAATGGTGTTTAATGTGAGTTCTCCCTCACTCACCTAAACCCAGAGAGGGAGCCACAAACAGCAGAACACCAATACCCACAGGGAAAACTTGGCAGGCTCCAAAGTCCACTGTGATAGCCAAAATGGTGAAAACAGAAACAAAAGCCAAATAAAAGAACAAGAGACCTCCACTGAAGATGATATCAATGTGGAGCAGTTAGGCATGTTAACAGAGCTCGAATTCAAAGCCATGATATTGAGGAAGCTTAACAGCATGAGTAAGGATATAGAGATGCTGAAAATAAGCCAATTGGAAATTAAAAACCACCAAGAAGAGATGAAGAGTGACATATCGGAAATAAAGAACACATTGGAAGGTCTAAAGAGCAGAGTACAGGAATCTGAGGACCGGACCAGAGAATTAGAAGACAGGGTAGAAAAAAATCAACCAATCAAAAAATCAAAAAGAAAAAATGATTCAAAAAAAGGAAGAGCTTAAGAGAACTGTGAGACAACTGGAAACGTAATATTCGCATCATAGGAGTCCCCGAAGAAGAAGAAAATGAGCAAGGGTTAGAGAATATATTCAAAGAAATAGTGACAGAAAACTTCCCTAATTTGGTGAAGGAAGAAGGCATTTAAATTCAAGAAGCACAGAGAGTCCCAAATAAGAAAAACCCAAACAGGCCCACACCAAGACACATAGTAATAAAATGCAAAAAACTAAAGACAAAGAAAGAATCCTAAAAGCAGCAAGAGATAAGCATGCTCCAATAAAAAGACACAGAGTAGCTGATTGAATAAGAAAGCATGACTCATCTATATGTTGGTTGCAAGAGACCCACCTCATAACAAAAGACTCACATAGGTTGAAAGTGAAGGGATGGAAAAATAATTTTCTAAGAAAACAGAAAGCAAAAAAAAGCAGAGGTGGCAATACTCATATCTAATAAAATATATTTCAAAAGGAAGGCCATAACTAGAGACAAAGAAGGCCGCTACATAATATTGAAAGGATCTATCCAACAGGAAGATATAACCTTGATAAACATATATGCACCCAATATAGGAGCACCAAAATATATTAAAAATCTTCTGGAGGATTTCAGAGGAGAAATCGACAGCAATACAATCATAGCAGGGGACTTAAACACACCGTTGACACCACTCAATAGATCCTCTAGACAAATACTTACCAAGTAAACAAAGACTCTAAATAAAGCCCTAGACCAAATGGATTTCATAGGTATCTACAGAGAATTACACCCCAAAACTACAGAATACACATTATTCTCAAGTGCACATGGGACATTCTCAAAGATAGACCATATGATAGGACACAAACTAAATCTCCACAAGTTCAAGAAGATTGAAATCATATCAAGCATCCTCTAAGATCATAATGGCATGAAACTGAAATCAATTGCAACAAAAACATGCAAAGACATTTGAACCAATGGAGGCTAAATAGCATGTTATTAAACAATGAATTGGTTATCATGGAGATCAAGAAAGAAATTAAATCTTCCTGGAAACCAATGAAAATTAACACACAAAACAAAATTTATGGGATGTAGCAAAAGCAGTTCTGAGAGCGAAGTTCATAGCACCAAAGGCCTACCTCAAGAATCAAGAAAAATTCTAATTGACTGTCTAACTTCACAACGTAAAGAATTAGAAAGCAAACAAAAAGAAAACACCAGAGCAAGTAGAAGGAAGAAAATAGTAAAGATCAGAGCAGAAATAAATGACATAGAGACCAAAAAAACAATTCAAAGGATCAATGAATCAAAGAGCTGGTTTTTTGAAAAGATAAACAAGATCCATGGACCCTTAGCTAGACCCCACAAGAAACAAAGAGAGAGAACCCAAATGCACCAAATCAGAAATAAAAGAGGAGAAGTAACAACTGACACCACAGAAATACAAAAGGTCATTAACAGCTACTATGAACAATTGTATGGCAAGAAATTCGCCAATCTAAGCAAAATGGACAAATTTTTAGAAACACACAGTCTCCCAAAACTGGACCAGGAAGAGATAGAAAACTTGAACAGACCAATAACAACTAAGGAAATTGAAGTGGTAAACAAGACTCTCCCAGTAAACAAAAGCCCAGGCTCAGATGGCTTCAAGGGGGAGTTTTACCAAACATTCAATAAAGAACTAACACCCATTCTCCTCAAACTATTTCAAAAATTCAAGAAGAAGGAAAACTTCCAAACTCGTTTTATGAGGCCAGCATAATTCTAATTCTAAAACCAGAAAAAGACACTACAAAGAAAGAAAACTACAGGCCAATATCCCTGATGAACATAGATGCCAAAATCCTGAAAAAAATACTACCAAATCAGATCCAGCAATACATCAAAAAAATTATTCACCATGACCAGGTGGGATTCATCCCAGGGATGCACGGCTGGTACAATATTCGCAAATCAATAAATGTGATATACCACATAAACAAAATGAAGAATAAAACCACATGATCATATCAATAGATGGTGAAAAAACATTCGACAAAATCCTGCACCCATTTCTGATAAACACGCTCAGCAATGTGGGAATAGAGGGATCATATCTCGACATAATACAGCCCATATGTGAAAGACCTACAGCCAGCATCATACTCAATGGGCAGAAACTAAAATCATTTCCCTTAAGAACAGGAACAAGACAGAGATGTCCACTTTTGCCACTCTTATTTAACATTGTACTGGAAGTCTTAGCTACAGCAATCAGACATGAAGAAAAAATAAAAGGGATCCAAATTGGAAAGGAGGAAGTGAAACTGTCATTATTTGCAGATGACATGATATTATACATAGAAAACCCTAAACACTCCATCAAAAATCTACTAGACTTAATAAATGAATTTGGCAAAGTAGCAGGATGCAAAAATTAACATCAAGAAATTGATGGCATTCGTATACACCAATGATGAACTCACAGAAAGAGAAACTAAAAAAACAATCCCATTTACCATCATGGCAAAAAAATTAAGATGCCTAGGAATAAACTTAACCAAAGAAGTAAAGGACCTATACGCAGAAAACTACAGGACATTGAATAAAGAAATAGAGTAAGATATAAAAAAAGTGGAAGCACATACCTTGTTCATGCATTGGAAGAATTAACATTATTCAAATGTCCATACTACCCAAAGCAATCTATAGATTCAATGTAATCCCCATCAAAATACCAATGACATATTTCACAGAACTAGAACAAATACTCCAAAAGTTCATGTGGAACCAAAAATGTACCCGAATAGCCACAGCAATTTTGAAAAAGAAGGGCAAAGTAGGTGGGATCACAATACCAGATATCAGGTTATACGACAAAGCAACTGTAATCAAAACAGCCTGGTACTGGCACAAGAACAGGCATATAGACCAGTGGAACAGAACAGAGAACCCAGAAATGGACCCAAGGCAATATGCTCAATTAATATTTGACAAAGGTGGTAAGAGCATACAGTGGAGTAAAGACAGCCTCTTTAATAAATAGTGTTGGGAAAATTGGACAGCTACATGCAAAAAAAAATGAAACTAGACCATCAACTTACACCATACACAAGAATAAACTCAAAATGGATAAAAGACTTAAATGTGACCCGTGAAACCATAAAAATTCTAGAAGAAAATGTAGGCAACAAAATTTCAGACATCATACGCAGCAGAATTTTCACTGATACTCATGTAAGGCAACAGTAACAAAGGAAAAAAAGAACACATGGGACTACATCAAACTAAAAAGCTTCTGCACAGCAAAAGAAACAGCCATCAAAATGGAAAGGCAACCCACTCTATGGGAGAACATCATTGCCAATGATACATCAGATAAAGGGTTAATTTCTAAAATATATAAAGTACTCGTACAACTCAACAAAATGAAGACAAAGAACCCAATTAAAAAATGGGCAGAGATGCTGAATAGACACCTCTGCAACCAGCACATACAAATTGCCAAGAGACATATGGAGAAATGCTCAACATCACTAATCATCAGTGAGATTCAAATTAAAAGAACAATGAGGTATCACCTCACACCTGTCAGAATGGCCGCCATCAACAAATCATCAAACAAGTTTTGGTGAAGGTGTGTAGAAAAGGGGACTCCAGTGCACTGCTGGTGGGAATGCAGACTGGCGCAGCGACTATGGAAAACAATATGGTGCTACCTCAAAAAATTCAAAATTGAACTTCCATTTGACCCAGTGATCCCACTTCTAGGAATATACCCTAAGAAGCCTGAAACACCAATCTCAAAGAATATATATACCTCCATATTCATAGCAGCACTTTTTACAATAGCTAAGATCTAGAAACAGCCCAAGTGTCCATCAGGTGACAAATGGATAAAAAAGCAGTGGTACGTATACACAATGGAATACTATGCAGTAAGAAAGACCTCTTATCCTTTGAGACGACATGGAGGGACCTGGAAAGTATTATCCTAAGTGAAACAAGCCAAGCAGAAAAAGACAAATACCACATGATCACATGATCCCACTTATATATGGAATATAATGAATATAACAGTATGAGGAATAGGGTGGACCCAGAAACACGGAAGTAGAGTACAGACTGACAACCCTTAGAAGATGGGGTGTTGGGAGGTGGGAAGAGATAAACCACATAACTTATATGCATGTATGCATAACTAATGGACATGGACAACAAAGCCGGGGATGGGGCGGGGGGGTTGTGGGGATGGATGTCAATGGGGAAAAAAAGGAGAAACATCTGTAACAAAAATAAAATTAGCCCTGGCCAGTTTGGCTCAGTGGTTAGAGCGTCGGCCTGCGGTCCGGAGAGACCCGGGATCGGTTCCCGCTAAGGGCGCGTACTTCGGTTGCAGTTTGTCCCCGGCCCTGGTTGGTCGTGCGGGTGGCAGCCACTCGATGTGTCCCTTCACATCGATGTTTCTCTCTCTCTCCATTCCTCTCTCTCCCTCCCACTCTATCTGTACAAAAAATGGAAAAATATCCTCGGGTGAGGATAAAAATAAATAAAATAAATAAATAAATAAATAAATAAATAAATAACTCAGAACTGACAAAAAATAAAGAAATAAATAAATAAACTACCTATATTACCCAAAAAAAGAAAAGAAACACTCACAATCCAATTACATGTTAATAAGAATTGATTTACCTAAAACAAAATGATTCAGGATATTTTATGTATTATAGGAAATAATTGGCAAATATTTGCAAAAGGATTGAAATCAAGTAAATATGCTGCAGTGTTCCACTATGATAGAACTCAACAGTTCTAAAACTCTCCCTGCTTCATCCATCAGAAAAAGTAAACTCTCCCTTAGTCCATTTTCACTCAAAATATCATTTTGGAAGTGGATCTTTTTTCTTATGTACTAGAAGTTGATTAAAGAAATTGCCCCTACTTATTGGATTGAGAGATAGCCATTACCTTAAGGAAGAAAGGTATGGTTTTTACTTTAGCTATGATTAAATTTTTTCTATTAAATGGTGCCAAACTAGACCTCTTGTAATAAAAATATAAAATAAGACAATATACATTAGGGGAATGATTTCTGGAAGTCAACAGGAAATGCAAAACTTTAATATCTAAAGAAAGAAAATATGATTGATTTTATGAAAATTCAATTTTACCGATGGACAATTTGCTGATCTCAGCAGAGAATTGGAGTTCTGGGTACACTGCAGCGTTTCACTGAGGTAAGGAGGCAAAGGACAGAGTTCACAGTAGCAGAAATGTTTGGATCTATGATCCATTTTAAGTTAATTTTTGAGTGGTTGTGATGTAGCAATCGAACTTCTTTGTTTTCCATGTAGATATCTACTTTTCCCAGCACCATTTGTTGAAAAAACCATTATTTCCCCATTTAATTGCCTTGACATCCTTGTCAAAAATTAATGACTGTAATTAACAAATCTTTTAGTTCTGGACTCTGTATTCTATTCCATTAAACTATATATGTTATCTGTACTCTTAGGACAGTAATTGCACTTCTGATTAGTTTAGTTTTGTAATATGTTTTGAAAATGAGAAATATGATTTCAGTTTCAAGTTTTCTTGAAATCCTAGTTTTCAATTTCTGCACGACTTTTAGGATTGGCTTGATGATTTCTGCAAAAAGGCAACTTGGATTTATTAATAATTGGGTTGAATATTTATATCAATTTGGGAAGTAATTCTCTAATAACAATATCAAGACTTCCAATACAAGCATTAGATATCTTTACTTTTATCTAGATCTTTTAATAATATATTTTACTTTCAGTGTATATTTATACTTCTTTGCATAACATTATTTTTAAAAGTTATATTATCTTTGGTGGTACAGAAAATGGAATTCTTCTAATTTATTTTTATTGTGGTAAAATGCTCAACACATAAAATTTATCATTTTAAACATTTTTAAGTGCACAATAGGTGGCATTAAGCACATTAACATTGTTGTAAATCCATTACCATCATAAAACTCCAGTCTTTTTATTGTGAAAGAAACTCTTTACCCTTTAACCATTAACTTGCCGTTTTTTCCCTCCGCACAGCACTTGTAACTACTGTTTTACTTTCTTTCTATGGATTTCATCATTCTACGTACCTCAAAAATGCAGAATCATTCAGTATCACATCCAGAATGTGACTAGCTTGTTAGTTAGCATAAGATCTTCAAGTTCTGTCCATGTTGTAATGTACACAGGAATTTTATTTTTTTTTAAAGCTAACTAATATTCCATTGTATGAATATATCACATTTTGCTTCCTCATTTTTCTGTTGATGGACATTTGGGTGTTTCCACCTTTTGTCAGTTGTGAATTATAATACTGTTATGGACATGGGTTTGAGTCCATGCTTTCAATTGATTTTTCATCTGATATATAATTTGCAAACATTTTCTCTCATTACATGGGCTACTTTTTCCCTTTGTTGATAGTGCTCTTTGCTGGAGAAGAGTTTTCAATTATGATGAATTCAAATTTAGCTACTTATGTTTTCTGTATTTTTGGTGCCATATCTAAGAAATCACTGCAAAAACCCAATGTTTTGAATATTGCCCCCAGTTTTCCTCTAATAATTTTAGTTTTCATATTTAAATTTCCAATCCATTTGTAGTTAATTTTTACATATGGTTTAAGCAACAGTCCAAGCTTATTCTTTTGCTTGCTAATATCTACTATCTCAATTTGCTGAAAAGACTGTCCTTTCACCCATTTAATGGTCATGGCATCCATATGGAAAATTATTAGACCACATATGTGGGGGGTTATATCCGGGCTCTCAATTTTATTCCATTGGACAGTTTCAATTTTTTTTATTTTATTGCCCAAAGTATATATCAACTTCCAAGAAGTTACAAAAAAAGCCCCTCAAGGTCAATTTCTATCCTTTTATTTTAGCTTCTGTTAAACACAACTGAGAATTCAGAAATTTTCTTTTACTGCCCATAGTGATAAAGAAAATTATATTGATGGAGGGAGACATTTTACAATTTGTAATCAGCAAATGCAGAGAAAATGAGAGCAGAACAAACTTTTCATTAAAAAGGACATACACATACCAAATAAACATTAAATATATTCAACATCATTACCCATTAAGGAAGTGCAAATTTAAACCACTGTGAGATATTATTACACACCTAATTGAATGGCTTATAAAGCAGTTGGTGAGGATGCCAAAAAACTGGGTTATTTATATATTATTGATGTAAATGTCAAATGGTCAGCAAAGTTGGAATAGTTTGGCAGTCACTTTTAAAACTATAAAAAACTTGCTACCAACCCTGCAATTTCACTCTTGGCATGTTTCCCAGAGAATTAAAAATTTACTTGTATGCAGAATCTTCCACATGAATGTTCATTGCAAATCTATTCATAATACTTGTAGCTAAAAATTGGCAACCAACCAAATGTCCTTCAGTGGATGAATAATTAAATAAAGTTTGATATATCCATACAAATAAATATCAATCATCAATAAAAAATAAAATATATAACAACAAAAGTGCCAATGATGGAAAGACATTAATGAAATTAAACTCTTATGAGATTTATACATTGTGAAGTTTAGAAAAATCAAATAGTCTACATTTGTTCATGAATGTGCACCAAGTAAATGGAAAAATATTTTGTACCATCTACTATCCATATGCTAGGGGTGTGAAAGATTTTATTATTTTTACCTTTCTATAGTATAGTTAACTTTAAAAATGCAACTTAGGCCCTGGTCAGTTTGGCTCAGCCATTAGAGCATTGGCCCGTGGACCAGAGACTCCTGGGTACGGTTCCCTCTAAGGACATGTACCTTGGTTGCAGTTTGTCCCCAGCCCCAGTTAGGGTTGTGTGGATGACGACCACTCAATGTATCTCTCTCACATGGGTGTTTCTCTCTCTCTTCCTCCCTCTCTCCCTCCGGCTATGTATGAAGATAAATGCAAAAGTGTCCTCAGGTGAGGATAAAAAAAAAACGAATACAACTTAGTTATGAACTAGTATATCACAATAGTTAACATCCTTGGAATAAGACTATATAATAAAACTATCACCTATTATGTAGTTTAATAATACCAATCTAGAAAACTCTATAAAGAAATAGAAATTTTGTGTAACCATAGTTAAAATTATATAGAAACCTATTAAAATGTGCACATCTAGATTTAAATTAAAAGTATATACAAATCTTGATTGACAGTGTGATTTAGCACTGTCCAACAGACTAGCCACAAGTGGCTATTTAAATTTAAATTAAATAAAGTAAAATAAAATGGAAATTTTCATCCCTTAGTTGCACTATCCACATGCCAGGTATTCAATAGCCACATTGACAGTGGAGATGTAGAACATTTCTGTAAGCACCGAAAGTTCTGTTGGAACACACTGATTGAGATACTAACTTTTGCTATCCCAATACCAAAACCCATCATATAGACTTCCTCCTGGTGATGATGGTGTTGCCTTACAATGTGGAGGAGCATATCCAGGATCACAATGACAAACGTCTTCATCGTTGCATACCTAAAACCAAAACAAAATAAAAATTAAGAACATTATATATACAATATAATGTGGTGTTGGCCAAAGGAGTGGGAGGTGGGAGTGGGTGAAAGTGGGCAAAGGAGGGAAATTGGGGGACTTCAGCAACAGTGTCAACATTAACATTGTTTAATCAAAACATAAATAAAAATTAAATGCAGTATTTGTTATTGTTGGTCAATATACATTATTCAAGTATTATAATTTAGTATATTATAGGTATAGTGTTTATTTTAATGTGGAAAATAATTCTTAAATAAAATGTGATAAATGTCCATCTTTTCAGATGTCACAGAGATTTCCTATTATTTGTCTTTTGTATTTTTAAATAAAAGCTGATAAAATTTATGATATAATTGAAATATATTATTCTAGAAAGGCATAGAAATGATGAGGGTAAGTATTATAAAATTGTGGAAGTTTAAATGTATTATGAATTGTGCTAGATAAAAGAAAAATAGCTGTGAGGAGAGCTAACCTTCACCAAAAAAGAATGAGAGGGAAAAAAAAGAAAGAACTTGCTTAAACAGACACAAATAGCAAAAGTTATTTTGCTAGAAAATATCTATAAATGTGATTTGGTGGATAAATTGAAAGATAGGTTCAGAAATACAGCAGAGAATCTAGAAGTAGGTTTGTGCAAAATTTTAATTAAAATTAAAGTTTTTTCTTGAATTACTGTGGTATAGTATATGAAGCATCAGTATGGCAGAAGTCACTTGTCACAAATTTAAAGCCATAGGAATGCTGGGAAAACTTCCAAACTTTACAAAATTTCAATGACTCAGTGGATAATTTCACAATGGATGGGCAAACAGAATGCAAATGGCAAATATGATCATATATGCACACTTAAGAACTATATAATTAATTATTAAATAAATGCAAATTAACAGTGGATTTACCTTGTTAAAATAGATTAAAAAACTGAGAAACTAGTCTGGTCAGAATTATAGGAAAGCCACCTTTTTATACATGATAAATGGGAGCAAAAATTGGTATATTATTTCTTGAAGACAGTATTACTGAAAATTTTAATGGTGCATACATTAGGCCCATCAGATTTTATTGCTAACAATATAAGAAATCAAATAAATATGCAAATATGAATGTACAATGATCATTGAAATCATTGAACCACTATTTACAAGAGTTAAGTAAACCAAAATTCATTAGTGAATGACTTCAAATATAGTATGAATCAGACATACAGGCAACTTATTGAGGCCATTCAAGGGTGAAAAAAATCAGAATAGACAAGAAACTCTGCTCTCACAAAAATTTTAGACTATAAGAAATATGTGTAATATAAATGTATTGTACATGTTTAAATATATATCAGTAACATACACTCAATTATAAACAATTTTATATGTATGCATAAGTGTATATATATACATATATACATAACCTTTAATAAGTCTACTTCCAAAATGTTACAATCTTGATCTAATATTATAACAATATATATTTTATATTACATTTTCTACAAAGTTTAAAGCTTATTTACTCATGAGACCTGTAACAATCTGATTAAACAATCTGATTAATTCATGTACATATATAGAATATATATATATATGGAAACTTTCCTTATTTGACTGTAATTTTCCATAAGAAGTTTCTACATCATATAATCATAACCTGATTATTATCCTGAAAATGTTATTGACATAAATTTTTTAACTATACATAAAAATAGAGTAATTATTATATACCCCATGTCCATTGCAGTGTCTTGTCGAATTACATGTTGTATAATTTTTGTTGGCACTAATGGGCTGGCACGATCCCCGAAAGCAAGCCTACAATTTTATAAACAAGAAATTAGCATTTAAAACATGAAATGTAGGGAATTCAAGAATTATTCTTGGTGCAAACAGATGCACAAGATTTGTATGTACAGGAGTGGGCAAAAGTGGGTTTATGGTTGTTCACATGGAAAAAGACATGCAGGTTACAATTATTTACATATTCTTGTAGTCTGTGTTTTGCATACTCACAACTGTGCCCCTATTTTTGCCAATCACTGTATATGTAAACATAGGAATCTGTTGAATAATAGTGGTGAAAGTAAACATTCCTGCCTTGTTCTTGATCTTAAGGGAAATGCTTTTAGTTTGTGTACATTGAGTATGATGTTGGCTATAGGTTCTTCATATCTGGCCTTTATTGTTGTTGAGGTATGATCCCTCTATTCCCACTTTCCTAGAGATTTTATCATAAAAGAGTGCTGGATTATATCAAATGTTTTTTCAACATCTATTGATATAATCATGCAATTTTTGTCTTGCATTTGGTTTATGTGAATATTATACCAGCCTGCATCCCTGGAATAAATCCCACTTGAACATGGTGTATGACTTCTTTAATGTATTGCTGGATCTGATTTGCTCAACATAGTACTAGAAGGTCTAGCCATAGTAATCAGACAAGAAGAAGAAATAAAAGGCATCAAAACAGGAAAGGAGGAAATAAACCTGCCATTATCTGCTGATGATATGATTTGTATATTAAAAAACCCTAAAGACTCCACTAAAAACTACTAGATCTAATAAATGAATTCAGCCAAGTTATAGGATACATAATCAACACCCAGAAATCTATTACATTTTTATACAAAAATAATGAACTCGCAGAAAGAGAAACTAAGAAAACAACTCCACTTACAACTGCAACAAAAGAAATAAAGTACCTAGGAATAAACTGAATGAAGGAGGTAAAAGATCTGTACTTGGAGAACTAGATGACATTGAAGAAAGAAAACAAGGAAGATACAAACAAGTAGATGCATATATTACATTCATTGATGGACAGAATTAACATCATTAAAATGTTCATACTACCCAAAGCTGTCTACAGATTCAGTGCAATTCCTATTAAAATACCCATGACATATTTCACAGAACTAGAAAAAAATATTCCAAAAATTTATATAGAAACAAAAATGAAGCAAAATAACTTCAGCAACATTGAGAAAAATAAACAAAGTTGTAGGAATTACATACGGATTACCAAACTATGCTACAAGGCCATTGTAATCAAAACAATCTGGTACTGGCATAAGAACAGGCATACAGACCAAAGGAACAGGACAGAGAGCCCAGAAATCAACCCATGCCTTTATAGTCAATTAATATTTGACAAAGGAGGCAAGAGCATATGATGGAGTAAAGATAGTCTCTTCAATAAATTGTGTTGGGAAAATTGGATAAGTATATGCAAAATAATGCTAGACCATCAACTTACACCATATACAAGAATAAACTCAAAATGGATAAAAGGCTTAAATGTAAGGCACAAAACCATAAAAACTCTAGAAGAAAACACTGGCAGTAAAATCTTACATCTCTCACAGCAATATTTTTGCCAATATGTTTCTGAAGGCAAGGGAAACAGGAAAAGATAAACAAATAGGATTACATCAGAGCACAAGAAACCATCAACAAAATAAAAAGAGAACCCACTGTATGGGAGAACATATCCACTAGTTATACATCCACTAAGAGGTTAATTTCAAAAAATATATTTTGAGCCCTGGCCAGTTTGGCTCAGCGGTTAGAGCGTCGGCCTGCGGTCCGGAGAGACCCGGGTTCGATTCCCGCTAAGGGCACGTACCTCGGTTGCAGTTTGTCCCCGGCCCTGGTTGGTCGTGCGGGTGGCAGCCACTCGATGTGTCCCTTCACATCGATGTTTCTCTCTCTCTCTCCCTTCCTCTCTCTCCCTCCCACTCTATCTGTACAAAAAATGGAAAAGTGTCCTCGGGTGAGGATTAAAAAAAAAATATATATATATATATATATATTTTGAAAAGTATACAACTCAACACCAGGAAGACAAATGATCCAATTAAAAATGGGTGAAGGACCTGAACAGGTACTTCTCTAGAGAGGACCTACAGATGGCCAATGGACACATAAAAATTTGCTCAGTGTCACTAATTATTAAAGAGATGTAAATAAAAACTATAACGAGATATCATTTGACATGTGCCAGAGTGGCTACTATCCATAAATCAACAAACAATAAATGCTGGTGAGGATGTGAAGAAAAGGGTACACTAGTTCACTGCTGGTGGGAATGCAGACTGGTGCAGCCACTATAAAAAACAGTATGGAGTTTCCTCAAAACATTAAAAATAGAACTGCCTTTTGACCCAGCAATTCCACTTCTGGGAATATATCCTAAGAATCCTGAAACACCAATCAGAAATAATATGTGCATCCCTATGTTCATAATAACAGCATTATTTACAATAGCCAAGATCTATAAACAGCCCAAGTGCCCATCTACAGATGAGTGGATAAAAAACTTGTGGTACATTTATACAATGGAATGCTATAAAGCTGTAAAAAAGAAAGAAGTCTTTCCCTTTGCGACAGCATAGATGGACCTGGAATAAGCCAGTCAGAGAAAGACAAATACTATATGATTTCACTAATATGTACATAAAATAAACTGAAGTACAAAAGGGAACCAGAAGCATGGAACAGACTGGCTGGTGTCCAAGGGAAGGGGAGTGGGGGTAACTGAATAAAGAGGGTGAAGGAAATAGCTAAAGAACATGTATGCACACCCCGTGGACATGGACAGTGATGGTAATGGCCAGGGAAGGGGGAGGCATTGGGGGAGGCATTGGGGCTGGAGGAGGGCAAAGGGGAATGGAGGGAGATTCCTGCAATATTAACAATAATTTTTTTTATTTAAAACAACATATAACTCTGGATTTTATTACATGTATTCAGTCAATAAGATAACTTATTTGATCAAATATGAAATATTGAGAATTAGACAATTGAAGCGAAATGGACAAATATCTAGAAACACACAGTCTCCCAAAAACGAACTGGGAAGAGATAAAAAACTTGAACAAACCAATAACAACAAAAGAAATTGAAGATGTAATTAAGAAACTCCTAGCAAACAAAAGCCCAGACCCAGATGGCTTCACAGGGGAGTTTTACTGAACATTCGGAGATCTAATACCCATTCTCATCAAACTATTCCAAAAATCCAAGAAGACGAAAGACTGCCAAACTTATTTTATGAGGCCAGCATAATCCTAATTCCAAAACCAGATAAAGACACTACAAAGAAAGAAAACTACAGGCCAATATCCCTGATGAATACAGATGCCAAAATCCTTAACAAAATATTACCAAATTGGATCCAGCAATACATCAAAAAAAAGTATCCACCATGACCAAGTGGGATTCATCCCAGGGATGCAAGGATAGCACAATAGTCGCAAATCAATAAATGTGATACAGCACATAAACAAAATGAAAGATAAAAACCATATGACCATATCGATGCTGAAAAAGCTTTTGACAAAATCCAGCACCCATTTCTGAGAATAACGTTCAGCAATGTGGGAATAGATGGATCATATCTCAACATAATAAAGGCCATATATGAAAACCTACAGCCAACATCATACTCAATGGGCAGAAACTAAAAGCATTCTCCTTGAGAACAAGAACAAGACAGAGATGCTCACTTTCACCACTCTTATTCAACATAGTACTGGAAGTCTTAGCCACAACAATTAGACATGAAGAAAAAATAAAAGGGATCCAAATTGGAAAAGAGAAAGTGAAACTGTCATTATTTGCAGATGGCAGGATACTGTACATAGAAAACCCTAAAGACTCCATCAAAAATCAACTAGACTTAATAAATGAATTTGACAAAGTAGCAGGATACAAAATTAACATCAAGAAATTGACGGCATACTTATACTGTACATGAATGATGAACTCACAGAAAAAGAAACTAAAAAAAAAAAATTCCTTTTACCATCACAGCAAAAAAACTAAGATACCTAGGAATAAACTTAACCAAAGAAATAAAGAACCTATTCGCTGGAAACTACAGGTCATTGAAAAAAAGAAATTCAGAAAGATATAAAAAAGTGGAGGTACATACCTTGTTCATGGATTGGAAGAATTAACATCATTAAAATGTCCATACTACCCAAAGCAATCTATGGATTCAATGCAATCCCCATCAAAATACCAATGACGTATTTCACAGAACTAGAAAAAACACTCAAAAAGTTTATATGAAACCAAAAAAGACCCCGAATAGCCACAGCAATCTTGAAAAATAAGAACAAAGTAGGAAGGATCGCATTACTATATATCAGGTTATACTACAAAGCCACTGCAATAAAAACAGACTAGTACCGGCACAAGAACAGGCACATAAATCAATGGAACAGAACAGAGAATCCAGAAATTGATCCAAGACAATATGCTTAATTAATATTTGACAACGGTGGCAAGAGCACACAGTGGAGTCAAGACAGTTTCTTCAATAAATGGTGTTGGGAAAATTGGACAGCTACATGCAAAAAAGTGAAGCTAGACTACCAACTTACACCATGCACAAGAATAAACTCAAAATGGATAGAAGACTTAAATGTGACTCACGAATTCATAAAAATTCTAGAAGAAAATGTAGGCAACAAAATTTCAGACATCATACGCAGCAGAATTTTTACTGATACAACACCTAAGGCAAGAGAAACAAAGAAGAAAATGAACACACGGGACTACATCAAATTAAAAAGCTTCTGCACAGCAAAAGAAACAATCATCAAAATGGAAAAGGAACCCACTATATGGGAGACCATAATTGTCAATGTTGCATGAGATAAGGAGCTAATTTCCAAAATATATAGAGTGCTCATACAACTCAACAAAAGGAAGACAAAGAACCCAATTAAAAAATGGGCAGAGGACCTAAATAGACATCTCACCAAATAGGAAATACAAATGGCCAAGAGATATATGAAAAAATGCTCAACGTCACTAAGCATCAGAGAGTTGCAAATTAAAACAACTATGAGGTATCACTTCACACCTGTCAGAATGGCTGCCATCAACAAATCATCAAACAAGTGTTGGCGAGGGTGTGGAGAAAAGGGGACTCTAGTACACTGCTGGTGGGAATGCAGACTGGTATAGCCACTATGAAAGACAATATGGTGTTACCTCAAAAAATTAAAAATTGAACTGCCATTTGACTCAGTGATTCTACTTCTAGTAATATATCCTAAGAAGCCTAAAACACCAGAAAGAATATATGTACCCCTATGTTCATAGCAGCACTATTTACAGTAGCTAAGATCTGGAAACAATCCAAGTGTCCATCAGTAGATGAGTGGATATAAATGCTGTGGTACATGTACACAACGGAATACTATGTAGCTATAAGAAAGATTTCTTATCCTTTGAGATGGCATGGAGGGACCTGGAGAGTATTTTGCTAAGTGAAACAAGCCAAGCAGAGCAAGACAAATATCACATGATCTTACTTTTTTGTGGAATATAATGAACTAACCAAAGTGATGAACAAAATTGACCCAGAGACATAGAGGTGGGGTACAGACAGACAAACCTCAGAAGAGGAGGCGTTGAGGGGAAGAGATAAACCATGGAACTTATATGCATGTACGCATAACCAATGGACATAGACAACAAAGCTGGGGATGGGGTAGGGGGAATGGGGAGGAGGGTGTCAATGGGGGAAAAAGGAGAAACATCCGTAACAGAAACAAATTAATAAAAATAAAGCAACATATGAATCTGGATTTTATGACATGTATTCATTCAATAAAAGAACTTATTTACTGAAATATGACATACTGAGAATTAGACACTATTTTTCCCTTGAGAGCAAAGCTATGAGTTTTCAGATACTAATTGGCTTAAGCATAAAAATGGCTAACTTTACTGATCACTTGTAATGAGCTAGGCTCTGTCTTAGCACTTTCTATCAATTTTTATAACATATATTATAAATATTATATATTATGTATGTTTATAATATATATTCACACTGACCCTGTGAAAGTGATATTTTTATCCTTATTTATATTTGCTGAGAATTAACTTTATACTTTTAAATCCATGCTTGAGTTATTGACTAGGCCAATATTCAGAGCAAGAACTAATTTACTCACCTAATGATCAATGCTAAATATGAGTGTTCCTGCAATTTTTACATTTTTTTCAATTTATTCACATATCATTAATCTTTCACATTAGCAATGTGACTTTGAGCAAGTAATTGATCCTTCCATACTTCAGTTTATCCATCGGGAATTTGAAATCATAATTATACCCAAATGAACAGAAAATATACATATAGGTCATGAGGATGAAATAATTTCTTACACATTAAGAAACAAAAGCAGTGTCTGGCACATAGTTAATGCTCACTGAATACAAGATTTATTTTAATTATTTATTGTCTTAACCTGATTTACATATAAACTTTATGTGAATATTCCTCCATCCAAATTTAACTTAATTTGAATATATTTAGGGGCATTTTCTGACATTATCTGCCGGCTTTTATCAAGTTATCTGGTAGAATATCCAATATATGATGAATAGTTTAAAATAGTAATTGTGTCTATTACCATTGGTAAATAAGGAAAAAAGTATCAGCTAGTTAATTAACTTAAATTGCTCTGATGAAGTCAACAAGCATAAAATGTTGTACAAACCAGTATTACCTGTCCACAAATTATTTTCATTCTTCTGCTCCTTAAACATTGTCACTGAGGCAATAATAAACTAGTCATACCTCACTGGATTGTTTTTAGGTGGAAAATAAGTCAGAAAAATGCTAAGATTCAGGCTTCTGATATAATTCTCTTTTAAGTAAACAGATCATTTTATAGCTGACGCTTTTTTACTGGGGGGGGGGGGGGGGGGGAGCAAGAAACACCATAAAAGAACTTAACTCTGGTCAATGGCTGGGATGATGTTTTGAATATAAATTAGTATATAAGACTTCCTTCTCTGAACAAGACACACACAGAGTGTTCCAGAAATAGTCACAGCATAATTCAAAAGAATCCTTAATATAACTAAAACCACATGTCCTATGTGAAATGCCTGTTTATGTAAGCATATTTTCTTATAGTCCTATGTATTCAAATGGATAAGAAAATGAGAATTAATTATATTTATTAATTGATTAGCTAGCCTACCTTTAGATATTTACATACCCTAAACATATTCCTTTTCAAAATATTTTTATTTTATTTTATTTTTTATCCTCACCCGAGGACATTTTTTCCACTTTTTGTTCAGGTAGAGTGGGAGAGAGAGAGAGGAACAGAGAGAGAGAGAGAAACATCGATGTGAAAGAAACACATCGAGTGGCTGCCACCCGCACAACCGACCAGGGCCGGGGACAAACTGCAACCGAGGTACGTGCCCTTAGCGGGAACCGAACCCGGGTCTCTCAGGACCGCAGGCCGACGCTCTAACCGCTGAGCCAAACCGGCCAGGGCAACATATTCCTTTTCAAATGCATATGCTAAGATGTGTTCTTATCTCCTCTAGAATACCCATGTGGCTAGGATCAGTTTGATAAACCATTCTCGTATTCTAAATCTTATAAATAAAATATTCAAAGACACGTTCTATCACAACCAATATTAACCAAACTTGCATTGTTGGAATAATGCCTGTCTCCAATGTAGTATAGTATTTGCTTAGTATTACACTATTAAATTTATGAGTGTTTTATTAAGAATTCTTATTATGGCCCTGGCCGGTTTGGCTCAGTGGTTGGAGCATCAGCCTGCAGACCAGAGAGTCCCGGGTTTGGTGCCCGCTAGGGGCACGTACCAAAAAAAATAAAATAAAATAAAAAAGAATTCTTATCATGTAGTAAGGCAAACATACTTTTCTTCATGTTGATAAGAAATAATTTCTCTCCTTTTCTAATGATTATCAATCCAGATACACAGATACATCAATTAATTGATCAGTAGATTGATAATTTTTACAAAGACCCACATTAAATGAGAGTGAAGTAAAAATACCTTAACTTTTAGACCTCTCTAAAATTGACTGAATAATACAGGATAACAAATGAAAACAACTTTGATTAATTATTAAATACCCTCAAAATGATTCCAATTTAGATTGACAGATCTGGCACACACAATACCCTACTTGTTCCCAATAGATGAGAGTAAAGGAGAATCAGAAAGAGGAAATTGAAGATGAGAGATTTAAAAACTTACAGGAATTCTGAAATAAAATGAAGGGCATTGATGAAGAAAGTGGGGAAAGCAACCCCATCAACACAATGGCATAGAAGAGAGCCTAGTAGATCAGCCTCACAGTGCTCTAGAGGAGCTGCTGCCTCAGAGTCATAAGGAAAAACAGAAGACAGCTGAAAGGGAGGGATTGGGAAGAGTGGCTAAAATGTAGTATTATGGATGGAAGTCTGTCCACAAAACCACAGACCTAGTTAGCTCTTAATATTTACTACTTACCTCTTCCTTTCACTGACAGAATGCAGTCAGTGTAACACATTTTATTCCCAGGGACAAACTTAGAAGGGTATGTTGTTTCCTAAAGCAATTGAATTGATAAAGACTACAGAATTCAGGCTTCTCAAGTGATCTGCCCTAGAATAGGCACCATGCAATTAAACTATTTTAAGTGCTGTGGCCTAAAAGTCAGCTTTCAAAATGAAGACTGTCATATGGCAAACTCCAGTCACAAGAGAAAGCTGTTACTTAGGTTTCTTTATTAAAAATAGCAACACTATTTACAATTACTAAGATCTTGAAACAGCCCAAATGTCCATCAGCAGATGAGCTGATAAAAAAAGTTATGGTATATATACACAATGGAACACTATGCATCTAAAAGAAAGAAAGATCTCTTATTTTTTTGAGACGATGTGGAGGGACCTGGAGAGCATTATGCTAAGTGAAATAAGCCAATCAGAGAAAGACAAATATCACATGATCTCACTTATTTGTGGAATATAATAAACAAAATACGCTGATGAATAAAATAGACCCAGAGACATAAAAAGGAGTATGGTTCAGACTAACAGAACTCAGAGAAGGGGGGGTGGAGGGGATGGATGAGATAAACCAAAAAACTTATATGCATGTAAGCGTAACTAATGGACATAAACAACAATGCTGGGGGGCGGGGGGGCGGGATGAGGAGGAGGGTGTCTATGGGAAAAAAGGAGAAACATTTGTAACAAAAATAAATTAATAAAAATTGAAAAAAATAAAATAAAAATGGTGTGGGAGTAAAAAACTCATGGCAGCTTAAATCTCCTACTGAACAAAGCAGGAAAAGTCAAAGCCTCCTTCCTTCCTTCCTTCCTTCCTTCCTTCCTTCCTTCCTTCCTTCCTTCCTTCCTTCCTTCCTTCCTTCCTTCCTTCCTTCCCTTCTCTTTCTTCCTTTTTCTGTTTCTCTCTTCTTTTCCCTCCATGGGGACATCATTACCCAGTTGGGCATGGGCCAATGGTCAGACTTTCCCAGGCAAACGATCACTGCTAGAGAAATGAGTAATCTGGAAATCCATATAGGGCTAGTGTGACAAACTAGAGGGCTTTCAGATGCATGGCTCATTTCCCACAGAACATTAGCTGAATTCCATTATTATGTAAGATGGTAGAAGACTAGTTAACTAGATGGCAATCTTCTGTAGCACTTGTACATCTAGTTCCCATATGGTTTTATTTCCACAATTGTAACTGTTTTTCTTGAACATAAGATAAAATTTCACTCTCAGCACTTTTAAGGTCCTTTTTCTTTGTCTTTAATTTTCAGCAATTGTATTATGCTGCATCCTACCATAGATTTCACTGGGTTGATGCTATATGATATTCTTTCATCTTCTTTCATCTGTGGGTTTATGCCTTTAACCAGATTTGGAAACTTTCCAGGCATTAATTCCTCATATTCTTTTCCATCCTTAAGTTCTTTCTCCTACTACATAGAATGGCAGTGTCATGGATATTATACCTTTTCTTATAACTTCATATGTGTGAGGCTCTACTCATTCTTTCATCCTATTTTCACTCTATTGGTCAAATTGGGTATTTTTAGGGTTCCGTCTTTAGCTTCACTGATTCTTTCTCCTGTCCCAGCCATTTGGCTCCTGAGACCATCTCTGAGTTTTATATACAGGTTGGGACACAAATACATTTACAGTTGTGAGCACAGGAAACACAAAGTTCTGTATTATTATTTATTAATAATTGTATTATTTTCCATACAAACAATTGTAAACTTAATTGTGCACCACCCTGAATGGATTGTTGCATGTTTTGGCGCTAAAATTTCTAGTCAGTTCTTCTTTATATCTTGTATCTCTTTGCTGGAACTTTCTATTGTTTCATTAATTTCAAGCATGTTTGCAACTACTCATTGAAACATGTTAATGATGGCCACTTTAGATTCTTTGAAGGGTATTTCTAACACTAATAACGCTATTATTAGTGTTAGTTGATTTTTTTTTCTCTTTCAGTTTGAGATTTTGCTGATTCTTGGCATTAAACGTGACTTTTATTAAAACTTGGATATTTTTAATATTATGTTATGGGACTTTGAATCCTGCTTGAAACTTCTCTTTTAGCAGTAATCCTCAGAGCTCTGGAGGGGGGAAAAGGGACACTGCCTCATGAGTGCCAGGTAACATTGGAAATATAGGTTCCATTAACACCTGAGATGAAAGGGCTCCTAATTACTGCAAAAGTCAGTCTTTCCACTAGTCTTGTGCTCATATCACCCTGTGAGAGTGGAGGTGTGGCCACATTTTTTTCTTTGTTGATTGGCAGAAATAGAACAGTTACTGTTTAAAAGTGTACTGCCTTGCTAGGCTATCCTTTTAGCTAAAGAAGTGAGGCTTAGCTTCATGACTTCATTTTATCTATACCATTTGGCATTTCTGAGTTGCTGGCTTCTCTAGCACCCAGTTGGGATATATGAAGCAAGAAGAAAAGAAAAGCCATTGCTATGTTGTTCCTTGGGTTCTGAGATCCCTAGATGGTTTGCCTTTCTCACTCTTGCTTTCAAAATATTCTTAGGTTGCTTTACATATAACATCCAGGTTTTTAGCTATATATAGTGGAAGGAATAAGAAAAAGTATACCCAGTTTGTCCTACTGTAATCTCAAATCTCTATTAAGTAGTTTTTTAATCATCATGTAACACACATATTTTTCTTTATATATTTTTCATTTACATCATTTAATAAATTTTTAATTGTACTAGCACAGCATCTAATTTTTCTCTGAGGATTTTATTAAAACATTTTGATTTCCAAAATAGTATTTTCTGTTTTAGTCTATAGGTCAGTTTATCTATGCTTGTATCAATATTGCATTGTTTTAATTACTTAAACTTTACATTAAGTCTTGATATTTAGTAGTGTAAATGTCCAGTTTCCATTTTCTTCTTTACAATTCCATTAGCTATTTTGTATTTTTAGCCTTTTGCATTTCTTTTTATTTTTTTATTTTTTTTTATTTATTTATTTTTTTTATCCTCACCCGAGGATATTTTTCCATTTTCTGTACAGATAGAGTGGGAGGGAGAGTGAGGAAGAGAGAGAGAGAAACATCGACGTGAAGGGACACATCGAGTGGCTGCCACCCGCACGACCAACCAGGGCCGGGGACAAACTGCAACCAAAGTACGTGCCCTCAGCGGGAACCGAACCCGGGTCTCTCCAGACCGCAGGCCGACGCTCTAACCGCTGAGCCAAACTGGCAAGGGCGCCTTTTGCATTTCTATATAAATCTTTAAATCAGTCTTTCCATTCCCACAACATCACATTTCCCCCCTCGAAAAAAAAAAATACCTGCTGGGATTTTGATTCTTGATAGCATCTTATTCATCAATTGATTTTTATAACATTGACATGTTAAGTCTTCCAATTAATGAGTATGGTTTATCCCTCCATTTATGTGGGTTTTCTTTGATTCTTTAGTAATGTTTTGCAGTTGTCAATGAAGAGGTTGTCTTGCATAACTTTCCTGAGATCATCCTAGATTTTAAATGCTTTTGAATGCTATTAAGGCCACAATATCTTGATGTTAGGGCTCCTCCTAAAAACTTTATTTTTTACCTGTTGTAAAGCTATAATAACTAAGACACAAAGTCACAGGGTAGCTACAGTCTTCACCTGGGGACAACTTAAGCCAAAGATATGATTCTTTAGTGTAAATCACAACCCATGGAATTTCCACATGGAATCCAAACAGCAGAAATGCATGTTTTGAAGGTTTCACCATGATTTCTCACTCACCATGATTTTGCTAATATTCTTCCATGTCATTAAAAATTATTTCCAATTATTACTTTAGAAAGAAATATAGTGCTGGATACACTGTAATTTATCTCACCAACCTATAATTGCCATTTAACATGTCTTGATATTTTTTATTTATCTTACATTAAAATTGCTCTATACCAACATATATTTTCTAATACCTAAAAATTAATTACACATTATTCCATTATAAATGAATAAAAAGGATATTTGACACCTTACACATTGCTAAATCACTTTCCAGAAAGTATGTACTAATTTATACTCATTTTAGAATGATATATAATATAATGTAATATAATATAATTTCTTCTCTCCATCAAATATTGTTTTCAATGCCCAAATGATAACACATTAACAACAGCTTACACTTTGTAAATTTTATACATGTCTGACTGTGGTAGACATTAGGCAGACATGAGCAGAGCAAGGACGATGGGCCAGGTACAGAAGGTCACCCCAGTGGAAAGCCCTGGGTGCCCAGCAATAAACAATTGTAGGGTAGGACCTCACCCCCAGGGTGACCTTTCCTCCCTGAGCAATTTGGTCATGCAATTTGGACCCCCTGACCTTTAATTTTTAGAGATAACATTCAGGCTTCAGTTGTATTTCAGTTCCAGTCCCGGAAAAGCAGCAAAGCCAGACAAGCAAAGCCATGGCTGACCTCAGGAACAACTGCATTGGATATTAGCCCTCTGTCCTGGTGCTAACCAATCAGTCAGTCAGTGGAGACCTAGACCCTGAAAGGACATACTTGGAAAGCTGTAGAATATTCTATTGAGATCTTCCCCTGGGACCTCCCCTCAAGTCTCCACCCATAAAACCCTTTGGACAGAGGACCGAGTGTGCTCTACCACCTAGACGCACACCGGTGCCTTTCCCTTTTTCTTTCCCTTCCCCTCTCTCTCCTCCTCCTCCATCCCCAGGCACATTACTATTACCTTCCTCACTCCCAATTTCTTCTACAAATTGCTTCTTCTACCTCTACTTTTCAAATAAATGTTCTCTAATAGTCTGAAACTTGGCTCTGAATTCTTTCCTAGCCATAACTCAAGTACAGAGGTGGCTAAACCCGGGTCCAGTCTGACCCCATTGGTCTAACACCTGACACCGTCCCCGCTGCCTAAAACGTAACCACTATGTTGTACACCTGAAACTAATATACTATTGAATGTCAAGTATTATTAAAAAATAAAATTTTAAAACAATAGCTCAGTATTCAATGACACATTTCTTTAATCACAATTTAGGTGAAACATTTTTATGTTCCTCAGTCATATGCTCAATTTCATGATATTTTTTTGCACTTATATATATTGGTGTGTGTGTGTGTGTATGCACATATATATAATATACATATATACTGTGATGTACTTATATAGTGTGAGGTGTTTTTTCTGGATGTCCAGCAAGTCAGCTCAACTCAATTCTGACACTACTACTTGGAGTTAGAATCAGATTCCATAAATTAAAGGGCTCAGTCCCACAAGGATGCTTCCACTTTAGACACTATATGCAAGACCCAGACCACCTTAACTTTTGATCAACCATTTATAAATTGGAGGGTCCCATATACCCCTACTCAGGTTTCATGACTTGCTCATTTGGCTCACAGAACTAAAAATAAAAATAAACAATTTAGTCATGTTTATTAGAAAGGCTACAACTCAGGAACAGCCATATGGGAGAAATTCATAGGGCAAGATATTTGGGGGCTGGGGGCATTAGCTTCCATGTCCCCTCCAGGCACATTATCATCACAGCAAGTCAATGAGTTCAGCAATTTAGAAACTCTCTGAATCTCACTGTTCAAAAGTTTCTATGAGGCACGCTCTTCAGCCTTACCATTCACCACCATGGAGTTCTGTACTAGGGGCCTAGGGTTGGGAGGCGAAGCCCAAAGTTCCAATCCTATAATCATTCAGTCTCTCTGATGACCAGCCCTATCCCACAGCTATCTAGAGGCCTATCCTAAATCACCCCATTGGTTTGATTAGGTGGGATGAATGACAAAAAACATTGTTATCACTCAGGAAATTCCAAGGGCTTTGGGAGCTCTGCACCAGAAACCAGGGTCTACCCAAATAATTTTTTTGTTTGGTGTTACTGTTTTCTAATGAATGAACTATTAAATTAGTTAATAAATGTATGTATCTACTCAACCATATTTTTAATAAACATTTTTCACTTCATTTTAAATAATCTTTGAAGGGAAGACATATTACTTTATATGTCATAGACAAAAAGGGGACCACATACTAAACCTGACAAGCTCAGGGGAGGCCTGCATGGTGGGTTTTACAAACTCAGAGGACAAAAGTAACTACATAAGATGGTCTAAAATTAAAACTTTTTAACTAAAAGTGAGTCATGGTGGGTAGTCATATTCTAGGTGGGTTATCTTTCTTGACAAAGGTCAGTCTTCACCTTAGCTGAGCCTGTCTATTGTCTTTTTGCATCTAAAATAACATACCTCTGGACTATCAGAGTAATCTTGGTTTTGAGACCCCTCATGGCACAACTGCTCCAGAGCAGGAGACCACAAAACCCTTCATTGCTATCTTGTTGCCCAAATACCATGCTATGTCCTGTAAGTATTCATTAACTGTCCTGTGCCCACAAGTGTAAAGGAAGTATGTATCTATTTGTTTTCATTTTTATCCAATCTCAGAGGTCCCCAGCTTTGCTTTCTCCAGCCTCCCTAATCTACCACCAGTGGATTTCAGGTAACCAGCCCTACAGCTTCTCCTTTGACTCTGATGTACAAAATAAGCAGTAAAACTGCTGTTCTCCAGAGCATTTGCTCAATCTGTTGAGATTTTGCTTCCTGGTAATTGTCAGTTAGGCTCAAATAAAATCTTATAAGATTTTTCCTTAAGCTAAACATTATTTTGTCAAAAATGTAGCCAGTACCAGTAGGTTCCTTTGTGATTACTTTATTATTTTATGTGAAAATGTCTTTTTCCATTCTGAAATTAGTTTACTTACTTCTTTTTTCTTTTTTAAGTCTTATACTACTGTTTCTCACTGTAAATTATTTTAATTAAAATGTAAGATAATTATGCACATTTTCTACAGTTGATTATTTTCAGTGATAATAGTTTATCATTTATCTAGTACGTTTCTCAAATTTTTTAAGAAAAAGAAATTAAATAAAGCTTATACTCTGTTTTATTATCGTGTCTTGTGGGAAGGCCAATTTTTTTTATTAATTCATTTATTTTTGTTACAGATGTTTCTCCTTTATCCCCCACTGATTCTCTCATCCCCCTCCCTCCCCACCCTGTCCCCAGCTTTGTTGTCCATGTTCATTGTTCATGCATACATGCATATAAGTTCTGTGGTTTATCTCTCTCCCACTACTCCCTCTTCTGGGGATTGTTAGTCTGCACCCCACTTCTACATCTCTGGGACTATCCCATTCCTCAATGGAGTATTATGCAGCTGTAAGAAAGAAAGATCTCTTATCCTTTGAGACTACATGGAGGGACCTGGAAAGTATTATCCTAAGCGAAGGCCAAATTTTTAACAAGTATATTATGCTTTTGGAGAAAGAATTAGGGGAGTAGGCTAATAAGCAAATGAATGTTTTACTTTTGTTACAACCAAATTAATACTCATCAATTACTACAAGACTAAATACTTGTTTGTTTTTATTGGTGGTGTTATTATTCAGATTGCTCTGTTCTACATTTTTTTAATGTATTATTTCATTCTTTTTTTGTTCTTTATTCACACAAATTATTACAGACCAAATTCTAGCCTAATGAAGAGGCTTATATTCTCAAGTATGAGAAAACAAGTTTAAATATCTATAGCATGCCCAGCCAATGTGGCTCAGTGGTTGAGCGTCGACCCATGCACTAAGAGGTTGCCGGTTTGATTCCTAGTCAGGGCACATTCCCTGGTTGTGGGACAAATCCCCAGTGGGGGCCATGCAGGAGGCGGCCAATTGATGTTCTCTCTCATCTATGTTTCTATTTTTCTCTCCCTCTTTCTTCCTCTTTCTTTAAAATCAATAAAGAAATAAAAAATAAAAAGAAATATCTATAGAAGTGTTCATAATAAAAAAAAATGACAGAAAAGCAAGTGTTCTTTTGCCCAACAGAAATCCTTACCTTTGCATCGTAACGTACAGAAACCAGTTTGTAAAATTGTAAAAAAAAAACTTAATCTCTCTCCCTCTTATACACACACACACCAAAAAATAATAATAATGTGCATATATTTACCTTATTATATAAGTGTGTGTATAGGGTATATTTACCTTATTTTCATCACATATAGTGCCATCACCTATATAGGTTTTGTCCCGTGGTGCTGAATTTGGTCTACCCGCTGCTGAAATACATACATGGCCTCCAATGTACGTATATTGAACATCAAAATCTGTTATTGGTAATATACGTGTATGTGTCCAGTGACAAACTAACTTTCCACACAAGACACTCCTGGAAACATAAAGCAGAGAAAATCTCTCATATGTCACTTTGGTTCACAATGTATTAGGTAAATAATTCAAAATATGAGGATAATTCAAAATGTTACTCAGAACATAACACCAAAGCTATTCAGAGCATACACCATCCTATGAAGTACAACATATAAATTCATCTGTAGATACTACATTCAGCTCTCATTTGAATTAAGTGACTCGTTGCAAAAAACATACAAATACAAACACACATATTTGAAAAATGGATAATTCTCTAAATACAGACCATAGTAAGCACCGTTTTCCATCACAGTCTCCAAATTTATCTGCTTGATAATTCACTTCTTGGGTACATAGATAATCTGCACCTTTAGCAACTGAAAAAATAAAGTTGCAATTAGTCATCTTAAAAAAACAATTAAAACTAAAAATGTGGTACATTAATATAGAGACATCTGGATATCAGTGATACCTAGTCAGTGCTATCTACTACAGATTTTTTTATGTCTTCTACTGGTTATTCAAGGAGAAACACTCCCTAAAAACTACTCACTTTGAAAAATTGGTATCATCTTACTGAAATGACGAAGAAATCAAAGTCATTTGCTCTCTTATCTATAATTCTAATAATACACTCCCTTTGCACCCATCACCTGAATATGACTAATGTCCTATAATCTTTGTCCATGCTTATTAAGCTTATTTTGCCTCTTGACATAATTTAAAGGTGTTTTGATTTGAAATTTTGGATTTAAATAAAGAATATATTTTTATGTGGCTTATAGGGTGAATTACTGACTTTAGAAAACAGCATTTTAAAACAAACCCCAGGTAGCCCCAGAGACGTGGAAGTGGGGTACAGACTGACTATCCCCAGAAGAGGGGGTGGTGGGGGAAGATAAACCACAGAACTTATATGCATGTATACATGAACAACAGACATGGACAACAAAGCTGGGGAGAGGGCGGGGAGGGAGAGGGAGGGGAATCAGTGGGGGGAAAAGGAGAAACATCTGTAACAAAAATAAATTAATTAATTTAAATAAAAAAGAAAAATAAATAAATAAATAAACCCCAGAAAAAAATATACAACTATTACATTTTCCAAATAACTGCACGCACTGTCTAGTTGTATCTCGGCATATTCCCTTATAGCAAAAGGCGGTTTTATTATTACATGGTTCTAAATCAGCAGATTTAAGATCAGCCACACAAAACTCATTTGTTCCAGAGCAATATTCTGAAAAATCACATGGATCTTTGCTTATCCGACATATATGTCCTCTTTCGTGGAACTGTGAGACAAACAGAAACACATTTCTTTGGTAATACATTTTGTCCAAAGACCTTGAAATGCTTCACACATGACAATGAAGCAAGTCTTAGTATACTACCCAAGCAAGGTATTATTATCTGCCATTATAACTTAAACTGTTGTTATAGTTAAGAATGATGAGAGAATATGTGATTTGTCAGAGATCACTTATTTGTTCAGTATTGGAGCTGTATAACACAGAGTCCTGACTGATGATATTAACATTAAGCACAGCTATTGTGCATGTTATCCACCAAGCATGGCACACTTCTTTTGAAATAATTTACCATATGCTAAATTATTATGAAGTTTAAGTGAACATGAACATAATGGCATCAGATCATGTACTCACACCCAATGCCAAATTCAGAGGCAAGTATGTATGCAATTTTCTGCAAGATGGGAAAATGTTAAACACTATGTCAGCATTCTTTTTTTTTTTTTTTTTTTTTTTTGTCAGAAAATATTGCATTGCTTTTACTTTTTTCAGAATATTTTTTATTAAAAATTTTTAATGTTGTCTGGCCAGTGTGGCCCAGTGGTTAAGTGTGTCCCATGCACCAAGATTTTGCTGGTTCGCTTCCCGGTCGGGGCACATGTCCTGGTTTTAAGCTAAATCCCCAGTGGGGTGCATGTTCTCTTTCATCAATGTTTTTATCTCTCTTTCCTTCTCCTTTCCTTTCTCTCTAAAATCAATTTAAAAAAATGTAATATTGACACTAGTGTAGATGTCCCCTACTTTCCCCTCCTTTGCCCACCTCCACACGCACCCACCTTCCCCTCCCTTGGCTTTCACACACTATTATCTTTGTCCATGGGCTAAGCATACATGTTCTTCACCTCATTCCTTCACCTTCTTCATTCAGTGCCTCCCACTCCCCTCCCCTCTGACATCTATCAGTCTGTTCCATGTATCCATGCTTCTGTGCAGCTGTTAAAAAGAAAAAACTCTTACCTTCTGTGACAGTATGGAAGGAGCTGGAGATTATTATGCCAAGTGCAATAAACCAGTCAGAGAAAGACAAATATCATATTACCTCACATATATGTGGAATCTAATGAACAAAATAAACTGGAACAAAATAGAACCACAAGCATGGATCCATTGCCTTTAAAATATTTAGCTCTCTCATAGTTCTTAGTAACTTCAAATGGGAGAAAAATAGAAAATTGAAAGTGGTTCCCATTGACAGTATAAGCGGGTCTATTACCAAAGCAGAGGTTTTAGGATAAAGTCTTTTTACAAGGCTGGTGCTCAGATTTTATTATTGCACCTGACTGTATGATATAAAGGATACTGCAATTTCTTTTTTTGATCTTTCTGGAATAAAAAATTTTAGCCCTGACAAGGTTTGCTCAGTGGTTGGAGCATTGGCCCGTGGACCAGAGAGACCCGGGTTTGGTTCCTGCTAGGGGCATGTACCTCAGTTGCAGTTTGTCCCCGGCCCTGGTTGGGGTCATGTGGGTGGCAACCAGTCAATGTGTCTCTCTCACATCGATGTTTCTCTCTCTCTCTCTCTCTCTCTCTCTCTCTCTCTCTCTCTCTTCCTCCCTTTTTCCCTCCTGCTCTATCTGAAGATAAATGCAAAAATGTCGTCAGGTGAGGATAAAAAAAAAATGTTTAATGTAGTAAACCAAATTGTAAAATGAGTAAATAAGAGCATTGTGTTTGTAACTAACATTTGGATTCTATTATATTTTTAGCTACTTAAAGATCATTGTAAAGTTACTTAAAAGTTCTAGAGAAATAGATTGGAAAGAACTCAAATGTCCAACAATGAATGAATAGATAAAGTGTGGTATACAAATAAAATGGAATACTTCCAGCCATGTATAGAAATGGAAGACTGATATATGCGAAAGGCGAAATAAACTTTGAAAACACTGTATAAAATGAAGAAAGCCTGACACCAAAGGTCTCATATTGTATGGTTCTCTTTACATGAAATATCTAGAACAAGTAAATCCATAAAGATAGAATGCAGATTGGTGGTTGCCAGAGACTGATGGGTAGAAAGAAAGGAGAGCAGGTGCTTAATGGTCAGGGGTTGTCTGTTTGGATAATAAACATATTTGGAACTAGATAGAAGTGGTAGCTAGCTGCACAACATTGTGAGTATACTAAATTTCACTAACTTTTTCACTTGAAAATAGTTAATTTTATGTTATGTGATTTTTACTTCAATATTTTAACAATGGTCTAATGAAAGCTTTCATAGTTATTATGCTGTGGTTATGTTAAATATTTACTTCAAGGTATCTGCTTCTGACTCAGGATGATAATCAGAACACTTCTCCCTAGACACAGGGAATGGAATAGTGGTGCAAATTTAACTTAGCAGGATCAGTCATGGTTTCCTCCATTACCAAGCATTGAGACAGATGTTGGGAAAGAAAGGATCTCTCTATTCTTTGTGCTATGGAACATTGTGCTATGGACTAGAAAAGCCAGGAGGTGCAATGATCTATCTGTAGCTGTGCCTCCCTCCCTCCCTTTCACTCTCTCTAAAAAAGAGGGAAAAAGATCCTCAGGTGAGGATCAACGAAAAAAAAAAAGTGAAGGGATTAAGCAGTACAAATTGGTAGTTGCAGAATGGCCACAGAGATGCACTTTGCATCCTGGGAAATATAGTCAATAATACCGGGCAAACTGAGTATGGAGCCCGTTGGGCAGCAGGGGGACCAGATCACTCTATGGAGTGCGTGGTTTTCTGGCCACTTTGCTATATATATAAAACTGGTGTAGAATGATATTAAATGTAAACTGTGGCTGAAAACAAAAATACTGAAGTTGTACGTGTGGGCTATGGTTTTGTTTATTTTCTTTATAAACAAATTCTAGAATATCTGATATTTTTATTTTTTAACTACTATTTAGAAAATAAAATAACTTTTCAATTTATTCTTCTAAACAGTGAAGTTATATAATGTCAAATGATATTTTAGTCACTTGATACAAAAGCTATATATCTAGAAGTTTTCACCTTTGTTCTTGTACAATAATTTAAATTATAATATACCCAAGGTGTGAAATACAAACAATATTGGGAGTAAACTTTCTTTCAAATTATTAGTAAGCTTGAGTCTAAAATCTACATATAGTTAGAACTGTCATATCTTTAAATATTTTCACTCATAAATAAAGTTATGAATAAAGAATTCATAATAAGCATTGTTTTGTACAAATTAGAAAAAAATATATAACTGATCAATGCATAATCGAAACCACACAGAACCAATGACAATTTTTAAAATATATATCAAAATGTATGAATGCTAGTTAGAAACAAATTATTCAGTTATATTTCACCAAAACAGCAGGTTAAACTACTGTCTTCTGTATCTTTGCACTTGGATTTATGTCTATGTAAACAGAAATATTCTTTTTAAAATATTGGATCAAATTCTTAAATTTTGGAAATGCATTGGTGGAAACTAACTTGATTGAAATTAAACTGAGAAGAAAATAGGAAGCCTTCTATGCTAATGACCAATAATGCAAGACAGCAGTGTATAAGACACTTATAAGCCTTAAATGACAGCAAAAGCCAAGTTCTAGGCCATAACACATAATAAAATTAATGTAAACTAGCATGGTACATTTGGCTCCTACCCTGAAGTCCTCCTTAGCAACTTGGACCATAAATTTTCGCTCAACAAAATGTAATGTTATATCCATTTTAACGAACTACCCTTTGGGGTATCAGTAGAGGGCATTGGAATGCTTAGAAAAGCTCTATTGCTCATTCCCACTGAATTGGAGACAAAGGTCAAGATGAGAGCTCTGATGGAAAGAAAAGCAATAATATTTATTGCCAAGAAGTGGAAACCTGAAGGATGTGAAAATGGAGGTGGAGTGAATAGAAGCTACACAGATGATCTCTCAGGACCAAATGGGAATTACAACTAAAATAAAGGCAAATCCTCAGAAAAAAGCAACAGAAAAGCAGCAGGACAGGACCATATAACCAAGGACACTGGTAGGATCTGCGGAGGCATGAGAGGATGGTAGACTGAGAGCCCAAGAACAGCAGCAGTCTTAGCTGTGAGCAGCACCCTTGGGGAATAAAGACCAAGCCTGCTCCACAGTACAGAGAGCTGGGACAGAGCACTAAAATAGCCACGATCACTCACCTAGGGGCTATGGCAGAAGGAGAGCAAAGTGGGCTGGAACTCCATGGGGACACCTGGAATTTGGAGGGCACTCAGAGTTTTTGCTGAGTTTTGGCCAAAAAGGATGGTGGCCAGTATGATCTTTTCCTGAGCTGTGGAAATACGCATCAGTCCCCCCCCCACCCCCCCATAGATTCAGCCTTTCCCAGGTGAGGCAAAGAAATAAAAGTTTAGGTTCATTAATAACCAGCATCTATCCCACACCCTGCAAATCCTCTTATGCAGAATACCAGGGCTACATTCCAAGTCACTGGGTAACTGAGACTACTAGCCTCCGGCAAAAAGCTAGAGGATAACAGAACCTTTTCTGGGCTTGCAAATGTACCCAGGAAAGTAAGACTTGACAGTGGTGTTTAATGTGGACCCACCCAGGCTCATCCAAACCCAGTAGAGGGAGCCAGAAACAACAGAACACCAATACCCACAGGGATAATTTGGTAGGTTCCAAACCCCACTGACATAGCAAAAATGGTGAAACAGAAAAATAAATCCCAAATGAAAGAACAAGAGAACTCTACCGAAGATGAGATCAATGAAATGCAGTTAAGCAAATTATCAAAGGTAGAGTTCAGAGCCATGATCTTGAGAAAGCTCAACAGCATGAGTAAGGACATCAGAACCATGAGTAAAGATATAGAAACACTGAAAAGCAACCAAGGAGAAATGAGAATGACATAGCAGAAATAAAGAACACATTGGAAGGACTAACCAGCAGAGTAGAGGAAACAGAGGACCGGATCAGCGAATTAGAAGACAGGGTAGAAAAAAATCAACCAATTAGAAAACCAAAAAGAAAAAACAATTAAAAAACAGGAAGACAGTTTAAGAGAACTGTGGGACAACTGGAAACGTAATAACATTTGCATCACAGGAGTCCCCGGAGAGGAAGAAAATGGGTGAGGGTTAGAGAATATATTTGAAGAAACAGTGACAGAAAACTTTCCTAACTTGGTGAAGGAAGAAGACATTCAAGTTCAAGAATCACAGAGAGCCCCAAGTAAGAAGAACCCAAACAGGCCCACATCAAGACACATAGTAATCAAACTGCCAAAAATTAAAGACAAAGAGAGAATCCTAAAAGCAGCAAGAGATAAGCAACAGGTTACCTACAAAGGAAACCTCATAAGGCTCTCAGCTGACTTCTCAACAGAAACAATACAGGCCAGAAGGGAGTGGCATGAAGTAATCAAGGTCATGAAAAACAAGGATCTAAATCCAAGGCTATTCTATCCTGCAAGGCTATCATTCAAAATAGAAGGTCAAATAAAGAGTTTCCCAAGCCCCCAAAAAAAAGGCTAAGGGAATATGTTAACAACAAACCAGCAATGCAAGATATGCTAAAAGGATTGCTATATTTTGAAGAAGAAATAGGAAGAAAAATAGAACTACACTAAGCAAAAATGGCAATAAATAAGTACATATCAATTATCGCCTTAAATGTGAATGTTTTCAATGCTCCGATAAAAAGACATGGAGTAGCTGACTGGATAAGAAAGCATGACTCACATATATGTTGTTTACAAGAGACCCACCTCACAACATAAGACTCACATAAGTTGAAAGTGAAGGAATCAAAAAAAATCTTCCAAGCAAACAGAAAGGGAAAAAAAGCTGGGGTAGCAATACTCATATCTGATCAATTAGATTTCAAAATGAAGACTATAACTAGAGACAAAGAAGGCCATTACATAAAATTGAAAGGAACTATCCAACAAAAAGATATAACCTTGGTAAATATATACACACCCAATATAGGAGCACCAACATATATTAAAAATCTTCTGGAGGACTTCAAAGAAGAAATCAACATAGCAGGGGACTTCAACACCCTGCTGACATCACTGGATAGATAATCTAGACAAAAAATTAACAAAGAAACACATACTCTAAATGAAGCACTAAATCAAATGGATTTAATAGATATATATCTACAGAGAATTACACCCCAAAACTGCAGAATTCCCATTCTTATCAAGTGCACATGGAACATTCTCAAAGATAGACCACATGTTAGGACACAAACTAAGTCTCTACATGTTCAAGAAGAATAAAATCATATCAAGTATCTTCTCAGATCACAATGGCATGCAACTAGAAATCTATTGCAACAAGAACATGCAAAGACATTGAAAACATAGAGGCTAAATAGCATGTTTTTGAACAATGAATGGATTACCATGGAGATCAAGAAAGAAATTAAAACTTCCTGAAAACCAATGGAAATGAACACACAACTACACAAAATTTATGGAATGCAGTGAAAGCACTTCTGAGAGGGAAGTTCATAGCACTACAGGCCTACCTTAAGAAGCAAGAAAAATTTCTAATAGACTATCTAACCTGACAACTTAAAAAACTAGAAAGCAAACAAAAACAAAACCCCAGAGCAAGTAGAAGGATGAAAATAGTAAAGACCAGAGCATAAATAAATGACATGAAGACCAAAAAAACAATTCAAAGGATCAATGAAACAAAGAGCTGGTTTTTCGAAAAGATAAACAAGATTGACGGACCCTTAGCTAGACTCACCAAGAAGCAGAGAGAGAGAACCCAAATACACAAAATCAGACATGAAAGAGGAGAAATAATAACTGACACCACAGAAATACAAAAGATTGTGAACAAATATTATGAACAATTATATGGCAACAAATTTGACAATCTAAGCGAAATGGACAAATTTCTAGAAACACACAGTAACCCAAAACTAAACCAGGAAGAGAGAAAACTTGAACAGACCAATAACACCAAAAGAAATTGAAGATGTAATGAAGACTCTCCCATCAAACAAAAGCCCAGGCCCAGATGGCTTCAAGGGGGAGTTTTACCAAACATTCAAAAAAGAACTAACACCCACTCTCCTCAAACTATTTCAAAAATTCAAGAAGAAGGAAGACTTCCAAACTCATTTTATGAAGTCAGCATAATTCTAATTCCAAAACCAGAAAAGGAATACAGAGAAAGAAAACTACAGGCCAATATCCCGGATGAACATAGATGCCAAAATCCTGAACAAAATACTAGCAAATCAAATCCAGCAATACATCAAAAAAAATTATTCACCATGACCAAGAGGGATTCATCCCAGGGATGCAAGGCTGGTACAATATTCGAAATCAATAAATGCGATACACCACATAAAAAAATGAAAGATCAAAATTATATGATCATATCAATAGACACTGAAAAAGCATTTGACAAAATCCAGCACACATTTCTGATAAAAATGCTCAGCAATGTGGGAATAGAGGGATCATATCTCAACATAATAAAGGTCATATATGAAAGACCTACAACCAACATCATACTCAATGGGCAAAAACTAAAAGCATTTCTCTTAAGAACAGGAACAGGATGCCCACTTTCGCCACTCTTATTTAACAAAGTACTGGAAGTCTTAGCCACAGCAATCCTACAGGAAGAAGAAATAAAAGGGATCCAAATTGGAAAGGAGGAAGTGAAACTGTCCTGTCATTATTCGCAGATGACATGATGCTATGTGTAAAAAACCCCAAAGACTCCATCAAATATTTACTAGACTTAATAAATGAATTTGGCAAACTAGCAGGATACAAAATTAAAGACAAGAAATTGATGGCATTCTTACACACCAATGATAAACTCACAGAAAGAGAAACTGAAAAAAAAAAAATCCCATTTACCATCACAGCAAAAAAATTAAGATACCTAGGAATAAACTTAACCAAAGAAGTAAAGGACCTATTTGCTGGAAACTACAGTTCATTGAAAAAGAAATAGAGGAAGATATTAAAAAGTGGAGGCACATACCTTGTTCATGGATTGGAAGAATTAACATCATTAAAATGTCCATACTACCCAAAGCAATCTATAGATTCAATGTAATCCCCATCAAAATACCAACAACATACTTCACAGAACTAGAAAAAATACTTCAAACATTCATATGGAACCAAAAAGACCCTGAATAGCTACAACAATCTTGAAAAAGAAGAACTAAGTTGGAGGGAGCACGTTACCAGACTTCAGGTTATACTACAAAGCCACTGTAATCAAACAGCCTGGTACTGGCACAAGAACAGGCAGATAGATCAATGGAAAGAAATAGAGAACCCAGAAATGGACCCAAGACAATATGCTCAATTAATATTTGACAAAGGTGGCAAGAGCATATAATGGAGTAAAGACAGCCTCTTTAATAAATGGTGTTGGGAAAATTGGACAGCTACATGCAAAATAAATGAAACTAGACCATTAACTTACACCATACACAAGAATAAACTCAAAATGGATAAAAGACTTAAATGTGACCTATGAATTCATAAAAATCCTAGAAGAAAATGTAGGCAACAAAATTTCAAACATAATAGCAGCAGAATTTTCATTGATACCTCACGTAAGGCAACAGTAACAAAGGAAAAAATGAACACATGGGGACTACATCAAACTTAAAAGCTTCTGCACAGCAAAAGAAACAACCACCAAAATGGAAAGGCATCCCACTCTATGGGAGGGCATAATTGCCAATGATATATCAGATAAGGGGTTAATTTCCAATATATATAGAGTGCTTATAAAGCTCAACAAAAGGAAGACAAAGAACCCAATTAAAAAATGGGCAGAGGAGCTAAATAGATACCTTTCCAAAGAGGACATACAAATGGCTAAGAGACATATGAAGAAATCCTCAACATCACTAATCAGCAGAGAGATGCAAATTAAAACAATAGTGAGGTATCACTTCACACTTGTCAGAAAGGCCACCATCAGCAAATCATCAAACAACAAGTGTTGGTGAGGGTGTGGAGAAAAGGGGACTCCAGTACACTGCTGGTGGGAATGCAGACTAGTGCAGCCACTATGGAAAACAATATGGTGCTACCTCAAAAAATTAAAAATTGAACTTCCATTTGACCCAGTGATCCCACTTCTGGGAATATACCCTAAGAAGCCTGGAACACCCATCAGAAAAAATATATGTACCCCCATGTTTATAGCAGCAGTATTTACAGTAGCTAAGATCTGGAAACAGCCCAAATGTCCATCAGTAGACGAATGGATAAAAAAGCAGTGGTACATATACACAATGGAGTACTATGCATCTGTAAGAAAGAATGATCTCTTATCCTTTGAGACTACATGGAGGGATCTGGAGAGTTTTATCCTAAGTGAAACAAGCCAAGCAGAGAAAGACAAATATCACATGATCTCACTTATTTGTGGAATATAATGAACATAACAATCTGAGGAATAGGGTAGTCCCAGAGACGTGGAAGTGGGATACAAACTGACAATCCCCAGAAGAGGGGGTGGGGGGAAAGATAAACCACAGAACTTATATGCATGTATGCATGAACAGTGGACAAGGACAACAAAGCTACGGACAGGTCAGGGAGGGTGAGGGAGGGGGATATCAGTGGAGGGAAAAGGAGAAACATCTGTAACAAAAATTAATTAATTAAATTTAAAAATAACGACGAAGGAAGGAAGGGAGGGAGGGAGGGAGAAAGAAAAGAAAAGAAAAGAAAAGAAAAGAAAAGAAAAGAAAAGAAAAGAAAAGAAAAGAAAGAAAGAAAGAAAGAAAGAAAGAAAGAAAGAAAGAAAGAAAGAAAGAAAGAAAGGAAGGAAGAGGAAGGAGGGAGGGAGGGAGGGAGGGAGGGAGGGAGGGAGGGAGGGAAGAAGGAAAGAAAAAAGGAAAGAAAGAAGGAAAGAAAGAAAGAGAAACCCTACGCTGGCCTCTACGTTCATGTGTCTTAAAAATAAATGACCAGTGGTTCTAATTACTAGCTGAAAGAGTAAAAAAGGACACATAGAGAAAAAAGTAGAATAATGTTGTGAGAGATTTCATTGACAGAAAAAATAAATCTGGCAAGCAAAATCTCTTATTAATCAGCTTTAATATTTGTCACAGAATCCCGAAAGTGACACAAAATGAGATGCTATAATGATGCAATCCACAGAAGATAAATCCTAACCAATCACCTCTCAAATGTGGCTACAGAGAAAAATTTAATGGAAAAACTTCCCAAGGGAAGTCAATTCAATCCACTTCCAAGCTAGGAGTGTTTGCCAAAAATAACCTTCACTATTTTATATGCTACATATTGCTGACTATTCTACACGGATTCCTTTTCTGTTATTTTCATTGTTTTTAATTACTGTTTTTTATTCGATCATCACATGTCAAGTGTGTATTGAGTGGCTCATTTATAATTTTGTCATAGTGGTTTCATGATGAAGAACTTCATTCAGGAATGACCAAGAAGAATTCATAACACCTAAATAATCTGAAATTGATATTGAACGTAATAACTACATGGATCTTGAGTATAAATTAAAACAATACAGTGTGTGGTAGAGCTAAATATTAGGGAGAAAAAGACCTAAGGACATCATCTAAATTCTAAAGTATGAATTGGGTACATCCAGTAATATATTTGAACGGTGTGTGAAACAAGTTTTGTTTTGTTTTTTAACTAAAACAACAAATGCACAAAAAGACAAAAATTTCATGAAGAAAAATAATGTAATATTCTGAAAGTTTACCACACAAGTTTTGTTATCACAGCATGCTCCACTGCCACATTCTGCCGCTCCAATCAGTGTACAGCTTGTAGGATTACAGCATCGTTTAAAAGTACATTGCTAAAAGCAAATACAGTCAAGTTAAATAATAGAAATTTTCAATCAAATAGATTATTTTCTTTGTCAAAAGATACTAAAGTTTGTCTCTAATTATAGTATACATTTTTACTTCTTTATTTATTCATAACACTGCTTAATTTAAACAATATATTTTGCCTGTGCAGTATGGCTCAGTGGATTGAGTGTCGTTCCATGGACTAAGAGGTGCCAGTTTGATTCCCAGTCAGGGCACGTCCCCAGGTTGTGAGCTGGATCCCCAGCAGGGTATGTTCAGGAGGCAGCCTATTGACATATCACTCTTATATCAATGTTTCCATCTGTCTCTCCCTTCCTCTCTCTCTAAAAAAAAAATATTTAAACACTGTATTTTCAGTATAAAAAATAATGGTAATAAATTATTCATGATTCCATGCTCAAGAAATTGAATGGTTAATAATTTAATGCAATTACTTTTGATTCTCTTTGGTTTTGTAAACATATACACAATGAATTGTTTTATTATTTTTATTGAATACATCATAAGTATTTTCCATATTATTAAGTCTTCTAAAAACTAACTTTGGGAATATATAACAAGTTATATGATTGTGACAAAATGGAAGTTTCCAAATTATAACATATTAGTATTTTAAAAAATATTTCAGAGAAAATTGTCAATTTTTTAGCTCTAAAATTTTATATTAAAGATTAATTCAAAAATTATTGGAATCATGGAGTACAAAAATAGTACATGCTTTTTATAATAAGATACTCTGATTTCCTTCTTTCTATATAGTTTCCTTCTCAGTGCAAGAGTTATGTTTTACTAGACTGATAGTAATATTTTAAAATTAATAAAGTGGCCCTGGCCAGTTTGGCTCAGCGGTTAGAGCGTCGGCCTGCGGTCCGGAGAGACCAGGGTTCGGTTCCCGCTAAGGGCACGTACTTCGGTTGCAGTTTGTCCCCGGCCCTGGTTGGTTGTGTGGGTGGCAGCCACTCGATGTGTCCCTTCACGTCGATGTTTCTCCCTCTCTCTCCCTCCCATTCTATCTGTACAAAAAAATGGAAAAATATCCTCGGGTGAGGATTAAAAAAAAAGTAAAAAATAAAATAAAATAAAATAAAATTAATAAAGTGTATAGGCAAGATTAAGCATTTATGTCTTTTTCAATTTATTATTTTTGTTAATAATGTGTTAAAAATTTAACAGATATGCACATTCTGGTTTACTTTATATCTCTATGCATCTATTTTGATTGAAGTATTCTTCTGTTATTTCTCATTTGTAAATATTTCTATATTAATGATACACAATTTAAAAAAACTAAGCTAGTCAAAAGGGAAACATAAGTGAATATAATTCAGAATGCTTTGTTCATCTTATTCCAGATTATCATCACTGCCCTTAACCTAAGGACTGAATACCCATTCTATCAGGAAACCTTAATCTGGGACTTGACTTTAGAGGTAAAAAGCTTTTGCACGCGATAAATTTTTGAACACTGATATGATTCCCCTTGGCCACATTTTATTACATCTGGAGGTCTGCCTTTATTATTTAAGAAAAACAGAACTCTCTTGTAAACTTTCCTCAGCCCACAGTTTCTGCTCTGATTGCTGAATCTATCATATCACTGTTCCACTTGATGAAAATCATTAGCTGCTCCTTTGAACCCTTCAGTATATTAAGTCCCTCTTACAGGGTTCCTTCAAGTATTGATGTCTTCCTCACATTAATAATTCCTACTTTCAGATTCTTAAGACTTAAATCTTGACCTCACATCAGCCTGATGCTGCTCCTGAAGTTGCAACAAATGTCTTGTTAGAAATTATTTTGCCCAAATGGCCAATGTATTGGATCTACACATGCTGTGATAGCAAAATTGTTCTCTTTAGAAAAAACTGCAGTCTGTTTGACAGGGAATCTTTAATCCCATTCAAGGAGTTTGTTCATCACAAGGAACACAGAATTGATTCAGTCTTATATTAATTACCTATTTCTGCTCTAAAAAATTACCATAAACTTAGTGACTTAAAACTACATGTATGTATTATTTTCAGTTCTGGAGGTCAAAAGACCAAGAGAGGTCGCATTGGTCTAAAACGAAAATTTTGGAAGTTCTTCATTCCTCCTAGAAGCTCTAGAGAAAATCCATTGCATTACCTTTCCAATTTCTAGAGACTACCTGCATTCCTTGCTTATGGACCTTTTCTCCATCTTCAAAACCAGCAATATAGCATCTTCAAATATCATTGTCACATAGCCTCTGACTCTAACCCGCCTGCCTCCCTCTAATAAGGACTTGTGTGATTACATAGGCCCACTCAGATAACATAGGATATCTCTCCCCCTAAAGATCCTTAACTTGATCATATCTTTAGAGTTCTTTTTGCCATAACACATTCACAAGTTATGAATGTTAGGAAATGGGATACTTTGGGGGTTATTATACCACATTTTACCATATGATCTCTAAATAATCATTATGTTTATTTATCTCCTATGCAAAACACATACACTCCATCCCAACATCCATAATGTAGCTATAGGAAAACATAAAATACATATTTAATTCACATTATATTCTTAACAGATAACATTGTTCTAAAGAAACACTAATGGAATTAATAACTGAATTCAGCGAGATTGCTCTAAAAGGATTCAAAATATAAACATTTAGTGCATCTTTAAATCTGAGTAATAAAAAAACAAAAACTTTAAATATATTATTTAAATTACCATAAAAATTTTGACTAGGTCAAAGAAGAAATAAAAGGTGGCATCAAAAGATATATACAGACAAATGAGAATGAAAATACGACGTGTCTTCTGGGATGCAGTGAAAGCAGTAACAAGAGGAAAGTTTTTATCATTACTGGCCTTTCTAAAGAAACAAGAGAAATCCTAAGTAAACAACCTAACATTACCTTTTATCCTTCTTTATCTAGTTCTTTCTTATTATTTTCTTTTATTATTATTTTCATTAACCACACTATTGTCTATGTAATAGACACCTGGTCAGGTAGCTCAGTTGATTAGAGCATCATCCAATATGGCAAGGTTGTGGGTTTGATCCCTAGTCAGGGCACATACAAGAATCAACCAATAAATGCATAAATATGTGGAATAACAAATCTCTCTCTCTCTCTCTCTCTCTCTCTCTCTCTCTCTCTCCCCCCCCCCCTTCCTCTGTCTAAAACCAATTTTAATAAATAACCAGGGATGTGGGAAGAACTGGATAAAGAAGGTGAAGGAATTACCTAAAAAACATATATACATAGCCCATGGCCATAGACAATAGTGTGGTGAAGGCCAGGGAAGGGGAGGTGGAGTGGGTGGGGGTAAGTGAATGTGGGCAAAAAGGTGTGGGATGGGGGACATCTGCAATAGTGTCAACATTCAAGATAGTTAATGAAAATAATAATAAAAGAAAATAATAAGAAAGAACTAGATAAAGATGGATAAAAGTAACCCAAAGTCAGCAGAAGAAAAGAAATAATAAAAATTAGAGCAGAATTGAATGAAATAAAGGGGAAAAAAGACTATCCAAAAAATTAATACAACAAAGAGCCGGTTCTTTGAAAATATTAATAAAATTGGCAAACTCCTAGCAATACTCAATGAGGAAAAAAGAAAGAAGACTCATGAGCAGAGTCAGAAATGAAAGAGGAGAAGTTACCACAGACATCACAGACATACAAAGGGTCATACTAGAATATGATGAAAGGCCATAGCACATTCATTTATCAGTATACACCCCTGAGAAATGTAGGCACATGTGCAGCAGGAAATGTGCAAGAACAGTCATGGTAAAAATGAAAGGATAATCGCTGAAGGCAAAAAACATATATCCACTTAATCACTAAAAATAAATAGTGGAAATAAAAAACACAGGTCAAAAGAAATAAGCTAAAATTAAATTAGAAAACAAATGTGACAAAATGGACACAGAAAATATAAAAATTTTGAGATAATTTAACTTATAAAAAATTCATTCTAGAGGGGTGTAAGGAGTCATAACAACTATGTACAAAAAGGTATCCTGGAGAAGTTTGGGACAGAAAGAAGCCATTTGGTAAAAACAAAGGAAATCAGAATAAACTATGGACTTCAGTTCATTTTAAATATGCAAAAATATTAATCATGATAATGTCTAAGGTGATAATTTTATAAATCAAATACAGATCAAATAAATTAAAACAATGTACATATTGAAGTTAATAGTACAGAATAACTAAATGAGAATAGAGAAATATCGGGGAAATGCTAAATGAAAGGAAGCTAGTGTGTAAACAGAATTAGAGATAGAAATAGAGAGACAGAGATGGAGAGAGACAGAGAGAGAGTTAGAGACAGAGATGGAGATGGAGGTGGAGATATAGATAGATATGTCAAACCAAACAGACATTAAAACTGAAAGCAACATTGGAGATAAGAAGATCCACTATTTGAAGGTAAAAAGTTAAATTTCTAGGAAGGTATAACAATTGCAAATAAGTTTGCACCATATAAAACAGCTTCAAAATATAAAGAATGAATTGAGTAAATTATAGTGAGACTTCAGCAAGTCTAACTATATTGGTGGAGGTATCAATTTTATTGCTCAAGTACTGAGGGGTCAAGCAATCAAAATTAATAAAAATACAGAAAACATGAGTCACTCACTTACAAATATAATCCAATCAAATTATACAAAATTTTGTTACTAATAATTACAGAGCTTTCATCTTTTCTGGAAAATCTTGACCATTCACAACATCATCATGATAAGTATCTGAAGGCAGGCACGACAATATTCACTGATTAGTTATTTTACCAAACACAACTGAAAAAAAATAATAATAGCAAAAATTAAACATAACAATAATAAATGATGGATTATTATTCATTCAATTCTGTGCGACCATGTTAAAATAAATGAAGTTCTCCAGATGTAAGGACTGAAATTAAGAGAAGAGGAGGTAAACACACACTGTATAACTTAGGGAATCAATGCTCTCACTTGGGAAGAATTCAGGATATGATTTAGGTGATAACTACATTATTGATGTTGCTGGTATTTATGATACAGAAGGGTGAGTGCTGCTGTTAATGGTTACACAATGAAGAAAATTTCACTGAATCCATGCTATAATTACTTCATACTTAAATTCTTCAAATGTTTCAAATTCAGGATGAGTCAGTTCTCACGTGTCCCATATCTCTGTGTCTTAGATATTTGATTAAATGGTGCAGCATCTGACAAAAAGCCCTTCCCTTTTGTATCACATCTATATTTATAGTACTGTATGAGAAAGAAAAAATAAATCTTTAGATCAGCTATTAATGTTTGTCACTAACCTCTGGAGTGCCACAATCACATTGCTCTTCATTATCCACTCTTCCATTGCCACATGTATCTGATGATTGGCGAGCCATATTTGAAACAGTTTGATTCTGAAGACATTTGAATTCAGGCTGTGAAACTACACGATTATATCCATCCATGCTGCAATTGCTAAAATACTTTACACCATGGGAACGTCTAAAATTAAATTATATTCTTCAGATACATGGAGTAAAATCACTATCAAAGTAACACTCTTCAATATAATACTATTAATTCTGTACAACTTCAATTACAGAAAAGCCAAGAAGAAGTAGAAAGTGCTTTTATTTTAATATAATGATAAATGTAAGCAATGAGTTCATTTATATAGCAATTTAAAATAATAGATATCTAGCAAGTAGAGGAAGTTAAGGTGACATGAGTCAGAATATATTAAAACACAACAGTGTTCGGCACACAAAAAGTCTATTTAACTATGTCCCTATTCACTTTTTTATTATTATTGTCAATATTATAATTATAATAATTATTCTAAAGAGAATTAATTATCATTAAGAATATTAAATATACTAGGAAATTTATATGGAAAACTGAAGAAATAAAAGATAGTTGATTGTGTTCCTTGATAACAATTAAAATATCTTCCTCACCTGAGGATATTTTTCCATTTTTTTGTACAGATAGAGTGGGAGGGAGAGAGAGAGAGAAACATCAATGTGAAGGGACACATCGAGTGGCTGCCACCCGCACGACCAACCAGGGCCGGGGACAAACTGCAACCGAAGTACGTGCCCTTAGCGGGAACCGAACCCGGGTCTCTCCGGACCGCAGGCTGACTCTCTAACCGCTGAGCCAAACTGGCCAGGGCGATAACAATTAAAATATCTTTTGTTGTTGTTGTTGTTCAGATAGAGTGGGAGGGAGAGAGAGAGGGAAACATCGACGTGAAAGGGACACATCAAGTGGCTGCCACCCACACAACCCAACCAGTGCCAGGGACAAACTGCAACCGAGATACATGCCCTTAGCGGGAACCGAACCCGGGTCTCTCTGGACCGCAGGCCGATGCTCTAACCATGGAGCCAAACTGGCCAGGGTCAACTAAAATATCTTAACATTAAATGTATAAAATGTAAAAGCCTTAAATTATCTTTTATTTTTAAATTTCTGTATTTCTACGTGTACTGTTGAATGAGCTTTTGTTTAATTTTGTAACAATCTCAAACTTAGATAAATTATACAAATATAGTCCAAAGAATAAAGTTTTTCCTGAAACAGTTACCAGCAAACATCAGAATGTTTTGATAACTGTAAATATTTTAATGTATAATTCTTACATAGAAATGAATTCTCCTAAAACAGATACTTTAAAACCAGGAAAAAATGACACATTATTAACACCTAATCCTAAAATTTTATTCATAATTTCCCTTCAGCACAATATTGGAGATTTTATAGTAAAAGGATAAAGTTCAGAATCAATCATTGCACTTTGTTCTCATATCTCCTTAGTCTAGTTTCTATGTATTTTTGTTAGACTTTGTGACCTCATAAGTATTATGATTACAGGCATATTATTTGGTAAAACATCCCTCAATTTCAGTTTATGAAATGCTTCCTCATAATTAGCTGAGGTTATGCAACGTTATCACAGGAGTGTTGCTGAGTTTCTTTCACTGAATCCTAACAAATGGCACATGATTATGATTTGTTAATTACTGATATGAATTACATTGATTAGTTGATTAAATGTGTGTCTGCCAGTCTTCACTTTATAATTACTTTATTTTTCCTTATCAGTTAATAATTATTTGGCTAGAAGAGCTTTGGTTTTACAAAAATACCTCATTTCTAACTTTCCAATTTATTCACGTTTTCCTATTATACTAAATGAGTTATAATACATCATCATTATTATTATTATTATTATTATTTATGACATTCAAATGGTCACATATTTGGCTATAGGAAGCCCCTTCAAACTGGTCATTGTGTCCCTTTGACAAATCACCATAATTCCTTGAGCACCTCCTTATATTCTGACACAAGATGTTCCGGGCTCCATCTGTACTTTATCTGTCTTAGCCCTAGATCAATCATTTCTCCAAGGTGCCCTGTGTCTCTACTTCTTCAAGTGGAGAAGAGTGTTTTTTAAATATTATCTGGGTGCTACATCCTCGGTGTTACCAGATTTCTAAAGCACAGAGACCAAGGTCATACCAGCATCTTAAGAAATAAATGTTAATTCTTTTGCCCTCACCTGCAGTTTGCAATATCCCTACCAATTTGGGCTCCTGTAATGGCATGAGCTTACTGATATTTCAGCCTCAAGGGGGACAAGTTTGGGGCATGTAGATGAGTCAATGATTTCTGAGCTCCCAGGTCTGTGAGATTTTCAGAGGTCCCATTGTGTTGATTTTATTTCCTCCTACACAGCTACTTACTTCATGTGGTCTTATTTTGTCAGTAGATTGGCCCCACCTGCTGGTATCTTTGGTGAATTCCAGTTTTGGAAACAGAACATGCTTTTGCTTTTTGTTTATTTTCCTAGTTTTACTCTATTTTGTCAGAGAATTGGGGGAGACTAGAATACCATGCTGACCTTACCATCTGACTTCCATCTTCTCCCCTTTCTTAAAAAAAATGGTCCTCCCTAGATAAGGAGCCATTCTATCTTGGTTCTTCCAATATCATCTTCCTTTCTATGATAAGCTACATCTTAAGGCACATCATCCACTATTTTTAGTTTCTTTCTAAATGATCTGTTCATGGGTGTAAGTCCCATGAATATGCTGATGGCTCACATATTCTAGATCCCTTGTCCTCAGAGATCCTGACCTATATAACTGGGCACTTACCTCTAATGAATGACTCAGAACCACCAAAATAACATACAAAGACTGCTTCAAAATTTCCCGTTTTCTCCTTTCCAAAACATTTGCTTATTTCAATATCTGTTAATAAGTTGTGATATTCAAAAATCTAAAAATAATTCTTACCATTTTCCTTTCTCTCAATCTTAATAAATTGCTGTAATTATTGAGAATCATCTCCCAAATATCACTATACTGATGTTCCCTCTGATATATTATTCATTCATTTTTAAGATAAGTTTTATTACCCATACTGCATAAATTAATGTAAGATATGGTTTGCTACACTGATCATAAAATCCCAACTCTCACATCATGGTTACATGACAAGACTCTTTCCTACATATCCTATGCTCGTTACTTCCTGGACTTCTTCCCCTGACTCCTTGTCCTTTAGCCTCCTTGCATTTTACTTTCTTTTCCTCATGCCTCATACGTATTTCCTTATAGTCCTAGCTATTTCTTTTGTTTTCATTTTTATCCCCCTTCCCCCACAATCTCCTTGTTCCAGTCTGTTGAGTTTCTCAAGTTTCTTGCTATCCAAGTATCACTCACTTGCTTATCCTAAAAAGTATTCAACAAGTTCTTTACGTGACCAAATTTATTCCTTCTCTTTAGGTCACAACAAAATTATTTCATAGACCATTTTATTAGAAAGTTTCTTCTCCCCACGTATTCCCCATTTGTCTCTTTCTGGGCACCTACCATGAGACATTTATATTTTGTTTATTCTATGGCCACTTTTTAATTTCCTCTCTAATGGACTAATATAAGATATTTAGGACTGATCTATCTTATTAACCATTGGTAAGGCAAACACCCACAACCCTACAACACAGTCAATGCTTGTTGCATATTTTTAAATTAATAAATACCTTTCCCCTCAAGGTTCTAGTATACCCCAGGAAGTCATTATCAACAAACACTTTATCTCTAGATTATAACATCGAATATAGAAATATTAAGCACATTTTCTACACTACCAAATCCTCATTTTATTTAATAAGCTTTAAATAAGCACATATATTTTAATAAAAATCTTCTCACTCAAGTTATATTTCATGTGATTATGTATCAAAGTCTAAGACAAATTTCCTAAGAAAAAATATAAATTTGATAAAAACAACACCTTACATTGCTTGAGGATTCATAATGCATGCAGTTCCTGGACAGAAACAATTATAGTTGTCATCATATGTTAATCCCAGACTAATTCCAAGCAACTGTGCCATAACAACTGAAAATGCTTCTAAAGTTATCTTCTTTGGATACTAAATACAAAAAATCAAAATGTTGTCTAAGTTATTTCTTTACCCCTTTGATAATTTCAATAAATAATAATTTGTGTGGATACTACCTAAATGCAAATACAAATTTAAGAAAATAGTATTTCAAAGCTCAATATATTCTTAGAAATATGAAAAACAAAAAATATTGGTAAATTTTGGTGGGTTTTATTTGGAAATAGAATTTTTAATCCAAATGGCACTGACATGTAATAAGATAAAATTCATGCTGTTTTGTTTTTATTATGTTACTGATTTAAATTCAAATAACTTTAAACATTTTTGAGAAGAATAAGCATTGTTTCAGTCACCATATTATTTTTTCACTAAACAACTGGAAAATAATAAAAATATTCTGTTTTGTTTTGTTTTGTTTTGTTTTGTTTTGTTTTGTTTTGTTAATCCTCACCAGAAGATATTTTTCCATTGTCTTTTAGATAGAGTGAGAGGGAGAGAGGGAGGGAGAGAAACAGTAACATTGATATGAGGGAGACACATTGATTGGTTGCCTCCCATAGGATTCCAACTGGGGCCAAGGATCAAACCTGCAACCCAGGTATGTACCCTTGATTGGGAATGGAACCTAAGATATTTTGGTCTGTGGGGCTACACTCTAACCGCTAAGCCAGACAAGCCAGTGCAACAAATTCTTAATAGTTGAATAAGCAATCAGTTTTGACTTCAGAAATAGTTTTAGGGAAAAAAGTCAAATACTATAAACCTTACAAGCAGCATTTCTTTTGTCTTAAAAAAAGAAAAAAGAAAAAAAAACGTAAAATCTTGAGAAGCAGTAGTGTTAGGAAGACACAAACCTCTGACAATCAATGATTTTTCACTATCTGCATAGTTTTCTCCTTTTCCATAACGTCATAGAGTTGGAATCATATGGTATTTAGCCATTACATATTGGCTTCTTTCACTAATGACTTAAATTTTCTCCATGTCTTTTAATGACTCAATTGCTCATTCTTTAATCACTGAATAATATTTTTTAATATAGATTTACCCGTTTGTTTATCCATTCACCTACTAAACGGCATCTTGGTTGCTTCTAATTTGGGGCAATTTTGAATAAAGCTGCTCTAAAAATTCATGTGCAGGTTATTGTGTGGGTGTAATTTTCCAACCCATTTAGGTAAATGCCAAACAGAACGATATCTGGATCATATGGTGAGAGTATAACAAATTTTGTAAGAAATTGGCAAATCATTTTCCAGTGACTGCACCATTTTGCATTCCCATCAACAATGAATGAGAATTCCTGTTTCTTCACAGCATTTGCTGTTGTGTATTTCCCTTCCAGTACAATGCTGAATAGGGGTGGTAAGCTACATTTTTGCCCTGTTCAGATCTTAATGGAAAAGCAGTTAGTTTCTCACCAAAAAGTAGTGATATTAGCTATATAGGCTTTTTTTTGTAAATGTTCTTTATCAAGTGAGAAAGTTCCCTTCTATTCCTAGTTTGCCATATTTTTTAATCATAAATGGTGTTGGTTTTTATCAAATGCTTTTTTGGAAATAATTTATATGATCATATGATTTTTCTTCTTTATCTATTGATGAAATAGATTGCATTAAATGATTTTCAAATGATAAACCAGCCTTAAAAATATGAAATAAATTTTATGTATAAATATCAAAAAAAGATATCAACTATTTTTTTCATATCACACTAAAATATACAGTAAATAAACTTAAAAATTCCCTGGAGGTATTCAAAAGCAGACTTAATCAGGAAGAGGAAAGAATCAGTCCTAAAGACAGGTCATTTGGAATCACTGAGTCAAGGACAGAAAGAAAAAAGAATGAAAAATATAAATAGAGCCTATGGGCACTGACAAGCAGACCAATATATGGATTATGAGAGTCTCCTAAAGGGGCAGACAGCTTAACTGAAGAAGTAATGCTCAAAAAAGCCAGAAACCTGAGGCAGGAAACAAACACAGAGATTCAAAAATCTCAATGAACTTCAACTAGGTTAAAGCCAAAAAGAAGCATAAAAAGACACATTACAATCAGACTATCATAAACCAAAGACAGAGAATCTTTAAGGCAGCCAAAGAAAAGTGACTTGTCACATAGGGTTATGCGTCACTTAATGACTGGGATACATCCTGAGAAATGCATTGTTGGGCAGTTTCATGCATTTGTGTGAACATCATGGAGGACTCTTACAGAAACCTAGATGCTACAGCTTACTACACACCCAGGCTAAATGGCATAGCCGATTGCTCCTAGGCTACAAACCTGTACAGCATGTTACTGTACTGAATACTGTCGATAATATGTTTAAATATACAAATACCATATCTAAACATAAAAAGGCACAGTAAAAATATAGTATAAAGCATAGAGAGCACTTACCATGAATGTAGCTTGCAGGACTGAAGCGGCTTGTGGGAGTCAGTGAGTGAGTGGTGACTGAATGTGAAGGCACAGAATGTTACTGTACTCTACTGTAGATTTTATAAGCACTATACACTTAGGTTACAATAAATTTATAAAAGTATATTGTTTCTTCAATAAGAAATTAACCTTAGATTACTTTAGCATTTTTACTTTATAAATTTTGAAAAATTTTAATACCACTTAGCTTAAAAACAAACACATTGTACCGTTGTACAAAAATAACTTCTTTGTATTCTTATTGCATGTGCTTTTTTATTTGAAAGCTTTTTTGTTTTTTGTTTTTTAATTTTTAAGCTTTCTGTGTAAAATGAAGACAGGAGCACCACGTTTGTTGAGCCCTACACAGGCTCAGGATCATCAATATCTCTGTTTTCACCTCCACATCTTGTCCTACAAGAAAGTCATCAGGAACTAGAGCATGCTTGGAGCTGTCATCTCCTCTGATAACAATGCCTTCTTCTGGAATACTGCCTGAAGGACCTGCTTGAGGTGTCAATCTTTTCAAAAATATGTTCATGATAGTATGTTGCTTTGTTTCCTTTTTCATCACAGATTTGCTTATTAGCAGATAGTGCACTATAAACATTCCTTAGACCAATTTTACTCTCCTCAAACTATTCCAAAAAAATTCAAGAGGAATACTTCTAAGTTCTTTTTATGAGACCAGAATAATCCTAATCCCAAAACCAGATAAAGACACTACAAAAAAAACCCACAAAACTACAGGCCAATATCCCTGATGAATGTAGATGCAAAATTCCTAGACAAAATGTTAGCAAATCAGATCCAGAAATATATTTTTAAAAATTATACACCACAAGTAAATTGGATTTATCCCATGGATGCAAGGCTGGTATAATATTGGCAAATCAATAAATGCGATTCACCACAGAAACAAAATGAATGTTAAAAATCATATGATCATATCAATACATGCTGAAAAAGCATTTGACAAAATTCAGCACCCATTTTTTATTAAAAACTCTCAGCCCAATGGACATAGACAACAATGCTGGGGGAGGGGAGGTTGGGAGGAGAGTGTCAACGCTTTCTAGTTCCCACCATGTCATCTCATAGGATAAAAGATCTCTCTTCCTTACAGATTATATGTACTTTCTTTCCTTGAAATGGATATTAACTTTCAAAATAGTATATAACTTCTGAAGAAATGAGAATAAAATGCATACCAGAGCAATTCCTGCACCAAGCTTTGCATCGCATGCCATTCCATGATATGTTGCTCCCACATAATTAGGATAATCTCTATAACTAAACAATAAATTATTGTTGATAATTACATTTTAAAGTATTGTTAACTTAATGACCTTTTAAGAATTGGATTTCTCAATAGAGCTACGTTTTCTTTAAAACATGAATATTCCATATCATGTCCAATGCATTTAATTATTTTGTGTTTGAGTAATCTCCCATAGTTTCTAAACAGTTAGATCTAACAAATATTTTAACATTACTTAACACACATTCCAGAACCCAACAGTGCCTAATCCTTCCAAAAAATGTCACCACTGGATGGATATAATTCTAGGATGTAAAAGTCAGAATAGTTTACTGCCACGATTTGCACATAGCAAACCCTTAAAGTATGTAAAAATGTTGGATTGGAGGACAAATAGAGACAGAATATGTAATAGACTCACTAAGAAAAAGCGAGATAGGATGTATAAACTATTCTCACTTGTTTTAGCCCTTAGTTAATGTTGCTTCTAGATTCCTAAACCTGACCTTAGATTCCACAGGTGACACCAATAGATTTAGAAATATAATCCATACTGCTTAAGACTTCAGAATTGTTTTTCTCCATCTAAAATAATTAAATTATTAAAACAAAAATCTATATATAGATTCTCAAAAGGTATAGTGTAAGTAATTAAATAGCTATCACTTAGGTTAATGTAGGAATACCAGAAGGTAACCACATTACTATTTTAATGTTTTACATTGTAACCAGCTTTATATGCAATTATTGCCTTCTATTAACTTATTTATAATTAATTTAATGTTAAAATGATAATTTCAGTTTTTTGCATTTAAGAAATCTATGTCAGAGGCCCATGTTTATTCCTAGACTTTATATTTTTCCAGTTCATTACATTTCCATAGGAAAATAGTCCACTCTGAAAATAATGGCCTAATATGGTTTATCATATTACCTTGTTACCTGATTTTTTTTATTTTGCACTTTGCCAAAACTGTACTCATACCCCTTTTTAGTCATTATATATAACATTTTGTGTATAATTTTTTTTTATCCTCACCCGAGGACATTTTTCCATTTTTTGTACAGATAGAGGGGAGGGAGAGAGAGGAAGAGACAGAGAGAGAGAAACATCAATGTGAAAGGGACACATCGAGTGGCTGCCACCGCATGACCAACCAGGGCCCCAGGGCCGGGGACAAACTGCAACCGAAGTATGTGCCCTTAGCAGGAACCGAACCCGGGTCTCTCCGGACCGCAGGCCGATGCTCTAACCGCTGAGCCAAACAGGCCAGGGCTTTTTTTTTTTATTGTGAATCTAATTAACATATCATTTATTTTTATTTTTATTTTTTATTTTTTTTGTGTGGTATGTGCCCCTAGAGGGAACCAAACCCAGGACTCTCTGGTCCGCAGGCTGACGCTCAACCGCTGAACCAAACTGGCCAGGGCACATTTTGCGTATAATTTTGATAGCTAATATATCAAATGATTTAATAAACCTTATACCGATACAAATAAGATACTTACATTAATAAGAATGCCAAATCATGGGACCTATGAGACAAAAAATTTTTTTTCCATGACACAAATCTTTGTAGTATTTCATTAGCATCCCCACTAGATAAAATCTTATTTTGATCTGACCAGAGCTCCAAATATGTTAGCATAATAGTCACTTTCAGCTGGGAAAACATCTGAAAGCACAAGATACATGATATACAGTTTAGGTAACCACAAATATAACATTAGATCTCTATACATAATGCTAATATATTCCATTTACTGTTATTTGGAGATGAAATTCATTGGTGGTGAAACTGGTTGGTGAAGTTATACTTATTATAAAAATGTAAGTGCTATTTACACAAACAATGTTGTTACATTAATAAGAATACTTCTCATTTAAAATATGAAACATAAACACTTACAGTGTTGATAACACCAATGATATAAACAACTTTCTCAGCTGCGACAGCCACTTCAGAGCCCATATACTCATACTGAAAGACAAATTCTCTTTCTTAATCACTAATGAAAATCACTGTTACCACATTTTAAATACATATAAAATGTTTCCAAAAGTGCTTAAGTGAAAGGACAAAAGAAGATTAAGGTTTATCAAATGCTTAATAAATTTTAGTTATAAGCCTAGGGCCTTTACATATTAATCAATAATATAATAATCAGGTTATGGTTATCTTCCAGTTACACATATAGAAATTAAGGGTCAAAAGTTAAGAAGCCAAGATTGTATAAGGGTAAGAACCAGAACTCAAATTTCTAATTAAACCTCTAAGACTTCTGGACTAACATAGAACTCTGACTACTATAATAGTGAACAATTTTAAGAATATGTCCTCACTTAAAGGGACAAAAATCATAAAATTTTCTCTAAAATTTCTTCTTATTGAGTGTTCACACACATTTCTAGCTATTTTTGAAAAGCATAAAAAGTAGCAATTTGAGATTTTCAATCATTTCCAGCAGGTCTGCATAAGATTACTGACAGAAAAAAAAATGCAATGGTTTGAGTTCTCTGATACAGAAAAAAGAGATGCTGTTCCCCTAGGTCTTTGGAGACTATTTGCACTTTGCTATTTACATGTATCTGACCTTTCCCATAAACCACACTGTATATTTACAAAATGCAGCATGTGTGTAGTATGAGTAAAGGTGGTCTTTTATAAGGCTAAATATATGAAAAGCAAGACAAAAGAAATAAAATATGATTGTGGAAATGTGTCTGCATATGTCAATAATCACAAATTATTAATAGCCCAAATGACAAAGACTGTATAAAAATTAACTCCATGCAAATTATCTATATATATTTTCTTTTTCTTTATTGATTTTAGAGAGAGAGGAAGGGAGAGAGAGAGAAAAATATCGATGAGAGAGAACATCATTGGCCACCTCCTGCATGCCCCCGAACTAGAGATCAGGCGCACAACCTGGGCATGTGCCCTGACAGGGAATTGAACCAGCAACCTCTTGGTGCATGGGTCAATGCTCAGCCATTGAGCCACACTGGAAGGGCGCAAATTACATTTTTAAAACACTTATATTACAAAGACATATACATATTAAGAATCAAATAATTAAAATATATATCAGTAAATTACTAAACCAAAAGGAGATATCATATGATATGATATAATTAATATAATAGTCACATTAATATAAAAATGTTTAAGACAAAAATTAAACATAATATTTATCAATAATTGATAAATATTTAATTGATCAGAAAAATGGAAGCATTCTAAACTTGCTGGTAACTAATAGCATAACAACAAAATGTATAAAATAAACTGTAACAGAATTATAAATAGAAATTAACAATCATAGTAAGGGCTTTTTACACAGTTCTTTTTTATTTATTTATTTATTTATTTATTTTTTATCCTCACCCGAGGATATTTTTCCATTTTTTGTACAGATAGAGTGGGAGGGAGAGAGAGAAAGGGAGAGAGAGTGAGAAACATCGACGTGAAGGGACACATCGAGTGGCTGCCACCCGCACGACCAACCAGGGCCGGGGACAAACTGCAACCGAAGTACGTGCCCTTAGCGGGAACCGAACCCGGGTCTCTCCGGACCGCAGGCCAACGCTCTAACCGCTGAGCCAAACTGGCCAGGGCTACACAGTTCTCTTAATCATTAATAAATCTAGGCTGGCTTGCTGTCATGATGGTGGGGATAGGTAAATGCTGTGCTCACATTTTCCCACAAGCACATCAAAATTACAAGCAAACTGCAGACCATCAAAAAGAACCAACTGAAGACTAGCTGAACAGAAGTCCTATAACTAAGTATAAAAAGAGGAAGTCACAACAAAACTAATGATAAGCACCGAGATGCTGAACAGGATGATTCCACAATCAAGGTCCTCTCTGAGGAGCGAGGGTTTGCAGCCTCACAGCAACGTCCCCAGTCCAGGTCTCCAGGGCCAGGAAGAGAAGTCTCCATAAAATTTGGCTTTGAAAACCCATGGGGATTACAGCTGAGTGAAAGGAAAATCAGATGGAGACCTAGAGGCTGCAGGTTTCAAAGGGACCAGGCAAAGGCTCACTCACAAATTAATTCTTTCTGAACTCAGCACTAGAACAGCAACTTGAAAAGTGCCAGATACATGAAAGGAAGAGCTGAATTAAGTAGCTTCAGGGTGAACATTGGAGGGTCAGGGGCTAAGCTCTCTCTGGGGGCAAACACTATTGTTCCTTTGTTGAGCTCTTTCTCTACCCAGCCAGCAGGCATACCCAGGTGCCATATCTAACCTCTCCATTAAGTTGGCTAACACCCTCTGCCTCACCCTGATGATTCCCTGACTCCCCACCCCACCAGACTCATACACCCTGCCTGGACCTTTCCCAGCAGTTTTCCCACATAAGAAGTTATCCTTGGCTTACACTGCAGACTTTCTTAAAATCTTTCAAAGGTGCAGAAACCTCAAACAAGCAGCAGCTCACTTTGGGCATGTCCTTTACCTTGTGCTAAGCAGCCTCAAACCCAGCCTTAGATCACAGCCTGGCCAACCCCAGGTACCTCCAGGCACATCAAAGGTGGCAATCAAATGCAGATTACTTTGTACATCCCACCAGGTGGCCCCAGCTGACTTTGGCCTGCCCAAAAATCCCTCTAATGAGGTCCCAGAATCAACACACCCAGTGGCTGGCTTTAGACCACACCAGAGCACCACCCAACCAGCTCCAAAAAAGACACACCCAAAGGGCAGACACAGCAGGCACCAGAGCCCTGTTAAAGCAAATCCCATTTTGTAGGGATGGTCCTTGAACTACAGCCAATCTGCTGTAGTCATGATCATTCCTCAAAGCCAGTTAGCTTGAAGGTCAATCCCACCCACTGACAAGCCAACAGCAACTGAGAATTAACTCCAACAAGAAGGCACACATAACCCATGAAAGGGAAACCCCTGGAACACATGGTTCGGGTGACCATAGAGACTTGCCAGTGGGCACCACAGGACACATACTACATAAACCCACTCTGCCAAGACGAGGAGACCTAGCTGATATACCTAAAACATATAAGCAAATGCAGGGAGTCTGCTAGTTCAAGGAGAAAAAGAAATGTGTACCCAAAATAAAAACAGAACAAAATTACAGAGAAATAATTAAACAACATGAAGAAAAGCAATCTATCACATAAAGAGTTCAAAACACTAAAGGAAGAATAGATGAACTCAGTGAGAACTTCAACAAAAAGACAGGAAAGAAAAAATGATGATAGAAAACAAGCAAAACCAAAAAAGAACCAGTGAGACATGAAGAATACAATAACTAAAAATGAAGAATATATTAGAGGGAATAAACAATAATTTAGATTACATCAGTGATCTGGAAGACAAGGTCCCAGAAAACACCCAATCAAACCATCAGGAAAAAAAAAACAATTTTACAAAAAAAAAAGGATAGATTAAGGAACCGCTGGGACCACATCAAACATATCAACATTCATATCATAGGGATACCAGAGGAAAAATAGAGAGAGCAAGGACTGAAAAGCTTTTGGAAAAAAAATATGACAGAAAACTTTCTTAACCTGGCAAAGGAAATAGACACACAAGACCAGGAAGTGCAGAGGGTCTAAAACAAGATGAACTGAGAGGCTCACACCAAGACATATCATAATTAAAATGCTAAAGGATAAAGGCAAAGAGAAAATTTTAAAGCAGTGAGAGAAAATCAGTTAGTTACAGAGTAAATCAAACTGTCAGCTGATTTCTCAACAGAGAGTTTGCAGGGCAGAGAGACTGGCATAAAATGTTCAGTTACGAAAAACAAAGACCTATAACTAAGATTGCTCTACCCAATAAGGGTATTACTAGAATCAAAAGAGAGATAAAGACTTTCCTAGACAAGAAGAAAAATAAACAAGTTCATCACTTCTAAACCCATATCACAAGAAATGTTAAAGAGCCTTCTTTAAGAAAAATATACAAGATTAAATATATATATATATATTTTATATATATATATATTAAGGATTATAAGAAATAACCTTTTTAGCCCACTAACATGGCAAGGGAAACTTTACTAAACATCTGCTCTTATTTTCATCCTGCAGTGATCTTTTAAAACCCCCAAGGCACACTGATCATCCCTAGCTCAGATCGTCTTATATACCTCAATCCCCTTTTCTGTCTCTGAGACTCTGATGCATGTAGCATCTCTAACGTTCTCATGTATGTGAGGTTAAAAATGTATATTATTAAATTTGGTAATTTTCTCTTGCTGAAGAAAGAAAATATAGGAAAGAAAGAAATTCTCTCTGACAAGGGCAAACACTTAGTAAAAGGCAGTGGTTCAACCAAGGATAAATCTAGAACAAAAGTTAAAAGCAAAAATAGGAAGATCATGTTTAATCACAAGAGGAAATTGAAGGGTACACACAGACACACATGCACAAAAGAAGTAAAAAATAAATAAAGACAAACATAGAGAGGTGAGTAAAAATTGTAGAGACTTTAGGATGTGTTCTAATTTAAGCAACCATCAACTTAAAATAGAGAGCTAAAAACAGCTTTCTGACGATTCCAAAATGTCGGTGGAGTGAACGGAATCTACACAGACCATCTCCCAGAACCAAACTGGAATTACAACTATAACACAGACAAATCGACGGGAAAAAGCAACAGAAAAGCTTGGAGAACCATATAACCAGGGACACTGACTCAATCCTGGTAGGCTTTCGAAGGCGTGAGACGGGGGCTGGGAGGCCACAGTCAGCAGCTCGGAAGCAGCCTCAGCTGGGAGCAGCGCCCTCGGGTTACACTCCCAGGCGGCTCCACAGCACAGAGCCAGGACAGAGGCTAAAAAAGCCACAGCCACTCACCTTTGGCTCCAGCAGAGGGAGGGCAGACTGGACTGGAACTGTGTGGGGACACTCAGGATCTGGAGGGCACTCAGAGCTTTTGCTGAGTGGCAGCTTCACAGGACAGTGGCCATATTGCTCCTTCCCAGGGCTCTGGGGAGAGGCGGCAGCCCCTCCCTTGGAGATCCAACCCCACCCTGTCGGTCATTGTAGTGCTAATTAAAGCTCATTAACAACCAGCATCTGCCCCACCCTCGTGAAATCCCCTTATGCTGAACACCTGAGGGAGTTTTTCAATCAACTGACAACCCAAAACTCATCAAATAACCTGGACTGCTAGCCTCCAGGCAGAAAGCTACAGGATAACAGTACCTTTCCTGGGCAAGCAACTCTAACCAGGAAAGTAAGGCTTGACAGTGGAGTTTCACATGGCTCCTCCCTCACTCATCTAAACCCAGAAGAGGGAGCCACAAACAGCAGAACACTAACACCTACAGGGAAAACTTGACAGGCTCCAAAACCCACTGTGATAGCCAAAATGGTGAAACACAGAAACAGAAGCCAAATGAAAGAGCAAGAGACCTTCACCGAAGATGATATCAATGTGGAGCAATTAGCTCTAACAGAGCTAGAATTCAGAACTATGATCTTGAAAAGGGACAACAGCATGAGTAAGGACATAGAGACACTAAAAATAAGCCAATTGGAAATTAAAAAACCATCAAGAAGAGATAAAAAATGACATATCAGAAATGAAAACACATTGGAAGGTTTAAAAAGCAGAGGAGAGGAATCTGAGGACTGGGTCAGTGAATTAGAAGACAAGGTAGAAAAAAATCAACCAATCAGAAAAACAAAAGGAAAAAACGATTAAAAAAACAGGAAGACAGCTTAAGAGAACTGTGGGACAACTGGAAACATAATAATATTCGCATCATAGAGTCCCCGAAGAGGAAGAAAATGAGCAAGGGATAGAGAATATGTTCAAAAGAATAGTGACAGAAAACTTCCCTAATTTGGTGAAGGAAGAAGGCATTCAAGTTCAAGAAGCACAGAGAGTCCCAAGTAGGAAGAACCCAAGCAGGCCCACACCAAGACACATACTAATTAAAATGCCAAAAACTAAAGACAAAGAGAGAATCCTAAAAGCAGCAAGAGATAAGAAACAGGTTACTTACAAAGGAAACCCCATAAGGCTCTCAGCTGACTTCTCACAAGAAACACTACAGGCCAGAAGGGAATGGCATGAGGTAATCAAGGTCATGAAAAACAAGAATCTGAATCCAAGACTACTCTACCCAACAAGGCTATCATTCAAAATAGAAGGTCAAATAAAGAGCTTCCTAGACAAAAAAACAAAACAAAAACAAAAAACGGCTAAGGGAATACATTAGCACCAAACCAGCACTGCAAGAACTGTTAAAAGGACTGCTGTAATTAGCAGGAGAAATGGGAAGAAAAATAAAACCACACTAAGCAAAAATGGCAATAAAGAAGTACATATCAATAACCACCTTAAATGTAAATGGTTTGAATGCTCCCATAAAAAGACACAGAGTAGCTGATTAGATAAGAAAGCATGACTCATCTATATGTTGTTTACAAGAGACCCACGGCACAACAAAAGACTCACATAGGTTGAAAGTGAAGGGATGGAAAAAAATTTTCCAAGCAAATGGAAAGCAAAAAAAAAGCTGGGGTATGTGGGAGACTATTTGCATGGCATCCATTTTGTTAAAATCTGCTCTGCCATCGCCTGCCCCAAGGCAGGATATCTCTGCATTCTGCATTTCTTTATCTCTGCATTTTGCATTTCTTTAAGTAACCATTTGCTCAACAATCCAGTCCTTGCTGAACTTTTGTTCCTTTTGTAGTATTTCTTGGAATTGCTTCCAGCAAGCCCGGTGCTTGGCAACAGGTGCTTCTTGCCCTATATATTGTGTGAATTACCCCTGAATAAACGAGACTTGATCAGAGCCCTGTCTTGTCTCCATTTCTCGTGTCTCTTGTCCCTCCTCATCCTCACTCCCCCTCTAGAGTCCTCGTTGCTCAACCTGCGGGACGGGTCAGGGGTAGCAATACTCATATCTCATAAAATAGATTTCAAAAGGAAGGCCATAACTAGAGAAAAAGAAGGCCACTACATAATATTGAAAGGATCTATCCAACAGGAAGATATAACTTTGATAAACATATATGCACCCAATATAGGAGCAACAAAATATATTAAAAATCTTCTGGAGGATTTCAGAGGAGAAATCGACAGCAATACAATCATAGCAGGGGACTTCAACACCCTGTTGACAGCAATAGATAGATCCTCTAGATAAAAACTTGGCAAGGAAAAAAAGACTTTAAATGAAGCAATAGACTAAATGGATTTAATAGATATCTACAGAGAATTACACCCCAAAACTACAGAATACACATTCTTCTCAAGTGCACATGGGACATTTTGAAAGATAGACCACATGATAGGACACAAACTAAATCTCTACAAGTTCAAGAAGGTTGAAATCATATCAAGCATCTTCTCAGATCACAATGGCATGAAACTAGAAACCAATTGCAACAAGAACATGCAAAGACATTTCAACACATGGAGGCTAAATAGCATGTTATTAAACAATGAATGGGTTACGGAGGAGATCAAGGAAGAAATTAAAAATTTCCTGGAAACCAATGAAAATGAACACACAACAACACAAAATCTATGGGATGCAGCGAAAGCAGTTCTGAGAGGGAAGTTCATAGCACTACAGGCCTACCTCAAGAAACAAGAAAAATTTCTAATTGACTGTCTAACCTCACAATTCAAAGAATTAGAAAGCAATCAAAAAGAAAACCCCAAAGCAAGTAGAAGGAAGGAAATAGTAAAGATCAGAGCAGAAATAAATGACATAGAGACCAAAAAAACAATTCAAAGGATCAATGAAACAAAGAGCTGGTTTTTTGAAAAGATAAACAAGATCCATGGACCCTTAGCTAGACTCACCAAGAAACAAAGAGAGAGAACCCAAATACACAAAATCAGAAATAAAAGAGGGGAAGTAACAACCAACACCACAGAAATACAAAAGATCGTTAACAGCTAGTATGAACAACTATATGGCAACAAATTCGACAATCTAAGCGAAATGGACAAATTTCTAGAAACAGTCTCCCAAAACTAGACCGGGAAGAGATAGAAAACTTGAACAGACCAATAACAACTAAGGAAATTGAAGAGGTAATCAAGACTCTACCGGCAAACAAAAGCCCAGGCCCAGATGGCTTCACGGGAGAGTTTTACCAAACATTCAAAAAAGAACTAACACCCATTCTCCTCAAACTTTCTCAAAAACTTCAAGAAGAAGGAAGACTTCCAAATACGTTCTATGAGGCCAGCATAATTCTAATTCCAAAACCAGAAAATGACACTACAAAGAAAGAAAACTACAGGCCAATATCCCTGATGAACATAGACGCCAAAGTCCTGAACAAAATACTAGCAAATCGGATCCAGCAATACATCAAAAAAATTATTAACCATGACCAAGTGAGATTCATTCCAGGGATGCAAGGCTGGCACAATATTCGAAAATCAATAAATGTGATACACCACATAAACAAAATGAACAATAAAAACCACATGATCATATCAATGGATGCTGAAAAAGCATTCGACAAAATCCAGCATTCATTTCTGATAAAAACACTCAGCAATGTGGAAATAGAGGGATCATATCTCAACATAATAAAGGCCATGTATGAAAGACCTACAGCCAACATCATACTCAATGGGCAGAAACTAAAAACATTTCCATTAAGAACAAGAACAAGACAGGGGTGTCCACTTTTGCCACCCTTGTTTAATATAGTACTGGAAGTCTTAGCCACAGCAATCAGACATGAGGAAAAAATAAAAGGGATCCAAATTGGAAAGGAGGAAGTGAAACTGTCATTATTTGCAGATGACATGATATTATACATAGAAAACCCTAAAGACTCCATCAAAATCTACTAGACTTAATAAATGAATTTGGCAAAGTAGCAGGATACAAAATTAACGTCAAGAAATCGACAGCATTCTTGTACACCAATGATGAACTCACAGAAAGAGAAACTGAAAAAACAATCCCATTTACCATCACACCAAAAAAATTAAGATACCTAGGAATAAACTTAACCAAAGAAGTAAAGGACCTATTTGCTAGAAACTACAGGACATTGAAAAAAGAAATAGAGGAAGATATAAAAAGTGGAAGCACATACCCTGTTCATGGATTGGAAGAATTAACATCATTAAAATGTCCATACTACCCAAAGCAATCTATAGATCCAATGCAATCCCCATCAAAATACCAACGACATATTCTACAGTACTAGAACAAATACTTCAAAATTTCAAATATTTTCAAAAAGTCCCCGAATAGCCACAGCAATTTTGAAAAAGAAGGACAAATTAGGTGGGATCACAATACCAGATATCAGGTTATACTACAAAGTGAGTGTAATCAAAAAAGCCTGGTACTGGCACAAGAACAGGTATATAGACCAGTGGAACAGAACTGAAAACCCAGAAATGGACCCAAGGCAATATGCTCAATTAATATTTGAGAAAGGTGGCAAGAGCATACAGTGGAGTAAAGACAGCCTCTTTAAAAAATGGTGTTGCGCCCTGGGCAGTTTGGCTCAGCGGTTGAGCGTCAGCCTAAGGACCAGAGAGGCCCGGGTTCAGTTTCCGCTAGGGGCACGTACCACAAAAAATAATAGTAATAAATAATAATAAAAAAATAAATGCCGTGGGGAAAATTGGACAACTACATGCAAAAAAATTAAGCTAGAACATCAACTTATACCATTACACAAAAATAAACTCAAAATGGATAAAAGACTTAAATGTGACCCGTGAATCCATAAAAATTCTAGAAGAAAATGTAGGCAACAAAATTTCAGACATCATATGCAGCAGAATTTTCACTGATACATCAACTAAGGCAACAGAAACAAAGGAAAAAATGAACACATGGGACTACATCAAACTAAAAAGCTTCTGCACAGCAAAAGAAACAATCAACAAAAATGGAAAAATGTCCTCGGGTGAGGATAAAAAAGAAGTAAAAAAAAAAAAAAGAAAAGAAAAAGAAAAATAATAATAAAAGGAGTTACCTTTAAAAAAAATTTTTTTTCATGCAAAAGAAAAAATTTTAAAAGCTGTAATAACAGTACTTATATCAGATAAAATAGACTTTAAATATTGAGATGATTAAAATCATATCAAGCATCTTCTCCAATAATAACTCTATGAAACTAAAAATTAGTTACCAGAAGGAAACAGAAAAAACATAATACATAAAGGATAAATAACATGCTACTAAACAATGAATGGCTTAACAATGAGATAAAAAAATATATATCAAATATACCTTGACATAAATGAAAATTAAAACACAATGACCCCAAAACTATGGTACAGAGCCAAAGTTGTTCTAGGAGAGAAATTTATAACAATAGAGGCATAACTCACGAATCAATAATCACAAATAAACTACTGTCTGTGCCCATTGGTTATGCACATATGCATATAAGTTCTTTGGTTTATCTCTTCCCATGAGGGGAAGTGGGAGTGAGGAGGAGGGGATTAATGCGGGGAGGGGGGGAACATCTGTAAAAAAAAAAAAAAAAGAATCTCAATCTCAAATAAACAATATAACTACACTTAAAGAAACTAGAAAAAGAACAGAGTCCAAGTTGGGTAGAAATAAGAAAAAAAAATAAAGATCACAGTGAAAATAAACAATGTATAGTCTGAACAAAAACAATAGGAATGATCAATGAAACCAAATGCAGGGTCTTTGAAAAGATAAACAAAATTGATAGACATTTTTCCAGAATCATCAAGGAAAAAAGAGAAGTTTCAAATAAATAAAATCAGAAATGAAAGAGAAGTGATAACTGACACCACAGAAATACAAAAGATTAAATAAAAATAGTATGAATAATTATATGCCAATAAACTAAACAACCTGGCAGGAACAGACAAATTCCTAGAAACATACAATCTTCCAAGACTGAATCAGAAAGAAAAATAAAACCTGAACAAATAACTACTAACAAAATAAAATCAGCAATAAAAAATATCAACAAGCAAAAGCCCTGGACCAGATGGATTCACAGGTGAGTTTACCAAACATTCAAATAATTAATGCCTAGTCTTCTCAAATTATTTTAAAAAAAAAGGAGAGAAGTCTCCCAAAATCATTTTACAAGGCCAGCATTAGCTTGACAACAAAACTGAAGACAGTACAAAAAAAAAGGAAGAGAGAGAGAAAATTACAGATTATTATCCCTGAACATCTATGTAAAATTCCTCGACAAAATATTAACAAAACAAATTTAGCAATACATTGAAAAGATCAGACACCATAATCAAATGGGGTTTTTTTCATGGGATGCAAGGCTGTATCAATATTTGCAAATCCATTAACATGATACACCACATAAAGAAAATGAAAGATAAAAATTATATAATCATATCAATAAATGAAAAAGCATTTTATAAAATCCAACATTCGTTTATGAAAAAAAATCTCAGTATAGTGGAGACAGAGAAAATATACCTCAACATAATAAAGGCCATATATGACAAATCCACAATTAACATCATACTCAACCATGACAAGCTGAAATCTTTTTCTTTAAGATTAGAAACACAAAAAGATTGTCCACTTTCACCTCTTTTATTCAACATAGTATTAGAAAACCTGGCCACAGCAATCAGACAAGAAAAAGAAATAAAAGTCACCCAAATTTCAAGAAAGAAGTAAAACTGTCATTATTTGCAGATGACATAATACTATATACAGAGAACCCTAAAGAATCCACCAAAAAATATTAAAACTAATAAATTCTGTACAGCATAAAAATACAAAATTGATATACAAATATCAATTGTATTATTATACCCCAATAACAAACTAACATAAAGAAAAGTTAAGAAAACAATCCCATTTACAATTGCATCAAAAAGAGTAAAGTATCTTGGAAATAAATTTAACCAAGGAGGTGAAACACCTGTACTCTGAAAACTATGTTATATTAAAGAAAGAAATTGAAGAAGGTACAAATAACTAGAAGGATACACTGTGTTTATGCATTGAAAGAATCAATATCTTAAAATGTCCATACTACCCACAGCAATCTAAAAATTCAATGCAGTTCCTACAAAAATACCAATGGCATTTTCACATGACTAGAATAATTCCAAAATGTATATGAAGCCAAAAAGACAATAGCCAAAGCAACCTTAAGAACAAACAAAGTTGTAGGTATCATGCTACCTGATATTAAACTACTCTCCAAGGTTACCTTAATACAAACATCATGGTACACCATTACATGTAGATTAATGAAACAGAATAGAGATCCCAAAAATAAAATCCATACCTATATGGTTAATTAGTTTATGACTAATGTGGCAAGAACATACAATGGGGTAAAAATTCTCTTAAATAAATGATCTGGGAAAAATGGACAGATACATGAGAACAATGAAACAGGATCACTTTCTTATATGTGTACAAGAATAAACTCAAAATGAATTAAAGACTGAAATTTGAGACCCCCAAACTTAAAAATCCTAGAAAACATAGGCAGTAAACTCTTTGACATCATTCTTCATAATATTTTTTTATACGCCCCCTCAGGGAAGAGAAACAAAAGACAAAATAAATAAATGGGACCGTATCAAACTAAAGAACTTTTGCACGACAAAGGAAGCCATAAAAAATATGAAAATCAACCTTCTGAATGTAAGAAAACATTCACCAGTGATATGGTATGTAAAGTCATACAATTTAACAGAAAAAAAATCCTATTTAAAAATGGGCACAGGACCTGAATAGACACTTCTCCAAAGGAGATATACAGATGGCCCATAGACACATGAAAAGATACTCAGTCACTAATCATCAGAGAAATGCAAATTAAAATCATAATGAGATATTAACTCAGAATGGCTATCATCAACAGATGAATAGCCACTATGGAAAACAGTCTGGAGTTTCCTCAAAAAATTAAATCAATCTTGAGAATATCATGCTAAGTGAAATAACTCACAATGAAAAAGAACCATGTCATTTCACTCATCTGTGGAATATAAAACTGAAAGCAACAAATGAACAAACAAGAAAAACAAACAAAAATTCATGGACACAGACAACAGTATGGTGGTTATCACAGGGAAGGGATATAGAGTAAAGGGGCTCAAATATAGAGTGACTGAAGAAGATTTGACTTTGGGTGGTGGGCACACAATGCAATGTACAGAAAATGTATCATAGAGTTGTACACCTAAAACCTATATAATTTTATTAACCAATGTCACCCCAATAAGTTTATTGACAAAATAAATAAAATAAAATACTAGAACTACCATATGAGCCATCAATTCCACTCCTGGGTATATTTATCCAAAGAAATCCAAAACAGCAATTTGAAAAGATACTCGCATGCTTATGTTTATTTCATCATTACTTACAATATCCAAGATATGGAACCAACCTTAGTGTCCATTGATAGATGGACGGTTAAAGATATGGTACATATATATAATGGAATATTACTCAGCCATAAAAAATGGAATCTTGCCATTTGCTACAACATGCATGGACCTAGAGAGTAATATGGAGACTGGACTGGCTGGTGCCCAAAAAGATGGGGGTTGGATGACTGGATAAAGAAAGTGAAGGGATTAGCTAAAGAACATTGATGCATATTCCATGAACACAAATAAATTTGGTGAAGGCCACAGGAGGGGGATCTGGGAGTGGGTGGAGGTGGGAAAAGTGGGGTGGGAAAGGGAGACACTTGCAAGAAATGTCAACAATAAATTTTTTTAATAAATAAAACTAAAAAATATAAGTGAAATAAGTCAGACAAATACAAATACCATTTGATTTCACTTACATGTGGAATCTAAAAAATAATTAAACGAACAAACAAAACAGAAACAAATTTGTAGATACAGAGAACAAATTGATGGTTGCCAACTGGGAGAGAGGTGGGGAAATGAGTAAAAAGGGGGTTGGGATTAAGATGTACAAATTGCTGGTTGAAAATACTATCAAAGGAGCCCTGGCCGGTTCGGCTCAGCGGTTAGAGTGTCGGCCCGCGGTCTAGAGAGACCCGGGTTCGGTTCCCGCTAAGGTCATGTACCTCGGTTGCAGTTTGTCCCCGGCCCTGGTTGGTCGTGTGGGTGGCAGCCACTCGATGTGTCCCTTTCACATCGATGTTTCCCTCTCTCCCTCTCTTCCTCTCTCTCTCTTCCACTCTATCTGTACAAAAAAATGGAAAAATGTCCTCAGGTGAGGATTAAAAAAAAAAGAAAATACTATCAAAGGAATATAAAGTAGTGCATAGGTGTGAACCTTAAGAAAGAGGATACCTACTAAAAAGGGCTCCTGGTGGCTAAATGGGCTCAAATTTTATTTTATTCTTTAAATTATTTTTTCTTTATTTATTTTAGAGAGAGAGGGAGAGAGAAACATCAATAAGAGAGATCATCGATTGGCTGCCTCCTACATGCTCCCCACTGGGGATTTGGCCCACAACCTGGGCATGTCCCCTGAGTGGTAATCAAACTGGTCACCTCTTGGTGCATGGTCAACACTCAACCACCAAGCCCACACTGGCCGGGCTAAGCTCAACTTTTAAAAAGTAGAACCTAGCAGCCATTTCCACACAGGGTCTCTCATGCAAATTGCGCTTCAGAGAAAAGCCTGAACTGCCTGACTACTCTCTAATTCTGCCATCTGAGCTGGCCCTTATAATGGAATTCCTGGAATCCTGTCAACCAATAGGACTGAGGCTTTTATTATCCAATCAGAGCTGTAAGTTCCAACAAACCAGAGTGGCTCTATGCTGATCAATCAGGACAATGCTTTTGGAACAATCAAATTGCAAGGATTTGGAGTCCTCATTTGCATGAGATGGAAAAATTAGGGATGGGCAGGGATTTCTGCCTACAAAAACCAGCTCCCTTCTGGATGGGTCAGCACACTTTCCTTTTCCACTGAAGGCTGCATTTCCCTGGTTGAGCTGAAAAATCTAAGATGTCTTGCTGTAACAGAGCAGAGCAGAGCAGACCAGCACAGTCCAGACAGACTGGCACAGAACTGAGCAGACCAAAGCACAATGGAGCAGATGAGCACAGTGCAAAGCAGACTGGTAAGGAGCAGAGCAGAGAGCAGCCCGTGGAGGAGCAAAACAAATCAGAGCTGTCTAGCTGGGGAGGGGCCAGGCCCCAAAGGCTGCCTGGCACCAGGGCTGTCTCACTGCCATGCTGTTTTCACAGCCGTGATGTATCACAATTAAGCTGTTTGGCACTGAATACAGTTTTCTTCTTCACTGCACCCCAAATTAGAATTCCTGTTGGCATTGAATTGTCATCAATAACCATTGACTGACATAGGGAATACAGTCAATAATATTGTAATAATAATGTATAGTACTAGACTTATTGGGGGATCATTTGTTAAGTTATGTAAATGTCTAATAATTATGCTATATGCCTAAAAATAATATAAAATTGTATGTTAACTGTAATTGAAAAACTCAAGCAAACTTTGAAGATAACATACATATATAAAAGCTTATATTAACCAACGGGAAATGTATACTTTTCAAATTACATGAAAGTTTTATAATTATTGACTCATATTAAATCAAAAAGATTTTTTTTTTGGATATCAAACATAGTATCACGTGGACAACATTGTTCACCACAATATAGCTAAGTTATTTTAGACTTTATAAAAAGTATTTTGAGCCTGGCCAGTGTGGCTCAGCAGTTAAGCATTGACCCATGCATCAAGAGGTTGCCGATTTGATTTTCAGTCAGGGCACAAGCCCAGGAATGTGGGCCAAATCCCCAATGAGGTGCATGCAGGAGGCAGCCAGTTGATGATTTTCTCATTGATGTTTCTAACTCTCGCTCTCTCTCTCTCCCTTCCTCTCTCTCTAAAAATCAATAAAGAAATTTTTTCAAAAGTATTTTGATAATGTTATTTTTACTTAGATGGATAACTCTATTGTGGTTATGTAAGATAATGCTCTTATTCTACATTAATTCATGCTGGGGAAAAAGGCTCCATGATGCAATTTACAACTTACACTCAAGCAAAAAGAGAGGACAAGTGATAATATGATACAACATTTGTAAATCTAAGTAAAGAGAATATAGGTGTTTCTTTGTATTATTCTCATTCTTGCAACTTTTTTGAAAGTTTGAAAATATTTTCAAATAATATATTAAAATATTTACAAGTGAAGATGAAATAAAGATAACTTAGATGAACAAAAGCGGAAGAAAATTCAACAGGCTAAACAGAAATATCAGAAACAGAGAGAAAAATAGAGAGTTTGGGAAATGGTAAATATGTGAAAACAATGAAATATATTTTTTCTTTCCTTAAATTCCTTATATAACAATTGAAAATTAAAAATAATTTATACTGTGGTATATAACACTTGGAGGAGTGAAATAAAACAACATTGCAAAGGTGTTAAATGAAATTTTACTGATATAAGGTTCTTATATTATATATGAAGGGATGTAACATTAATTCTAGATCATGATAATTAAGGAATGCTAATTGGAACCTCTAGAGAAACCACTGAAATAAAGGGGAAGGAATAAAAAGCTATGACAAAAAAAACCCCAACAATATGAGACAAAAAGAAATACTAAAATTAACCACTGATCCAAGTGTAGCAAGGAGGACCAAAGCAGCACTTCATTGATGGAACAAATAGAATATTAATAGCAGAGTAGTACACTTCATCTATATCCATAGTTATCAGCACCTTTTTTTTTTTTTTTTTTTTTGGTGATACGTGCCCCTACGGGAACTGAACCCAGGACTCTCTTGTCCGCAGACCCACGCTCAACCGCTGAGCCAAACTGGCCAGGGCATCAGCACTTTTGATAAACATAAATCAACTAAACCTTTTAATGAAAAGGGAGGGATTATCTGATGGGATAGAGAAAAGATACCCATCAGTATGCTGTTTTTCAGAGTCATACTTTAAAATTTAAGACAGATAAGCTGAACACAAAAAGAGGGATACTATTTAAAAAAAAAAAACTTCGGAGGTTTTTTATGCACAATTATGTTGCATTGAAAATGCTTTCTGTTGTTATTGGAATAGTAAGAAGTTATATAGCTAACTGGAGAGAGGAAAGTAAGCTGTCTAGATTTCATTTTAACAACCTCATGGGGATGGCTGTGATATAACATAATTCCAATGCTTATGATCCTGGTTTAGGGCTAAATAGTACTATTCCCATGTAACAACAACAATAAAAATCTAAATGCCTCCAAAGGCCATTAGCTAGTAAAATAGATTAAATTATATTAAATGTATTAATTGGACAATATGTAAGCATTAAGATTAAATTGAAATAATTAATATGCGATACAGCATAAAATAGTTTACAAAACAGCATGTATAAAACAAAGGTTCATGAATATACACAGATATGTTTGTATATTATTAAAAACAGAAAAATATGTACATAAAATATATCTCCTGGAAAATAAAATTATATTTATTTTTCTGTATTATTTTGTCTATTCTTTCCTGTTATTGTTTTCATTAAAACTCATTTAAAAATATAAATATTGCCTTTTATGAGCTAAATTTAGAACATTATGGCAGTCACTGAGAGACCTCATGGAAAAATATCAGTGATAACAGACACTGAAATAAGACTTTTTAACTTCCTATCCAATATAATGAACGAAAAAAGAAGCTGATAAACTAAATAGACCCAGAGACATAGACAGGAATATGGTTCAGACTGACAAACTTCAGAGGTGGGGGTGGAGGGGAGGAATGAGATAAACCAAAGAATTTATATACATGGATGCATAACCAATGGACATAGACAATAATGCTTGGCTGGGAGCCCGGGGGTGAGGGGATAGTGAGGAGGGTGTCTGGGGGAAAAGGAGAAACATCTGTAACAAAAACAAATTAATAAAAATATTTTAAGTTCCATAATTAAATGAATATTCTTATTCATTATTATTAAAATATAGAGCTTCCACCAGGAAACTCAAGTGTTTATAAAGCATAAAATAATCTTATAAAATAAAATACTCAATAACAAGGATCACCAATTGAGTAATAAATGAAGTAATTTGTTTTAAAATGGTAATCATTTTAAGAAAAAAAATTTCACCAAAATTTGGGGTGGATTCAGAAATATCTGCAGCTAGTTATAATCCAATAGGTTACAATGTAGTAGAAGCCTTCCATACATACAAAATTATGCATTGTTACTAGAATTCCATACTGATTAAAGTATCAATATCATCAATACTGTTCCCCCTGCTTTAATGAAGAAGCTGTTGACATTTCTTTATGCCCTGCTGTACTGAGATACATATTTTGAACACAGTAAAATATAGCTGTACTGCAAAGAAAGGATGTTTCTTTTTCTTATTTCCTTTGTATTTAAACACAAAGATAAAATGAAATGTATTAATAATGCATACCAAGGCTTTATCCATAATGATTTGTATTTTCAGAGTTTTTCTCAATTGTTCAACATCTGGTTTTGTCTGTGAAATAGAGGCCATGAATTAAATAAAACATTTTAAAAATTCTTATATTGTTTGTAATTATGGACATTTTATATGTACACACAGAGAGGTAAGATAGATGGATGGGTGGATGGATGGATGGATAGATAGATAGATAGATAGATGATAGATAGATAGATAGATAGATAGACAGACAGACAGACAGACAGACATAAAGATACAGATAATAGGAAAATAAGAGGGTGGATGCAAACTGAGTAAATAGGCAGGTGAGATTCCAAATAAATATTTTAGAAACAAATCAGAATTTTTACTTTATATTTTTGACCATTAGAATCCTCAAAAAAAACAAAATTACTCCACTGAGGGAGAAGCATATTTCCTTCCTCTCAAAATTTTTCTTGAGGATCCTCCTCCAACCTGCAAGCTAACAAACTTCCGTCAACTTTCTCCCAAGAACTGCTTCTGTTCTCTCATTATTTTTATGCTTTTATTTTATATTAATTTTATTGTGGCTTACATGCAATAAAATGCATCATTTTAAGTATACAGTTATATGTACTGGTATTAATGTATAAAGCCATGTAACCATTTCCATAAATAAGACAAAGAATGTTCCCATTACCGTCTTCCAAGTCTATAACCTACATAGCTCAAGGCAACCAATTATCTGATTTTTTTTTTCAACATAGGTTAAAATTATCTATTCTAGAATTTTGTATAAATGGAGTCATATGGTATGTACTCATTTCAATCTGGCTTCTTTCATTCAGCATTCATATGTGTTATTGGGATTATTAGTAATTCATTTGTTTTTTTCTAACTAGTGTGCCATTGAAGATATACATTGAAAATTGTTTATATCTATTATTCATTTGGCCTATGTAGACATTTTAGCTATTATAAATAAATCTTATAACTATTAATATACAGGTCTTTGCGTGTGTGTGTGTGTGTTTTTTTCATTTTTCTTGATACTTAGAAATGAAATACCTAAATCATACAGTAATTGTGGGTTGTGTAAAGTGGTAGGAAAGTGCCAGATTTTTGCTGGTTATTTGATCATTCTGCATTTTACCAAAAATTAATAAGTGCCAATTGTTTCACATCTTGCCTACTATTTGGTAATGGAAGAATTGGAAAGAAGGACTATATGCAAAGCTGTTAAAACAATATGAGGCACCTAAGAGTCAGCATGCAAATATAAAATATATCAACATTGGTTTTCATTCACTTTGGATTTTGGATTTTCTTATTCGTTTATATTTATATTCATTCATATTGGCCATGTTTATGCCTTTCTAGTTATTGTTTTTATTTTAGAACACATGCAGTTCTTTCAATTCAAACCTTTCTTACAAGAGTAGGCTTTACTCTAATTAATATCAGTTTAAATTTTTTTCCAAATGTAACAAATTTCTATGTGAATGAGTTTATCAAAAGTAGCAAAAATGAAGATTTCAGAAAATGGTTGCTTACTTGTGACTTCACAAGAATCTTGTAGGGCTGATCTCCCAATTGAATCATAGGATAACTTTCTTGTAAGGGGGGAAAATCAGCTTTATTATTCTTTATTTGATAAAGCATATGCTCATATGTAGCTGCAGATTCCAATGGTTCAATTCCATAACTGACATTCTCCAACTGCAATAATCCTCTGAATAATTAAATGCATAAAAAGACATAACAGTAGTTAATAGAGATTTCCCACTGAGAAACATAAATCAATACTGAATAAAAACATTTTATAGAAATTTGATAGTGGACTTTATGGACTAATTTAATCTAAAAATCACCCAATTTTACTCAAATTAACTTTCAACCCAATTTTATATCTTTTGTCTATTATGGCATTTTTGAGTCACTGTGGTCCTAGTGTGGCTAATAAATATGAATATTCTTTATACTAGTGGATTTTTTCTGAATAAATTTTATAACTGCAAGCCTAGGATAGAGACAAAATATACATATATTTTTAAGAGGAGGATGAGGAAAAGGAAGTATGAGAAGAAACATAATCAAGACCTGTATTTTCTTTGTTTTCATTCTATCCTTTAAGGAATTTCTAAAAATTAAAGGGTTATAAAAGATTGTCAGTCTTTCACATCTCTGGAAAGTGCCATTACCTGAGTCCAGAACAGATACTAAGTGTCACAGCTGATTTTGGTGTCTCCATGGCATATCCTTGATAAAAGCAATGGCCCTAAATAGAAGTATATAAAGGTACATGCATAAATGACTTGAAAACAAAGTTTTGGGTTTTATACTACCTTCCTAGACATTATGAAATGTGCAGATTTATTTAGTAACCAATATTATTCACCAGATATCCCATTTTCTTTTGATCTACCTACAATTTCTTCCTCTTAACACTCTTCTGTCTATGAATCCCCCTAAATGATCCTTGCTATAATGCTAAATTCTATAATTTTGACAGAAGCTTCTAGAATTGAAGGATATATTAAAGAGCTTCCCAATCAAGAAAAAGCTAAAGTAGTTTGTTACCATCAAACCAGTATTATATGAAATGTACTAATTCTTTAAGAAGAAAATATAAAAAATATGAACAATGAACAGTAAAATGTCAATAAATACATAACTATCAACAACTAAACCTAAAAAATAAACAAACAAGCAGAACAGAAACAGAAAAAAAAAGAATAAACCCTAATGTATGCTATCAGATGTAATTAATACTTATGTATCAATATTGACTCACAAATTGTAACCCAACTACCACACTAATACAAGATGTTAATAATATGGTAACTAAGAAGTTGGGAGGGAACAGGGGAAGTTTCTACTTTATCTTTCTTAAAGCTAAATTTGCTGGGGAAAAAAATAACATGTATTAATTTTTTAAAAGATATTATTGAGAAAATAAAAAGGCAAGCCATGAACTAGATGAAATATTCACAATAAATATATTTTATTTTGTTTATTTATTTTTAATTTAAATTTTATTTTTTATTACAGTTTATATTAATGTTATTTTGTATTACTATCAGTGTACAGCATAGTGATTATACTTTACAATGTGTTTCACTTGATATTTTCAGTACTCACCTGGCACTATACATAGTTATTGCAATATTATTGACTATATTTTCTATGCTATACTCTACATTCTTCTGATTATTCTGTAACTACCAATTTGTACTTCTTAATCCATTCACCTTTTTCACCCAGTCCCCTAAGACCCTCCCCTCTGGCAGCCATCAGTCTGCTCTGTAGCTATGTTTGTTCTGTATCTATGTACAGTAAATATATTTTTAAAAGAATTTGTATCCAAAATATAAAAGAGATATTACAACTCAGTAATAAAATATATATAACCTGATTAAAAGTGACTAAAATTTTTTATAAAAATTTACTATAAAGTACAATAATCAAAACAATGAGGTACTGTAATAGGAGAGACATATATAGACCAATGGAACAGAATTAAGAGTTCAGAATAGTCTCATCAACAAATTGTGCTAGAAAAAATGAATATCCATATGCAAAAGATAATTTTCACCTTATTAATCATCCTTAGTTCAAACTCTCATCCCCATGAACTTACATAGCATTAGTCTTCCCAGGTCCCCCCCCCCCCCCAATATTCTCTTTCTGTGCTCATTCCCATTTTGTCCCTTAAAAGTCTAGTGAAACCTAGAATCAATCTTGTTCCTTTATTAATCCTGTGTTATTAAAACATTAGTAACATCACATTCCCTCCTATGGATTTGTTTATGCATTTTAAACTCCCAGAGATACATCTCCATTAGTAACCATTTGCTTTTTCTCAAAACTGGGCCTAACCACTATCTCCCACCCACTTACAGAAGCTGAACACATCCTGCTTCATGCCAAGCAACAGCTTCAGCTACCTGGAGCTGCACTGATGCCAGCAGCCATTGTCGCTGCAAGCCCTTCACAGAGTAGAAGGTTTCTTGAAGTCTACACAGAATCAGAGAGCAATTCAGACTCTCAGCTCCTGGCCTTGTATCCAGTCAGAGAAAATGATCCTCATGAGAGATTTCTCAACATCTCCAACTCTAATCAATGAAAAGTGCCTTCGTTAGGATCTTTCTTAACCAAGAGACACTAGCAGAGATCAAGAAAGAAGCACACTGACATCTAGTGGCTGGAGAACAGCCTGAGGAAATGCTCTCCGTCTCATGCGTTCATCACCCAACTCCACCTAGCAATACAAGTTGGCCCAGCAAAGTACTTTTTACCACTACGGGGTGCACCAGCAGAAATCCAGCAGGATCTCCAGTGAAGCACAACAAAATGATATTAAAAAACTCAAGAAAGCTCAATTGTCATTGGAACAATAGAACACACTAAATCTACACTGAAACTGGATGACTACTTTTAAATGTAGATGATTTATACGAGAAGCATGCAACTTAAAATCACACACTATACCAACAACCAAGAAAATCAAAGCAAAAATGAGAGAAGACAACCAACTGATGCCAATATTGTGATGACCACGTGTTGAAATTATCAGGCAAAGATTTTAAAACAGCTATGAAAATGTGTTTCAATAAACAATGAAATTAAATTCTTGTCAGAAAGATGGTGGAGTAGAAAACCCTGGCTTCCTCATCCCCCAATAAACACACTAACTCAGAAACAATTCACAGAAAAAGTCCCATTGTGAGAAATCATTAACTAATTGAAAGCCTCCTGCACACCCTGGAAGAGTGCAAAATCGGATTTACCAAAGCCAGTAGGGGTGTTTGGGATACGCTTTTACCAGAGACGGCCCCCAGAACACGGCCCTGTAATCAGAAAGAAATCCTGTAGTTCCCACCTTGACTCAGGGGAGGAAAGCGGTTTGTTCACAAGTCCAGTGTCCTAATGATTCTGAGGTATTACCTAAAGAAATAGTATCTGTACACCAGTCTTGGAGCTCTGATGAGTTCAGCACAGTCTAGCCACACAGGCAACAATGAAGGTGGTGGCTACTAGACACCATTGATTCACTCTCACCCTAATTCTGCACAGAGTGAGTGGATAAAAAAATACCAACTCTCTGATTCCTCCTAGGGTAGAAAACAGTTTATCCATGCATGCAGTGTCCCCACTTCACCAAAATTGCCCAAAGAACTAGCATCTGTTGCACCAATCCTGGAGCACTGTTGGGTCTGGCACAATCTAGTTGTCAGGGAAAGAACAAAGGCAGCAGCTTGGGATGGTAAATGACACTGATTCTTTCTCCTGACCATCACAGAGAAAGGAGGGGAAAAAAACACACCTGCTTTGCCCTGAAGAAGGAGAAATGTTAGTAAAAGCCCCCAAATCACTTTCCAGCATGTTTAGTGGGATCCTCTTCTGTCCTTCCACAAAGTGAAGTAGACACCAAAACAGAACATTAATAAAACAAAGAATCAGGAAAATATATCTCAAGCAAAGGAATAAGATAAATCTCCAAAACTGACTCCTAATTAAATGGAGTTTAATGATTTACCTGACAGAAAATTTAAAATAGCTCTTATAAATATGCTCACTGAGGTCAAGAGAACAGTGCAAAACTTTCTGATCAATGAGAGACCTTATGAAAAGACAAATTAAAATATGGGAGAAAATATTTCTGTACCACATATCTGGTACAATACATATCTGCATAATATATTATCTGTACTTAGAATATATAAATTGCTCAAAAATAAGCAATTAAAAATCAAGCAATCAAACTAGAAAATTGGCAAAAGACATTTAATAGATATTTCACAAAAAAGGGGACAATTAAGAACATGAAAATATGTTCACATCATCAGCCATTATGGAAATGCAAATCAGAATCACAGGAGATTCCACTACACATCTATCAGAAGATAAAAATATTTTGTTTTTGTTTTTTATCTTGAATAGTGATCAAACAGTTGCAAGAATGCAGACGCTCATCTCTCATATATTGCCAGTGGAAATGTAAAATAGTAAAGCACTCTGGCAACTATTTTGATAATTTCTATTAAGATATAAACATATACTTACAATATGGCCTGCTACTCATATACCCGAGTATATATTCCAGAGAAATAAAAATTTCAATTTTATCTAAACTACCAGATTTATTGGTATAAAGCTATTATAATACTCCCAAATATTTATTATTCTTTATGACCAATATTTCTTTTCATCCCTAATATTGATGAAATTAGTTTTTATTTTGAAGAGGTCTTACTAGGGTTATTAAATTTCAGTCCTTTTAAGGGACTAATTTCTGGGCTTTAATTTTTTCTATTCTTTTTCCTTCTTCTATCTCATCTATTTCTGCCCTTATATGTATTCCTGCCTTCCTCTACAATGTTATTATCCTTTACAGAGTATTGCATTTTGCACTGGAAAGCAATTAGTTTAATGGTAACTCTCCTTACTTTTTTCATTGCTGGGCTTCAGGCTATGAGGTGAAGAATGGAGGTGATAAAAATATCCCTTACTCTAGATCCTTTCTTCTAAGGAGTAGGCTTTCTGGTCTCAGCTGAATGCCTGGTCACATTATGCTGCCTGGGCTGAAAACTCCAGGATCCCCCAACACTGTTTGACCTATAGCAGTGATTTTCAACCAGTGTGCCACAGAATTTTTAGTCTGGGGAACTGTCCTCTTTTCCCTTAGATTATCAAATAAAAAAAAAAATGACAACAGCCAACACAATAGCCATCCAGTGTGAATGAATCAAATTTATACCTATTTTTTGTCAGGTTGGCAAAAAGTATTATATAATTTTTGGTATGCAGATTTTTTATAATTAGTTTATGTGTCTATGAGATGAAAAAAGTTAAACCTATAGTATCATCTCCACTTTATTCTCTACCCTTCAGTAAAGTCTTACCCAGCACACACGCAGCCTAATCTTCACTCAAGGACATAACTCCCCTCCCGCAAAATACATACATCCAATAGGCTCTCCTCATCTCTTTCTCATCCAAATCCCAACTGCTTCAGCATCCCTGAACTTCAATCTCTTAGAAGTCTGCTTATTTCCACCTCCCTATGCTATACTTCAGACATTATTCCCAGTCAGAGGACCAAGATAAATGTGAGACTCACCTTCAATGTGTCTTCTCTCTCAGAGAGAAAATCACTGATCTGTGTATTGTCAAATAGGTCCCTCATGTAAAATAGTTTGTTGTGCTTTCTACTTGTAGATGTTGAGTATGACAGATGCTCTACCAGTTACCATATTTTAATCTCTCAATTGCAATAACGGAATAGAGTCTGACCAATCACTTGTCAAACACTGGTTTCTTCCAAGTCATGTGTTCTAGCAAAATAAGACTCTTACAGAATAAAGCTAACTTTCTCACATGCTTTGAAAATTTTCTTGACTCCTACCTGCATTTTGGGATACAATTCAAAATCTTATGTTTCATATGTGAACATGTTCAGTTTCTGTACCCAGTACGCTTTTGTACTTTCACTTTCCCAGTGGTCATGCCTTAATTTCTACCAGTACCTCCACTGCTTAAATCCTATCGTATCCATTTTAACTGTTCAATGTGTTGATGGTTTTTGTTAGCTCCTTCACCTATTTTTTGTTTGTTTCCTTTAATACTTCCAGATAGTTTAAATAACCTTCTTGGATAAGTAATTCCTGAATTTTAAATTTAAAAAGTAGATGTCTTATTCATTATGATTTTATTGTAATTGCTACATTATATTTGGATTAGTAATCTGTTTGCTGAATAATTCTGTGGAGTACAAAATATTTTTTTCCCAGCAATAGCACTTTAAGAACATAAAAAAAAAATGTAATCTACATAGAGTAAAAGCAAAACTTGCCTTTATAAATGAAGAATCTGGATACACTGTTCCTGATCTGTTGTATGAATATATCAGGAAATGAGGGTCTACAAATGACCTAATTCAACCAAGATAACGATACTTCATTGTAATCATTTCATTAATAAAAGTAACTTTCAGAATCATGAAATAAAACAAAATTTACTTTCAATTATACAAGCTGAAATATCCAAAATATTAAATCAACTCATCTCTCCATTACTTAGTTTGCTTTCTGATAGCATGATGTACATATGAGACAAAATAATAACCACTATAAAGAGATACCAGTATGGATGCTGTAATGACACAGCTTTATTCATAGTAAAAACCAGAGGTTCCAAATTCCAGCAACAAAGTTTTCTTTTAGATTTAACCATCAATAAATCTAATAGCATAAATTTGCTAGTTAATATTTGCTAGCAAGTAGCTATCAACTGATAAAGACAAAAAATATATATGCTTTTATCATTAGTTTTCACAAATTTATGCTGTGGTAAAAACCATCCCAGTATTCTCCTGGCTTTAAAATAATAATGAATATTCTTCACAATTTTACTGCAGGTTCAGCTCCACACTACCTTGGTTCTGGAACCCAGAAAAACACATGAACCCCCCTTGGAACACACCTTTCTTATAGCAGAAAGAGAAAAAACTTGTACAAGTACACAATAGTTCTTGAAGCTTTTGTTTAGAAGAGGAATATTAGTGTTGTGCTCATATTTAATAAGCTATCCTGAAGAATCTCTGTAAACAAACTTGACGTAAAGATGCTACAGAAGTTTAACGTTCTTACCAGGGGAAAAAAGTGATTATCATGGAACAATCTAACACCATTATTTATTGTAGGGAGACTGGAATTTCTCAAGGATTCCAAACACTAAAGGCATTTCAAGGCCAGAATCCAGAGCGATTAGAGCATCCACATGGCAATTTCAGTCACCAGGACTTCTCTTTCTGCATTGGCTTAATTTTCTCTTATTCGTGGTAACTTCTTCTTTTCCTCTATTCAAACAACAAAACTAGAGGGCTTCCCCCAGGAAAAATAGATATTTATCATTTCACATTGGATATATATTTTTAAGGAAAAACTCTGAATGGCATGGACTGGTTCAGGTGCAAATGCCTGAAGCATGAAATCTGGCCCAAAGCCAGAGCAACATGTTAAAAGCTGTGGGCCTGTACATAGGCGTGGTGGAAATGGGAATCCAGAGCAGTCCCCAGAAAAAGGAAATAAGAGGTTGAAAAACTTATCAGATATCTTACAAACATAAGAGGATAAAACCTAGTTTGCTAGTTAATTCACCCTGGGCCCTCAAAATATACGTTTTGCTTCCATGTGAAACAACAAAACAATCTGGCTTAATCAGTGACATCATAAAAATACAAATGACCATTCAAAGGAAAATAAGATCCAATGTAAGGAAAAATGAACAACAAAAAGGAGGAAAGCAAAACTTGAAAGTTAGTTTCTGAAGAAGTGTTAAGAATTGAAGAAAAAAATCATAATTCAAGAAAAGTTAAGAAGATTTCAAAGGATACCAGTTCAAGAAAAAGAAAAAGAAGAAAAAAAAGAACACTCTGACTCTAAAATACATGACAGTTAGAATTGACTACTTCAATAAATAGAGAATTTGGTTACAGAGAACACATTAAAGGTCCAGTCAATAAAGATAACAGATAATGGTAAAATACACAGCAAAAAATAAAAAGTTAGAAATAGTTATAGAAAAACCTATGATATAGAAGGAAGAACAACAACAACAACAAAAAAAACAAAACAGGATGAAACCACATATTTCCCATGGAATAAATAATGTGTGAAGAATTAAAAGTAAAATAAAAAATTAAGAGACTTATGATATATCAGGGATGGTTAATATAACACCACACATACAGAGAACACACTGGAAAATTTACTTATGATGGACTATATCAAATTACAAGAATTTATTGCAAAGGAATATGACTCACAGTTCTTCACATTGCCAAGATGTTACTCAATTAGGAAAACAAAGGACATTTGAAGATTTGCACAAATTCAGAAAACATACTATCTGCATATTCTATCTGAAGAATATATTGCAAAAATATTTTAACTAAACAATACCTGACTAAGCATAAAATTGCAATAAAAGAAAGAAAAGGAAGCAGTGATAAAACTTGGAAAATGAAAGACAGTTTAGCAATCAAAAGCTTTGGATTTCGTCTTAAATGTAAATAGAATTTTTAAAATACTATAGGTATATGATGATATAAATTCAGATATGAGAGACACAAGAAAGAGATCTGAGGACCCATAGAGGAAAATATAAATATAAAGATTATACAAAATTTTTATTTTTATAGCAATAAATCACACACACACAGGAAGAAGACAATCAGTAGGCTGGGTAACACATTTCAACATTTAGAACAGATAAAGGATTATTATCTATGGTGAACAAAAGTCCCCAAAGATTGGTCATAAAAAAAAAGAAATAAGAGCAGAATAAAAACCCATATATTAAAAATAAATACCCAAGACAAATGAATAAAAATAAAAATCCAAAAGAAAAATCAAAAGCTTGGAAAAGCAATTCAATTAGAACGATCAGAAAACACTTGAAAAGATACTACAATAGTGAGAGAAAACTTCCCTAATTTGGTGAAGGCAGAAGCCATTCAAGTTCAAAAAGCACAGAGAGCCCCAAGTAAGAAGAACCCAAACAGGCCCACACCAAGACACATAGTAATTAAAATGCCAAAAATTAAAGACAGAAAGAGAATCCTAAAGGCAGCAAGAGATAAGCAACAGGTTACCTACAAAGAACCCTCATAAGGCTCTCAGCTGACTTTCCAACAGAAACACTACAGACCAGAAGGAAATGGCATGAGGTAGTAAAAGTAATGAAGACAAGGATCTGAATCCAACACTACTCTTCAGCCAGGCTATCATTCAAAATAGAAGGTAAAATAAAGAGCTTCCCAGACAAAAAAAAGACTAAGGGAATATATTAGCACCAAAACAGCACTGCAAGAAATGTTAAAAGGACTGCTGTAATTAAAAAAAGAAATAGGAAGAAAAAATATAACCACAATAAACAAAAATGGCACAAAATAAGTACATGTCAATAATAACCTTAAGTGTAAATGGACTGAATGCTCCTATCAAAAGACACAGAGTAGCAAATTGGATAAGAAAGCATGACTCATATGTATGTTGTTTACAAGAGACCCACCTCACAAAAAAAAGACTCACATAGGTTGAAAGTAATAGGATGGAAAAAAAATCTTCCACGCAAATGGAAAGGAAAAAAGGCTGGGGTAGCAATACTCATATCTGATAAAATAGATTGCAAAATGAAGGTCATAACTAGAGACAAAGAAGGCCACTACATAATATTGAAAGGATCTATCCAGCAGGAGGATATAACCTTGGTAAACATTTATGCACCCAATATAAGAACACTAAAATACATTAAAAACTTCTGGAGGACTACAAAGGAGAAATCAACAACAATACAATCATAGCAGGGAATTTCAACACCCTGCTCACATCACTGGATAGATCCTCTAGACAAAAAATTAACAAGGAAACACAGACTCTAAATGATGCACTATATCAAATGGATTTAACAGATATCTACAGAGAATTACACCCCAAAACTACAGAATTCACATTCTTCTCAAGTGCACATGAAACAGTCTCAAAGATAGATTACACAGTAGGACACAAGCTAAGTCTCTACAAGTTCAAGAAGATTGAAATCATACCAAGTAGCTTCTCAGATCACAATGGCATGAAACCAGAAATCAATTACAATAAAAACATGCAAAGACATTTAAACACATGGAGGCTAAATAGCATGTTATTAAACAATGAAAGGGTTACCATGGAGATCAAGGAAAAATTTAAAACTTCCTGGAAATCAGTGAAAATGAACACACAACAACACAAAATCTATGGGATGCAGCAAAAGCAGTCCTGAGAGAGAATTTCATAGCACTACAGGCCAATCTCAAGAAACAAGAAAAATTTCTAATAGGCTATCTAACCTCACCACTTAGAGAACTTGAAAGCAAACACAAAGGAAAACACACAGCAAGTAGAAGGAAATAAATAGTAAAGATCAGAGCAGAAATAAACAATATAGACACTAAAAAAAAAAAACCAATTCAAAAGATCAATGAAACAAAGAGCTGTTTCTTTGAAAAGATAAACAATATTGGTGGACCCTTAACAAAACTCACCAAATAAACAAAATTAGAAACAAAACAGGAGAAGTAACAACTGACATCACAGAAATACAAAGTATCATTAAAAATATTATGAACAGATTATATTCCAACAAATTGGACAATCTAGGTGAAATAAACAAATTTCTAGAAACACACAGACTCCCAACACTAAGCTGGGAAGAGGGAGAAAACTTGAAAAGATCAATAACAATTAAGGATATTGATGATGTAATCAAGATTCGCCCAGCAAACAAAAGCCTCTGCCCAGTCAGCTTCATGGGGGAGTTTCACCGAACATTCAAAGAAGAAATAACACCAATTCTCCTCAAACTATTCCAAAAAATGCAAAAAGAAGGAAGACTTCCAAATTCATTTTATGCAGCCATCATAATTCTAATTCCAAAACAGGTTAAAGACACTACAAAGAAAAAATTTACTAACCAATATCCCTGATGAACATAAATGCCAAAATCTTTAAAAAATATTAGCAAATTGGATCCAGCAATACAGCAAAAAATTTTTTTATCATGACCAAGTGAGATTCATCCACCTGGTATAGTATTAAGATGGTATAGTACTCATAAATCAATAAATGTGATAAACCACATAAACAAAATGAAAGATAAAAACCATATGATCATATCAATAAATGCTGAAAAAGTATTCAACAAAGTCCAGCACCCATTTCTGATAAAAAAAAAAAAAAAACGCTCAGCAATGTGGGAATAGAGGGATCATATCTCGACATAATAAAGGCCGTATATGAAAAATCTACAGGTAACATCATACGCAATAGGAAAAAAACTGGAAGTATTTTCTTTAAAAACAGGAAAAAGACAGAGATGCCCACTTTTGCCGGTCTTATTTAACATAATACTGGAAGTCTTAGCCACAGCAATCATACAAGAAGGAAAAATAAAGAAGATCCAAATTGGAAAGAAGGAAGTAAAACTGTCATTATTTGCAGATGACATGATACTGTACATAGAAAACCCTAAAGACTCCATCAAAAACCTTTGAGAGCTAATAAATGAATTTGGCAAAGTGGCAGGATACAAAATTAACATCAAGAAAATTGATGGCATTCTTATACACCAACAATAAATTCATAGAAAGAGAAACTAAAAAAACAATCCCATTTACCATTGCGGCAAAAAAAATTAAGATACCCAGGAATAAACCTCAAAAGAAGGGGTAGGGGAAGGGAAGAGTTAGACCACAGAACTTATATGCATGTATGTGTAACCAATGGACATAGACAACTATGCTGAGCGGGGGGCAGGATTGGGAGGAGTGTGTCAATGTGGGAAAAAGGAGAACCATCTGTAACAAAAATAATTAATTAATTAATAAAATGCTCCATTTCTTTTTTTTTTTTATCCTCACCCGAGGACATTTTTCCTTTTTTTTTTTTTTTGTACAGATAAAGTGGGAGGGAGAGAGAGGAAGAGAGAGAGAGAGAAACATCGACGTGAAAGGGACACATCGAGTGGCCGCCACCCGCACGACCAACCAGGGCCGGGGACAAACTGCAACCGAAGTACGTGCCCTTAGCGGGAACCGAACCCGGGTCTCTCAGGACCGCAGGACAATGCTCTAACCGCTGAGCCAAACCGGCCAGGGCAAAATGCTCCATTTCTCAAACATTAAGGATGAACATTTCCTTTTATTTAGAAAAAAATAATAATTTGAATTGTGAAATTGTACTTCTATTAAATAGTGCTTGAAAACACAACAAAAAATAATTATAAAAGAAGGGTAAAATTTAAATAAAAAATTGGGAAAAGATACACACAGACTTATTAATATTAATTTATTAGAGTGAAGATATAAAACAATATGTAAGACATTACAAATACATACTATAGAAAATGAGAAAAATTATTGTAGAATATCAAGCAAAATACTTAAAACCATATAATTATGTGAAGCAACATGAAGACAAACAAAGCTAAACATAGCAAAATAAAATTATTCCCTTAACTGTTGCAATTGTGGTTGCATTTTAAGGAATTATGCAGAGTAATTTAATCTATCCAACATACCTTAATATTTACATCATTAAGTGAGAATTTGGCTTGAAAATTAAATTTCAAATCTCAAAGTCAAAACTGAAATTGCAGTCTGACATGAATCACAAAGAAGATATAACATGTTACATAAATGTAATATTTGTTTTTGTTTAGTCTAAATTACTGCAGTGACTGTACATATTTAAGAAACTAAAAACAACTGTATGAAAATAAGCACTTACTGTTTTTCAAGAAAGAGAGTGTATGTTTTTCTGTTAATTTGGATGGCATAAGTGACCTGCAGCAAAATATTTAGAGAAAGTAATTACTAGAAATGTAAAATACTTAAAAGTCAAAAGCTACCCTTCTACATAAACAGGATTGTACCATGCATATCTCAAAATCACATATACATATAGAAGTATATTGCTTTCTTTATTTAACCATGGAATGTATGACAAAAATTCAAGGAGTCTAAATCTATTTCAAATTAAGGGCATTAGTTATTTGGCATTTATTACATATCATAATCGATTTTTAATTTAAAATGATTACATTTAGAAATACTAAGGAAACTTTGAAGAAATTTGAATTTATTATCTCTTTTCTACTTTGCAGGTTTTAGCACAAATAAATTGAAAATTTGAACAATACAATGCAGGTCTGCTTTTAAGGTTAAAGGGAGCATCCCACAGCTGTCATACGTGCTGTTCTCTTCACTAATTGCCTCAAGTTCCATTTAATGAGAAGCCCACTCATCCCAACTCCAGATTTTCTGATGGGTAATGCCAGCTTCCCTCTTGTTGAGACTCAGTTGATTCTCTCACCATTCCTGTTTTTTCCCCTCCCCTTCCACTGGGCTCATCACAAACACACACCCTAATAAACTTCCCTCACACAAATCCCCTCAGAGACTGCAGCTCAGAGAACCCACTCTGGAACGTCATCATAAAACGTGCACTTTTGTGGGTAGCATATAGTTAATTCTGGCAAATGTTCCATATTTGCAAAGAATGTCAGTTTTGTCACTGGGTGCAGTTTTCTGTAGATGTCATTTTCAACCTTCTAGTATTCAGTCTTCTGTAATCTATTCAAAAAGGTGTGTTGGTATTGCCAAGATTATGGTGACATTATTTCTTTCCGCTTTTAATACGCAGGTTTTTGCCTTGCATTCTTTAGAGCTTTGTTGTTGGGTGCAAACAGATTTAATATGGTGATATCTTCAAGAAAATTTGCGAAGAAAGAAAAATGGCGGCGGAGTGAATGGAGCTACACAGACCATCTCCCAGGACCAAACTGGATTCACAACGAAAATAATGGCAAATCTTCAGGAAGGGGCAACCGAAAGACACCTTGGAGGACCACATAACCAGGGACAACGACTCAATCCTGGTAGGCTTGTGAGGACACGAGAGGGGGCCGGGAGCCCACGGTCCGCAGTGGCCTGGGCGGGGACCAGGGGGCTGGGCGGGAAGTTGCTGCTAACGCCTCGGCTGCGACCCCGCCTGAGTCCTGCGAACTCTGCTGCCTGCCAAGCCCTAGGCTGGTGCCGCACAGACTGGCTGGGACCAGGGGACTCGGCGGCGGGAAGTTGCTGCTAACGCCTCCACTGCAATCCCGCCCGAGTCCTGTGAACTCTGCTGCCTCCTAAGCCCTCGGCTGGTGCCGCATGGACTGGCACGGACTGGCTCTGACCAGGGGACTCGAGGGGCCGCTGCTACCGAGGCTGACTCCTGCGAACTCTGCATGCTAAGCCCTCAGCTGCTGCCGCACGGACTCCCTGGGATCAGGGTACTCTGCTGGAAGATGCTGCCACCCCAGCAGTGTCCCTCTACTGTGGCTCAGACCTGGGGCTTCTGCTGAGTGCAAAACCCTCTGCTGGTGCCACAGCCACGGCCGCCCTTGGCACGAAGCAGCGCTCTCGGGTTAAAAGTCCCAGACGGCTCCACAACGCAGAGTCTAGACAGAGGCTAAATTGGCAGCAGCCACTCACCTCGGGCTCCAGTAGAGAGAAGGCAGACTGGACTGGAACTGTGTGGGGACACTCAGGTTTTGGAGGGTGCTAAGAGCTTTCGCTGAGTGCAGCCACGCAGGACTGTGGTCATTTTACTCCTTCCCAGGGCCCTGGGGAGAGGCAGAGGACCCTCCCTCAGAGATTCAATCCCACCTGGTGGCTATTGAAATGCTAATTGAGGCCCATTAACAACCAGCAGCTGCCCCACCCTTGGGAAATCCTCTTACACTGAGCACCTGAGAGAGTTTTTCAGGCAACTCAGAAACCAAGGGTCTTCAGGTGACCTCTACTAATAGCCTATAGGCAAAAAAAAAAAAAAAAAAAGCTAGAGGATAACTACCACTCCCCGGGCTAGCAACACAAACCAGAAAAGCTAAGACTTGAAGGTGGTGTTTAAAGTGGGTCCTCCCTGGCTCATCCAAACCCAGGAGAGGGAACCACAAAGAGCAGAACACCAACACCCACAGGGAAAATTTGGCAGATTCCAAAGCCCACTGTGATAGCCAAAATGGTGAAAAACAGAAACAAAAGCCAAATGAAAGAACAAGAGACCCCTACGGAAGATGAGCTAAATGAGGTACAGTTAAGCAAGTTAACAGAACTAGAATTTAGAGCCATGATGTTGAGGAAGCTCAACAGCATATGTAAGGTTATGAGCACCATGAGTAAAGACATAGAAATGTTGAAAATGAACCAGTTGAAAATTAAAAACCAACAGGAAGAAATGAAGAATGACATATCAGAAATGAAAAACACATTGGAAGGTCTAAAAAGCAGAGTAGGGGAAGCTGAGGACCGGATCAGAGAATTAGAAGACAGGCTAGAAAAAAATCAACCAATCAGAAAACCAAAAGGAAAAAACGATTAAAAAACAGGAAGACAGCTTAAGAGAACTGTGGGACAACTGGAAACAGAATAATATTCGCATCATAGGAGTCCCTGAAGAAGAAAATAAGCAAGGGTTAGAGAATATACTCAAAGAAATAGTGACAGAAAACTTTCCTAATTTGGTGAAGGAAGGAGGTATTCAAGTTCAGGAAGCTAAGAGAGCCCCAAGTAAGAAGAACCCAAACAGGCCCACACCAAGACACATAGTAATCAAACTGCCAAAAATTAAAGACAAAGAGAGAATCCTAAAAGCAGCAAGAGATAAGCAACAGGTTACCTACAAAGGAAACCCCATAAGGCTCTAAGCTGACTTCTCACAAGAAATACTACAGGCCAGAAGGGAATGGCATGAAGTAATCAAGGTTATGAAAAACAAGGATCTGAATCCAAGACTATTCTACCCAGCAAGGCTATCATTCAAAATAGAAGGTCAAATAAAGACCTTCCCAGACAAAAAAAGGCTAAGGGAATATATTAGCACCAAACCAGCACTGCAAGAAATGTTAAAAGGACTGCTGTACTTAGCAAGAGAAATAGGAAGAAAAATAGAACCACACTAAACAAAAATGGCAATAAATAAGTACATATCAATAATCACCTTAAATGTAAATGGACTGAATGCTCCCATAAATGACACAGAGTAGCTGATTGGATAAGAAAGCATGACTCATCTATATGTTGTTTACAAGAGACCCAACTCCCAACAAAAGACTCACATAAATTGAAAGTGAAGGGATGGAAAAAAGTCTTCCAAGCAAACGGAAAAGAAAAAAAAGCTGGGGTACCAATACTCATATCTGATAAAATAGTTTCAGAATGAAGGCCATAATTAGAGACAAAGAAGGCCACTACATAATATTGAAAGGATCTATCCAACACGAAGATATAACCTTGACAAAATATATGCACCCAATATAGGAGCAGCAAAATATATTAAAAAACTTCTGGAGGACTTCAAAGGAGAAATTGATAGCAATACAATCACAGCAGGGGACTTCAACACCCCGCTGACATCGCTGGATAGATCCTCTAGACAAAAACCTAGCAAGGAAACAGAGACTAAATGAAGCACTAGACCAAATGGATTTAATAGATATCTACAGAGAACTACACCCCAAAACTACAGAATTCACATTCTTCTCAAGTGCACATGGGATATTCTCAAAAACAGACCACATGTTAGGGCACAAACTAAGTCTCTACAAGTTCAAGAAGATTGAAATTATATCAAGCATCTTCTCAGATCACAATGGCATGAAACTAGAAATCAATTGCAAGAAGAACATACAAAGAAATTTGAACGCATGGAAGCTAAATAGCATGTTATTAAACAATGAATGGGTCACCGAAGAAATCAAGGAAGAAATCAAAAATTTCCTGGAAACCAATGAAAATGAAGACACAACAACACAAAATCTATGGGATGCAGCGAAAGCAGTTCTGAGAGGGAAGTTCATAGCACTACAGGCCTACCTCAAAAAACAAGAAAAATCTCTAATAGACTGTCTAACCTCACAACTTAAAGAACTAGAGAACAAACAAAAAGAAAACCCCAGAGCAAGTAGAAGGAAGGAAATAGTAAAGATCAGAGCAGAAATAAATGACATAGAGACCAAAAAAACAATTCAAAGGATCAATAAAACAAAGACCTGGTTTTTTGAAAAGATAAACAAGATTGGTGGACCCTTAGCTAGACTCACCAAGAAACAGACAGAGAGAACCCAAATACACAAAATAAGAAATGAAAGAGGAGAAGTAACAACACCACTGAAATACAAAAGATCGTTAACAACAACTATGAACAATTATATGGCAACAAATTCGACAATCTAAGCGAAATGGACAAATTTCTAGAAACACATAGTCTCCGAAAACTAGATCAGGAAAAGATAGAAAACTTGAACAGACCAATAACAATAGAAGAAATTGAAGATGTAATCAAGACTCTCCCAGCAAACAAAAGCCCAGGCCCGGATGGCTTCACAGGGGAGTTTTACCAAACATTCAAAGAAGAACTAATACCCATTCTCCTCAAACTATTTCAAAAACTTCAAGAAGAAGGAAGACTTCCAAGCTCGTTTTATGAAGCCAGCGTAATTCTAATTCCAAAACCAGAAAAAGACACAACAAAGAAAGAAAACTACAGGCCAATATCCCTGATGAACATAGATGCCAAAATTCTGAACAAAATACTAGCAAATTGATCCAGCAATACACCAAAAATATTATCCACCATGACCAAGTGGGATTCACCCCAGGGATGCAAGGCTGGTAGAATATTTGCAAATCCATAAATGTGATACACCACATAAATAAAATGAAGAATAAAAACCACATGATAATATCAATAGATGCTGAAAAAGCCTTTGACAAAATCCAGCATCCATTTCTGATAAAAATGCTCAGCAGTGTGGGAATAGAGGGATCATATCTAGGCATAATAAAGGCCATATATGAAAGACCAACAGGAACATCATACTCAATGGGCAAAAACTAAAAGCATTTCCCTTAAGAACAGGAACAAGGCAAGGATTCCCACTTTCACCACTCCTATTTAACATAGTACTTGAAGTCTTAGCCACAGCAATCAGACAGGAAGAAAAAATAAAAGGGATCCAAGTTGGAAAGGAGGAAATGAAATTGTCATTATTTGCAGATGGCATGATACTATACATAGAAAACCCCAAAGACTCCATCAAAAGTTTACTAGACTTAATAAATGAATTTGGCAAAGTAGCAGGATACAAAATTAACGTGAAGAAATCGATGGCATTCTTATACACCAATGATGAACTCACAGAAAGAGATACTAAGCAAAAAAACCCATTTACCATTGCGGCAAAAATATTAAGATACCTAGGAATAAACTTAACCAAAGAAATAAAGGACCTATTCACAGAAAACTACAGGACATTGAAAAAAGAAATAGAGGAAGATATAAAAAAGTGGAAGCACATACCCTGTTCATGGATTGGGAGAATTAACATCATTAAAATGTCCATATTACCCAAAGCAATCTATAGATTCAACGCAATCCCCATCAAAATACCAACGGCATACTTCACAGAATTAGAACAAATATTTCAAAAGTTCATGTGGAACCAAAAAAGGCCTCTAATAGCCACAGCAATCTTGAAAAAGAAGAACAAAGTTGGAGGAATCACAATACCAGATTTCAGGTTATACTACAAAGCCACTGTAATCAAAACAGTGTGGTAGTGGCACAAGAACAGGCATATAGACCAGTGGAACAGAACAGAGAACCCAGAAATGGACCCAAGGCAATATGCTCAATTAATATTTGACAGAGGTGGCAAGAGCATACAGTGGAGTAAGGACAGCCTCTTTAATAAATGGTGCTGGGAAAATTAGACAGCTACTTGCAGAAAAATGAAACTAGACCATCAACTTACACCCTACATGAGAATAAACTCAACATGGATAAAAACGTAAATGTAACTCATGAATCCATAAAAATCCTAGAAGAGACCTTAGGCAACAAAATTTCAGACATCATACGCAGCAGAATTTTTGCTGACACATCACCTAAAGCAATAGAAACAAAGGAGAAAATGAACACATGGGACTACATCAAACTCAAAAGCTTCTGCACAGCGAAAAGATACAATCATCAAAACGGAAAGGCTACCCACTGTATGGGAGAGCATAATTGCCAATTATATATCAGATAAGGGGTTAATTTCCAATACAGATACAGTGCTCATACATCTCCACAAAAGGAAGACAAAAATTCAATTAAAAAATGGCAGAGGAACTAAATAGACACCTCTCCAAACAGGACATACAAATGGCTAAGAAACATATGAAGAAATCCTAAACATCACTAATCAGCAGAGAGATGCAAATTAAAACAACAATGAGGTATCACCTCACACCTGTCAGAATGGCCGCCATCAACAAATCATCAAACAACAAGTGTTGGCGAGGGTGTGGAGAAAAGGGGACTCTAGTGCACTGCTGGTGGGAATGCAGACTGGTGCAGCCACTATGGAAAACAATATGGTGTTACCTCAAAAAATTAAAAATTGAACTTCCATTTGACCCAGTGATCCCACTTCTAGGAATATACCCTAAGAAGCCTAAAACACCAATCAGAAAGAATATATGTACCCCCATGTTTGTAGCAGCACTATTTACAATAGCTAAGATCTGGAAACAGCCCAAGTGTCCATCAGTAGACGAATGGATAAAAAAGCAGTGGTACATATACACAATGGAGTACTATGCAGCTGTAAGAAAGAAAGATCTCTTATCCTTTGAGACTACATGGAGGGACCTTGAAAGTATCATCCTAAGTGAAACAAGCCAAACAGAGAAAGACAAGTTTCATATGATCTCACTTATTTGTGGAATAATGAACATAACAGTCTGAGGAAGGGGATAGTCCCAGAGACGCAGAAGTGAGATACAGACTGATAATCCCCTAAATAGGGGTGTGGTGGGGAAGAGATAAACCACAGAACTTACATGCATATGCATGAACAGTGGACATGGACAACAAACTGGGGAAAGGGCAGGGAGGGAGGGAGAGGGGGGAATCAGTGGGGGAAAAAGGAGAAACATCTGTTACAAAAATTAATTAATAAAAAAAAAGAAAATTTGCTCACTTTATTAATAATAAGATATCTTTTATTTTTAAAAGTGTTTCTTACTTTAAATTCTACTCTTTCTGACATTAGTATAGTTGTACCAATTTACTTTTGGTGTTTTCACTTTTTAATTTTACCCTTTGATCTATTTTGATGTAATAAGTAGTTTTTTAATTTTTCATGTTCATCTAAAATTTAGAGATGCATTCTGAAAGATAAAAGCAACTTGCATTTCCAGGGTTTTTCTAGTATAAGGATGCCTCCCAAATCTTACGCATTTCATGATGCGTTTTGTGAATATATTTGTATATATTCAAAATTATATAGAAAAATAATAGATTTAAGTACTCCTTCTGTTAGTATCCTACCTTATTCTATTGTTTGAAAATAAATTTGTATAATTTGTCTTCTATGTTGTGTAAATCAGATAACGTATCACCATTATCTGTTTTCAAGGCAGAAGCCTGGTCTATGTAGTAGCTGGTCCATGTCTTACCTCCTAAACCTTACTTGTTCTACATTTCTGTTCTTTGATTTTTATACTGTAAATTAGTGAATAAGTGGAAATAATAGGCACCCTTGTCTTACTCTGGCCCTACAATGAAATGCTGTGCTGTTTAGAGTATTAAGTATGACACTTGTTTTTAATCTGCTTTGGTTGGTGGTGTTATTTTGCTTAGATTCATTTAAATCAAATTGAGTCTGTTCCCTGCTAAAATGAAGTATTTTATATTTGGTGAGTATGTGTGTGCAAATGTGTGAATATTTTCTAAAATGCTCCTTCTGGATACAGTCATTTATTTTTTTAAAACTATGTTAGTGTATTGGGTTAATCTAATACATTTTTCTAGTATTAAGACATCCTTCCACAGAGTGAAAAGTTACTCGGTCATAATATTTTACAATTATTTGCTATTTTTACTTTTTAAATATTCTGTAAGTAGAAGGACCTATAACTTCCTTTTCTCATACTTTATTTGTATTCTATACAAGAAAGTTACATTAATCCTTAAAATGATATTAAAAATCTGAAGAATTAGCCCTGGCCGGTTTGACTCAGTGGTTAGAGCGTCGACCTGTGGTCCAGAGAGACCCAGGTTTGGTTCCCACTAAGGGCACGGACCTTGGTTGCAGTTTGTCCCCAGCCCTGGTTGGTCCTGCGGGTGGCAGCCACTCAGTGTGTCCCTTTTACATTGATGTTTCTCTCTCTCTCTTTCTCTTCCTCTCCCTCCCGCTCTGTCTGAACAAAAAATGAAAAAATGTCTTCGGGTGAGGATTAAAAAAAAAAAATCTGAAGAATTAGTTAATGTGTCTTCTATTCTCTGAAAAAGATACGTATTTTTTCCTGAATATTGCCTAAACTTTAAAAACCATTCGAATAGAATTTTGTGGGCAACTTATTTAAACTATTTTGAAAATACTTCCATGATTTTAAGTATAATCTATAATCAGATACTATATTTCTACCTGAGTGAAAAGAACCCTATTTGTGGAAAAAAACAAATAGCCAAATGGTAGACTTATAATAAACCATGTCAATAATTACAGAAAATGAATTTTATATAAATTCAATACCCACTGCCTGTGTTCTACACATGCAATAAAAGTCAAGAAGACTATTACTACTATAAGTTTTCCATATTCTTGATCAACATTAATTTTTTTTATTATTTATTGAGTTTTAAATCTCTAATTGTCAACTTTCACTTCTACATGTTTTTGAGTCATGTTTTAATGCAAATATTTTTAAGATTATTATGCCTTCTTTATCAAGTTCAAGCTATTTAGTATTAAGACATGCAACTATTGCCCTGGTTGGTTTTGCTCAGTGGTTAGAGCATCAGCCCACAGACCAGAGACACCCGGGTTTGGTTCCTGCTAAGGGTATGTATACCTCAGTTGCAGTTTGTCCTCAGCCCCATGGGGTTGTGTGGGTGGCAGCCAGTCGATGTGTGCTTTCACATGGATGTTTCTCTTTCTCTTCCTCCCTCTCTCCTTCCCACTCTATCTGAAGATAAATGCAAAATGTCCTTGGGTGAGGATAAAAAAAAAAAGACATGCAACTATTTAACCCAGTTTTATTCTTGTCCCACAGGCTATTTCTCTGATATCAATTTATCAACTCATATTTACTTTTGATTTGGATTTTAACTAAGAAATGTGTTTACATTATTTTATTTTAATATGTTTGTATCTTCTACTTAAAGAGTATTTCTTGTAGACAGCAATTATTTTTTACACCCAAAGTGACAATCTCTGACTTAGTTGCAAAGTTTACATTAATTGGTTTTAACGAAATTTATATATTAGAGTACAGATGAACTCTCTTGCTATTTATTTTTGGCACATGTTATGTTCTGCGCCCCCCCCCCCCCCATTTTCCTTTTCCTGTAGTTTTCTATTTTAAATTGGATAGATCAATATCAACTTAAGGTTTTAATATAAACACACATGCATATTTATACACATCAACACACATGTGTATATACACCCTACATTGTGTTTGTATATACACACACACATTTTCTCTCATGTGGGCTACTGAATTACATATAAGCAATGAAACCCCAGTAGCAATTAGAATACCAACCATACAGAAATTGACTTCTAAACACCATTTTACTCTCCCCGTTAATAGGAAACAAGCTCTTTCATTGAAAAATAGCTAAAATCCAATGAACAACAGAGATTAACTACTGAAAAAGAAAACATGGTAAAAACTGAAAAATGTAACAGAAACAAAGGACAAATAGAGATAATACAAACTGATAAGTTTAAACTCACTCCATCAAGAATTTAAATTTGTAATTACAAATCTTCTCATAAAGGAATCTCCAAGTTCAGAGATATTCATTCAATGGTGAGTGGCACTATATATTTGAATAAGGAAAAATACTAATCTTACAAAAATTCATAGAATATAAAGTCAGCACACTTCCTAACTAATTCTGTAAGTCAGTAAAATCTAGATATTGCAATAAGACAGCTATATTCTGAAGAAGTAAAACACTTCTCATTATCATAATTTCAAAACCCTAAACAAAATATTCACAAGCTAAATTCAACACATATAAAATAGTTTATGACAAAATCACATTTACCCCAGGAATAAAAGGCTGATTTACTGCATTGAAAGAAATGTATGCACACATACACACAGAGATATACACACTTATATGTATCTGCAGATAGATAGATCTATTGAAAAACTGAAAAGCTTCCAAAAAACTAATAAAGGTCATTTAAGAAACCTACAGCCAATGTCATACTTATTTTTTTAAACATTGTAAGTTTCTTCCTACGGTAAAAACAAAACAAACACAAAAACGTTGATACTCAACATCATATGGGACGCCTAGACAGTATTTTTAAAAAGGCATAAAGATTGGGTGCAGGGAAACTGTCCTTCTCTGTAAATGGTATAAAAGCAATAAATAGAAAAGCCAAAGGAAACAATAGAAAACTCATTAATGACAGTGATTTCTTATTTGCAAAATTGCTGTAGTTAAAGTTACAAAAATTGATTTTACGTCTATAAAACTAGAGATAAAATATTGGAAAGATAAACTTTATAAATAAGATTTACAAAATCATGAGAAAACATAAAAGATATACAGACCTCAATATACAAACTACAAAGCATAAAAGAGAAAATGAAATAAATAGAAAAGATGTACTAATATCATGAATTGAAAATAATGATATTATGTTTTTATTTCAATCAAAATGTAATTGTGTTTGAATGTTATACAGCAACGTATTTGTCAAATTTGGCAAGATGACTTTCAAGTTTATATATAAATGCAAATGACTCATAATAGACAAAATAAATTTGAAGAAAAGCAAACAGTTTTTTTTTTATTTATTTTATTGATTTTTAGAGAGAGAGGAAGGGAGAAGGAGAGAGAGAGAGAAACATCTATGTGAGAGACAAACATCAATCAGCTGCCTCCTGCACACCCTCTACTAGGGATCTAACCAGCAAACCAGGCATTTGCCCTGACTGGAAATCAAACCAGTAAACTTTTGGTGCATGGGACGATGCTCAATCAATTGAGCCACACCAGCCAGGGCAAAAAGTAAAAAGACTTTAAAGTACTAAATTTCAAGACTTACTATAAAGCGACAGTAATTAAGGCAGTCACCATTTATGTAAAAACAATAATATCACCTGGAAAAAGCTGAGTTTTAAATAAATCCACAAAGGATAACTTTTTTTGGACAAAGGTGCCTATTTTAATTGTGAGAAAATAATATTTTGTATAAATGAAGGTAAGTCAATAGATAGTCATATTTTTTAAAAAGGATACCCTACCATATATTAAAAATATTTTAGAAATGATCACAGATATAAATATCAAAACTAATATTATGAAGTTTCTCTTTCTCTTTCTGCACCAAATGCTTTACCCTTAAAAAGCCTCATGTGTGATACACTGTGGGGTCCTGTGAGTCCTAACAAACAGCAGAAAAGAGATAATAGTGTGTTCACTCCCTGGGGTCACTTCAGTAAATATATATCCATTGAATAAACTGTTCATTTTATTTCTATTGTTCAAATTGTCTTTATATCTTTGATTTGTCCAACAAAATTTGGGGTGAAAAACATTTTTTCTATCAAAGTTTTTATCTTAATTTTTTTCAATTACAGTTGACATTCAATATTATGTTAGTTTCGGGTATACAACAGAGAGTACACATCTATATAATTAGGAAGTGATCCCCTGGATAAGTCTAGTACTCACTTGGCATCATACATAATTATTACATTATTATTAACTATATTCCTTATGCTGTGCTTTATATCCTCATGAATATATTGTAACTACGAATTTGTACTTCTTAATCCCTTCATCATTTGCATCCAGCTTCCTCTCAACACGCCTCATATCTGACAGCCAACAGTTTTTTCTCTGTATCTGAGTCTGTTTGTGTTTTGTTTCTTCATTTATTTTGTTCTTTGGATTCCACATATAAGTGAAATCATATGTATTTGTCTTTGCAGCATTATTCACAACAGCCAAGATATGGAAGCCATCTAAATTTCCATTGATAGACAAATCAATAAAGATGTGGTACATATGGGAGTGGGAAAAAGTGGGTTTATAAAAAACTCTATGACAAAGTGTGCTTGACTATAGCAAGTAGACTACAAGAATGTGTAAATAATGAAGACTGGCAATTTGAGCACTTATAAGATTGTATCTAATTGCACTGTGCCATTGTGACATGCTTTTGAGTTAATAAAGCTATTTTAGCATGTCTTTTTCCTTATGTACAATTGAAAGCTTACTTTTGTCCACCCCTGTATTTACAATGAAATATTACTAAGCAATAAAAATAAAATCTTACCATTTGTGACAACATGGATGGACATAGAGGGTATTATGCTAAAAGGAAAACATTTTATGGACTCACTATGAAAATTTCTTCCTCTAGTACTATCAGTTTTTATATTACATGTGCTGAGAGCACTTATTAAATTCATACAAATTTAGAATTTTTATATATTCCTAGTGAACTGAATGTTCTAATAATGCTTATCCCTTGTATTGTTGTGTGTTGTGTGTGTGTGTTAAGGGTGTTTAAGTGTACTAAATGCTTTCTTTTTTTTCCTCTGCTATTATTGTGGATACTCGTGTTTTCTTTTTGTTTGCATTTTCCAAGTATATGTTATATTCTCCTAAAACTTTAACCTCTCTGGATACATATATTTTTGGTGTAATAGTTTTTGTAAACCCATGATCTCTGGATTTCTCTTTGGTGCCATAAAGTGAGACAGTTAGCCGTGGCCGGTTTGGCTCAGCGGTTGGAGCGTGGGCCTGTGGACCAGAGAGTCCAGGGTTTGGTTCCCGCTAGGGGCACGTACCAAAAAAAAAAGTGAGACAGTCAGATAGACCATTCAGTCTATAAAACCTGCTTCAGTGTCTAATAGTTTTTCAGTTGTCAATTTAATGTTCCTCTCTAACCCTGCTACTGAGGTTCTAATCCTTGGATTCCTATCAGATCACTGAGTATAATTTCATAATGTTCATATCTCACTTGATAAATTAAAAACAATCAAAATACTTGCTCTCATTCAGACAAAATGGCTTTTAAACACAGTAATTAGAATACAAACTTTCACAAAGGGATATTCATGAATTCACTTGGGTCATGTAGTCCAGTAAAAATAAAACACTCATTTAAAAAAAAAAAAAAAAGTGATTTCTTAATTACATGCATTTCTGAAACATCGGCATCATTGTTGTTGGTTTCAAGCTTGCGTGGCACTGTAATTTGCAGCTGTGATGTTTCAGAGTCTGCAGTAAGAAAAATGTGTGTGAGCATTTCCAGGGTGTAAAGAATCCTTCTTCACTAACTTGTCCTCTCTTATCCTCCTATCATGTCACTCTTTGTACTTCCAATCCCCAACACACACACACACACATCCATACTTTGTATGATTTCAGGAAGAGGCTCCTCTCATGTGGGAGTATTACCCCACCAATGTGCAGAGACCTTTGGGACTCACTGACCTCAACCCTGACTAGGTGAAGTGCTGGTCTCAGGACCCCATCCAGCCTCTCTTGGTCCCCGCCACCCCAGAAGCAGGGCCCCCTCTCCTACCAGTGCAGAGTCAGGTAAGTGAGGGACAACTGTCCCAGGCCTTCTCTGAGCCCTCCAACCACTAGGTACAGCAGAACCCTGAAACTAGGTGAGCTCTGACAGCACGCAGGGCGATTCCCAGCCTGGCCCTGAGTTCTGGAGTAAGAAGAGTGACACTTGCCTTTCCCATAGATACTGTGCCTGGCAGCCCTCCGATGTTGCAGTTTCCCCCACTTAAAATGGTTCAGGGAGGTCAACTGGCCTACGCCTAAGAGGATCAGCAAGAGAGGCAGCATTGCAAGGCCAGTGAGCCTCCCCACAGTCGGGGCAGTTGGTGGTGTGTAACGGTGTCTTCCTTCTCGCGTGCCAGGCAGAGCTAGGACCCAGGCAGGCCAGAAGGACTGCAGTGCAAGTGGCTGTTCGGCCCCGCCCACCCCAGATGGCCCCGCCCACCGGTCTTGCCGCTCTAGGGAGCTGCCTCCCTCCACATGCTTATTTTCCCAAGGTTGATGTTGTAAAGGCCCTGGGGGCTCATATAAGATTATAAAGGCACTTCCTCCTCTGGAAGCAGGCTATTGGTGGTGAACTCTTCATATTGGTGGCAATAACTTTCCAGTACAATGGCTGAATTACTTTAGTGAATGAAAAACACAATAAAAACTGACGGTATATTTAGTAGCAGACAATTGCCTATTTTACCTACCTGATTTCTACTTAAGTCTTAGGTCTAAACAAATACACATGCACTCACGAGTATAAAGAGATGTTTTTAAAAACAAATATAAATCAATTCTTCCAGTAAGTTTCTTTCTTAGAAAAATCTTTTGTCAAACAAACTAAATAAAAAGCTAAACATAAAATGTGTGTATGTATTCATTTTAATGCCCCAGTATGGAGTTACAATTTAAGTATCAGGCAGAAAAAAAAAATCACAATTATGAAGTGACATTATAAAAACAATTTTATAATCTCATTATTTACCATTTGTGTATAATTTGATTTATGTAGCTAAGCAGACTAAATATAAGTTAAATATAAACATTTCCCCTCATCAGTGTGAAGTTCACACTGGAAAGGCAATGGAATTCACTTGAAAAAAGTTTTCATTTGATGGCTTAATATGCAGGTTAGTGACTTGCAAAACTTTAATTTTGCAAGGACTTTTTTGACAGACAGTTAAGTCATTTTTCCATGGAGCACTTTTGCTTGCATTCCTTATATGCAATATCTATACACAAAATCAAATGATTGTGTTTTCCCAATGTGTAAAAAGAAACAAAATAGAACAATGGGTAAGGCTAGGCTTTTATAAAAATATTTTTTCATGCTTTTTATAAATCATTGTAGTGTGATTTATCAAATAAAATGTTTGTACAAGTACCAAATAATAGCACAAGAAAATTCTACTTTTAAATAGCCAGTTCTGTATACAGTATTTCACTAACACATTTACAGCCTAATTACTTAGTTTTGTTGTGATGCATGTTGTATACTATACTCATTTATTTGAATACTTTTATATACTATAAAAATTAGTATTTTTATCTCTTGGCCAAATTATATCACTTTAATAGATTTCACATATCAAGATTAATTATGCTGTTCTTAAAATAAAATGTCTTTCTGATTGTCTAAAACCTGATCAGATTTTTGAAGTCTACTATATGTCACTGAAGGCATGATAAATATTAAAAGTTATTCATGGTTCTACTAAAACTTTCTATTGTTCAGTCAAGTAACCAAAAGGTGAAATATGTATTTTTATTATTTAAATTTATCACTTTATTTTCATGATTGGTAATAACTGCTCAGTTTTTAATTAGCATGATTGATAGGCATTCAAATCATCTGTATATATATAAACAATTGTTTTTACTTGCTTACTGTAAGACTGGGACTAGGTTGATATCAAAATACATGTGACACTATCCCTATTTCCAAGTACATCAGAGAGTAACAGAAAATTAGACATGTACAAGTGATGCCACAACTAAAAGTAAAATTCCTTGTTAGAGAGAATTTCAAAGGTCTCTGGGAATAAAGCCAAGTTAATTCTGTTTTCTATACAGATATCAAGTGAAGTTAAAGAGTAGATGTGACATTTGATTTGGATAAGTCAATGATTTATATGGATGTTAGTGCATTTCAGAATCCATTTCTTAAATAATTTAAAATTCCACAAAAAATTTAAGTGAAAAAAGTGATAGATTTTTTAAAGTTTTTTTAAAATTGATTTTAGCGAGAGAAACATCAAGTGAGAGAAACATCAAACACTTGCCTCCTGCACATACTCCAACTGGGGAGTGAACTCACAACCTGGGTATATGCCCTGACCAGGAATCGAACCAGCCACTTCATGGAAGGACACTCAACCAACTGGCCAGAGCTGCATAATAGATTTTTGTGTCAGAATGATAACTTGCAGTAGTCTGGAGATGGTGGGATTGAAATGATAAGGACTGGAAGCAACAACTGCATTAAGGGGAATTTTCTATAGGTTAGGGCAGTACTGTCTACCTCCTCAGGAGTAAAGAGTGGGTGGGGAGAGCCCTGGTCGATTTTGCTCGGCGTTGGAGCATCAGCCTGTGGTCCAGAGAAACTTGGGTTTGGTTCCCGCTGGGGGTGCGTGCCTCAGTTGCGGTTTGTCCCCGGCCCTGGTTGGTTGTGCGGGTGACGGCCACTTGATGTGTTCTTTTCAAGTCGATGTTTCTCTCTCTCTCTCTTCCACTCTATCTGAACAAAAAATGGAAGAATGTCCTCACATGAGAATAAAAAATAAAAAGAATGGGTGGGGTCTTAGGCCGGTTTGGCTCAACGTTTAGAGCGTCAGCCTGCGGACCAGAGTCTCGGGTTTGGTTCCCTCTAAGAGCTTATACCACAGTTGTAGTTTATCCCCGGCCCGGTTGGGGTTGTATGGGTGGCAACCGGTGGATGTGTCTCTCTCACATCGATGTTTCTCTCTCTCTCTCTTCCTTCCTGCTCTATCTGAACATAAATGCAAAAAAAAAAAAAGACTGGGTGAGGGGAATGAAGTATTAAAGCTATCTGAGAGATATTTAGGAAGGAAAATGGTTTATTGAATTATTTGATATGGAAGATAATGAGATTGTTAAGATGACTAAGCAACTGTGATGAAAGGAGAGCACCAATGTTACAAGGAGCAGATTCAAACAGGCAATGAGAGATAATGAGTTCAGTTAAAGATGCATTGAATTGGAGGTGTTGTTCAAGAGCTGGTATAGAATATTACAGGAGTGGAAAATATGAGTCTGGTACAACAAATTTGAGTTGAAAAATACAGATTTCTGAGCACATTTAAAAGTAACATTAAGGGCCCTGCCTGGTTTGGCTCAGCAGTTAGAGCATTGACCAGCAGACCAGTGAGTCCCGGCTTTGATTCCGGTCAAGGGCATGTACCTCGGTTGCGGTTAGTTCTTGGCCATGTTCAATCATGCGGGAGGCAATCAATCAGTGATGTGGCTTTATCATGTCAATGTTTCTCTCTGTCTCTCCCTCCCACTCTATCTGATAATAAGAGGGGAAAAAAGCCTCTGGTGAGAATAAAAAAAAAAAAAAGTAACATTAAGGGAAAAAGAGTGAATAAGAGCATCTAAGAGGAAACAACATAAGGAAAGAAAAAGAAGACCTAAAGAATTATGGGCAATACAGAAGTTTTGGGGATTAAGACAAAGAATCCAGATGGAAGATGAAATGATCAAATGTTACGATGGTAATATGGTGATAAAAAATAAAGCAGAGCACTGGCTGGTTTGGCTCAGCAGTTAGAGCATCAGCCCGAGGACCAAAGAGTCGCAGGTTCGATTCAGATCAAGGGCACGTACCTCAATTGTGGTTCATCCTCCGCCCTGGTAGGGGTCCTGCAGTCGATGTGTCCCTCCACATTGATGTTTCTCTCTCTCTCTCTCTCTCTCTCTCTCTCTCTCTCTCTCTCTCTTTCTCTTTCTCCTTTCCTCCCTCCCTTCCACTCTGTCTGAAGATAAATGAAAAAAATATCCTCGAGTGAGAATTTTAATTAATTAATTAAAATAGAATTCACAATGAAATATTAGTCAAGATCTCCAAATGCATCTCAGAGATCAAGTAGAATAAGAACTGAGAAAGTGATTATTGCTTTGGTGGTAATGAATGAGTCCATAAGATCCCCATTATGTTCTCTAGGAATCAGGTGCTGAGGAAGAGTTACAGAGAAAAAAGTTTTCTTAGAATGTTTCTTTTAATGTCTGTGAAAAAAAAGAGGAAAACAACATTGGGTAAATGGAACCTAGGACAGTGAGAAAGACCTAACAAAATTTCTGCCAACCTAGACAGGTTGCTCCATAGCAAGGAAGCACCAGAGCAAAGACTGTTTATTAAAGGAGACAAAGTTTAGGACATTGTACTGCTGGCTTGCTCAGTAATTGAACTGAGGCACCCACAATTGATCATGGAGATGGCTGAGGCAGACCGCAAAACAGCTAAGACTTGAAGCTGTCAGTTAACCACACTACTTCTTAGGTAGCAAATCTTTTCCTAAAGAGGGATCTGAGCAGTTCATTTTTCTGATCTCCAAACACCTTGCTGGAAGCTGGCAGAACAACAGGGGCAGAAACCATAATGCAGAAAATTCTAAAGCAAAGTGATGCAGATATTTTTAGCAGGGCCAAAGACAAGTGCAGTTAGGTAGCAAGAAACTTAACAAGGGTGAAGGTGGATAAAAAGGAGTGATTAGAAAATAAAATATAAAAGTAAAAAAGATATTAACACTTTGAAAGACACAGAAATAAAACATTAAATTAATGATCTATTAACTTTTTTGAAAAGTACAAAAGGTAGAAATATTTTGCCAAAAGATTTAAGGTTTTGAGAGTGATAAAAATAGTAGTTCAGATGTTAAGAAGCATTGTTTACTATGGAACACAATATAGTAAAGATTGTAATATTTTCCAAATTCAAATGTAAGCTACATAGAGCAGGGATATCTTTATTTTCTTTTAATTTCTATTCTTTCACTCTATCTAGATCAATGTCTAGCATGTAATAAGTACTTCATAAAAACAGGTTGAGTGAATAAATATCTGTTGAACTATCTAATGAATCAGCTACACAAATTTTTTTAACTGTGTGACAATGTGCAAGGGGGAAAAAAACAGTTTGTGATAGAGTAAGAGTGCACTGTAGAATACCGGCATGACATATGCTGTAGCAATTTCCCAAAAACTTTCAATGGACGATAAATGAAAATATTGTTATGGACACAAAGCATATATAAATATTTGAGGCAGGGAGAAAAGAGAGGCCAGCGAAGACAGTTTGAGATTTACAGGTGTAAAGTGCATTTTTGCCCTGGTTTCCATACGTACTTGGTAGTGAATGTAGTACGAAAATAGAATGTCCTGGAGGAAATGCTCTGTGAAGACAGGTTCTGTGGTTGGTGGTGCAAAAGTAAATGGGGCCACTTCTGCTTCTATCCCTCTTTTCCTGGACCCATGAGTCCTTCCTATTAGTGACACCTTAGGGATGCCTGAATTAATAAATATACAGGGTGAGCCAAAAGTAGGTTTACAGTTGTGAGTACATGAAATAGTATATTCTTTTATTTTTATCTATAGTAAATTTTTCTACTTTTGCCCCCACCCTGTACTGCATGCTAAGGATATTGTATTTGTCAGGATTTTCTAGAAAAGCAGAACCAATAGAAAATAGATGATGGGTGGATGGATGGATGGATGGATGGATGGATGGATGGATATGATAGAAAATGATAGATTAGATAGACAGATGATAGATGATAGATAGATAGATGAGAGAGAGAGAGAGAGAGAGAGAGAGAGAGAGAGAGAGAGAGAGAATATTTATTTTAGAAATTTGCTCTTGTGTTCATGGAAGCCAAGAAGTCCCATCATCAGCCATCTGCAAGTTTGAGAACCAGGAAAGCTGGTGGTATAATCAGTCTGAGTCTGAAGTCCAGAAAATCTGGTACTGATTTTGTATGCCCTCAATCTGAATCTGAAAGCCCAAGAATCAGGAGCACTGATGTCCGAAGACAAGAGAAGATGAATGTCTCAGTTCAAGCAAAGAGTGAATCACCCTTTCTCCACCTTTTTGTTCTATTTATGTCCTCAATGAACAGGATGATGCCCACCCATTTTGTGCAGGGGTATCAGCTTTACTCAGTTCACCAACTTAAATACTAATCTCTTCTAAAAACACACTCACAGACATACCAAGAAATAATGTTTTACCATCTATCTGGGCATATAGCTCAGTCAAATTGACACATAAAATGAACCATCACAGATATCATTCCATTGTTTTCAAATACCTCCTTCAAACTATTGCTTCATTTCACCTATTAGAAAGCTATTCAAGAGTTCTATGAGGCTAGGAGGTAAATTATGAGAAACAATAAGTGGATGTCATGGTCATGGGCTTGCTCCCATACCACCTTCACTGCGAAGTGGGTTCCTTGGTCAGATTCTATGTTATGTGGTATTCTATGCCTATGAACTCCAATATATTAATGATTGTATCAGAAATCCCATATATAATAGTGCTGCCTATGCCTCTTCAGGTAGGAAAGGTGAAGCGATAACTGAATATGTATCTCTTCCTAACAGAACAAAACTTTGGCCCTTCTAGGATGGAAGGTCAGATATGATCATCTCGCCATCAAGTGACAGTTGCTTTCCTTTAAAAAAAAAATGTGTGTATTTGTGTGTGTGTGTGTGTGTGTGCATGCATGTGCGCAGTGCAATAATAGTTTCTGCCTCTGAAATTCAGTGGCAGAAGTAATTAGATCTGTTTCAATAAGTGGAAGTTTATGCCATTAGGCTTATACAGAGCAACCATAGCCATGCCATTTATATGCCCATCATGACACTCCTGGGGAAGACAATAATAATGGTTGACTAAAGTCAACTGACCAAGTCATTTTGTCTACTCACTTGCTCACTGCCTTTCCTATGGTGGGTGCTTTCTAGTGGGCATTAGCATGTAATACAAAAACCTTCAGACTTTGTGCTCACTCCTCTATGTCCATCCACATGCTCTATCCCAGAACCCCTCGTATCCATAACCAGAAGACCAGGCCAAATTTAGGTTATTTCCTTTGCTTTCAGCTGGTCATATGCAAGTCATGAATTTGTTGCCTCTCAAATCCAAATTCATTATTCACTATCTGTTCTGCAATATGGATTGAACTCTAGACATTTTCTCCATTACAGTGAGGCCAATGCTAAAATTTGCCAGTACAGGGCTCCAGAGGGATATTGGAGAAACAAGAGACTCCCTGGGTATGCATTGTGCTTTTGCTTATTCCTGCTACATTGGCAATTAGCAGTGCCAATAGGTGAAAACATCCTGTGGTGCTGGCTGTACTCCATGTGCTCATATGCCAGAGTATGTTGACTTTCAGTGAACTCACAGGCCTGGCCCGGCCTGGACCCAGTATCCACATTCTCATGATCCTGCTGACATGGACATCATGTACCTCAGGCCTTGCTCCAACCCACCACACTCTGGGCACCTTACAACAACTGTGACTTACCTGTGCCCATCCTGGCTTGTACACTGTGCACTCCAGCACTTGCACTTGAAGTGGCACTGATTCTCTCAGCAATACTAGCTGGAAGTATGATTTCTGCTTTCCCAATGTCTGGGCCAGCTCTGGCTTAGTGGTCAAGTAGACGTAAGTCACACCTTGTCCAATGAGGTCTGAACTCCAGCCTTGGAGGGTGGCCACCCATTCAAATGTATACTTTTTTGGTTATTATCCTCAGACCTAGGGTACGTGTGGTGTTCTCTTTATGTCATTATAATTACTCTTCTATTGTAGCTTATTATTCAACTTCTCTTATTTAAATTACTTTATGATTTCTGTTCCCTGATTCTACTCAGACTATCTGGTTCTCAAATATAACCAGTAACTGCTTGTTATTAACCATCAATTTCTTATTATCCTTCTGAAGGGCATCAGTAAAACAACAGTAACCAGCTGATGCCACTTTAAATGACTGCTTTATTGCATCTACAACAACATTCCCTTCTACTGGGACAGTTTTTTTCATTGTCATACAGTTTTTAGAATTGTACTGCCACTTTGTGGTAGGAACTAGCTGCATCCCTCCTTCCAACAAGGATCCTGTCCTCATTATTGCAGGATTAGGTGAACCAAACCAAATCCACATCTTACTACCTAGCAGCTTACAAATTGTACTCTCATTAATACTTGTTTTAATCTGGATCTTCTGAAAAGCAGATGCCAAGACAGGACTAAATATGCAAAAATTTTATTAGAAGGAAAACGGCTGTATAAAAAATGGAGAGAAAAATAAAAAGGCTAAGATACCTGTCAGACAATAAACCAAATCTGACCCCAAGTGAAGGAGAGAAGAAAAAAAAATGAATAGAAGCATTCGAGGATCACACAGTTTAAGGAAGACCTATGCAATGTAAGGAAGGATCAGCAAGACTGTTGGGGAATTCTCAAGCCAGAGCTGGCTGTCAGAGGAGTTCAGTAGAGGTCGCCCCAGAATGCTTGCCTTATCTTTATCAAGTTCAATCATTGGTTGGGAGAAGAACATGGGAGCGTGGCCTCAACAAATTGAACTGATGCATTTCAAAAAGCAGCAGCTCAGAATTTTCATCATGTATGTTCTTTGCTATTGGTTGTCACATGTCACTCTGCACACTCTTACCTGCTTGCAGAATGTCCATTTCAGACATGGCTATAGACTTTGTCAGTGCAGCAAGGGCACTTTTCCAACATCAGTGTACTTCAGAGATTAGTTTAGCATTCAACTTGGAAACTAGCTAACTGATTCTACAGGGACTTGGGGTGGGGAGGAGAGGCAGGGAGTATTACCCAAATCAATGACCACAGCCATATAAAAGGGTATGTTAAAAAGGTCTTCTATCATGGAAACTATGGAAGTCCTATACCTAGTCACACTTGGCGCAACCTTGGTTTTTCTAGTTCAGTGTGGTAAGAAAAGTAAGTCGTGGTGGATTCCAAAATGGCAGTGGAGTTAATGGAAGCTACACAGACCATCTCCCAGGACCAAACAGGAATTACAACTAAAACACAGACAAATCAACAGGAAAAAGCAACAGAAAAGCAGCTTGCAAGGACCATATAACCAGGGACACTGACGTGATCCTGGTAGGATTGCGAAGGCACGAGACAGGGACTGGGAGCCCACAGTCGGCAGCTCAGCAGCAGCCTTAGCTGTGAGCAGCAACCTCAGGTTAAACTCCCAAGTGGCTCCACAGCCCAGACAGAGGTGAAAATAGCCACAGCCACTCACATTGGGCTTCGGCAGAGGGAAGGTAGACTAGACTGGAACTGTGCATGGAAACGCGGGATTTGGAGGGCGCTCAGAGATTTTGCTGAGTTGCAGCCACACAGGACGGTGGCCATACTGCTCCTTCCCAGGGCTCTGGATAGAGGCAGCAGCCCCTCCTTTGGAGATACAACCCCACCCTGTTGGCCATTGCAATGCAAATTGAGGCTTACTAACAACCACCATCTGCCTCACCCTCATGAAATCCCCTTATGCCAGCATCTGAGGGAGTTTTTCAATCAACTGACAACCCAAAACTCTTCAAGTAACCTGGACTGCTAGCCTCCAGAAAAAAAAGCTAGAGGAAAATAGTACCTTTCCTGGGCTAGCAACTCTAACCAGGAAAGTAAGACTTGACAGTGGTGTTTCATGTGGGTCCTCCCTCGCTCATCTAAACCCAAGAGAGGGAGCCACAAACAGCAGAACACAAACACACACAGGGAAAACTTGGCAGGCTCCAAAGCCAACTGTGATAGCCAAAACGGTGAAAACAGAAACAAAAGCCAAATGAAAGAACAAGAGACCTCCACCGAAGATGATATCAATGTGGAGCAGTTAGGCATGTTAACAGAACTAGAATTCAGAGCCATGATCTTGAGGAAGCTCAACAGCATGAGTAAGGACATAGATATGCTGAAAATAAACCACTTAGAAATTAAAACCCACCAAGAAGAGAATACGAGTGACATATCAGAAATAAGAACACATTAGGAGGTCTAAAGAGCACAGTAGAGGAAGCAGAGGACCAGATAAGCAAATTAGAAGACAAGGTAGAAAAATTCAACCAATCAGGAAACCAAAAGGAAAAAACGATTAAAAAAACAGGAAGACAGCTTAAGAGAACTGTGGGACAACAGGAAAAGTAATAATATTCACATCATAGGAGTCCCCGAAGAAGAAGAAAATGAGCAAAGGTTAGAGAATATATTCAAAGAAATAGTGACAGAAAACGTCCCTAATTTGGTGAAGGAAGAAGGCATTCAAGTTCAAGAAGCACAGAGAGCCCCAAGTAAGAAGAACCCAAACAGGTCCACACCAAGACACATAGTAATTAAAATGCAAAAAATTAAAGACAAAGAGAGAATCCTAAAAGCAGCAAGAGACAAGAAACAGGTTACCTACAAAGGAAACCCCATAAGGCTCTCAGCTGACTTCTCACAAGAAACACTACAGGCCAGAAGGGAATGGCATGAGGTAATCAAAGTCATGAAAAACAAGAATCTGAATCCAAGACTACTCTACCCAACTAGGCTATCATTCAAAATAGAAGGTCAAATACAGAGCTTCTCAGACAAAAAAAAAAAGGGGGGGCTAAGGTAATACATTAGCACCAAACCAACATTGCAAGAAATGTTAAACGGACTGCTGTAATTAGCAGGAGAAATAGGAAGAAAAATAGAACCACACTAAGCAAAAATGGCAATAAATAAGTACATATCAATAATCACCTTAAATGTAAATGGATTGAAAGCTCCCATAAAAAGACACAGAGTAGCTGATTGGATAAGAAAGCATGATTCATCTATATGTTGTTTACAGGAGACCCACCTCCCAACAAAAGACTCACATAGGTTGAAAGTGAAGGGATAGAAAAAAATCTTCCCCAAGCAAATGAAAAGAAAAAAAAGCTGGGGTAGCAATACTCATATCTAATAAAATAGATTTCAAAATGAAGGCCATAACTAGAGACAAAGAAGGCCACTACATAGTATTGAAAGGATCTATCCAACAGGAAGATGTAACCTTCATAAACAAATATGCACCCAATATAGGAGCACCAAAATATATCAGAAATCTTCTGGAGTACTTCAAAGGAGAAATCGATAGCAATACAATCATAGCAGGGGACTTCAAACCCCACTGATATCACTGAATAGATCCTCTAGACAAAAACCTAGCAAGGAAACAGAGACTCTAAATGAAGCACTAGATCAAATAGATTTAATAGATATCTACAGATATCTATTAAAAAACTATAGAATTCACATTCTACAGATATCTATAGAAAACTATAGAATTCACATTCTCCTCAAGTGCACATGGGACATTCTCAAAGATAGACCACATGTTAGGGCACAAACTAAGTCTCTACATGTTCAAGAAGACTGAAATCATATCAAGCATCTTCTCAGATCACAATGGCATGAAACTAGAAATCAATTGCAAGAAGAAGATACAAAGACATTTGAACACATGGAAGCTAAATAGCATGTTATTAAACAATGAATGGGTTACTGAGGAGATCAAGGAAGAAATTAAAAACTTCTTGGAAACCAATGAAAATGAAGACACAACAGCACAAAATCTATGGGATGTAGCGAAAGCAGTTCTGAGAGGGAAGTTCATAGCACTATAGGCCTACCTCAACAAACAAGAAAAATCTCTAATAGACTATCTAACCTCACAACATAAATAACTAGAGAGCAAAAATAAATAAATAAATAAAACCCCAGAGCAAGTAGAACAAAGAAAATAGTAAAGATCAGAGCAGAAATAAATGACATAGAGTCCAAAAAAACAATTCGAAGGATCAATGAAACAAAGAGCTGGTTTTTTGAAAAGATTAACAAGATTGATGGACCCTTAGCTAGACTCACCAAGAAACAAAGACAGAGACCCAAATACACAAAATAAGAAATGAAAGAGAAGTAACAACTGACACCACAGAAATACAAAAGATCGTTAACAACTAATATGAACAATTATATGGCAACATATTCGACAATCTAAGCAAAATGGACAAATTTCTAGAAACATAGTCTCCCAAAACTGGACCAGGAAGCGTTTGAAAACTTGTACAGACCAATGACAACCAAGGAAATTGAAAAGGTAATCAAGACTCTCCCAGCAAACAAAAGCCCAGGCCCAGATGGCTTCATGGGGGAGTTTTACCAAACATTCAAAGAACAACTAACACCCATTCTCCTCAAACTATTTCAAAAAATTCAAGAAGGAAGTCCTCCAAACTCGTTTTATGAAGCCAGCATAATTCTAATTCCAAAACCAGAAAAAGACACTGCACAGAAAGAAATCTACAGGCCAATATCCCTCATGAACATAGATGCCAAAATCCTGAACAAAGTACTAGCAAATCAAATCCAGCAATGCACCAAAAAAATTATCCACTATGACCAACTTGGATTCATCCCATACATGCAAGGCTGGTACAATATTCGCAAATCAATAAACGTGATATACCATGTAAATAAAATGAAGAATAAAAACCACATGATCATATCAATAGATGCTGAAAAAGCCTTTGACAAAATCCAGCATCCATTTCTGATAAAAATGCTCAACAATGTGGGAATAGAGGGATCATATCTCAATATCATAAAGGCCATATATGAAAGACCAACAGCCAACATCATACTCAATGGGCAAAAACTAAAAGCATTTTCCTTAAGAACAGGAACAACGCAAGGATGCCCACTATCGTCACTCTTATTTAACATTGTACTGGAACTCTTAGTCACGGCAATCAGACAGGAAGAAAAAATAAAAGGGATCCAAATTGGAAAGAAGGAAGTGAAACTGTCATTATTTGCAGATGACATGATCTATACGTAGAAAATCCCAAAGACTGAATCAAAAATTTACAAAATTTAATACATGAATTTGGAAAAGTAGCAGGATACAAAATTAATGTCAAGAAATCGATGACATTCTTATACACCAATGATGAACTCACAGAAAGAGATACTAAGAAAACAATCCCATTTAAAATTGTGGCAAAAATATTAAGATACCTAGGAATAAACTTAACCAAATAAATAAAGGACCTATTCTCAGAAAACTACAGGACATTGAATAAAGAAATAGAGGAAGATATAAAAAAGTGGAAGCACATACCCTGTTCATGGATTGGAAGAATTAACATTATTAAAATGTCCATATTACCCAAAACAATCTATAGATTCAATGCAATCCCCATCAAAATACCAATGGCATACTTCACAGAATTAGAACAAGTACTTCAAAAGTTATGAAACCAAAAAAGACCTCAAATAGCCACAGCAATCTTGCAATAGAAGAACAAAGTTGGAGGGAGCACATTACCAGATTTCAAGTTATACTACAAAGCCACTGTAATCAAAAGAGCCTGATACTGGCACAAGAACAGGCAGATACACCAGTGTAACAGAACAGAGAACTCAGAAATGGACCCAAGGCAATATGCTCAATTAATATTTGACAAAGGTGGCAAGAGCATACAGTGGAGTAAGGACAGCCTCTTTAATAAATGGTGTTTGGAAAATTGGACAACTACATGCAAAAATATGAAACTAGACCATCAACTTACACCCTACACAAGAATAAACTCAAAATGGATAAAAGACTTAAATGTGACTCATGAATCCATAAAAATCTTAGAAGAAAATGTAGGCAACAAAATTTCAGACATCATACACAGCAGAATTTTCACTGACACATCACCTAAGGCAATGGAAACAAAGGAGAAAATGAACACATGGGACTACATCAAACTCAAAAGTTTCTGCACAGTGAAAGATACAATCATCAAAACGGAAAGGCTACCCACTATATGGGAGAGGATAATTGCCAATGACATATCAGATAAGGGGTTAATTTCCAATATATATAGAGTGCTCATACAACTCCACAAAAGGAAGACAAAGAACCCAATTAAAAAATGGGCAGAGGAGCTGAATAGACACCTCTCAAAACAGGACATACAAATGGCTAAGAGACATATGAAGAAATCTTCAACATCACTAATCATCAGAGAGATGCAAATTAAAACAACAATGAGGTGTCACCTCACACCTGTCAGAATGGCCGCCATCAACAAATCGTCAAACAACAAGTGTAGGTGAGGGTGTGGAGAAAAGGGGACTCTAGTACACTGCTGGTGGGAATGCAGACTGGTGCAGCCACTATGGAAAACAATATGGTGTTACCTCAAAAAATTAAAAATTGAACTTCCATTTGACCCAGTGATCCCACTTCTAGGAATATACCCTAAGAAGCCTGAAACACCAATCTCAAAGAATATATGTACTCCCATGCTCATAGCAGCACTATTTACAATAGCTAAGATCTGGAAAAAACCCAAGTGTCCATCAGTAGACGAATGGATGGATAAAAAAGCAGTGGTACATATACACAATGGAGTACAACGCAATTGTAAGGAAGAAAGATCTCTTATCCTTTGAGACTACATGGAGGGACCTGGAAAGTATCATCCTAAGTGAAACAAGCCAAACAGAGAAAGAGAAGTATCATATGATCTCAAATATTTGTAGAATATAATGAACATAGCAGTCTGAGGAATGGGGTAGTCCCAGAGTTGTGGAAGTGGGGTACAGAGTGACAATCCCCAGAAGAGGGGGTGGTGGGGGAGAGATAAACCACAGAACTTATATGCATGTATGCAAGAACAATGGACATGGACAACAAAGCTGTGGACAGGGCAGGGAGGGAGGGAGAGGGGGGAATCAGTGGGGGAAAAAGGAGTAACATCTGTAACAAAAATTAATTAAAAAATAGATAGAAAGAATAAAAAATTCAAGAAGAAGAAAGACTTCCAAACTCGTTTTACGAGGCCAGCATAATTCTAATTCCATAACCAGAAAATGACTTTACAAAGAAAGAAAATTACAGGCCAATATCACTGATGAACATAGACGCCAATATCCTGAACAAAATACTAGCAAATCTAATCCAGCAATACATCAAAAAAATTATTTACCATGAACAAGTGGGATTCATCCCAGACATGCAAGGCTGGTACAATATTTGCAAATCACTAAATGTGATACACCACATAAACAAAATGAAGAATAAAACCACATGATCATATCAATAGATGCTGAAAAAGCATTTGACAAAATCCAGCACCCATTTCTGATAAAAACGCTCAGCAATCTGGGAATAGAGGGATCATATCTTGACATAATAAAGGCCATATATGAAAGACCTACAGCCAACATCATACTCAATGGGCAGAAACTAAAATTATTTCCCTTAAGAACAGGAACAAGACAGAGATGTTCACTTTCACCACGCTTATTTAACATTGTACTGTAAGTCTTAGCCACAGCAATCACACATGAAGAAAAAATAAAAGGGATCCAAATTGGAAAGGAGGAAGTGAAACTGTCATTATTTGCAGATGACATGATATTATACATAGAAAACCCTAAATACTCTATCAAAAATCTACTAGACTTAATAAATAAATTTGGCAAAGTAGTTGGATACAAAATTAATGTCAAGAAATCAACGGCATTCTTACACACCAACGATAAACTCTCAGAAAGAGAAACCGAAAAAACAATCCCATTTACAATCATAGCAAAAAATTAAGATACCTAGGAATAAACCTAACCAAAGAAGTAAAGGACCTATTTGCAGAAAACTACAGGACATTGAATAAAGAAATAGAGGAAGATATAAAAAAGTGGAAGAACATACCTTGTTCATGGATTGGAAGAATTAACATCATTAAAATGCCCATATTACCTAAAGCAATCTATAGATTCAATGCAATCCCCATCAAAATACCAACAACATATTTCACAGAACTAGAACAAATACTTCAAAAGCTCATATGGAACCAAAAAAGACCCCAAGTAGCCCCAGCAATTTTGAAAAAGGACAAAGTAGGTGGGATCACGATACCAGATATCAGGTTATACTACAAAGTGACTGTAATCAAAACAGCCTGGTACTGGCACAAGATCACGCAGATAGACCAGTGGAACAGAAGAGGGAACCCACAAATGGACCCAAGGCAATATGCTCAATTAATATTTGACAAAGGTGGCGAGAACATACAGTGGAGTAAAGACAGCCTCTTTAATAAATGGTGTTGGGAAAATTGGACAGTTACATGCAAAAAAAATGAAACTAGACCATCAACTTACACCATACACAAGAATAAACTCAAAATAAAAGACTTAAATGTGATCCATGAATCCATAAAAATTCCAGAAGAAAATGTAGGCAACATAATTTTGGACATCATACCCAGCAGAATTTTCACTGATACATCACCTAAGACAATAGAAACAAAGGAAAAAATGAACACATGGGACACTACATCAAACTAAAAGGCTTCTGCACAGCAAAAGAAACAACCATCAAAATGGAAAGGCAACCCACTGTATGGGAGAACATCATTGCCAATGATACATCAGATAAGGGGTTAATTTCCAAAATATATAGATTACTCATACAACTCACCAAAGGAAGACAAAGAACCCAATTAAAAAATGGGCAGAGGAGCTGAATAGACACCTCTCAAAACAGGACATAAAATGGCCAAGAGACATATGAAGAAATTCTCAACATCACTAATCAGCAGAGAGATGCAAATTAAAACAACAATGAGGTGTCACCTCACACCTGTCAGAATGACCGCCATCAACAAATCATCAAACAAGAGTTGGCGAGGGTGTGGAGAAAAGGGGACTCTAGTGCACTGCTGGTGGGAATGCAGACTGGTGCAGCCACTATGGAAAACAATATGGTGTTACCTCAAAAAATTAAAAATTGAACTTCCATTTGACCCAGTGATCCCACTTCTAGGAATATACCCTAAGAAGCCTGAAACACCAATCTCAAAGAATATATGTACCCCCATGCTCATAGCAGCACTATTTACAATAGCTAAGATCTGGAAACAGCCCAAGTGTCCATCATTAGACGAATGGATAAAAAAGCAGTGGTATATATACACAATGGAGTACTATGCAGCTGCAAGAAAGAAACATCTCTTATCCTTTGAGACGACATTGAGGGACCGAAAAGTATTATCCTAAGTGAAACAAGCCAAGCAGAAAAAGACAAATACCACATGATCTCACTTATATATGGAATATAATGAATATAATAGTATGAGGAATAGGGTAGACCCAGAAACACAGAAGTAGAGTACAGACTGACAACCCTCAGAAGAGGGGGTGTTGGGGGTTGGGATGAGATAAACCACAGAACTTATATGCATGTATGCATAACCAATAGACATGGACAACAAAGCCGGGGATGGGGTGGGGAGGATGGGGAGGAGGGTGTCAATGGGGAAAAAAAGGAGAAACATCTGTGACAAAAATAAAATTAAAAAATAAATAAATAAAAATTTTTTTTAAATAAAAAGAAAAGTAAGTCGTGCTCATCAGCTATTCCATGAGTTATCCTCATGTTTTCCAGCCCCTCTGAAGTTCGGTTAGGACTATGTGACTAGATTGGGCCAATGCATCAAGAGAATAAATTACTTTATCACTGCCAGTTAGAGATGTTAGTGGGCATGTGTGAACTTTCCACATTTTCTTCAGCTGTTGTTTTTTTAATCCTCGCCTTAGGATACATTCTTATTAATTTCAGAGAGAGAGGAAATGAGAGGGGGAGAGAGCGAAACATCGATGTTAAAGAGACACATCGACTGGCTGCCACCTGCAAGACCACGACGAGGGCCATGGTTGAACAGCAACTGAGGTACATGGCCTTGGCCAGAATCAAACCCGCAACTCTTTGGTCCATGGACCAATGCTCCAACCGCTGAGCAAAATTGGCCAGGGTTGATTTCAATACTTTTGCATAATACTCAGAAGTGAGATTATTGGATCATATGGTAGTTCTATTTTTAATTTTTTGAGGAACTGCCATGCCTTTTTAATAACAGTTGCAACATTTTACATTCCCACCAAGTATGCAATGGCTCCAATTCATTTATATCCTCACCAACACTTTTTTGTTGTTGTTTGTTTGTTTGTTTGTTTTAATGAGAGCAAAAATTTTAATAGTTCAATGATCAGTTCTTGTGAGCCGACACGAACTGCCTCCAATACATGACTCCAAGGAGTCTGGGGAACAAGCAGATCTAGGTGCAGTGGCTCCTGAAATATATAAAACATGATGAACTCTCTCTCAGAAAAAGAATACAAAATTAGGTTCATGACTGAAAAGAACCTCTGCTAGCAAGTGGCCTGATACTTTTGCTTCCTTAGCTTCGTGACGTCTACTTTTGGTAACAGGTATCTTAACACACTAAAGTGGGTATACAACTTTCAAAGAGGAGAAGCAGTTACAGAAGGATTGTATTCAGATCCTATCTGAGCAAATGCCACTGGGACAAGTCACAAGCCAGCTAAAGGAGAGGAGCTCTGAGGGGAGTAAGGAAGGTCGGATTGAATCTCCCTCCCTCAATCCGACCTTCCTTACTCCCCTCAGAGCTCCTCTCCTTTAGCTGGCTTGTGACTTGTCCCAGTGGCATTTGCTCAGATAGGGAGATTCAGGTCAACTGACAGGGCAAAAAGGAAAAGGGATGCTCTATCCTTGCACCATGAGGCTGAACCAGCAGGCCCTCTTGGCTTCATGGGATGAGGATCCAAGGCTGCTTTGCCCTGATTTAGAGCATGTTCTGGATTCAAGTTGCAGTAGATAGGGTGAAAGTTGAGACTGGAAATACAGTAGACACCAGACATAATTCAGGTGATTCAGATACAGATGATTTATTGTTTCATAATTTAAACTTTCATTGGTGGCAACAGATGTAAGAATAAATTATGATTTTTCCTTCTTGGTTTAGGCCAGTTTCTGATTATTTATTTGGATTTATTCTCTCTTCAGGCCCGGTTTGGTAGAGACTGTTGCTATAAGAGAAAACAAAATAAAATGCAACACAAACAAAATACCAGAGTTGCTCTTTTTTTCTTTAACATATTTCTAACACAAGTAATTTAAAGGACATTGGGTAACTAAAAGGAAAAAAATCAAGGAAATTAAAACTAAATCCAGAAAAAACAACTATCTGTTACCTCAACTGCAAATACTCTGTTTCATGATAGAAGTGGATTTATAAACACTCTGTTTATTTATCCATGCTTACTAGAAGGATTCACACACTAAGATACACATACAGTTAATTGAATGAATTAAGAGAGGAGAGTCAAGGCAATATTGGGGCATTCCTAAGACTCTAGATGAAGAGGATCTTACTGTCATCAAAATATAAAATCATTCTTCAGATTTGTGAAAAAAGAAACCAGTTAAACATCAGATAAAGTCAGAATGTTTGTTGTAAACAAGTACAAAAGCAAAAATGACAAAATATTTTTGGAACTGAGATAAATAATGTTTAAAAACCAGGAATTTATTAACAGTATGCTAGATCTAAAATCCCAATTCACATAACAGAAAAATCAGTGGAGTGAGAGATGGAAGAAAGTAAAAATACTATGCATCCCTAATACCAAAGGGAATCTCAAAAATGTTTCTAGTTCCATATGGTAATATTGTGCACTTTTTGTTTCTATGCCATACTCTTTATAGAAATATTTCATTACTAAATGACATAGTGAAAAATAACAAAGAAAACTCAATAGGATAGTAAAAAAAATAGTAAAATTTAAAGTATGCTATGTCAGAAAATACACAACTCACATGTTCAATTAACTAAAAATAAATAAGTCACAACTTGATACATACAGATTGGTGGTGATCATTACAACTAGGTAATTTGGCTATAGATATCCAAAATAATAAGATGTACATACTATATTAATGCTTTGATCAATCTCTCTTCTAGGGATTTATCCTAAGACTATAATCAGACAATTGTTCCAGAATGTGTATCCATTTAAGAATGTTATTCACAGGGAGTTTGTGACAATGGAAAGCTGGAAGTTTTAATATTTATAATAATGATTTTTTAAAATAAATTATTTTTTTATTTTTAAATTGAATACCAAATGTGAAGAAAGAATGATATTGGCCCAATTTTAAGATGGAAAAAGTTTTCCATAATAATTTCTAAGTTAAAAAAAAGTATTTTTATGTTTATTTAGAAAAACATTTAAGAAGATATACATCTATATTGTTCATGGAAATTGCCTTTGTGTATTGATTATGAAAATGTATCCTTAATTCATATATCTATTAAGGTAACATAGATATTTAAACAAATATTTGATAATATATTAACACTCAGAAAGATGCAGTTAGAAAATAAAACTATATTTTAATTCATTATTAGTTTAATTCTAAAACTGAAGTTGACCTGGATATTCCTATTTGCCTTTCATATACATTTCAGAATATTTTTCTCAGTTCTCTGTACCCATGTATCCAACATATATTTTGATTGAGTTTATTTTAAATATTCAGAAACCTACATATACATAGATTAGTGATGTTGGAAAAGAGAAGGATAAGTTTTAAAGTTAAAAATTAAAAAAGGGAAAAGTAAAAACAGCTTCAAGTTCAATGAAAAAGAAAAGCAAAATATTTTAAATAATAAGACTCAAAGTACATAGGGAATTTCCGTTGTCATAAGTCTAGAAAATAAATGTTGAATTAATTATAAAATATAAAACTTAAATATGATACATGATAGTTTTGTTTTATTTTGATCCTTACCTGAGGACTTTTTTTGTTTTGTTTTGTTTTGTTTTGTTTGCATTTATCTTCAGATAGAGCAGAAGGGAGAGAGGGAGAAAGAGAGAGAGAAAAACATCGATGTGAAAACGATGCATCGATATGAGAGAAACACGTTGACTGGTTGCCACCCACACGACCCCAACCAGGGACAGGGACAAACTGCAACAGAGGTACGAGCCCTTAGCGGGAACCGAACCCGGGACTTTGGTCCACAGGCCGACGCTCTAACCACTAAACCAAACCAGCCAGGGCACAGATGATAGTTTTAAAAATGAAAATGTGAGTTACAAATCTGATTGAAACCTAATAGTTTCAGAAGATGCTAAACTGCTGAACTGTAATAAAAAGTATGCTGTTCCAATACCTACTCCCACCTGCAGTGTATGAGTCCTACTTGTCTGATATTCTCACCAACCCTTGATGTCAGTATTTTTAATATGATCCACTCTTGTAGAAGACACTCATTTTTATTTTTATTTGTCTTTTTCTGATGAGTAATGATATTGAGCAATTTATTTTATGTTTTGAGCTCCTTTGATATCATCTTTTGTGAAGTTTCTCTTCAAATATTTTGACTACTAGGTTCTCCCACCTTTTGGTATTGATTTGTAGGGATTCTATGAGTATAAGTCCTTCGTTAGAAATATGTATTAGAAAAGTGTTTTCTTACTTTGTGACTTCCTCTTTCCCTTTTATAAGGAAGTTCTTTGGGAAGCAAAACATCTTATATTTTAAAAAATTTTATTGTATTGTGATATGGACACTCAAATTAGATTTTCTTTCTTAACAATCTTTAAGTGTACAATACAGTGTTATTGTTAACAATAGAGACAATGTTCTAGAGCAGATCTCTAGAACTTGTTCATCTTGCATAACCGAGACTTTATTCTCATTGATTAACAACACTACTTCTTTCCCTCCCCTCATTCTGAGGCAACCACCATTCTACTGTCTGCTTCCATGAGTTTCACTGTTTTAGATATCTCATATAAGTGGAATTATGCAGTTAATTTGTCCTTCTGTAACTGACTCTTTTACTTAGTATAATGTCCTCAAGATTCAACTATGTTGTAATATATGCAGGATTTCTCCTTTATGGCTGACCAACATAGAATTGCATGTGTATATCCCATTTTTTAATCCATTCATCCATTGTTGGACATTTACTCTGCATTCACATCTTGGCTATTCTGAATAGTGCTCCACTGAATATGGAACTGCTAACATCAACCTGAGATACTTATTTCAATTATTTTAGAAAATATCCAAAAGTGGTTTACTGAATCACATAGTAGTCTCATTTTTAATTTTTTGAAGACTCTTCAACAGTTTGCATGGTGAAGGTAATAATTTGTATTCCCACCAACAGTGTATAATGGTTCCAATTTCTCCACATCCTTATTAACATTGTTATTTTGATAATAGCCATTCTAACAAGTAGTCATTATTGTTTTGGATTTCTCTGATGATTAATGACACTGACTATATGTTCATACACCAGTGAGTCATCAGTATAGAATTTTAGGAAAAATGCCTAAAGTGTTTAACCCATTTGTAAATCAGGTAATCAGTTTTGCTGCTGCTGCTGCTGCTGTTTTGGTTTTGACTGTAGGAGTTCCTTATATATTTTGGCAAACGACCCTTTACTTGATACGTGGTTTACAAATATTTTCTCCCATTCTGTAAGTTGCCTTTCACTCTGTTGAATATTTTTCTTGCTATGCAGAAGCTTTTTAGTTTGATATAGTTCCATTTGTCTATTTTTTACTGTTGTTCCTGTATTTTTGGTGTCAATACAAAAAATCATTCCCAAGACCGATGTCATAGAGTTTTCTCCCTGTATTTTCTTCTATGATTTTCACTGTATTATGGCTTACATATAAGTCTTTAATCCATTTTGAGTTGAGTTTTGTGTATAGTTTAAGGTAAGGGTCTAATTTCATTATTTTGTATGTGGGTATTCCATTTTCCCAACACTATTTGTTAGAGTCAATCATTTCCCCATTGTGTATTATTGGCAGTCTTTTCAAAGGTCAGTTGATCATATATGTGTGAACTGATTTCTGGGTTCCCTATTCTGTTCTATTAGTCATTATCATTTTTATATCAGTGCCATGCTGTATGAATGTACTTCAAACTAAAAATGTGTATGTATTGATTATAAGTTGTTACCAATACCTTCTTTTCTCCTAATATCCAAAAAATCAATAATATGCAATGTTATTACCTGATATTGCTCATTATATCCTTTCTCTTTTTATTTTGAACTATTAGGTAATTTTTATCACTTACATTATTCTGTGTGTGTGTATTTTATTTATTTATTTTTGTTACAGATGTTTCTCCTTTTTCCCACATTGACACCCTCCTCCCCATCCCTCCAGCCCTGTACCCAGCTTTGTTGTCCTTGTCCATTGGTTATGCATACATGCATATAAGTTTCGTGGTTTATCTCTTCCCCTTGCCACCCCCTCTTTTGAAGATTGTCAGTCTGTACCCTATTTCACATCTCTGGTACTACCCTCAGTCTGTTCCTCAGACTGTAATGCTCATAATATTCCAAAAATAAGTGAGATCATGTGATACCTGCCTTTCTGTGCTTGGTTTGTTTCACCTAGGATAATACTTTCCAGGTCCCTCCATGTCGTCTCAAAGGATAAGAGCTCTTCTTTCATATAGCTGCATAGTACTCCATTTTGTATATGTACCACTGCTTTTTTATCCATTTGTCTACTGATGGACACTTGGGCTGTTTCTAGATCTTAGCTATTGTACATAGTGCTTCTATTAACATGGGGGTACATATATTCTTTCTAATTGGTGTTTCAGGCTTCTTAGAGTATATTTCAAGAGTGGGATCACTGGGTCAAATGGCAATTTAATTTTTAATTTTTTGAAGTAACACCATACTGTTTTCCATGGTGACTGCACCAGTCTGTATTCCCACCAGCAGGGCACTAGAGTTCCCTTTTCTCCACACCCTTGCCAACACTTGTTGTCTGATGATTTGTTGATGGCGGCCATTCTGACAGGTGTGAGGTGATACCTCATTGTTGTTTTAATTTGCATCTCTCTGATGATAAGTGATGTTGAGCATTTCTTCATATGTCTCTTAGCCATTTGTATGTTCTATTTGGAGAGGTGTCTATTTAGTTCCTCTGCCCATTTTTTAATTGGGTTCTTTGTATTCCTTTTGTTGAGCTGTATGAGCACTCTATATGTTTTGGAAATTAACCCCTTATCTGATATATCATTGGCAATTATGTTTTCCCATACAGCTGGTTGCCTTTCCATTTTGATGGTTGTTTCTTTTGCTGTGCAGAAGCTTTTGAGTTTTATGTAGTTCCATGTGTTCATTTTCTCCTTTGTTTCTGTTGCCTTAGGTAACGTGTCAGTGAAAATTCTGCTGCGTGTGATGTCTGAAATTTTGTTACCTACATTTTCTTCTAGGATCTTCATGAGTCACATTTCAGTCTTTTATCCATTTTGAGTTTATTCTTGTGTATGGTGTAAGTTGATGGTCTAGTTTCATTTTTTTGCATGTAAAAAAATTTGCAAATTTGCCTACACCATAGATAAAGAGACTGTCTTTACTCCATTGTATGCTCTTGGCACCTTTGTCAAATATTGATGGAGTATAATGTTTTGACTCAATTTCTGGGTTTTCTGTTCTATTCCATTGATCTATATGCCTATTCTTGTGCCAGTAGCTTTTGATTCTGGTAGTTTTGTAGTACAACCTAATATCCAGTATTGTGATCCCACCTACTTTGTCCTTCTTTTTCTAGATTGCTGTAGCTATTCGGGGTCTTGTCAGATTCTTGTTTTCCATGACCTTGATTACTTCTTGCCATTCCCTTCTGGCTTGTAGTGTTTCTGTTGAGAAGTCAGCTGAGAGCCTTATGGGGGTTCCTTTGTAGGTAACCTGTTGCTTATCTCTTGCTGCCTTTAGGTTTCTCTCTTTGTCTTTAATTTTTGGCATTTTCATTATGTGTCTTGATGTGGGCCTGTTTGGGTTCTTCTTACTTGGGGCTCTCTGTGATTCTTGAACTTGAATGCCTTCTTCCTTCACCAAGTTAGGAAAGTTTTCTGTCACTATTTCTTCAAATATATTCTCTAACCCTTGCCCATTTTCTTCTTCTTCAGGGACTCCTATGTTTCGAATGTTATTATGTTTCCAGTTGTCCTACAGTACTCTTAAGCTGTCTTCCTGTTTTTTAATCGTTTTTTCCTTTTGGTTTTCTGATTGGTTGATTTTTTCTACCCTGTCTTCTAATTCACTGATCCAGTCCTCAGCTTTCTCTACTCTGCTGGTTAGTCCTTTTAACGTGTTCTTTATTTCTGCTATTTCTGTCATTCTTCATTTCCACTTGGTTGGTTTTTAATGTTTTTATATCTTTACTCATGCTGTTGAGCTTCCTCAAAATCATGGCCCTGAACTCTACCTCTGATTACTTACTTAACTGCATTTTGTTTATCTCATCTTCAGTAGAGTTCTGTTGTTCTTTCATTTGGGATTTGTTTCTTTGTTTCACCATTTTGGCTATCTCTGGGTTTTGGAGCCTGCCAAATTTTCCCTGTGGGTGTTGGTGTTCTGCTGTTTGTGGTTCCCTCTACTGGGTTTGGATGAGCATGGGAGAGCTCACATTAAACACCACTGTCAAGTCTTACTTTTATGGGTAGATTTGCAAGCCTAGGAAAGGTTCAGTTTTCCTCTAGCTTTTTGCCAAGAGGCTATTAGTCTCAGTTACTTGAAGAGCCTTGGGTTCTCAGTTGAATGAAAAACTCCCTCAGGTGTTCAGTGTAAGAGGATTTCCAGAGGATGGGGCAGATGCTGGTTGTTAATGAGCCTAAATTTGCATTTTTTGGCTCACCTGTGTAGGGTTGAATCTCCGAGGGAGGGACTGTTGCTTCTCCCCACGGCTCTGGGATGGAGCAAACTGGCCACCATCCTGTGTGGCCGTGTTTAAGCAAAAACTCTGAATGCCCTCCAAATCCCGGGTGTTCCCCATAGAGTTCCTCTCCAGTCTTTCCTCCCTCTGACAGAGCCCAAGGTCAGTGGCTGTGGCTAATTTAATGCTCTGTCACAGCCCTATGCACTGTACAGCTGGCTTGAGATTTTAACCTCAAGGGCACTGCTCACAGCTAAGATTACTTACTGTTGCCAGTGTGCTCCCAGCCTGCCACACTCTCATGCCTCCACATACCTACCAGTGTCCCTGTTTATATGGTCCTCTCCAGCTGCTTTTCTGTTGCTTTTTCCTGATGATTTGTTTTTACTTTAGTTGTAATTCCAGTTTGGTCCTGGGGAGATCATCTGTGTAGCTTCCATGCACTCCTCCGCCATTTTTTTTTTTTGAGTCCTCACTTACATTTTTATTTTTATTTTTCCTCGTATATTTTTTTCATTTATTTCTGCTCTTTCCTTAATTATTTCTTCCAATCCACTGTCTTCAAGGGCAAAGAGTTCCTCTTTTTCTGTCTCTTTGATGGAGATTACAATGGAAAAAGAAATACATTTCTTCTCTGTTCTGTAATACGCATTTTATTGTGATTGAAAGGATTAAAGTATACTCTTATCTAAAAAGCAGGGATATACCTAATAGTTGTAGAACCTAAAACAGTCTGCCTTAACCATCAGGTTAGGATGGTATTGTTCATATTTAATAGTGCTCTTAAATTAGAATTCCCTCAGTTTAGGCATGTATTTCAATATTCGTTACAGAAATATAATAGTCAGTGCACAACTTTGTACTGCAAGGATGAAGAGAAAACTTAAAAAACAATCTTGGATGCTATTGAAATATTCTCTTTTCATTTTCATTTTTTATTATTTTGTTGTTGTTGTTAATTCTCACCTGAAGATATTATCCCATTGATATATTTGACAGAGTGGAAGGGGAGGAGGAGAGAGAGAGGAGAGAGAGAGAGAGAGAGAGAGAGAGAGAGAGAGAGAGACATCAATGTGAGAGAGATTATCAACTGGCTGCCTTCCACAGGACCCAGATCCATGCTGGGGATCTAGAGTACATGCCAATGCTCTAACTGTGGAGCTAAACCAGCAGAGCTCTCTTTTTCTATTGTATCCATCATTAGCTAAGGGAAATTTTCATATACTACTAATAGAGGGGAAATATCTAATTTTATAAAATAATGTGCATGATTATTCCATGGTTTAATCTCTAAATTTACTTTCCAAGATGAATCAATGCAGTAAAATAAATAAAAACTCCAAGTCTCTATTTTATTAATAGTAATTTTTCTGAAATAATAGTATAACAATAAGCACATATGGCATCCCTTTTAGTATCAGTCCTCTTTTTATATGGCAGTAAAATGTCATCAAGATACGTGCTTCTTACTAATATTCAAAAAAAAATTCCATCATTTGTGTACTCACTCATAGATGTTAGTGAGGGTGTACGAAAGTCACTCCTTTAGTGTAGATCAGGAAAGAATGGTGAGATATCATGAATCCAAATTTTATTATTAAGGATTATAAAAATAATTTGCAATGAGAACCAAAAGGAATATTATGAACAAATGTTTTGATTTCAAATTAACAACTCTTAAGTGTTCTAAACAATGACCAAACCATACAATGCCAAATGATTAATCACACTGTTCTACACTCACCTTACATTTGTGGATAACTTGCTAATATTGCTGTCTTCTTCTGACACAGATCTATAAAATTAATAAAACTTACTTTAAAGTGGGGAAATTTTTAAATGTTAATTAAGTGACTATTTGAATAAAGAATGTTTTCAAAGAAACAGAGTGATTCATTAAATGAAATATCTTCTTCCAATTAAATAATACAAACAAAACAGATGTGGTCTCAATATTAGAACAAGTGCGGTCAGCTACCTTGCTTTGTTGATTAACTCCTCTTATCCTCATTTTATATTTATTCAAGTGTTTATGTTAAAAGCTACATTCGTACAGACAGGGCCCCTGATTCTATGTTATCCCTAAATCCTCAGGTAAAATTAAGCCCAAAACATTTAGTAGTAGTCAAAAATTTCCTATATATTTTAGTACATATTTCTTTCTTCCTCTCATAACACATACTTCATACAGGTTTTTCCTATCAATTTTTGGAACGCAAAACTAGAGGTAAATATTTCTGTGGGAAAATACAGTAAATTATTAATAAAGATCTTAATAATGATGTTTAAATATTTGGGTAACTCACAGAGCTAGCACAGTTGCACAGCAGAAGTATGCTGGGCCCAAAGATATTTGTGTAACTGATTACAGGTAATATGGTGATTTCACTTACTAAGTTGTTGTACTTAAAAGCTTTCAATACATTGGAAAACTATTATCTCCCACTTTATAGAATTATGGAGAATGATTTTAAGAACATAAAGATATCACAGTTTTTTACATGCAGATTCAGAGATATAATCTCTAGTAGAAAGAGGTTCTCTAATAAAGTTGTTTTCCACTGCTCTGAAACTCTGTATCTAAAACATTTCTTTTTCACAAGTTCCCTTGAAATGCAATGCCACCTATTCTCATGAAGCCTGTTGACAATATAACTAGACAGGGTCAGTGGGCTAAGAGACTGATTAAACCACAATATTAAAAGCACCCATATGTCCTTGTAAAGTGATTCTAGTGGTAAAATGAGTAAAACAAAAGTAACATGAAGAATACCATACTGGTTTGAAATATATCCCTTGGGCTTCTCCTCATATTGCTTTACCTATAGTCTTAGATAATTCTTCATGAAACCTGAATACTCTTTTCTTGGCTTATTTAATGAGTTATTTTATATACATACATACCTCTTATTTTCCGTTTCCCTTCTGTAGCATAGCTCTCTTATTTTATCCTGCTTTATTAAAACAGCAGCAATAATGATAAGCACAGGTAAAGAAATGTAGAAAATGAGTTGAAATTGGCGTTTTGGAGAAGGAGTAGATCTTCCATCCAAGTACCTTCTACCTAGAATAGAAAATAACCCATTTCAAATTATGTCAGAGACTTTATTAACCAAATAAAAAGGTGGAGAAGCTATCATTACCAACACTATTCCCAAACACCAATCATTGTATTCATACAAATTATACATCTAATAAAATTCAAAAAAACTAATGTACAAAATAAACTGTTACTAGTGCTTTACTAATGATTTTGCATTTTTGATCTTCCACCATATGGTGATGTTATTGACTAAAGGTAATGTTATTTCATGAATCACATGTTTAATATTTGCAAACATTTCTTCAATTCTTTTCTGATACCACTTTTACAAAGTTCAAACATGCATACCACAATTGTGAGAGTTAAACATGGGAAATGTGGCATTTAATTTATCTTACATTACTACAATTTTTCTAAAAATTAATAATTAGTAGTTGCTAAATAAATTAGTTATTTAACTAAGTTGTTTAATCAAGTATGTAGCAACAAGAAACTAAAATGGCTCTAGGATTATTTTATAGAATATATGGCTAAGCCTGGCTTTAACCCATTTTTTACTAACTAGTGCTAATATCAACATTTTTCTTCTCAGTTCTCATTCATTCTCAACTGAGAATGTGCTCCTCAGGTTCCACCTCTTTGTATATATCAGCCACCTTTCTGGATTGATACTATGTCAGTTCGTTTTCTCCTCTGTTCATTGGCCTGTCTCCTTTTATTGGATACACTGTGTATTATTTGCCAGTTGGAACAATGGAGGTGACAGGCAGAGGAACCACTCTCCAACTACACTTACCAATGATCACTGAATCTCAATATACTCCTATTGTAATCACCCTGGAGCTTCTACCTTTTCCCATAAGATTTTTCTAGTGAGTTCAAGGTAGGAAGTTCAACACTTTCTGCTTGTCTGCTTTGTGCATGTGATTGAGGTTCCTAGTATTATTAGGATCAGGATTACATTGTATTTGTAATCAGAAAGCCATTGAATCAGATGAAGAGATTCTCTGGCTGTATGCTGCAGATTGTTTCTCAGCTACTTAGACAGTCTTTTGGGTAATCAATGATATTACTTGGGTTTGAAAAGAATGTAATATATTCCCAGGTGGCCTCAGAAGCATGAGTAGATTTTCCAGGAACCAGAAAAATTGGTCTTACTTCTTTCCCCTATACTACTGTCTAGTTTTAACAAGCACTACTAGTAATAGCCAAGAAAGAATATTTTCTACTAACTCCCCTTTCAATTTGGTGTTCTTTATTTTATTAACTACTCTGGATCTCCATTTTCCATTAGTAAAAACTAGTCCCCAGTAATCTGCCTCAAAGCTTCTGCTACTTCATTCCACAGATGCTTTAGGGAATCATCCAAGCACTTAACTATTCATGGCTTTTCACCTCCTCCTTTTCATTACCCCAAAGTGTTTTAGCCTTTATTAGTAAAGGGTTTAATCATCAGATCAGACTCCCCATAACATAGGTCTTACCCACACCAAACATTACAGTCAAACATCAGGTATAGAAAAATAGATTATTTTCCTGGAGAGGTCTGAATCCATCTGCTGCATCTCCCAAAAGTTTCCCTTGATTTGCAATCCCCCCCACCACACACACACACACACACACACACACACACACACACACACACACATTCTCATTGACTTCTGAAAACAAAACAGATGATAATTTTGAGTAAAATAGAAATAATATTGTTCATAAAGGAAGCTATCTCAGTTTTGTACTGTTAAAAACACAGCTTACATAATTACCTTGCTTCTCCAATTAACTATTCCATCATAAATCAATAAATTGATTTTTTTAGAGTAAGCTATATATATACAGATAAGTACATCCTGCCAATAACATTTTAAAGAGAGGGACTCTTGGTATTTTTCTGCCAATAAATACTATTAATGTGTGTGGTGGTTAATTTTATGTGTCATCTTGACTGGGCCATGTGTATCCAGATACTTAGTCACATATTATTCTGTGTGTTTCTGTGAGGGCATTTTGGAATGACATGAACATTTACATTGGTAGACTGAGTAAAGCCGATTGCCTCTTCTAATATGAGTAGGCCTCATCCAATAAGCTATAGGTCTTAATCAAACTAAAATGTTGATTTTCTCAAGAATAAGGGAGGCTTCTTCCTGCCTGAAGAAACTGAACTGAGACATTGGTTTTTTCTGAGTTTCAAGCCTGCAGACCTTTGGACTCGAACTAGGCTATCAGCTCTCCTAAGGCTCCAAGTGTGCCAACTCACCTGGCAGATCTTGGGACTCTCTTCAGCCTCCATAATCACATGAGCCAATTCCTTATAATTTCTCTCTCTCTCTCTACACACACACACACGTGCGCACACACACAAACATTCACACACATCCTATTGGTCCAGTTTCTCTAGAGAATCCTGACTAATACAGATTTTGGTACTCAGATAGGGTGCTACTATAACAACTACCTAAAAATGTGAAAATAGCTTTGGAACTGAGTAATGGTAGAGGCTATAGGAATTTTGAGGAGCATTTTAGAAAATCCTTGATTGTTATCAAGGAATAAGTATTTTTCACATGTTCATGAGAAAATAATATATGTGTATAATTCTATACACATGTTAAATTATCATGCTCTTATTTTGGTCTGATACACAATCTGATACAGCTTTGTGTTAGCTCTCTAAAAAGTGGGTCACCCTAGGTATTACTAATCTAAGATACAGATTAGTTTGTCCAGGAGATTCATTATGTATTTGCTCCCCAAGGAAAGAGAGTAAGGGTAGACAGCCCTTTTCTGCACCCAGATTATTTTAGGCGGGCTTTCATACATTCTGGAACAGGGAGTATCCCCCAGTTTTATTCAGTTTTATGCAGACCTTCTTGATCTCAAAACAATATTCAGGAAACCTTAGGTGGGAAAGTAGAGATTCTACAGAGGAAGTTTCAAAATTGAAGCTCCTATAATTCAGGAGAAAGGAACAAAAGACAGCCTGAAAGATTCTAGTGGCATTAATATAACAATGAGTACTAATGCTATTTTAAACCAGGAATATATAAAATAATCCAAAGCAAATAATTTAAATTAACTAGTGAAATTATATGCATTGAAATTTCTACTTTTAAAAGTGCCTAATGTTGGATACACTTCATATTAGTAAATAATGTCAATGTTGATATAGAAAAAAAATTACAAACTTATACTGACCAAGATTATTTTTACCTTATAATTAAATAAAATTGTGTCTTTTTGCTTCAGTTGTTCGGTAATCTAGCTTGTAATCTACACTTTAATTTATTCTCTTTAATATAATCTTTCTATATGGTTATTAAAATATTTTACTGTTGATATAATTGCAGGTGTCCCCCTTTCCCTCCTTTTTGCCCACCTCCATCCACCTGCGCCTCCCCCTCCCTTGGACTTAACCACACTATTGTCCAAGTCCAATGGATACACATATATGTTCTTTAGCTAAAGATACTAACTTGCTTCAGCTATGTGCCCATCATCCACACTTCCAAACTGTCCTTTCTTTTCTAGGCAAGAAGGAGGAACATACCCTTTGTCACAATGGCAATGGTTTAAATTATTGCAAACCTGGAATAATCAGAAAACAGAACAAATTTTTATATACAAAGATGATTTACAATAGAGAACAATGAATATCTACATTGATTCAACAGATAATTTATTCCAGAGAAGCTATCCATTCTATAAAATGTATCTTTAATAGACAAATTCGAAATAAAGAGAAGAGATGGCAGTGGGCAGGACCGGAGGGAGGGTGAGTGTGTGAGAGAGTAAGCAAGTGTGTGAGAGAGTGTGAGTGGATGTGAAGGTGGACGACCAAACCAAAGCAGTGCAGAACCACGGAGCAGAAAGTTCCTGTGCTGTGGACAGGAGCAGCTGGCTACAACGGTAAGCTGCCCTTCAGGGCCCTTCTCCCTGCTCTGCGGGGAGGTCCCACCATTATGGAAGATCCCGGGTCTTCCCTGGGAAGAGGCAGTGGGAGCTGCTAGGGCCCAGCAACCTGAGCCCACCAACACACCTGCCACCATCATACCAGTGGACACTCTGTGTCAACACAGACCAGTGCACTAGTACTGCAGCTCCCAAGGTGCTGGTCCCAGAAGCCGCCAACAGCCCAGAGCCCAACACCATCCCCCATAGTAACAGACCAATCAGAGTCTAGATATACACCCAGCAACAGAAGCTGGGGAGCAGACATCCATCCCCAGGCAACAGAAGCACAGACCAGCAGCTGAGACCCATCCCTAAAAACTACAGCAAAAGCTGAGCAGGAGTTGAGCCCCACAGGGCAGCAGCACTCCCCAGCCACCAGCTGCAGGACCTGGGGCTCCACAGAGGCCTGTGCTGTCCAGCAGCTCACAAGGACAGTGGGAAACCAGAGCCTGAGAGAGACTGGTGCAATCCAACTGCCTTCTCACAGGACCTGCAGGGTACAGGGGCACCAGAGAGGCCTGTGCAACCTAGTAGGGACTGTGTTATCCAGTTACCCGTGTGACCTGTGGGGTGCTAAAGTACCTGAGAGGACTGTGTGACCTAGCAGGGACTGCACGACCTAGTTACCCACAGGGCCTGTGGGGTGCTGAAGCTGCAGAGAAGCCTGCATGACCCAGCAGCCCATAACATAGGCTTAGAGCCGGGTCCCCAAAGGGACTCTGCAATCCAGTTACCCATGGGACCTGCAGGGCGCTGGGGCACCAGGAAGGCCTGTGCGACCCAGCTGTGCACAAGATAGGCATAGAGGATGTGAAAATGGAAGTGGAGTGAATATAAGCTACACAGACAATCTCCCAGAACCAAAAGGGAATTACAACAAAAATAAAGACAAATCTTTGGAAAAAAAGCAACAGAAAATCAGCAAGATAGGAACATATAACCAGGGACACTGGTAGGACCTGCAGAGGCACGAAAGGGTGGCAGACTGGGAGCCATGGACAGCAGCAGTCTTAGATGTGAGCAGCACCCTTGGGGAATAAAAACCAAGCTTGCTCCATAGCAAAGAGGGCCTGGACATAGTGATAAAATAGCCACAGCCACTCACCTGGGGGCTACAGCAGAGGAAGGGCAGACTGGACTGGAACTCTGTGGGGACACCTGGGATTTGGAGGGCACTCAGAGTTTTTGCTGAGTTGTAGACACAAAGGACATTGGCCAGTGGGCTCCTTCCCAGAGCTGTGGGGAAAAGCAGCAGTCCTCACTCCCCTCAGACAGTCAGCCTTTCCCAGGTGAACCAAAGAAATGCAAATTGAGGCTCATTGATAAACAGCATCTGCCCCACCCCCTGGAAATCCTCTTTTGCAGAACACCAGGGCTACATTCCAGGCACTGAGTAACTGAGACTACTAGCCTCCAGGAAAAAGCTAGAGGATAGCTGAACCTTTCCTAGGCTTTCAAATCTACCGAGGAAAAGAAGACTTGAAAGTGGCGTTTAACGTGTGCCCACCCAGGCTCATCCAAACCCAGTAGAGGGAGCCACAAACAGCACAACAACAACACCCACAGGGATAATTTGGCAGGCTCCAAAACCCACTGAGATAGCCAAAATGGTGAAACAAAGAAACAAATCCCAAATGAAAGAACAAGAGAACTCTATCAAAGATGAGATCAATGAAATGCAGCTAAGCAAATTATCAGAAGTAGAGTTCAGAGCCATTATCTTGAGGAAGCTCAACAGCATGAGTAAGGACATCAGCACCATGAGTAAAGATACAGAAACACTGAAAACCAACCAAGTGGAAATGAAGAATGACATAGCAGAAATCAAGAACACATCGGAAGAACTAACCAGCAGAGTAGAGGAAGCTGAGGACCATATCAGTGAATTAGAAGACAGGGTAGAAAAAAAATCAACCAATCAGAAAACCAAAAGGAAAACTATTTAAAAAACAGGAAGACAGCTAAAGAGAACTGTGGGACAACTGGAAATGTAATAACATTTGCATCATAGGGGTCCCCGAGGAGGAAGAAAATGGGCAAAGGTTAAAGAATATATTTGAAGAAATAATGACAGAAAATTTTCTAACTTGGTGAAGGAATAAAGCATTCAAGTTCAAGAAGCACAGAGAGCCCCAAGTAAGAACCCAAACAGGTCCACACCAAGACACATAGTAATTAAAATGCAAAAAGTTAAAGACAAAAAAAGAATCCTAAAAGCAGCAAGAGAGAAGCAACAGGTTACCTACAAAGGAAATCCCATAAGGCTCTCAGCTGACTTCTCATCAGAAACACTACAGGCCAGAAGGGAGTGGCATGAAGTAATCAAGGTCATAAAAAAACAAGGATCTCAATCCAAGACTACTCTATCCAGCAAGGCTATCATTCAAAATGAAGGTCAAATAAAGAGCTTCCCAGACAAAAAAAAAAAAGAAAGAAAGAAAAAGAAAAAAGGTTAAGAAAATATATTAACACCAAACCAGCACTGCAAGATATGCTAAAAGGATTGCTATAATTTGAGAAGAAATGGGAAGAAAAATATAATCACAATAAACAAAAATGGCAATAAATAAGTACATATCAATTATCACTTTAAATGTGAATGGTTTGAATGCTTCGATAAAAAGACACAGAGAAGCTGACTGGATAAGAAAGCATGACTCACATATATGTTGTTTACAAGAGACCAAACTCACAACAAAAGACTCACGTAGGTTGAAAGTGAAGGGATGGAAAAAAATCATTCAAGCAAATGGAAAAGAAAAAAAAAGCTGGGGTAGCAATACTCATATCTGATAAAGTAGATTTCAAAATGAAGGCCATAACTAGAGACAAAGAAGGCCACTACGTAATATTGAAAGAATCTATCCAACAGAATAATATAACCTTAATAAACATATGCACTCAATATAGGAGCACCAACATATATTAAAAATCTTTTGGAGGACTTCAAAGGAGAAATCAACAGCAATACAATCATAGCAGTAAACTTCAATACCCCACTGACATCACTGTATAGATCTTCTAGACAAAAAACTAACAAGGAAACAAACACAGACTCTAAATGAAGCGCTAGATCAAGTGGATTTAATAGATATCTACAGAGAACTACACCCCAAAACTGCAGAATTCACATTCTTCTCAAGTACACATGGGACATTCTCAAAGATAGACCACATGTTAGGGCACATACTAAGTCTCTACAAGTTCAAGAAGATTGAAATCATATCAAGCATCTTCTCAGATCACAATGGCATGCAATTGGAAATCAATTGCAACAAGAACATGCAAAGACATTTAAAAACATGGAGGCTAAATAGCATGTTTTTGAACAATTGGTTACCATGGAGATCAATGAAGAAATTAAAAACTTCCTGGAAACCAATGAAAATGAACACACAACAACACAAAATCTATGGGATGCAGCAAAAGCACTTCTGAGAGGGAAGTTCATAGCACTAGAGGCCTACCTCAAAAAGCAAGAAAAAAATTCCTGGTCACGATGGCGGCATAGGTAAATGTAGTATCACATCCTCCCACAACCACATCAAAATTACAACTAAACTACAGAATGTACAGAACATCATTCAGAACCACCTGAAATCAAGCTGAATGGCAGTCCTACATCTACGGAATTAAAGCAGCAGCTGTATCAAGACTGGTAGGAAGGGCAGAGGCATAGGGGCTGGTTCAACACACTCTTGTGGCAGATAAAAATCAGGAGGACAACTGAGCTGGGAAGGCCCTTTCTGGGGACTGACGGGTCCCCGTCCCACACCAGGCACCCTACTCAGGGTTCCCATGCCAGAAAGAGAAGTCCTCATAATTTCTGGCTGGAAAAAACAGTGAGAACTGAGGCTCAGGGAAGCTGAGGTGGCTGGAGCCCCAGGCAGCTCCTCTTAAAGGGCCCGCACACGGACTTATCTAACTCACTCCCTCTAAGCTTGGAGGGGAGGCAGCTCGAGAGGCACCAGAGACATACAGGGAAGAACTGAGCTATTTGGCACTGGAGCAAGGGCTGGAGAGGGGGCTTTCTCCGGGACAAATGTGCTGTCAGAGACCTGTGTTCCTTTGGTGAGCAGACAGTTGCCATATCTGGGACTCCCAAATCCTGGCTCACACTGGTTGCCCCGCCCTGGTGATTCCCTGAGGCCCCGCCCTGCTACCCAACTTTCAGGCCCACCCAAGCTGTTACCAGTTGCTTAATCACAGGATTGGCCTGTCTTAGATCATGCTTCAAATTTTCCTAAATTCTTTCAAACAAGCAGCATCTGGTCGCAGATAGCCCCATATTCCTCAATAAGTAATACACAGAAACAAACAGGGAGGCAGCCAAAATGAGGAGACAAAGAAACAGGACCCAAATGATAGAACAGAAGAAAACCCCCAAGAAAAGAACTAAACAAAATGGAGATAAGCAACCTAACAGATGCTGAGTTCAAAATACTGCTTATAAGGATGCTCAATGTACTTAGTGAGGGCCTCAAGAGCATAAAGAAGGAACAGTCAGAAATGAAGGAGGCATTAACTAAAATAAAGAATAATTTACACAGATTCAATAGTAGAGTACATAAATACAAGAAGCAAACCATTGATTTGGAATATAAGGAAGAAAAAAAAAAAAAGCCCAATCAGAACACCAAAAAAAAAAAAAGAATCCAAAATAATGAGGGTAGTGTAAGGAGCCTCTGGGACAACTTCAAGTGGGCCAACATTCACATCTTGGGGGTGCCAGAATGAGAAGAGAGAGAACAAGAAATTGAAAACCTGTTTGAAACAATAATGGCAAAAATTTCTGTAACTTGGTAAAGGAAACGGACATACAAGTTCAGAGAGCACAGAGAGTCCCAAACAAGATGAACCCCAAGACGCCCACACCAAGACACATCATCATCAAAATGCAAAAGGTTCAAGACAAGGAGAGAATGTTAAAAGCAACAAGAGAAAAGCAGTTAGTTACCTACAAGGGAGTTCCCATAAGGCTGTCAGCTGATTTTTCAAATGAAACTTTGCAGGCCAGAAGGGAGTGGCAACAAGTATTCAGAGTGATGAAAAGCAAGAACCTACAACCAAGATTACTCTATCCTGCAAAGCTGTCATTTAGAATCGATGGCCATATAAAGACTTTCCCAGACAAGAAAAAGTTAAAGGAGTTCATCACCACCAAACCATTATTATATGACATGATGAAGGGTCTTTTTGAAGAAAAAGATAAAATATATGAACAAACAAAATGGCAATGAATACATATCTATCAACAATGTAATCTACAAACAAAATGAACAGGTAGAACAGAAACAGTCTCATAGATACAGAGAACATTTTGTTGGTTGCCAGATGGGAGGGCAGTTGGGGGAATGGGTGAAAAAGGTGAAGGGATTCAGAAGTACAAATTCATTGCTAAACTGACAAATCTCAAAGGGAAAGGGGTTGGGGGGTGGGAAGAAATAAACCAAAGAACTTATATGCATAATCAATGGACACAGACAATAGTGTGGGAAAAGGTGGGAGGGGGGCGGGAGTGGGGAAGAGAGGGTCAATGGGAAAAAAATGAGGAACATCTCTAATACATTCAACAATAAAGATTTTGAAAAGAAAAAAAAAAAAAAGAAAAATTTCTAATAGACTATCTAACCTTACAACTTAAAGAACTAGAAAGCAAACAAAAAAGAAAACCCCAGAGCAAGTAGAAAGAAGGAAATAGTAAAGACCAGAGCAAAAATAAATGACATGGAGACCAAAAAAACAATCCAAAGGATCAAGGAAACAAAGACCTGGTTCTTTGGATAGATAAACAAGATTGATGGACCCTTGGCTAGACTCACCAAGAAACAAAGAGAGAGAATCCAAATACACAAAATCAAAAATGAAAGAGGAGAAATAATAACTGACACCACAGAAATACAAAGGATTGTGAACAAATATTATGAACAATTATATGGCAACAAATTTGACAATTTAAGCTAAATGAACAAATTTCTAGAAACACTTAGTCTCCCAAAACTGAACCGGGTACAGATACAAAACTTAAACATACCAATAACACCAAAAGAAATTGAAGATGTAATCAAGACTCTCCCAGCAAACAAAAGCCCAGGTCCGGACAGCTTCATGAGGGAATTTTACCAAGCATTCAAAGAAAAACTAACAACCATTCTCTTCAAACTATTTTAAAAAATTCCAGATAAAGGAAGACTTCCAAACTCGTTTTATAAGGCCAGCAAAATTCTAATTCCAAAACCAGAAAAAGACACTGCAAAGAAAGAAAACTACAGCCCAATATCACTGAGGAACAAAGATGCCAAAATCCTGAACAAAATACTAGCATATTGGATTCAGCAATACATCAAAATAACTATTCACCATGACGAAGTGGAATTCATCCCAGGGATGCAAGGCTGGTACAATATTTGTGAATAAATAAATGTGATACACCACATAAACAACATAAAAGATAAAAATCATATAATCATATCAATAGACGCTAAAAAAGCATTCGACAAAATCCAGCACCCATTTCTGATAAAAACGCTCAGCAATCTGGGAATAGAGGAATCATATCTCGACATAATAAAGGTCATATATGAAAGACCTACAGCCAACATCATACTCAATGGGCAAAAACAAACAGCATTTCCCTTAAGAACAGGAACAAGACAAAGATGCCAAGTTTCGCCACTCTTATTTAACATAGTACTGGAAGTCTTATCCACAGCAATCACACATGAAGAAAATAAAAGGCATCCAAATTTGAAATTAGAAAGTGACACTGTCATTATTCGCAGATGTCATGATACTATACATAGAAAAACCCAAAGACTCCATCAAAAATTTACTAGACTTAATAAATGAATTTGGTAAAGTAGCAGGATACAAAATTAACATCAAGGAATCAATGGCATTTCTCCTTTTTTTTTTATCCTCACCCGAGGACATTTTTCGATATTTTGTTCAGATAGAGTGAGAGGGAGAGAGAGAGAGAGAAACATCGACGTGAAAGCGACACATCGAGTGGTTGCCACCCACACGACCCAACCAGGGCCGGGGACAAACTGCAACCAAGGTACATGCCCTTAGCGGGAACCGAACCCGGGTCTCTCCGGACCGCAGTCCGACGCTCCAACCGCTGAGCCAAACCGGCCAGGGCTCAATGGCATATCTATACACCAATGATAAACTCACAGAAAGAGAAACTAAAAAAACAATTCCATTTACCATCATAGCAAAAAAAATTAAGATACCTAGGAATAAACATAACCAAAGAAATAAAGGACCTATTTGCAGAAAACTACAAGTCATTGAAAAAAGAAATAGAGAAAGATATAAAAAAGTGAAAGCACATACCTTGTTCATGGATTGGAAGAATTAACATCATTAAAATGTCCATATTACCCAAAGCAATCTATAGATTCAATGCAATCCCCATCAAAATCCCAACAACATATTTCACAGAACTAGAACAAATACTTCAAAAGTTCATATGGAACCAAAAAAATACTTCGAATAGCCACAACAATCTTGGAAAAGAAGAACAAAGTAGGAGGGATCACATTACCAGATTTCAGGTTATACTACATAGCCACTGTAATTGAAACAGCCTGGTACTGGCACAAAACAGACATACAGAGCAGTGTAACAGAGCAGAGAACCCGGAAATGGACCCAAAGCAATATGCTCAATTAATATTTGACAAAGGTGGCAAGAGCATACAGTGGAGTAAAGACAGCCTCTCTAATAAATGGTCTTGGAAAAATTGGACAGCTACATGCAAAAAAAAAAAAATTAAACTAGACCATCAACTTACACCATACACAAGAATAAACTCAAAATGGATAAAAGACTTAAATGTGACCTATGAATCCATAAAAGTCCTAGAAGAAAATGTGTGCAACACAATTTCAGACAACATATGCAGCAGAATTTTCACTGATTCATTACCTAAGGCAACAGAAACAAAGGAGAAAATGAACACATGGGACTACATCAAACTAAAAAGCTTCTGCACAGGAAAAGATACAATCATCAAAATGGAAAGGCAACCCACTGTATGGGAGAGCATAATTGCCAATGATGTATCAGATAAGGGGTTAATTTCCAATATATGTAGAGTGCTCATACAACTCAACAAAATGAAGACAAAGAACCCAATTTAAAAATGGGCAGAGGAACTAAATAGACACCTCTCCAAATAGAACATACAAATGGCTAAGAGATATAGGAAGAAATCCTCAACATCACTAATCATCAGAGATATACAAATTAAAACAACAATGAGGTATCACCTCACACCTGTCAGAATGGCCGCCATCAACAATCATCAAACAACAAGTTTTGGTGAGGGTGTGGAGAAAAGGGGACTCTAGTGCACTGCTGGTGGGAATGCAGACTGGTGCAGCCACTATCGAAAACACTGGTGTTACCTCAAAAAATTAAAAATTGAACTTCCATTTGACCCAGTGATTCCACTTCTAGGAATATACCCTATGAAGCCTGAAACACCAATAAGAAAGAATATATGTACCCCCATGTTTGTAGCAGCACTATTTACAATAGTTAAGATCTGTAAACAGCCCAAGTGTCCATCAGTAGACAAATGGATAAAAAAGCAGTGGTACATATACACAATGGAGTACTATGCAGCTGTAAGAAAGAAAGATCTCTTATCCTTTGAGATGACATGGAAGGACCTAGAAAGTGTTATCCTGAGCAAAACAAGCCAAACAGAGAAAGACAAGTATCATATGATCTCACTTATCTGTGGAAGGTAATAAGCATAACAGTCTGAGGAATTGGGTAGTTCCAGAGATGTGGACTTGGGGTACAGACTGACAATTCCCAGAAGTGGGGGTGGGGGAAAATAAACTACAGAACTTTTATGCATATATGTATGAACAACGGACATGGACAACAATGTGGAGACAGGGTGGGGAGGGATGGGGCTGGGGGAATCAGTGGGGGAAAAAAGAGAAGCATCTGTAACAAAAATAAAATAAATAATAAAAATAAATAAATAAATAATAGAGAAATTCAACAAATTTTCACCAATTTTTTCTTGAAATTGTCTATACCTTAAGAAGTACATATAACTTGTGTTGCCAAGTCCATTTTTTAAATTTTTTTCAACTCTCCACATAGCCAATCCCAAATATTGCCAAGTGTTAGTAACATGCCATTAATCACATTTTCTTTCTAGCTTTACAGAGCAGCCCAGACCCTAAATGAACTAGAAAGACAAGCAAGAAAATTCTAATAACCTTTATTTACTAGTTTCTGCCTTTTCTCTGTAAAAATAAGATAATTAGGGTTATATGGAAACACGTGGTGCTTATAGCACACCCACCCTACATATTTACCATTTATATATCCAGAATCATCTTAAATGTTTGTACTTTATCTTCTCTGATAGTTTGGCAAGATTTCTTAGGAAAATAATACTAAAGCTATAAAATATAGACTCTTAAATGACACCACGTAGTATAAAAAATGATTTTGAAAATTACTCAAGTAATTTTATAAATCTCCAAACTGTTTATTGAATTTGCAAAACATGTTGCTTACAATGAAAATTGAAATTACTTACTCCCTTGTTATTACAAGTTGTAGAACTCTTGCATGCAGCAGTATTGGTCAAGTACTTAATCTCTCTACAGATAAAATCGACACAAAGCTAAAACAAAGCAAAAGAAAATGAAAAACAAAGTCAAATAATTAGATTTTGTTCTTTGATAATACAGACAAAAATGAATAAAATTTCAGAATTCATATTTCCAACAATTAGCGTAAAATTCCATAAAATAAAGTAATTGTGAGTACAGTGAAATAAGCTGGATATTTTTAGATTATAAAGACATAATCATATGTGAAAAGTTGGAAGTTTTACTTTTTTACTATCTAGAACAGAAGTCCTCTTAGATATGTATTTGATTAGTTCCTTGAATTCAAGAATTCACTGAGAAAAGATGGCAGCTGGCAGGACCAGAGGAGAGTGAGTGTGTGAGACTATGAGTGAGTGTGAGAGAGTGTGAGTGGATGGGAGTGTGGACAAGCAACCTCAAGCAGTCCAGAAATGTGAGGCAGAGGGTTCCTGTGATGTGGACATGAAACAGCTGGCTACCACAATAAGCGGCTTGTCAGTGCGCTTCTCCCTGTGCAGCTGGAAGGCCGCGCAATTTTGGAAGATCCCTGGTCTTCTCTGGGAGGAGGCAGTGGAGCAGATAGGGAGCCCACCAGTGCACCTTGCACCATTGGACCAGTGGACCCTGCTGTCAATGGGGAGCAGCACACAATAGCAGTACTGCCAATGTGCCTTATGTGGAAGCTGCAACCAGCCTGGAGCCTAGCACCTTCCCTCACAGCAGCAGGCTGATCAGAGCTCAGCACCTCACCCCATAGGAGCAGTGACTAGGCAGGAGTGGAGCCCCATCACCAACAGCGGCTGAGATTCAGCAACCTAGACACACCCCAGAAACAGAGGCTCGGGAATGGACATCCATCCACAGGCAGCAGCAGCACAGATCGGCAGCTGATACCCATACCCAGCGGCATCATTAGAGGTGATCAGGAGTGGTGTTCCAACCCAAGCAGCAGCAAGGTTTGAGAAGCAGAGACCTGCCCCTGACAACTGTAGCAGCAGATTTGGAGTGGAGCCCCTCCCCTGGCATCAGCAAAGTCCTGGTTGCTGAATATCCTAGCCTCCAACAGCAGCAGAGGATTGGGAGTTGACACTCATCCCCAGCTGCATCAGCAGTGAATAATCAGGATCTGAGCCCCACCAGGCAGCGCCCCAGCAGGAATCATGCACCCCAGAAGACCACCAGCAGGACCCATGTGCAACAGCAGCACCTACCATGACAGACCAATACCAGCCACCAGTTGTCAGTCCTCCAGGATGAACAGCAGGCAATAGGTTCCACAAACCGAAACAGCCTGGGAGGCAAAGAAGCCTTAATTGATACACACAGATGTGCCCACACATCCCAACAGATCTCACCAGACCTAGAACTATTAGACTGCTAAAATGGTGAGACAAAGAAACAACATCCAAATGAAGGAAAAGGAGGAATCACCAGAAAAGGAACTACATGAAATGAAAGCAAGCAATCTGTCAGATCAAGAATGCAAAGCAATGATTCACAATTCAGTGAGAACTACAAGCAACTTAATGAGAATTATAGAGAGTTCAGTGAGAATTACTTCAGCTTAAAAAAAAGAGGTAGAAGCTATGAATAAAAGCCAAGAGGAAATACAGAGTAACATAACTGATATGAAAAATAACTTAGAAGGATTTAATAATAGATTAAAAGAAGCTGAAGACCAAATCAGCAAGTTAGAAGACAAGGTAGGGGGGAAAAACTACAAAGCAAGAAGTGAGTTTAAGGGAGCTTTGGGATAACACAAAATATAACAACATTCACATCATAGAGGTACCAGGAGGAGAAGAATCAGAGAAAGGAATATAGAATCTGTTTGAAGAAATAATGACAGAAAACTTCCTTAATTTGGTGAAGGAAAAGTCACACAAGTCCAGGAAACACAAAGAGCCCCAAGCAAGAGGAACCCTAAAAGACCCACAGCTAGATACATCATAATTAAAATGGCAAACATTAAAGACAAAGAAAGAATCTTAAAAGAAGCAAAAGAGAGATAGAAAGTTACCTACAAGAAAGCTTCCATTAGACTGTAAGCTGATTTCTCAACAGAAACACTGCAGGCCAGAAGGGAGTGGCATTACATGAAGTAATGAAAGGCAAGAGTCTGAATCCAAGACTACTCTATCCAACAAGGCTATCGTTCAAAATTGAAGGTGAAATAAAGAACTTCATAGACAAAAAAAAAAAGCTAAAGGAATTTACCACCACCAAACCAGCACTGCAAGAAATGCTGAAGGGACTGCTGTGAGAAGAAGAAGAGAGGGAGAGAAACACAGGCATAAAAAAAAATGTCAACTAATAAATATCTATCAATAATAACCTAAAATGTAAATTGTTTAAATGCTCCAATCAAAAGACATAGGGTAGCTGACTGGATAAGAAAACATGATTCATATACATGTTGTCTACAAGAGACCTGCCTCAAAATAAAAGACTCACACAGGATAAAAGTGAAGGGATGGAGAAAAAATATTCAGGCAAATGGAAATGGAAAAAAAAAAAGCAGGTGTAGCAATACTCATATCTGATAAAACAGACATCAAAATGAGGGCCATAATAAGAGACAAAGAAGGTCACTACATAATAGTAAATGAATCAATCCAACAAGGGGATATAACCCTGGTTAACATATATGCACCAAATACAGGAGCACCAAAATATGTATAAAAACTTCTGGAGGACTTCAAAGGAGAGATCATTAGTAATACAATTATAATGAATAACTTTAACACCCCACTTACACCACTGGATAGATCTTCTAGACAAAAAATTAACAAGGACAAAAAGTTCTTAAATGAAAAACTGGAACAGTTAGATATTTATAGAACATTTCACCCCAAAGTTGCAGATTATACATTCTTCTCAAGTGCCACGGGACTTTCTCAAAAATAGACCACATGTTAGGACACAAAGTAAGTCTCTACAAATTCAAGAAGTTTGAAATCATATCAAACATTTTCTCAGGTCGCAAAAACATGAAACTAGAAGTCAATTACATCAAAAACATTCAAACACATGGAAGCCAAATAGCATGTTATTAAACAACAAATAGATAACCAAGGAGATCAAGGAAGAAATTAAAAACTTCCTCGAAACCAATGAAAATGAACACACAAACAACACAAAAATCTATGGAATGTAACAAAAGCAGTCCTGAGGGCGAAGTTCATGGCACTACAGGCTTACCTCAAGAAACAAGAAAAATTCCTAATTGACTTTCTAATGCTACAACTTAAATAACTAAAAAGTAAACAGAAAGAAACACCCAGAGCAAGTAGAAGAAAATAAATAGTAAAAGTCAGAGCATAAATAAAGGACAATGGAACGAAGAGCTGGTTTTTTAAAGAAGATAAAGAAGATTGAAGGACTTGTAGCCAGACTTACCAAGAAACAAAAAGAGAGGACCCAAATTAACAAAACCATAAGGAAAGAGAAGTAACAACTGACACCACAGAAATACACAAGATCATAAAAACATACTACAAATTATACTCGACAAATTGGACAATCTAGGTGAAATGGATAAATTTATAGAAATGCACAGTCTCCCAAAACTGAACAGAGAAGAGACAGAAAATTTGAACAGGACAAAAACAACTAAGGAAATTGAAGATGTAATCAAGAAACAAAACTGCTAGCAAACAAAAGCCTAGACCCTGACGACTTCATGGGGTAGTATTACTGAACATTCAAAGAAGATCTAACACCCGTTCTCCTCAGACTATAACAATAAATCCAAGAAGAGAGAAAACTTCCAAACTCATTTTATGAGACCAACATCATTCTGATTCTAAACCAGCTAAAGACACTACAAAAAAATAAATAAATAAACTACAGGTCAATATCCCTGATGAATATAGATGCCAAAATCCTAACAAAATATTAACAAATCAGATCCAGCAATACATCCAAAAATTTTTTTCTCATGTCCAGGTGGGATTCATCCCAGAGATGCAAGGATGGTACAATATTTACAAATTAATAAGTGTGATACAGCACATAACCAAAATGAAAGATAAAAACCACATGATCATATCAATAGATGCTGACAAAGCATTTGACAAAGTCCAGCACCCATGTCTGATAAAAACACTCAGCAATGGGAATAGAGGGATCATATCTTAACATAATAGATGCCATATATGAAAAACCTACAGCCAACATCATATTCAATGGGCAAAAAATAAAGGCATTTCTCTTAAAAACAAGAACAAGACAGGGGTGCCCAAATCTGCAAATATTATCTAACATAGTACTAGAAATCTTAGCCACAGAAATTAGACATGAAGAAAATATAAAAGGGATCCAAATAAAAAAGAAGAAAGTGAAATTGTCAGTATTTGCAGATGACATGATACTGTACATAGAAAACTGTAAAGACTCCATCAAAAATCTACTAGCTTTAATAAATGAATTTCCCAAAGTAGCAGGTTACAAAATTAACATCAAGAAATCCACAGCATTTTTTTACACCAACAATGAACTCTGAGAAAGAGAAACTAAAAAAAATCCCATCTACCACTGTGAAAAAAAATTAAGATACCTAGGAATAAAGTTAACCAAAGAAGTAAAGGACCGATTTGCAGAAAACTACAGGTCATTGAAAAAAGAAATAGAGGAAGAGACAAAAAAGAGGAAGCATAAACCTTGTTCACGGATTGGAAAAATTAACATCATTAAAATGTCTATACTACCCAAAGCAATCTATAGATTCAATGCAATTCCCATCAAAATATCAATGACATACTTCACAGAACTAGAATAAATACTTCAAAAGTTTATATGGAACCAAAAAAACACTTCGAATAGCCACAGCAATCTTGAAAAAGAAGAACAAAGTAGGAGGGATCACAATACTGAATATCAGATTATACTACAAAGCCATTGTAATCAGAACAGCTTGGTACTGGCACAAGAACAGGCATATAGATTAATGGAACAGAACAGAGAACCAGGAAATTGACCCAAGGCGTTATGCTCAATTAATATTTAAGAAAGGTGGCAAGAGCATACAATGGAGTAAACATAGCTTCTTTAATAAATGATGCTGGAAAAATTGGACAGCAAAATGCAAAAAAAAAAATGAAGCTAGACCATCAACTTACACCATACACAAGAATAAACTCAATATAAATAAAAGATTTAACTGTGACTTGTGAATCCATAAAAATCCTAAAAGAAACTGTAGGCCACAAAATTTCAGACATCATACACAGCAGAATTTTCACTGGTACAATGCCTAAGGCAAGAGAAACAAAGGGAAAAGTGAATACATGGGACTACATCAAACTAAAAAGCTTCTGCACAGCGAAAGAAACCAGCATCAAAATGGAAAGGGAACCCACAATATGGGAGAGCATAATTGCCAATGGTACATCAGATAAGAGATTAATTTCCAAAATATAAAGATTACTCATACAAGTCAACAAAAGAAAGACAAAAACCCAATTAAAAAATGGGCAGAGGGCCTAAACTGACACCTCTCCAAACAGGACATACAAATGGCCAAGAGACATATGAAAAAAAAAAAAAAATGCTCAGTGTCACTAGTCATCAGAGAGATGCAAATTAAAACAACTATGAGGTATGACCTCTCACCTGCCAAAATGACTGCAATCAAAAAATAATCAAACACCAAGTGCTGGCCAGGGTATGGAGAAAAGGGTACTCTAGTACACTGCTGGTGGGAATGCAAACTGGTGCAGCCACTATCAGAAAACACTATGGTGTTACCTCAAAAAATTTAAAATCGATCTGCCATTTGACCCCATGATTCATTTGTAGGAATATATCATAAAAAGTCTGAAACACCAATCTGAAAGAATATATGTACCCCCCATGCTCATAGCAGCACTATTTACAATAGCTAAGATCTGGAAACAGCCCAAGTGTCCATCAATAGACGAATGGATAAAAAAGCAGTGGTACATATACACAATGGAGTACTATGCAGCTGTAAGAAAGAAAGATCTCTTATCCTTTGAGACAACATGAAGGGACCTGGAGAGTATTATCCTAAGCAAAATAAGCCAATCAGAGAAAGAAAAATATTACATGATCTCACTTATTTGTAGAAATAACGAACAAAACAAGCTGATGAACAAAATAGATCCAGAGACATAGAAAAGAGTTCAGTTCACACCCAGCTGGTGTACCTCAGTGGTTGAGCATCGACCCATGCACCAAGAGGTCGCAGGCTTGATTCTCAGTCAGGGCATATGCCCAGGTTGTGGACCAAATCCCCAATATGGGGCATTCAGGAGGCAGCCAATTGATGTTCTCTCTCATTGATGTTTCTATCTCTCTCTCCCTCCCCCTGCCCCTCTCTCTAAAATCAATAAAGAAAAAAAAATTTTTTTTTTTAAAGAACGGAGTGCAGTTCAGATTGACAAACCTCAGAGGAGGGAGGAGAGGAAAGTGGATGAGGTAAACCACAGAATTTATATGCATCTGTGCATAACCAAGGACATAGACAACAATGCTGAGGGAGGGGCAGGATTGGGTGGAAGGTGTCAATGGGGGGAAAAGGAGAAACATCTGTAGCAAAAATAAAATATATAAAAACTAAATAAAGAATTCACTAAAGAGCATTTCTAAAATGCCTATGCTTGATCTCCAAATAAGACCATTATATCAAAATCCCTAAGGACATGGTACAGGGAATTATTATGAGCAGTCAGGGTTGAGTACTGTCAGGTGGGAGATTAAAATCTTAAAATCATTGTTATGAGAATACCGCCACAACCACATCAAAATTACAACTAAACTGTAGAATAGCCATCATTCGGTACCACCTGAAATCTAGTTGAATGTAAATCCTACAACTAGAGATTTAAGGAGATCAAAGAAGAAATCTAAAGATACTTTGAAATTAATGAAAATTAGAGTACAACCCAAAATCTGTGGGACACAGGGAAAGCAGTTCTAAGAGGAAAATCCATAGCATTACAAGTCTATCTCAAGAAACAAGAAAAATTTGAAATAATCTAATTTTATAATTAAAGGAACTAGAAAAAGAACACCAAACAAAGCCTAGAGTGAGTAGAAGGAGGGAAATAATAAATATAAGAGCATAAATAAATGAAATAAAGTCTTAAAAAAAAACCAAAAAACAATACAAAAAAGACCAATTAAACCAAGAGCTGGTTCTTTGAAAAGATAAACAAGATTGACAAACATTTAACCAGACACATCAGGAAAAAAAGAGAGAGGGTGTAGAGAAAAGGGGACTCTAGTACACTGCTGGTGGGAATGCAGACTGGTGCAGCCACAATGGAAAATAATATAGTGTTTCCTCAGAAAATTAAAAATGGAACTGCCATTTGACCTAGTGATCCCACTTCAAGGAATATACCCTAAGAAGCCTAAAACACCAATCAGAAAAAATACATGCACCGCTGTGTTCACAGCAGTGCTATTTATAGTAGCTAAGATCTGGAAATAGCCCAAGTGTCCATCAGTAGATGAGTGGATAAAAAAGCGGTGGTACTTTTACAGAACAGAATACTATACAGCTGTAAGAAAGAAAGATCTCTTACCCTTTGAGACACCACAGAAAGACATGGAGAGTGTTATGCTCAGCAAAATAAGCCAATTAGAGAAAGACAAGTATAGTATGATCTCACTTGTTTGTGAAATATAATGAACAAAATAAGTTGATGAATAAAATAGATCCAGAGACATGAAAGTGGGGAACAGACTGACAAACCTCAGAGGTAAGTTGGAGGGGAGGGTGGGAAGACATAAATCAAAGAACTATATGCATATGTGCATAACCTATGGTCACAGACAACAGTGTGGTGAAGAAAGCAGGGAGGAAGGTGTCAATGGGGGGAAAAAGGAAGCTATCTGTAATACTTACAACAATAAAGATAAAAAAGAAAGAGAAAGACAAATAAAAGGTGAGGAAATCTGGACTATTATATTTAGTTAATAATAATGTATCAACATTGTTTCATTGATTATGACAAATGTATCATTCTAGTGTTAGATGTGAATAGAGGAAACTGGGTGTGTTGCTTAGGGGTAGGAATGGGTAAGCGGGAAGGGTTGTTAACATGTTCTAAAATTGGATGTGGTGATTGTTGTGCAACTCTATAAATTAAGCAAAGCAATGATTTACCATAGATGAATTTTATGCAAACGATACCTCAGTCAGGTTGTTTAAAAATGCATTGGTTGGTGTATTGTCAAAATGAGTATAACCATAAACAATGTTAAAAACAGTTGTAATTTTGTAGTTGTAATTACCATGCTAGGTCCACATGCACTACCATCTTCTATATATGTTTCATCTCTTTGGTTTGGCTGACTTACTCCTGTAGCCGCATAGTGAGGTAACTTGTCCTGGTTTAGCTTTGTAGTAGCTACACATATGTCGTCTCGTACATGTGCGTAAATCACAGATAAATTTGGACGTATTATTATTGCTCTATGTGGCCAGGAACAAATTAATTTTCCACACAGAAGATTACTGGAAGCATAAGGCAGAAAAGAAAGTATCTTATTATTTAGATTGATTGCTGACATAGCTAACTTAAATCAAGATTTTAAGAATTTTCTCAGTTAAGTTTTCTGAGCATACCAACTTACACATGACGTGGCTATATTTGTTTTGTGAGGCATTGTAGCAAGAAAAAAAAATTAATGGCTTTTGCAACCTGATGGCCGTGATCTCTCCTATATTAGCTTCTGATTTTTATGCAAATGGTTGCTGGTCTTCAGTTTTTTTTCATTAGCAAAATAAGATAACTCTTACTATAAATTCTTGATGTATCAAATATCTTTATAATATATATAAACTACATAATACAATGTCTAGCTCATCTCATCAATAGAGGCAATTTTTATAGTCATTGTAACGTTATAGGCACATGTTATTTGTAGGCAATGGGTAATAATGCTGTTCTCAGATCATGAAACAAAGAAAACCTGATATGAAATACCATTTTAGTGTATATATAATAATATATTCTAGGATCTTAGCAATAAATAACTTACATTACAAATAAAATTAGAATTGTCTAAATACATACGGCCAACCACAAGCCCCTTTACCACAGTTTCCATATCTATCTCCTCTTGAATTTATTTCATCATAACAGTGAAATGGTGCACCTCTAGAAGCTAAAAAAAAAAAAAATGTAAATTGTAAATTATAATACATAATTCCAAATATCGGTAAAAAACATAATAGACTCACTCTGGAAATTATGATTATGATTCCCTAGGAAGGTTTATAATTACCTAGCATCAAATAGTGGCTGGGGGTAGATCTAGGATTAAAAAGAGATCTCCTCATACAAAGATCTCTGTATGAAACAGAGATAAAGTAAACTGCAACATTATTTAAATGGCTCTATATTGTTGAAAGAACAAGCAGCCCTCTCTATTTCTGTTAAACTGTTTACTTTCTCCCTTCATTCCTTACCCAGTGAGAAAATAGAGTTTTCTCTTATTCCAATCAAAATAGGAGAGAAATAGTATCCATGATCAAATACTAATAAGAAGCCAAAGATCACTTAACTCTTCTTATTCCATACTATATTAATCTCTGTTCCCAAGCATCCTGTCAATCACTAAGTAAGAATTGTTGAATTTTAAAATTAGGAAGGACATCAATGTTTATCTACTGCAGCCTTTTTATATATTTAGTTGTGTCTAATTTTAAAAGAGTGAATAATTCAAATGAATAGAATAGCTGTCTCATCACTTAGACTTGGTGATTTACAGGAGGGTTGGGTTGATCATGTTAATCACATATAATAAGAACAGATCATTTATTGTCACCATTATTAATTGACCAGGGAGCTTTCTTCAGCAATATTTTTTTTTTATGGTTGGGAAACATTATGAATTTTACTCTTTCTCCTGAAAGACATAATCCATACATATATAGGATGCTACTAAACAGTCAAAATACATTTGTGAGCAGAATCCACCATAATCAACCTTTTCTCTTTTTAATTACATTTTTTCTTTATCCTTACCTGAGGACATTTTTCCATTTTTTGTTCAGATAGAGGGGGAGGGAGAGAGAGAAAGAAATATCGATGTAAAAGGAACACATCAAGTGGCTGTCTCCCGCACAATCCAACCAGGGCCGGGGACAAACTGCAACCAAGGCACATGCCCTTAGCAGGAATTGAACCCAGGTCTCTCTGGACCTGCTAGCACTCTAACTGCTTTTGAAGGGGACTACTCTTGAACTCACCCAATATGCAATTAGCTTGTGTTTGCTTCACTCCAATCAAAATATTGCATTGATTAAATCTAATTTAAATTTGCCAATTCTCCCAAATTCAATGCAGGGCCAAGACTGGGATGGTGGAAAATTTAAAAGAGCAGGGGAACAAAAATTCAATAATCAAATAATATCTTAATGCATTTTAAAAAATCAAACTTGATTGCAAGGAATTTCCATGATGAACAAAACAATGAATTTTAGATAGGGATGGGCCATTGCTTGTTACATTAAAACCTGTGCCATTTGACTAACCCATCTAATCCACCAGAGTTCTCTTGAGTGGCTTGGGGAGCCATGTCAGTAACCCACTACTCTGAACAACTCAACATCCTGTACAGTGGCCTTTTTCAGCTCAACTTTTGAGGCTCAGGATGACAAGTATTTCTGTACTGTTTTCTTAACACCCAAGGCCCACTTCCCTGGCTGACTTAGTCCTGGCCAGAATTTTCTTTCTTCCTAAAATTATATCTGCTGTAATTCTATCACCTAATTCTCCTGGGCCTGAAAGATTTAAGCATATATGATATCAACTTTTTTTCCTTGCCTCCATTTGGCAGTATTTGAACTGAGGTCACCACGAGACCTAAATAAACAAAGATAGTGATCAGAAGTTTGGGACATTTTAAGACAGAAATTTGACACTCTTACAGAAGCACGAAAGTCACTGGGGTTCCCAGAAGCCTGGGTGTCAGTTTCTTGATAAACAATGAGAACAGCTGGTCACATCAGAAACTGCAATGATATGCTGTGGGTGGGAATGCTCTTGGAGGAGATTCTGAGAAAATAAACAGAATCAAGAGGATATAGTTTTCACTTGGTAGGCCCAAGTAAAGGTCAATAACAGAGGAGGTTGCTTGTTTTGGGGGTTGTCTCTGTCTTGTTTCCTATGTGGTTACAAGAATCTTCAGGAGAAAAACATTTATTCTGTGTAATTTTTTTTTTTTTTTTTTTTTTCTATCCTCACCTGAGGACATTTTTCCATTTTTTGTTCGGATAGAGCGGGAGGGAGAGAGAGGAAGAGAGAGAGAGAGAAACATCGATGTGAAGGGACACATCGAGTGGCTGCCACCGGCACGACCAACCAGGGCCGGGGACAAACTGCAACCGAGGTACGTGCCCTTAGCGAGAACCGAACCCGGGTCTCTCTGTACTGCAGGCCGACGCTCCAACCGCTGAGCCAAACTGGCCAGGGCCTGTGTAATTTTATATACTTGTTCACCTTACTTGTTAATCACTTACATTTTATAACTTACAGTGTTTTCCTATCACATTTTATTACCAGGGCAGGAGTGCAATGAATGCACACAGGTATTTACATTTCTGTTTATGAGTGAGGAAACCCAGTGTACTGTGCTTGGTGATATTGACCTCAATGCTCAAGAATATTACAAGCAGCTGCTCCTGAGTTTGACCATTTAGCGGTTATCAGCAGTTCAAATAAAAAGTACAATAGAAAGAAAGCATTATTTTAGTCCCCTGTGATTGAATATATGAAACAGGGACACGAAAATGTAAGCTAATTCTATAAAATGCTTCCATGTAAAAACGCTCCAAGTACCACCTGTCACTGCAATGTTTAATGGAGCTTAGGAATATCAAAATATAATAAAATAGGCCCTGGCTTGGGGAAACAGAGGGTCTTATAAATACATCTTCCACTGTAAAATGGAAACAGGTTGCAGCCAATGGATTCTCAGGTTGAAACTGTGAGACTGAGTAGCATTGTTGGTGGGAATGTTAATTGGGGCAGCTACTATGGAAACCAGTATGGAGATTCTACAAAAAGTTAAAAATAGGACTAAATGAATGCAGCAATCACACTTCTGGGTCTATATTCAAAGGAATTAAAATCAAGATCTCAAAGAAATATCTGCACTCCCACATTCATTGAACCCTTATTCACAATATCCAAGATATATAAACAACATAAGTGCCCATCAACAGATAAATGTAAAAGGAAATGTGTGTGTATGTGTGTATATACAATAGAATGTTATTCGGCCCTGAAAAGAAGAAATTCCTGCCACTTGACACAACCTGGATGAATCTTAAAGGCATTATGCTAAGTAAAATGTCAGACATGGAAAAACAAATATTATATAACATCATTCATATGTGGAATCTAAAAAAAGACAAAGTCAGAGAAACAGAGAAGCGTGATAAGTATCAGAGGCATTGGGTAATGGAAATAGGGAGATTTGGCCAAAGGGTAAAAACTTCCAGCTATGGCATTTACAAATTCTGAGAACATAATGTACAACATAGTGTTTATAGCTAATAAAACTGTATTATATACTTGAAAGTTTCTTAGAGAGTTGCTTAGAAAGTTCCCACCACACACACACACAAAAAATGATAATTATATAACAGGATGAAAGTGTTAGCTAATCCTATGGTGGTAATCATTTAGCAGTGTGTAAATGTATGAAATCAATATGTTGTAAACCTTAGTGTGGTGAATGAAATGGGGCAGGGATGGGGAAGAGGGGGTCAATAGGGGGAAAAGAGGAAAAGTCTGTAATAATTTCAACAATAATGATAAATTTTTAAAAATTTTACAAAGTGTTAAATGTCAATTATATATCAATGATGTTGGAGGGGAAGATATTGCAGAGGGAGAAAGACACCAGTGACATTACAGTGCAGGAAGTCTTGGACTATTCTCCCAACTCACAAATGCATCAACTTGGCAATAACTCATGAATAAATTCCCTTTGTGATAAATCCTAAACTAAATAAAAGTCTTCTTTACTCTAGGACAACACAAAACCAGACTCACTAATGCCAGAAGGGAGATTCAGAACATCTCAATAAAGATCCTACCTTGTCAACATGTCTTTCAAGCAGGAAGAGACCATTTAACTTTCAATTTCACCCAAGAGAAGGAAGGGATTTGTGTGCATGCTCAGGACTCATACATTTCCAAAGGGGCTACCCAAAGAACTGGAATCTGTCTTGCCAATTCTTGGAGCTTTAATGGGGTTGGACAATAAAGCTGTCCAGGAGACAACAGGGATGGCAGCCTGGACTAGTAGACACCAATGGTACCCCTCCAGATCACCACATAAGTAAGTGCATGAATAATCACAGATCTCACTTTCTGCATTAGGAGGGAAAGAGTTGATCCAGAGCTCCTAGTACCAAAGAGAAATAATGGAGTTTACGATATACTAATTATATTGAAGAGTAGACTAAAGGGGTTCAATATCAAACTAGATCCACCAGAAGAAAGGATCAATGGACTCTCATAGAAATCACTGGAAATTTTTAGTAAGAGCAAACAAGATAAAATAATACAAAAGAGTAAAGAAAGCTTGATAGACTTGTGGGACACAACCAAAAGGACTAATATGCATTATGGGAGTTCCAGAAGAAAAATAAAAAGGAAAGGATCAGAAAGCATATTCAAAGGAATAATAGAATTCCAAAATGGCATCAGAGTGAATGGAAGCTACACACACCATCTCCCAGGACAAAACTGGAATTACAATTAGAATAAAGACAAAACGTAGGAAAAAAGCAACAGAAAAGCAGCAGGGGAGGACCCATATAACCAGGGACAGGCAAAGGACACTAAATTGAGCCTGGTAGAAACTGCTGAGGCATGAAAGGGTGAACTGGGAGCCCATGGACAGCAGCTATTTTAGCTGTGAGCAGCTCCCTTGGGGTTAACATACCAAGCTGGCTCCACAGTGCAGAGATCTGGGACAGAGCACTAAATTAGCTACAGCCGCTCACCTTGAGCTTCGGCAGAGGGAGGGCAAACTGGACTGGAACTGTGTAAAACTCCAGAGCTTGGAGAGCTGGAAGGCATAGGGAGTTTTTGGCTGAATCACTCCCTCACAGGACAGTAGTCATTTTACTCAAAGAGCCCCAAGGAGAAGCAACGGCCCCTCCCTCACAAATTTATACCACCTGTCCAGACCAGAGAAATGGGAATTGAGGCCCATTAACAGCCAGCAAGCATCTGCCCCACCCTCTGGAAATCCTCTTACACTGAACACCTGAGTGAACACCTGAACACATTTGGCTGAGGGCTACAACCCAATGTTCATCAAGTAACTGAGTCTAATAGTCTCCATGCAAAAAGTTAGAGGATAACTGAACCTTTCTCGGGCTTGCAAACCTACCCAGGAAAGTAAGACATGACAGTGGTGTTTAACATGGGTCCTCCCACACTCATCCAAACTCAGTAGAGGGATCCACAATCAACAGAACACCAACACCCACAGTGAAAATTTGGCAGGTTCCAAAACCCACTGAGACAGGCAAAATAGTGAGAGAAAGAAACAAATCCCAAATGAAAGAACAAGTGAACTCTACCAAAGAAGAGATAAATGAAAAGCTGTTAAGCAAGTTATCAGAGGTAGAGTTCAGAGCCATGATAATGAGGAAGCTTAATCGCATGAGAAAAGAGCTCAACAGCATGAGTAAGGATATAGAAATATTGAAAACCAAACAATTGGAAACAAAGAATGACATAGCAGAAATGAAGAACACATTGAAAGAAATAACCAGCAGAACAGAGGGAGCTGAGGACTGGATCAGTGAATTAGAAGACAGGGTGGAACAAAAATCACTCAATCAGTAAACCAAAAAGAAAAAGAAAACAATTAAAAACCAAGAAAACATCTTAAGAGAACTGTGGGACAATATGAAACATAACAACATTCACATCATAGGAGTTCCAGAAGAAGAAGAAAATAGAGCAAGGGTTAGAGAATATATTTGAAGAAATAGTGACAGAAAACTTCCCTAACTTGCTGAAGGAAAAAGGCATACAAGTACAAGAATCATAGACAGCTCCATGTAAGAAGAACCCAAACAGGCCCACATCAAGACAAATAAAAATTAAAATGCCAAAAAGTAAAGACAAAGAGAGAATCATAAAGGCAGCAAGAGATAAGCAACAGGTTACCTACAAAGAACCCCCATAAGGCTATCAGCTGACTTCTCAACAGAAACACTACAGGCCAGAAAGGAATGGCATGAAATAATAAAGGTAATGAAAAACAAGGATCTGAATCCAACACTACCCTATCCAGCCAGGCTATCATTCAAAATAGAAGATGAAATAAAGATCTACCCAGACAAAAAAAAAAGGCTAAGGGAATATATTAGCACCAAACTAGCACTGCAAGAAATGTTCAAAGGAATGCTGTAATTAGTAGAAGAAATAGAAAGAAAAATAGAACTGCACTAAACAAAAATGGCAATAAATAAGTACATATCAATTATCACCTTAAATGTGAATGGTTTGAATGCTCTGATAAAAAGACACAGAGTAGCTGACTGGACAAGAAAGCATGACTCACATATATGTTGTTTACAAGAGACCCACCTCACAACAAAAGAATCACAGAGGTTAAAATTGAAGGGATGGAAAAGAGCTTCCAAGCAAACGAAAAGGAATAGAAAACTGGGGTAACAAAATTTATATCTGATAAAATAGATTTCAAAATGTTTTGAAATAAGCAGATGAAGAGAAGCTCAACATTTTTAATAATTAATAAAATGAAAATCAAAACTACAATAAAGTACTACCACATACGCATTATGCTTTCTACTAAAAAGACAAAACAAAACAGAAAATGATGTGTTGGTGAGAATGTCAGGTAATGGGAACCCTTGTGCCCTGTTGGTAGGGATATAAAATGGTACATCCACTGCCAGAAAACTATGGAGTTTCTTAGAAAATTAAAAATAGAATTAGCATATGAGCCAGGAATTCTACTTCTGGATGTATACCCAAAAGAACCTATAGTAGCCCTGGCCAGTTTGGCTCAGTGGTTGGAGTGTCGGCTTGCGGACCAGAGAGTCCCGGGTTCAGTCTCTGCTAGGCCCTAGTGGCTAGGGGCATGTACCAAAAACAAAACAAAACAAAACAAAAGAATGAAAAGTAGTGTATAAGATATATTTGTACCATCTATGTTTACAGCAGCATTATTCACAATATCTAAAACTAGGAAGGGACCCAAGTGTGCATTAACAGATAAATGGAGAAAGCAAAAAATATGAACTGTTCAGCCATAAGAAGGTACCATTTGGAGAAGGTGCATTTCTGCTTGAGGGTTCTTCCATGTCTAAATAAGAATTCCATATAAATTCACAGGGGTTTTATTGTTTGTTTTATGGAATCAAGAAAATTTTATTTTCTTTAACAATAGTATGTTCAAAGTAAGACTTCACTTATTAACACATTACATTTATACTTTTGTCCTATAGAATTGAATAACAGCTTGCAAAACTTAGGAACTAAGGAGAAAATATGCTCATTACCTCCTCCAACTAAGTTTTTACACTGTTTATCATGTATTCGACATTGTCCATCATAACAGTAGGACTCGTTTTTATCACAAAGCATTCCATTGCGTTTGAAAGTGTTAATCCCACAGTGTGGATCATCCCCATTGCAATATTCAGCAAAATCACATTCATCATCAACTGGTTTCCTACAAAGTACACCAACTGGTTGTATCTAAAAGGAAAAAGAAATATAAGAAAAGATTACATATCAATGATACTCAAGTTTTCTTTCTTTTCAAGCTTTGAATTTCCATCCATTTTGTCCTAAATTGCTAAGATCAATGAGAAAAGTTTTCTTGTTAACTAGTTAAGCACTGCATAGAAACTTAGGTGATTGAATCTATTGTGCATAAATGAGTGGGTAATGCTTCTGAGAGATATGATAAACTCAAAATAACCAGACTACCATAATTGTAAGAAAGAAAGTAGAGCTAAGGAATTAATATAAAAATTACTTTCAACCCATTATGGCTGTACTCAGATATGCAGCCTTTGGTTTCTCTATATGACAGATACCAGCAACCATTCATAAAACAAAAAGTACACACCATAAGCATTTAGAATAAAGTTTGTAGATTTTAAAAGAAGAAAATTTAAGGACACACAGGAAGTTTATTTTACATACCACATTGCAAAGAACTGTAAAAAATTAACTTCTTCAATTACATATCTCTGATCTCTTCAGTGCTTACTCTTTAGCTGATAGCTTCTAGGGTTTCCTTTCTGTATACCTACTTTTGCCAAGAAACATTGAACTGTCATCACAACAAATCTTTTCTTCAATTCAAGCCTCAATTTCTCATGGCTATCATCACTATCCTATGCAAACTAAGTCAGATTAATTTGTTCTAGCTTTCCAAGGCCCTAGAGGCCCAGCTTGTACACATTCACACATACCCCCTTCCCCAGAATAGGTTTTCTGTATACTTTTTCTCAAATTTTCAACACATATTTCCTACCTGTACAAATTTTCCGAATGATGGATTAGAAGAGAAAACATAATACTTAATAGAGTTAACATTCAAATAAAAATCAGCAATCAAATTATTGGTAAAGGAAAATACATATAAATATAATGAGGAAGTATGAACACTTGCTTCTTGAGCCTATGCTGCCTTTTACAAATATGTATAAATTACAACCTTAATGTCACTGTATTTTCTTTTGCTATTAAGACTCAATTTTTTACAGAAGTCAAACTATCACATAAAATATGAGGGGAAAGTACAGAGATTTCCCATATAACCCCTCCCCCCAGACATACAAAGCTTGTCTTATTATCAACCCCTCCCACTAGAGTGGCATATTTGTTACAAATGTCGAATTTACATTGATACATTGAAAGCGGTAAGAAGAACAATTTCACTTTACCCTTCACATCATGCCTCCTCCAAGGTGGCACAACTCAATTTGAACAGAGACCTTCCTGGCCCATGATTTCTCCAACAGGGATAGTGAAAGTGGCATGAGAACCTGGTTTCCCCAGCCTTTGAGACACTGCCCAAGAGGCCAATTATTGTCACGTCCCACCCAGAACACTCAGAACACTCAGGAAATCGGCACAGTTGGAAACTCTGGGAATACCTAGGAGCAGAGGAAAGAAATGGGGGCTCACAGCAACCAGTGTGCAGATTACAATAATCAACCACTTATCTTATTAACTTGCTCATGACTTCACCAAGAACCCATAAACCAATTAAGTCATGAAGTTATAAACCAATAGGATATCCTCACCTGAGGACACCCACAAGTAGCCAATAAACAACCCCAGCACTTCAAACACATACCCTAGAGCTGGCAGCTTACTCTCCCCAGCCAATGGTGCTCATGGGCTACCAACGGTGTGCACAGTCCTACACACAACACATGGATATCAGCAGCTGGCTTGACTCAACTGAACTAGAAGAAGTTAGACAACTTTATACATTTCAGGGCACTACCTTAGGAAAAGTAAATGGGAGGCTCTCTGCATCTGGACTGGCTTTGCAGGATTGAGAGAAGAAACACATCCTAAATTTTCCCCTAATGAGGGAATAAGAGAAGTAGAGAAAGCATATCCATAGAAACAATCTGAGAGATCTCGAAAACTATCTAGGCTGACTTGATGATTGGCTTCTTAATGATCTTAATCTTCTTAATTGTCTTAAGCAAAGTGGGATATAAATGAGAACAGACAGACAAATAAATAAAAATCAGAAAAACAATACATGAATAAATGAGAAGTTTAACAAAGAGGGAAATTATTTTTTAAAAGAACCAAACAGAAATTCTGTATCTAAATAACAAATTGACTAAACTGAAAAATTCTATATAAAGAGCTTCAAAAGCACAGTTGATGACGCAGAGAAATAGACTTAAATACAATCATTTGAAATTATCTATTCAGAGAAACAAAAATAAAAAAAAAAATAAAGAAAATCTACAGTACTTGTGGGACATCATAAGAAGAAACAAAAAATGCATTATAGGAGTCCCAGAAGGAGCAGAGAAAGAAAAAGGGGTAGAAAGCTTACTTAAAGAAATAATGACAGAACATTTCACAAATCTGGGGAGGGAAATGTACATAAAGCCAAAAGAACTGTAAATAAATTAAACATAAGGGGGGTCTTTAGAAGACACATTACAAATAAATTTTCAAAAGTCAACCACAAAGAGAACATTTTGAAAGCAGTAAAAGAAAACTGATTATTGCATAAAAAGGAACTAAGTAGATCACTCCTCAAAAACCTTGCTGGCCAAGAGAGTGAGATGACAATTTCTAAGTGCTAAAAGAAAAATCACTCTTTAACCAAGAATACCATATCCAAGAAAATTGTCCATAAATGAAGAAGAGGTAAAACTTACCCAGAAAAATAAAAGCTGAGGAATTTCACCACCACTAGACCTGCCTGTATAAAATGCTACTGAGTTCTTCAAATCAAAATAAAGAAATGCTGATTATCAACATGAAAGTATAAATATGACTGGTAAATTTAAGTATATAGTGAAATTCTGATTACTTCAATACTGTAATATGCTGTCATGTAAATCACTTTAACTCTAATACAAAAATTAAAAGACAAAAGTAATCAAAATAACTGTAACTGTAATAATTTGTTCATGGATATACAACATAAAAACATATTAAAATACAGTATCAGAAGCATAAAATGTGGGGGGAGAAAAGTAAAAGTGTACAGTTTTTGTATGAGATCTAAGTTAAGTTATCAGGTCAAAACAGACTATTAAAGCTATAAAGTGTTGTTTTGTAAACCATGTAGTAATCACACACTAAAAAAAATACAGGTAGTTGATACACAAAAGATAAGAAGAAATGAATCAAAGCATATCACCATAAAAAAATCATCAGTCTGTTCCATGCTTAACTGAGAGGTCTCAGAGAATAGGGTGGGGTGGTGGAGTGAAGAGATTAACCAAAGAAATTATATGCATATGTACATAGCCCATGGACACAGACAATAGTGTGGTGAAGGTTTGGGGTGGAGAGGAAACAGGTTGAGGTAGGGGCAAGGGGGAAAAATGTGAGACTTCCATAGTATTCTCAACAATAACATTTTTCAAAGATATTTAAAAATAATCAAACCACAAAATAAGACAATAAGAGAGAAAAACGAGACAAAAGAACTACAAAATGAAATAAAAAAGCAATGAACAATATAGCAAAAGCAAATCTTCCTTGTCAATAATTACTTGGAAAGTAAGAACCAACTATATCCTATCTACAAGAGACTCACTAAAGCATTCAGGAAACACATAGACTAAAAATCAAGAGATGGAATATATAGCTGATGCAATTGGCAATCAGAGAAGGCAGGGAGGGCTACATTTATATCAGATAAAATAGACTTTAAGTCAAAAACCATCACATGAGTAGTTCCAAGATGGCTGCAATGTATGCGAAAGCAACACACACCACCTCCCTGCACCAAACCAAAGTTTCAGCTAAAATTTAGAGCTATCAACCTGAATAAAAAACAGAAAGACACCTGAACAGGAATACTATATCCAAGGATTGAGCAAAGGAAGCTAATCCGAGATCGGTAAGAAGGATGGGGACATGGAAAGGGTTGGTCCCTGAACCTAGGGACAGCTCTGTGAAACCAGAGAAATACTGCAGCTTCAAAGTACCCTCAGAGGAAAGTGGGGACCCCCAAACCTGAGCACCAGGAATGGAAGAAGAGCCAGCATGGCATTAGGCAGCAAAACGAAGCAGGGACTTTGTCCACTGGAAAGAGGAATTCTCCTCGAATCCTAGGTGATCTCCTTAAGGGCTAACACATAGAACTCACTCTTGGGCACTCACCTGGGGCTCTTGTAGAGGAAAGAAGACTCAGGGCATACAGAAGCCATAAAGAGAAGATCTGAGTGGCATAGCTTCTGAGCTCTGGAAGGCAGGCCTCTGAGGTCCGGGTCCTGAGCCAACATCCCACACTACTCTCAGGCACCATCTCTCAGGGTCCAGAACTTTTTTTTTTTTTTTTTTTTTAATATATTTTTTTGCTCTGGCTTTCTTTCTTTCTTTCTTCCTTTCTTTCTTTATTTTTTATCCTCACCCAAGGACATATTTTGCATTTATCTTCAGATAGAATGGGAGGGAGAGAGGGAGGGAGAGAGAGAGAAACATTGACATGGAAGAGACACATTCAGTGGTTGCCACACGAATCCAATCAGGGCCAGGGACAAATGGTAACTGAGGTATGTGCCCTTAGTGGGAAACAAATATGGGACTCTCTGGTTCGAAGGCCAATGCTCTAACCACTGAGATAAACCGGCCAGGGCCAGAACTTCCATTCTTACAGCACCAGCCTGAGAAAGTGCATTAACCTCATCCCACAAATATTGCCAACACCACCCTGCCAAGCTCAAGTTTGGCATAAAAGACTGCTTGCTGCACCCAACAAGGACATAAAGTGCACTTTTTTTTTTTTTTTTTTTGAAACTATAGACAAACTCTTAGACGATCACTGAACTGAATGGCTTTGGTACAAGGGCCAAAATGTACCCCCCTCCCACAGAGCAGGCAGGTGCCCAGTCTTCCCTGTCAGGGTCTCCGGCAGCAGGTAGCTGAGGAGCTCAGGGAATGTCTGTACTTACACCCTTCCTGTGGCCCTGCATCACCCCCAACAAAGGGCTGTCTGGATTTGCATCCCCAAATCCTGCTGGCCCCATGCTTCAAAATTCATTTCCACATTGGGAAGGGGACACAACTCAGAGCTTGGACACATGATGCTACACCCTAGGAGCCTTCCATCAGAGCCTCTGGCAATGTACTGCAGAGGTTGAAGGAGGCAAGCAGCTCTCTCTCCTCCCAAGGGCTAGCATCACCCTAAGTGGAGGGGGAAACCTTGATCTGTTCCTCCAAGCCCCACTGGAACCTTCCTGCTGGTACAGCCTCTCAAGGGAAAAGAGGACACAACTCAGAACTGGGACATCTGGAGTGACCCCCTCAAAACCTCTCTACAGGATCTCTGGTGGGGCACTGCTGAGCTAGAAGGCAAGCAGCTAGTCTCCCTCCTGAGACCAAGGACCAAGCCACTCCAATCAAAGGGCAAATCATATTTTCATTTCCCAATCCTGCTAGCCCCATCCTGCTAAACTCATATTCATGGGGGAAGGTACAATTGAGAGCCTGGACATTTGATGCATCCCCCTCGGAGACCAGTGTGCTGCAGAGATAGAAGTAGGTAAGCAATTCTCTCTCCTCTCAAGGGTCAGTGCCACCCCAAGCAGAGGGATGTTCTGATCTGTTTCTCCAGGTCCTGCAGAGGGGAGGTCTTGCAGGGGGGGAGGGGAGCAGAATCAACTGGCCCCATCCTGCAAGACTCAGTTTTGAGGGGGAAGAAGGCTCTACTCAGAGCCATGTCAATCAGAGTGCATCTACCACAGAGGGTCTAGTCCAGGACTTGAGCAGGAGTAGCTACAGAACTAAAAGAAGGTGTGCATCTCACCCTCTTCTTCTGGAACAGTTGATGCTACCTCCAAAAGGAGGCTTTTTCCATCTGTTTGCCCAACACCCAGTCAACTCATTCTGTCCTGCTGAGCTTTCCCCTGCAGTAAGGACAGCAGGCTACAGCCAACTGAACCTGTGGTGCACTCCTCCTGAGGAAGATAGAGTTGGAGATTCTGTTAGAGTCTGAATGGTATGGCTCAGGAGTAGGAGCCATGTTCTTAGTTGAGTTCCAGACCATGCTGCCCCAAATTAGGGGAACTACTAACTCTGTCTGCCCAACCTGGTTGCCCTGACCCATCAAGCCTGAGCCCTGTGGAAAAGTCAGTGGGGCATGGCCACCTTGGGCCCACTCTATAGCCTTTCTGCATAAGACTCTGGAGGAAATCCAGGCAACATGAAGGGGAAGCAGAGGAGCTGAAATGTGGATGCCTACGTCAGGGATCCTTGGTCTTTTATTGATCTCACAAAAGCTCAGAGTTCTAAGAACCTGACCTATCTATACAAATTGACCCCTCTCAGGCACACCACAGTGTACAATGTGGAAGCTGCAAACAGGTAGCCCAAAACTTGTTAAAAACAATGACTGAAAGTGACCTGTACCTGAAACCCACCAGAGTGGACCCAGAACCAACACAATGAGTGGTGGGCTTCAGACCACACCAGAGCTTGACCCACCCAGCCACACAAGCAACATACCCAAAGGAAGAACCTGGCAAGCACCAGACCCTACTAGGAGCAATTCTGCCTCAGGAGACAGTCTCTTCACATTTCATACATGGTGATCAAGGTTTACCTTTATAGCCACCTAGCCTAAAGGGTTAACTCCACCCACAAAAGGGCCAACAGCATTCATCAAGACACAACTACAAAAGGGGGTGCACATAACCCACAAGAAACATCCGTGGAGCATGGAGCATAAGTGACCATGAGCCCCGGCAAGACACCTTGAGACTGCACCTGCACAGCAGCTTGCACAACATGATCAGATTGAGCTTAAGCTTGAAAGTTGACCTCACCCACAAACAGGCCAAGAGCAATCAAAACCCAATTACAACAGGAGGGCCCACATAACCCACACAAGGGACATTTCTAGAGCATCCAGCTCAGGAGATCAAGGAGACTGCACCACTGAATCCCACAGGACAGCTACTACATAAGGCGACCCCAAGAAGTCTGGGAATCATAGTAGTTCTATCTAATACATAGAAGCAAACACAAAGAGACTGTTAAAATGTGGCAACAAAGAAACAACCCCCAAATGAAAAAAATAAATATAATCTCCAGAAAAGTAAATCAATAAAATGGAGGCAAGCAATTTATCAGACATAGATTTCAAAATAATTTCAAAACAACTTGGTGAGAACTACAAGGAACTTAATGAGAATTATAAGGAACTTAATGGAAACTAAATCATCATGAAAAAGGACAAATTAATCATGAATAAGAACCAGTTAGAAATGAAGAATATTATATATGACATTAAGAATACACTAAAAGGGTCCTGGCCAGTGGGGTTGTTGGTTGAGTGTCATCCCATGCACCAAGAGATTGTGGGTTGCATTCCTGATCAGGGCACATGTCCAGGTTGAAGGCTCAGTTCTTGGTCGGGGTGCATATAGGAGGCAACCAATTGATGTTTCTCTCTCTCTTTCTCCCTCTCCCTTTTTCTCTAAAATCAATAAAAACATATATTTTTTAAAGAATATACTGGAAGGAATTAAAAGTAGGCTGAACAAAGTGGAGGATTGAATCAGCAATTTGAAAGACAAGGTAGAAAAAACACCATCAAACCAACAACAACACAAAAAAAATGAATTAAAAAGAATAAGGATAGTTGAAAGGAACAATAGGACCATATGAAATGTAACAACATCCACATCATAGAGGTACCAAAAAAAGAAGAAAGTAAGCAAGGAATAGAGAACCTATTTGAAGAAATAATCACAGAAAACATCCTTAACCTGGTAAAAGAAAAAGTCACACAAGTTCAGGAAGCACAGAGTCCCAACTCAAGAAAACCCACAACTGGACACATCATAGTTAAAATGGCCAAAGGTAAAGTCAAAGAGAGAACCTCAAAAGTACTAAGAGAGAAACAGTTAGTTGCCTATGAGGGAGCTCCCATAATGTTGTCAGACATTTTCGCAACAGAAACACTTCAGGCCAGAAAAGAGTGGCATGAAATATTCAAGATAATAAAAACAAGAACCTGCAATCAAGACTGTTCTATCCAGCAAGGCTATAATTTAAAATTGAAGGCAAAATAAATAGCTTCCCAGGCAAAAGAAAGTTAAAGGAGTTCAGCACCACCAAATCAGCATTGCAAGAAATGCTAAAAGGACTACTATAAGAAGAAGAAATAGAGAGAGAAAGGAACATATGACGCATAAAGAATTTTAAAGGCAATAAATAAGTACCTATCAATAATAAACTTAAATGTAAATGGATTAAATGCTCTAATAAAAAGACATAGGGTACCTGAATAGATAAGAAAACATGACCCATATATAGACTGTCTACAAGGAACATACCTCAGAAGAAACGATTCACATAGGCTGACAATGAAAGAATACAAAAATAATCTTCCATGCATGAAAATTAAAAAAAAAACTGGGGTAGAAAAACTTATTTCCCTCCAAATAGACTCAAAACAAAAACAGAGGACATGCCCAGCCAGTGTGGTCAGTAGATTGAGCATTGTCTCATGGACTGAGACAATATTCGATTCCCAGTAAGGGCACATACCTGGGTTTTGGGATCGATCCCCAGTAGGAGGTGTACAGGAGGCAGCTGATCAATGTTTCTATCTCTCTCTTATTCTCTCTAAAATCAATAAAAACATATATATTTTTTAAAAGGTGGTTTCTGGGCCTGATTGGGAAATAATCAATGTGTTTCTCTCATCTCTCTCTACCCCCTCCCTTCCATTCTTTCTAAAAAAAATAAAATATAAATAAAAATAAATAAAATAATATCTTTGCCCGGTCAGTGTGGCTCAGTGGATTAAGTGTCGTCCAGTGAACTGAGAGGTCTCAATTCAATTCCCAGTCAGGGCATATGTCCACACTGCAGGCTCAATTTTCAGTAGCGGGCATTCAGGAGGCAACCAATTGATGTTTCTCTCACTCATTAATGTTTCTATCTCTCTCTCCTTTCTTTTCTCTCTAAAAAGTAAAAAAGTTATATATATATATATATATATATCTCATTGTGTGAGGATTAACAAACAAATTTAAAAAAAAAAAGGTTGATGAAATGTTAACCAGACTCATCAAGAAACAAAGAGAAAGGGCCCAGAGAAATAACATCAGAAATGAAAGAGGCAAAGTAACAACTGCCATCACAGAAATACAAAAGATTGTAAGAAAATATTATGAACAAGTATAGGCCAACAAGTGAGACAACGTGGGCATAATGAAAAAATTCCTAGAAATATACAATCTGCCAAAATGCAATCAAAACAAATAAAAAAACCTGAATAAGTAATAACAACTGATCAAATTGAAGCAGTATTCAAAAAACTCCCAGCAAACAAAAGTCCTTGATAAGCTGAATTGTCAGGCAACTTTTGCCAGACATTCAAAGAATTAACAGCTTTCCTTCTCAAACTACTCCAAAAAATTCAAGAGGAAGAAAGACTTCCAAGGTCTTATTATGAGGCCAGTATTATCCTGATCCCCAAACCAGATAAAGACATTGCAAAGAAAAAGACATACCTCAACATAATAAAGGCCATGTATGACAAACCTTGAGCCAATATCATACTCAATGGGGAAAAACTAGAAGTGTTTCTCTTAAGAACAGGAAATAGGACTTTCTGCTTTCACCACTCTTATTCAATGTAGTGCTGGAAGTCCCGCCACAGTGATCAGACAAGAAGAAAAACTAAAAGGCATTTAAATTGGTAAGGAGAAAGTAAAATTGTCATTATTTGCAGATGACCTGATATTGTACATAGAAAACCCTAAAACACACGCGTGCACACACACACACACAATACTAGATTTAATCAATGAATTTGGCAAAGTAGCAGGATACAAAACTAAAATCCAGAAATAAATGGCAAATATTTTATGATCTCATATGTGGAATATAGATATTAAAAATAAATAAATAAATAAATAAATAAATAAATAAATAAATAAATAAATAAATAATTAAATAAATAAACTCACCAAAACAGAAAATAGAATGGTAGTTGCCAGATGCTGCAAGGTGGGGGAAATGGGAAGATGTTGGTCAAGAGTACACATCTTCAACTATAAAATGAATAAGTCTGGAGATCTAATATACAGCATGGTGACTATGTTAATAATAACGTATTATATATTTGAAAGTTGCTAAGATAGCAAATCTTAAATGTTCTTGCTATGTGAAGTGGTAGATGTGTTAACTGACTTTATGTGGTAGTCATTTTTCAATATATACTTATACCAAATCATTACATTGTAAACCTTAATTTATACAGCGTTATATGTCATTTCTATCTCAGTAAAGCTGGGGGAAATTTTTTTAAAAGATAAAAGCATATTCTTTCTCCAATCTTACAGATGTTTGCAATTTGTTCAGGAGTTTGTTTCTTTTTTCCTTAGGATTCCAGTAAATTGTACTGGGTGTGGGGCAATTATTAGGGAATTCTTAAAATGCTTTCAATACAAAAGAGGGATTGAATGATTGCAACAATAACTGAATGAACTGGAAAATAACAGAGGACTTTACCAGAAGACAGTGAAGAGAATTTAGCCAATCAAAGGAATTAATCTAACTTTCTGACCCCATGTTAGGAGGGTGTTAGAAAAAAATAAAAAATAAAAACCTTAAAAGGGTTGCTCTATATGTATGTCCATCATTGAAAAATTTCAGTGGGTACAAGAAAGATTTGTAATGAGGTATAGAAATGGGAAGTCAAGTCAGGAAAAAAGAATCATTCTGAAAATGACAGCTTGCTGAATAGACTGAAGTGAAAGAGTGGGTCCGATGTTACTTAGATACAATAAAATGAGAAGGGTGGATTATGTTTTCCATCTTTGAACAGGAATTTCAAGAAATTAATGCTGAGCTGTTATAAAATACAGATTGCCTCTTACCTTGCAATCTTGTGTGCAGCATTCCCCAGAGCCACATATTTTCTTAGGTTTCAATCTACATGATGTAGGATCACAGCACGCTTTATGTGTACAAGCCTGTAAATAAAGGCTGCTACTCAATCTCATATGATTAGGCATCATCAAATAAAACAGCAACTCAGAATCTCTTTACAAAGTGTAAAACGTTTCTTAAATTCCCAGGTTTTTGTTTTGGTTTTTGTTTTTTATTTATTAATTTGTTTTTGTTACAGATGTTTCTCATTTTTCTCCCATTGACACCCTCCTCCCCTTCCCCCTAGTCCCACCCCCAACTTTGTTGTCTATGTTCGTTGTTCATGCATACATGCATATAAGTTCTGTGGTTTATCTCCCCCCCCTATACAACTCAACAAAAGGAAGACAGAGAACCCAATTAAAAAATGGGCAAAGGACCTAAAGAGACACCGCTCCAAACAGGACATACAAATGACCAAGAGACATATGAAGAAATGCTCAACATCACTAATCATCAGAGAGATGCAAATTAAAACAACTGTGAGGTATCACCTCACACCTGTCAGAATGGCTGCCATCAACAAATCATCAAACAAGTGTTGGCGAGGGTGTGGAGAAAAGGGGACTCTAGTACACTGCTGGTGGGAATGCGGACTGGTGTAGTCACTGTGGAAAACACTATGGTGTTACCTCAAAAAATTAAAAATTGAACTGCCATTTAACCCAGTGATCCCACTTCTAGGAATATGCCCTAAGAAGCCTGAAACACCAATCAGAAAGAACATGTGTACCCTTATGTTCATAGCAGCACTATTTATAATAGTTAAACTCACAGTTTTAATATTCCCATTATTTATATGAAATTTATAGAAATCAGCATCTCATTCACTGGTTTGTAAAAGAAACTTGTTTCACTACATTCCGTCTAATCTGAACAATATTAACACACTGTGGAGCCAAAACCTTAGAGGAAATAATTTGGCTACATTGTTAACGACCATTCTCTTCAAAATTTTTCTTATATTCTTGCTTTTATAATAAATTTTAGAAGCCAAATCTCTGATGTGAAGCTATTAAAAGCAACATTATTCTCTTTCTGAAATGGCAAAATCCCCAAACCTACCCTTAAAAAAACATGGTCCCGGAAGCCAGGCTCATCTCTTCAGACTCTGATTTCACTGGGATGCTGGCCCTATAGTTACTTATATTTTATAAGATTCAGTGCCATCAGTCAGCTGTACTAGTCTTCAGTAGTAAGATTGCTCTAAATTATGTAGCCTATCAATATCAGATATTTCTTTCCTGGCACTGTCTTTTTTGTTATTGATCATTTCTTATTAGTATTTTCAATACTTCTATCATCTTTTATTTTTTAGTTTAATCTTTGTTGTGTATTTTTATAGTTTCTACAAGTAATAGATTTCATTTAAAAATATTTTTAGTTGGCATCATCTGTCAATACAAATCTTTTTCTCACTATATTATGAAATAATGCATTTTGCTATCTCACTGGTAATAGTCTATAGTCTTCAGATGTTCTTGTCTATTTTTGTTACTGCTTGTTGTTCAGTATATTTCTTCAACTCCTTCAGTACTCTGTGGTCACCAATTCTAAGTGTGTAGCTGATGCATACACTAAATAATGTCAAAAGACAATATTTGAAGACAAGCGTTATCTTAAGAACATTTGTTCTCCATTTCCAAAAATAGCAAAAATTAGTAGACGTAAAGGCTGCCACTTACTTAAAAAAAAAAAAATCCTTCTTTAAATTTCTTTTTCTTTTTAAAATTGATTTTATAAAACAGAAAGGGAGAGGGAGAGAGAAATAAAAACATCTATAAGAGAAAAACATCAATTGGCTGCCTCCTGCATGCCCTTTACTGGGGATCAAGCCGACAACCCGGGCATGTGCCCTGACTGGAATGAGGAATCAGACTGGTAACCTCTTGGTACATGGGATGATGCTCAACCAACTGAGCCACACTGGTTGGTCAAATTATTTTCCTAAACAATATGGTCTTTATCTTCTTTTCTATACATTATGCACATACATAAAAAATAAAAGTTTTTTTGAAAATATTTCTACTAACCTTTGCAAGGCCACAATCACATTGTTCCCCTTTTTCCAACTTTCCATTGCCACAAACCTTATCATTTGCTTTGTAATCTGGCGTAATAGGAGGGCTGTCATGAAGACATTCAAGGCCAGACTTTGAAGTAAAATATTTAAAATAATCCAAGCTACAGGTGCTAAAATCCTTTACACCCCGGGAGTGCCTAAAATATTAAAAACATGGGTATGATAAAAATTATTATTATATATCTCCGCGTTTCCCCTAATATACATCATTCTCGAGAGAGATTTAAAGAGCATTATTCATGGAAAACAAAAAGCACACTTTAAAACATATTAATTGCATTGCTAATATGTTTAACACACTTTAAATTTCACCAAGAAAATTCTTGTATTTGAAAAAACAGGAACTGTGTTATTCTTACTTATTTTCCCAGTGCCAAACAACAGAATTTAAAATTTTTGGCATCAGTATTTGATGTACTTTTAATCTATTTAACATTCTTTATATTTTTCTGTAAATGCCAATATGAATACACTAAATAGTATATTTATTAATAGTATTTGTGAGTACTATTTATAGTAATTTTCATAGCTATTTTAGAGCTTTTTTGCTCTCCATAACTAAATATTTTTCAAATAAAGATTTGTTATTTGAGCTGTTATGGGAGGGGCAGTAGGAGTACCTGTCTTGACAGAATAAGAGCTGTTAGCACTTTGGTACCAGCTTGGATTCAAACCAAAACAATAGAAATCATATGATTTAAGAAACTAAAGACTGTGCCCTAGATCAGGGGTTGAGAAACTTTTTCTATAAAGAGCCAGATAGTAAATTGTATCAGTTTATATGTTGTTTACTCTGTTGGAAATAAGAAGTTTGCCACTGTAGTACAAAAGAAATCATAAACAATATGTAAACCAATAAGCTTGGATGTATTTCAATAAGATTTTATTTACAAATAAGGTAGCCAGTTAATTTTGGCAAATGGATTATTGTTGGCTAATCTCTGCCCTATACTAAAATCTACTCTATATCAACTCTAACACAGCCTAATTCAAGCTCTGACAGGATCCTCAGAGGAGACCAAGTCAGAAATACCTTGAGTTTTCATATATTCATATTAATAAAGCATAAATGCAAATGAATAAATTTCAAAATGATTAGCCAATAGTTGGATTTCCTGGTAGAAAAAGAATCAATGCTCTTCAGAGGAAGGCTGGAGAATCTAAGTTTTCTAGTGTATAACAACATCTAATATGATGATGATGACAGCAATAATAATAGACATCAAAGAAATAAAAAAGTGTAATCCATAGCTAATAAAAACTGCAATCAATAAAAATCAACACTGAGATAACCCAGGAGTTAAATTTGGCTTACAAATATTCAAAAGGAAATGATATTATACATTCAACTTATTCAAGAAAAATGTTTAGTTAATTCAGAGAATTATACAGTGAATACTAAGAGTATAGTACATATTCAATTTACATAAAATTGGAGAGCAAGGTAAATTAATTGTAGGAATGTAATTGTATTTTATAGTTTAAATTTATCTTTAAAAAGACCTACATACATGAAGACATATACCATATTCAAGGATCAAAATATTCAATATTATTAAGATGGTAATTATCCCAAAATTTAACTATGCAATTAAACAATGCAATACTTTACAAAATTTCATCAGGAAATTTTTTAGACTAAAAAGCTGATAAATATATATATATATATATATATATATTAAAATGCAAAGGACCTAGAATAGCCAAAACAACTTTAGAAAAAAATGTCAAAACTTGGGTACTTGCACTACGTGATTTCAAAATTCAATATAAAGGTACAGTAATAAAGGCAGTCTACTTCTCCATAAGTGTGGACATATAGAAAATGATATGAAATAGAGATCCCACATATGGTAAAAACATCCACATATGGTCAATTCACTTTTTTTTAAAGTGGCCAAGACAATTAAGTGAGGGAAAGGATGGTTGTTGTAACAAGTGGCATTGGAATAACTGGAAATCCATATGGCGAAAATAAAAATGAACTTAAAAATATATATAATAAATGTATCATAAAACTGAATATAAGAGTTATAAATAAACCAGAAAATAAAAAAATGATAAAGTGTACTTCATCAAAATTAAAAATATGTTTTTTTGTTTGTTTTATTTTAATCTTCACGCAAGGATATTTTTGCATCAGTTTTCAGACAGAGTGGGGTGAAGAAAAGGAGAAGGAGAGAGAGAAACATCAGTGTGAGAGAGGCACATCGACTGGTTGCCTCCCACACAACCTCAACCAGGGCTGGGGATCAAATCACAACCGTAGTACGTGCCCTTGACCAGAATTGAACCCGCAGTTCTTTGGTCCACAGGCTGACTCTCTAGCCACTGAGCAAAACCAGCCAGGGCTAAAAACATGTTCTTAAAAGAATGTATTATAGGGAAGAAATCATGTATTTCATAGCAAGAACATATAAACAATTCTTACTACTCAATAAGAACACGAAAATATTATTTTTTGTTTTAAAAATTGAAAGAGAAAAAAGATTTCAATAAGTTCTTTACCAAAGAATATATACAAAGCTATTAAACATAAAAATATGCTCAACATCATTCGCTCTTAGAAAAATGAAAATTAAAAGCAATATGAGATAATACTACATACCCACTAAAATGATTCAAATTAAACATACTGAATACAGCAAGTCCTGATGATGATGTGAAACAGCCAGGACTGTCTACACAATATGTGGGAACCAACGCAAAATGGAAATGCGGGGCTCCTTGTTTATAAAGCAAAGGAAAAGTATTATTAATGATACTAAAACTAAAATCTTTTGTTCTTTCTTCAATGGTCTCTTTCTATCAGTGGGTCAAGGTGTTATTTATTTACAATTTAATGTCTTTCTAAATAAAAAATTTAACAGGAATTGTACTGTTCATCCTTATATTGTGCAATGCCAGTTAAATGCAAACAGCAAAGCATTTAACTATGCAGAAGCACTGAAATTACGCAATTCATCTGGCTTGTCCCTACAGGGAACTCTCAAGCAGGCCAGAAAAATAAAGCCAAACTCTGTAGGAAGGAGGAAGAGAGGTTCCCCAGGCATGGAGTGCTAGGGGAATGCTGAGCCTATTTTGGTGTGTGTTTCCAACTACACTTGAAAAAAATTGTGTATTCTGTAGTTGTTAGATACAGTTTTCTATAATGTCATTAGTTTGGTTAATAAAAATGTAAAATTTTCTAAACAAAAGATTTCTGAAAAGGAATACATGGATTTCATAAAGAAAATTATCTTACGCGGCTTCTGGTGACATTGTACAAACATCTCCTGAACAATAGCAGGTGTCAGTATTATCAAAACTCAGTCCCAAATTAAGGCCAAGCAACTGCACGATACTGACAGTATATGACTCCAAAGATGAACCATCTGGATACTAAATACAAGGAAAATAAAAGAAAAAGATTTAGTTAAGAATCCTACTATTCAGTTATTTAAAAAAAATACTTACTATAATCAAAAATTAGTAAATGAAACTCATTTTTGAAATGTATTAATGCATCCAAGACACCTATATAGGTGCAATTATAGTAGTTATATAAGTATTTAGATGACAGACTTATTAAACATGGATAAATAACCACAATAGCTCAATTTCAAAATACTATTATTTAATGACAACAGCAGCTATCTTAGAGTCTTTAACACCACGTTGTATTGCTTCTTTGAATATGTTTAAACAAAATGCCTCTAATCTTTTAATAATCAATTATATATTTTATTTTAGAAGGCAGCCTCTGAAATGGGTCTCAATGATTTCTGCCTTCTAATATTTATGTCCTTGAATGTAAGCTGGACTTATTGACATACTTCTAGTTAACTAAATACAGTAGAATTGATGGGTCATTTCCAAGATAAGTTAGAAAAAAACTGACTTCTTGGATTCTGTCTCACTCTCCTCACTCTGGGGGAAGCCAGCCAGCTACTATGTCATGAAGTAGGCCTATGGAGAGGTCCACCTGAGTGAGCTAGGAAAAAAGATTTCCAATAGCCATATGACTGAGCTTGGAAACAAATTATCTGTGTTGAACCCTGAGATTACTATAGCTCTAGCTGACACCTTGATTTTGCCCACTAAGCTGCTCCTAGAATCCTAGCCCACAGAACTGTGGTGTTTTTTTCTGCTAAGTTTTGGTACAATCATTTATATAGCAATCAACAACTAATACACCCCTAGTAGGTATTATTGTTCTCCTTTGTAATATTTCCAGTTTCTGCACAGAGATGTTTATAGCAACTTTATTCATAATTGCCAAAACTTGCAAGCAACCATGATATCCTTCAGTGGGTGAATAGACACATAAACTGTGGCACATTTCAGACAATGAAATATTATTTAGCACTAAAAAGAAATGAGCTGTAGGCCAGCCAGTATGGCTCAGTGGTTGAGCATCAATCTATGCACCAAGAGGTTGCCTGTTCAATTCCCGGTCAGGGCATATGCCCAGGTTGTGGGCCAAATCCCCAGTGGGGGCATGCTGGAAGTGACCAATTGATGTTCTTTTTCATCAATGTTTCTATCTCTCTCTCTCCCTCTCCCTTCTTCTCTCTCTAAAATCAATAAAGAAAAAATAAAAAGAAATGAGCTATAAAATAAAGAAAGGAAATGGAGGAAACTTAAATCCATATTACTAAGTAAAAGAACTCAATCTGAAAAGCTACATACTGTATAATTCCAACTATATGGCATTCTGAAAAAAAACAAAATTATGGAGACAATAAAAAGATTCGTGGTTTCTTGTAAAGGTGGAATTAATAAGCAGAGCACAGAGGATTTTGGGGGGACAGTGAAAATATTCTATATGATACTGTAATGATGGGGAGATGATGATAGATGGTAGGTAGATAGATAGATAGATAGATAGATAGATAGATAGATATAGATAGATAGATGATAGATTCCAAACCTATAGAATGTATACCAAGATTGAACCCTAAGGTAAACTATAGACTTTGGATGATTTTGATGGGTCAATGTAGGTTCAGCTTTGGTCACAAAAATCACCTACAACCCAAAGACCTCACCAGCTTGCTTATTACCAACCAAAGAAACAAGCAAAGGGCCCATATAACTGCCTACATCTTAATTCTGGAGCCCCAACCTCAGGCACAGATTTTTTAAATGACAAACAATCTGTCACCCCATTAACAACTTACAATTAATTTGGTCATATGATTTAAAACCTACTTATAACAGAACGCTTCTCATCACCTAATAAGACAAAACCTTTGTCTGTTGGACACTTTAAAATCCCGCCATACCTAATTTAGGCTTTAACTGTACTAGTCACATTCTGGCACAGATACCAACATCACTTTTGCTAGCTCTGCATTTATAAGCCCCTTGAGTTAAATTATATTTATAAGTCGAGGTCCAAGTTCCAGGCCCAACAATTCACATTATACAACAGTGCCTCAGGATCATTGTAAGACCACAAAGCCACAAAAACAAAACTTACATTAACTCAAGAGAATATCAACTTGGAAAGAGTGCCCCAACTCTACATCTCAAACAACATTACCATAGCTCAGAACCTCACTGCTAGAAATGACATCACTCCTGACATCTCCTGATTGGAGATAACAATGCATCCTGCACCAGAGACTTCGCTTCAGACACTAAAACTTCCACCCTAGACATGTTTTTGGACTGCCATTCCTAAGGCACAGTTGGACACAGGAAATTTATTTGGTTTCTTATTTTGATATTAAGGATTCTATTGTGTTTCCTGAGTTTGCTATTTATGTAGCACATTATATTGGTATACTTTTTGTTCTTTGTCCAACATGTATTCCTACACTCAATGTCTAAAGGAAAATCTGGTCAAGGTTACTACTGTCTGTGCCATTCTAAAAAGTAATGGAGGTTATTGTTTTCTCTAGGAGATACCTGCCTCATATCAGTGAACCTCTTGAACCCCTGGGGAGAGGACCACTCACCAGTGCCTTCTTCTATTATCCCCTCCAGTTTTCTATCACAACCTTCCACCCTGCACCTCTAACCATGACCATCACAACCATGTCTTCCCTTTGGTTACATACGAATACCACTAATCATTACATATATTTTAGCAAACTACCAATTAATATACTCCAAAAACATCAACTGCCTGATTTACTATTTTGATCAAAGAAATACAACAAGATATTATTGTCAAAATATATATATACCTATTTTTATATATATATAATTTATGTACATATAAGTGTGTGTGTGTATGTATAACTTTTAACATGTTACAACTCCACAACAATACTGTTAGAGCCAAAAAAATTCAGATCTATTTCCTTGGCTAATGCCATATAAATGGGAAATTTAGTTATGGGTTGGCCTAAAATGATTCCATATACTTTTTGTTGCATTTCTCCTTTCTACTCTCATAATAAAATGTTTCCTATGCTGTTTGGTGCAACTTATGCTCTTCTCTCTAAAAAGTCTCCTTTATTACTCCAAAGGTTGAATAATATATCAAAGCATAATAAGGCTAATTGAATTAAAGATAACTTCTATTTTCTGTATTCTGATGTTTTTCTGTCTGGGGCCTTGCTAGCCCTGGAGAACTGCCCATCCTAGAGTCACCCAATTCCTTGAGAAAGTAAAAAGCTCATCTACAAGGGCCACCTTTCATATGCAAAACACTCAGTTAAGAGCCCATATAAGGAACTCGCTCCTTTATCAAGTTCACATACTCTGGGCCTTTATCCATCTGGCAAAATCACACTAGGGCCAGGCATCAAACTAGGGATAGCCTCTGTATATCAGAGTATGCTGAAAATTTTTCAAATTAGCCAGTCCTAGGCCTGCTTGCCCTACCTTGTCCATATCCTCACAAGGAAACCAAAATAAAGGCTCGTGCTCATGTTTTCCTCTTTCTCTCTATGCTACCTGATCAAACCTAGTCTTTCTCATGTGGGCCCTGCATGGTGTGGCATGCCTCCCTTTTCTAGGAAACCATGAGTATTATAAATTTATTTCTGCAGGACAGTCATGTCTATGACCGTATGCTTTTCCATAGAGATGTGAACAGATCCCACATAACCTCATAAAAACTTTACAACTAGATTAGGTTGTCTACTTTAGTTCAATTACTTTAGTTAATTCAAATTAGATTACAATTAATTAGTTACTGATATATATTGTAAACTCTAGGGCAACTGTCTAAAGTTTTTAAACATATACTTAATATGCAAAATGAGGGGGAATGGAATTATATAAAATTTGCAATTAAGAGGCTGAGTGAAAGCTGAGTAAGCTGTGGCTAGGCCATGGAGCCAGGACTGCAGGGAGCACCCGGAGCAGAAAGACACTGCCGGGACAGTGCTGGCTGCGGGTGTGAGTTGGGAGTGCAGCAGTGGGAGACAAAAGCTGAAACTCACTGGAGGGAGCAGTGCGAGCTCCTACCATCATCCCACCTGGGAAGTTAGCCCTGATCTGTGTCTACCAAAGAAGCCGCACAGCGGAGCTCAGGGCCAGTGGAGGTGTCTGAGAGGCAAACCCACCAGTGAATCTGAGGGACCCTTTATTTCTGGAGGAACTTTTGGCAGAGAGCCAGACAGGGACTGGACAGTGGGGCTCAGGAAGGAGAATCCGTCCTACTTACTTCAATCACAGGGGCAAAGTTTGACAAGCTGGGTAAAATGCTGACAGTTAGGTTAAAACCGGCCTACCAGTATTACATGAAATGGCCTTGATTCAGGAAAAATTTACACCTTGGTTTTGACAGATCAAGATGTTCCAAAATATGGAACATAGTACCATTTTCTGGTGGTCCAATTATGTGGGCTTTGGGCCTCTCAAGGGCTCAAGACTCTACCATATGTCTTGTTGGTTTATGTAAATGACAGGCTGTTGAAGTGTGAAGAGTCTGTTCTCAGCTACCAATCTGGAGACCACCATGGCAAATTCAAGATGTCATCTTTCTGCAAAAAGGAGCTGGGTCTCTGGTGGCTGGCACATGTTACCAGGCAAAATGGGATGACTATGTACCCAAGCTCTATGAGCAGCTGTCTGAGAAGTAGAGGAAATCCAGGAGGTAGAAATCATCCAGGGAGGCCCAAGCAGTGCTCTCAAGTTCAGAGATGCATGCCAATTTCTTCTCTTTCCTATTTGCACTCTCATGGGTGAGACTTGAGCAGGCAGGGATTTAGGGTGACTTTTCCTTCTACAAACCCTGGTTTATGTCTTAAATAAAATTGTAACTCCAAATTGGGGGATATTTTGGTACTATGATGGGGTCATCAGTTGTTAATATAAAAATAGCAACCCATAACCTAATGAAGAAAAACTGGGGTAAGAAGAACCAGTCTACAGTAATAGAGCAGAGTATCAAAAATGTTTGATGGAGGTTTAAAATAGATAGATTAATTGCCTCTGCCTTTGTGAACCCATATCCAAAATTGTGAATGGTGGGCACCTTCTGAGATGTGTTTTCACAGCCCTGTCTCTCACCAGACAATCAGAAGATAACATGAGATGACATGTCCTCTAACCCCCAATATGGTACATCTTGCTAGGTATTAGTATCCCACCCTGGCTCCTTTAAAGATGAGTACTAGAAAAAGCAATAGGGAGAGTCACTTTTCTGTGGAGGCACAACTGTCTAGCTGACCTGCAGGGTTGGGTGAGAGGTTATCAGAAATTTGTAAGTCTATGCCTATTAAATTGATCAGTCTTCATTTATGTAAGAGAAGTTGGTCTTGAGTTACTGAATGGTATGTTAATTCTGCTATTTTCTTATACTCAAATAAATATAAAAACATTATGTGGGCAAAATTATGAATCGATGACATAAATATAAGATAAAACAACAAAATTCGTAGAAAAAAAGACAGTAGTAAATCTCTATGACATTAGATTGGCAATGGATTCATAGAACTGATACCAAAAACATGAGCAATAAAAGAAAAAATAGATATATAAACTTCCTCAAAATTAAAAACTTTTGTGAGTCAAAGAACACTCACAGAAAGTAAGGCAACTTAGAGAATGGAGAGAAAATATTTGCAAATTATTTTTCTGAAAAAGGTCTTTTATCAAGAATATAAAAGAAACACACCTCAAAAACAAAAGAATAATTCAATTCTAAAAATGGGCAAAGAAATTGAATGCTTATCTCTTCAAAGAAGATATACAAATGTCCAATAAGCATATGAAAAGAAGCTCAACAACATTTATCATTAGGGGGATGCAAACCAAACCAAAGCCAAGTCAAATCTATTAGAAAGAATAATGAAGAAAATAAGTATAACATGTGTTAGCAAGAAGGTGGAGAAATTGGAACATTTGTGCACAGGTGGAAGAAAGTAAAATTGTGCAGTTGGAAAATGTGACAGGTCTTGAAAATATTAAAAATATAATTTTTTTTTATTTTTAATATTTATATCCAAAAAGTCCACTTTTGTGTATTTACCCAAGAGAAATGAAAGCAGAAACACAAAACAAGTACATGTGCATTCATGTTCATGGAAGCAATATTCATACCAGGCAAAAGGAAGATGCAACCTAAGTATCCATCAACAGGTGAAAAAACAAAATAAATTATATTGTTTTCTATATGTATTAAACATATGGAATATTACTCAGCTTTTAAAAGGAAATTCTGGCATGTGCTACAACATGTAAGAACATTGAGGTCATTTTGCTAAGTAAAATAAGCCAGTCAGAAATAAGTGAAATAAGCCATAAAAATACTATATAATTTCACTTACATGAGGCATCAAGAATAGTCAAACCATACAGACAGAAAATATAATGGTGGTTGCCAAAAACTAGAGAGAGGGGACAAGAAGAGTTAGTGTTTCATGTGTGTGAAATTTCAGCTGGAAATGACAAAAACTAATTCTAGAGATGGATGGTGGTGATAGTTGCACTACAAAGTGAGTGTATTAAAGACACTGACCTATACATTTAAATATGGTTATAATGAGTACAAAATAGAAATTATAGATCTGAAGAATACAATAATTAAACTGAAGAGAAATTCAACAGAAGAAATGATCAGTGAACTCAAACACAGGGCAGTAAATTCATCTAATCAAAGGAGCAAAAACAATGGAAAGAATAAGGGAGTTTATTATTACCAAATTAGCACTGCAAGAAATGTTAAAAGGACTGCTGTAAGAAGAAGAAATAAAGAGAGAAATATAGGCATAAAGAATAAAAATGGCAATAAATAAGTACCCATCAATAATAACTTTAAATGTCAATGGATTAAATGTTCTAATTAAAAGACATAGGGCAGCTGAATGAAGAAGAAAACATGACCCATATATATGTTGTCTACAAGAGATCATCCTCAAAACAAAAGACTCATGACAATGAAAGTGAAAGGATGAAAAAACTTTTTCATGCAAATAGAAACAAACAAACAGAAATGACAGGGGTAGCAATACTTATATCTAACAAAATAGTCTTCAAAACAAAGGCAATAATGAGACAAAGAAGGTCACTACATAACACTAAAAAGATTGATATAACAAGAAGATATAACTCTGGTAAACATATATGCACCCAGTTAAGGATTATCTAAATTTATTTTTTAAACTCTTAGAAGACTTTAAGGTTGATATTGACAGCAATACAGTCATAGTAGGGGACTTTACACCCTACTGACAACACTGGATAGATCTTCAAAGAAATCAACAAGGAAACTGCGACCTTAAATGACACACTAGATCAGATAGATTTAATTGATATTTACAGGCAATTTCACCCAAAAGATGCAAATATATATATATATATATATATATATATATATATATATATATATATATATATTCTTCTCAAGTGCACATGGGGCATTCTCAAAAACAGACCACAAAGTCAGTCTCTACAAGTACAAGATTTAAAATCATATCAAGCATCTTTTTGGATCATAATCATATGAAACTAGAAATCAACTACAATAAAAACACTCAAAAAATTCAAACACAAGTTATTAAACAATGAATGGGTGTTCAAGAAGATCAAGAAAGAAATCAAAATCTTCCAGGAAACAAATGAAAATAAAAACGCAACAACCCAAAATTAATGGGACATAGCAAAAGCAGTCCTGAGATGGAACTTTATAGCATTACAAGCCTGCCTCAAGAAACAAGAAACATTTCTAATAAACTATCTAACCCTACAACTTAAAGAATTAGAAAGAGAACAATAAAGAAAAACCCAGAGTAAGTAAAATGAAGGAAATAATAAATATCAGACCAGAAATAAGTAACACAGAGACTAAAAAAAAAACACAAAAGATCAAGGAATCCATGAAATGGTTCTTTAAAAAAAATAAATAAGATTGGTGAACCTTTAACTAGGTTCACCAAAAAACAAATAGAGAGTCCCCAAATAAAATCAGGAAGAAAAGAAGTGAAGTAACAACTGACACCACAAAAATACAAAGGATTGTAAGAAAATACTATGAATGATTAATTATATGCCAGCAACAAACTAGATGAAATAGACAAATTTAATAAATGACTTTGGCAACATAGCAGGATACAAAATTAATATCAAGAGATTGATGACATTCTTATACACCAATAATGCACTCACAGAAGGAGAAACTAAAAAATCAATCCCATTTTCAATTGCAGCAAAAAAAATTAAGATACCTAGGAATAAACTTAACCAAAGAAGTAAAGGACCTGTTCACAGAAAACTACAGGACATTAAAAAAAAGAAATAGAATAAGATATAAAAAAGTGGATGCATATATTTAGTTCATGGATAGGAATAATTAACATCATTAAAATGTCCATACTACACTAAGCAATCTATAAATTCAGTGCAATCACTATTAAAACATCAATGGTATATTTCACTCATCTAGAACAAATACTTCAAAAATTTGTATGGAACCAAAGAAGACCCTAAATGGCTGCAGAAATCTTGAGAAAGAAGAATAATGTTGGAGCCCAGCCAGTGTGGCTCAGTGGTTGAGAATTGACTCATGGATCAAGAGGTTGGGGGTTCAATTCCTGGTCAGATTGTGGGCTTGATCCCCAGTTGAAGACATGCAGGAGGCAGCCAATCAATGTATCTTCCTCATCAATATTTCTCTCTCTCCCTCTCCCTTACTCTCTTTCTAAAAATCAATAAAACATATTAAGAAAAAATTGTTGAAGAGATCACAATACTGGATATCAAATTATACTATAAAGCCATTGCAATCAAAACAGCCTGGTACTGGCATGAGAACAGGCATATAGATCTATGAGAGATAACAGAGAACCCAAAAATCAACCCAAGCTATGATGTTCAATTAATATTTGACAAAGAAGTCAAGAGCGTAAAATGGAGTAGACAGTCTCTTTAATAAATGGTGTTGGGAAAATTGGACAGATACATGTAAAAAAAAAAGATAAAAACAGATCGCCAACTTACACCATACACAAGAATAAACACAAAATGGATAGAAGACATAACTGTAAGTTGTAAATCTAGAAATATCCTAGAAGAAACCTTATGCAGGAAAATCTCAGAAATCTCACATAGCTGAATTTTTACTGATACATCTCCTAAGGCAAGAGAAACAAAGAAAAAAATAAATAAATGGGACTACATCAAACTAAAAAGCTTCTGCGCAGCAAAAATAATCATCAAAATGATACATCCAAAAGGGGGTTAATTTTTACAGTATATAAGGAACTCATACAACTCAACAAAAGGAAGACAAATAATCCAACTGAAAAATAGGCAAAGGACTTGAATAAACACTTCTCTAAAGAGGACACACAGATGGCCAAGAGACATGATAAAATGATCAATGTCACTAATCATCAGAAAGATTCAAATTAAAATAACAATGATGTATTATCTCACACCTGCCAGAATGGCTACCATCAATAAATCAACAGACAACAAGTGATGGTGAGGGTGTGGAGAAAAGGGAACCCTAGTACACTGCTCATGGGAATGCAGACTGTTTCAGACTCTATGAAAAACAGTATGAAGTTTCCTCACAGAATTAAAAATGAACTGCCATTTGACTCAGTGATCCCAATTCTAGGAATATATCCTAAGAATCCCAAAACACCAATCAGAAAGAATATATGCACCCTGTGTTCATACCAGCATTATTTACAATAGCTAAGAACTGGACAGCCCAAGTGTCCATCAGCAAATGAGTAGATAAAAAAGCTGTAGTACATTTACACAATGGAATACTATGCAGCTGTAAAAATGAGCTCTTGAATATAGTCCTCTGCGTGAGTGAATGGAAGCTACATAGACCATCTCCCAGGACCAAACTGGAATCACAACTAAAATAAAGACAAATCATCAGGAAAAAGCAACAGAAAAGAAGCTTGTGAGGACCATATAACCAAGAACACTGAACTGCTCCTGGTAGGATTGTAGAGGTGCAAGTGGAGAGCTGGGAGCCCAAAGACAGCAGTGATCATAGCTGTGAGCAGTGCCCTCGGGGTTAAACTAACTCCCAAGTGGCTCCACAGCACAGAGAGCTGGGACAGAGTGCTAAAGTAGCCACAGCCACTCACCTTAGGCTCTGGCAGAGGGAGGGCAGACTGGACTGCAACTATGTGGGGACACTCGAGATTCGGAGGGCGCTCAGAGCTTTTGCTGAGTTGCAGCCACGAAAAACACAGAACTTTTTCCCAGGACTCTGGGGAGAGGCAGTGGCCCCTCCCTCGGAGATTCAACTCCACCCTGGGCCATTGAAATGCAAATTGGAGCTCATTAACAACCAGCATCTGCCTCACCCTCAGGAAATCCCTATGCTTAAAACCTAAGGGAGCCCTGGCCGGTTTGGCTCAGCGGTTAGAGCGTCCACCTGCGGTCCAGAGAGACCCGGGTTCGGTTCCCGCTAAGGGCATGTACCTCGGTTGCAGTTTGTCCCCGGCCCTGGTTGGTTGTGCGGGTGGCAGCCACTCGAAGTGTCCCTTTCACATCGATGTTTCCCTCTCTCTCTTCCACTCTCTCCCTCCCACTCTATCTGTACAAAAAATGGAAAAATGTCCTCGGGCGAGGATAAAACAAAAAAAAAAAACCTAAGGGAGTTTTTCATTCAACTGAGAAACCAAGGCTCTTCAAGTAACCACCTCCAGGCGAAAAGCTAGAGGATAACAGTACCTTTCCTGGGCTTTCAACTCTACACAGGAAAATAAGACTTGACAGTGGTGTTTAATATGGGTCCTCGCTAGCTCATCCAAACCCAGTAGAAGAAAATGAGCAAGGGTTAGAGAATATATTTGATGTAATAGTTTCAGAAAACTTCCCTAATTTGTTGAAGGAAGAAGGTATTCAAGTTCAAGAAGCACAGAGAGCCCCAAGTAAGAAGAACCCAAACAGGCCCACATCAAGACACATAGTAATTAAAATGCCCCAAATTAAAGACAAAGAGAGAATCCTAAAGGCAGCAAGTGATAAGCAACAGGCAACAGGCTACCTACAAAAGAACCCCCCCTAAGTCTCTCAGCTGACTTCTCAACAGAAACACTATAGACCAGAAGGGAATGTCATAAGGTAACCAAGGTCATGAAAAACAAGGATCTGAATCCAAGACTACTCTACCCAGCAAGGTTATCATTCAAAATAGAAGGTCAAATAGTTTCCCAGACAAAAAAAAATAGGCTAAGGGTATACATTAGCACCAAACCAGCACTTCAAGAAATGTTAAAAGGACTGCTCTAATTAGAAGAAGAAATAGGAAGAAAAATATAACCACACTAAGCAAAAATGGCAATAAATAAGTACATATCAATAATCACCTTAAATGTAAATGGACTGAATGTTCCGATAAAAAGACACAGAGTAGCTGATTGAATAAGAAAGCATGACACACATATATGTTTTTCACAAGAGATCCACCTCACACAAAAAAGACTCACATAGGTTGAAAGTGAAGGGATGGAAAAAAAATTTCCAAGCAAAAAAAAGCTGGGGTAACAATACTCATATCTGATAAAATAGATTTCAAAATGAAGGCCATAACTAGAGACAAAGAAGGCCACTACATATTATTAAAAGGATCTATCCAACAGGCAGATATAACTTTGGTAAACATATATACACCCAATATAAGAGCACCAAAATATATTAAAAATCTTCTGGAGGACTTCAAAGGAGAAATCAACATCAATACAATCATAGCAGGGTACTTCAACACTCTGCTGACATCACTGGATAGATCCTCTAGACAAAAAATTAGCAAGGAAACAGAGACTCTAAATGAAGCACTAGACCAAATGGATTTAATAAATATCTACAGAGAATTACACCCCAAAACTAGAGAATGGGACATACTCAAAGATAAACCTCATGTTAGGAAACAAACTAAGTCTCTACAAGTTCAAGAAGATTGAAATCATATCAAGCATCTTCTCAGATCACAATGGCATGAAACTAGAAATCAATTGCAACAAGAACATGCAAAGATATTGGAACACATAAAGGCTAATTAGAATGTTATTAAACAATGAAAGGGTTTCCGTGGAGATCAGGGAAGAAGTTAAAAATTTCCTGGAAACCAATAATAATGAACACACAACAACACAACATCTATGGGATGCAATGAAAGGAGTTTGAAGAGGGAAATTCATAGCACTACAGGCTTATCTCAAGAAACAAGAAAAATTTGCAATAAACTATCTAACCTCACAACTTAAAGAACTACAAAGCAAACAAAAAGAAAACCCAGGAGCACGTAGAAGGAAGAAAATGGTAAAGATGAGAGCAGAAATAAATGACATAGAGACCAAAAAAACAATTCAAAGGATCAATGAAACAAAGAGTTGGTTTTTTTAAAGGATAAACAAGATTGAGGGACCCTTAGCTATACTCACCAAGAAACAAAGAGAGAGAACCCAAATACACAAAATCAGAAATGAAAGAGAAGAAGTAACAACTTACACCACAGAAATAAAAAAGATCGTTATCAAATACTATGTATAATTATATGGCAACAAATTTGACAATCTAAGCAAAATGGACAAATTTCTAGAAACACATAGTCTCCCAAAACTGGACCGGGAAGAGATAGAAAACTTGAACAGACCAACAACAAAGTAAGTCTCTACAAATTCAAGAAGACTGAAATCATATCAACATCTCAGATCATAATGGCATGAAACTAGAATTCAATTACAACAAAAACATTCAAACACTTGGAGGCTAAATAGCATGTTATTAAACGACAAATGAGTTACCAAGGAGACTAAGAAAGAAATTAAAACTTCCTGGAAACCAATGAAAATGAACACACAACAACACAAAATCTATGGGATGCAGCGAAAGCAGTCCTGAGAGGAAAGTTCACAGCACTGCAGGCCTACCTCAAGAAACAAGAAAAATTTATAACTGACTTTCTATCCCTACAACTTAGAGAACTAGAAAGTAAACAAAAAGAAAAACCCAGAGTAAGTAGAAGGAAAGAAATAGTAAAGATCAGAGCAGAAATAAACGACATAGTGACTAAAATAACAATTCAAAAGATCAATGAAACAAAAAAAACTGGTTCTTTGAAAAGATAAACAAGATTGCTGGACCATTAGCTAGACTCACAAAGAAACAAAGAGAGAGAAACCAAATAAACAAAATCAGAAACAAAAGAGAAGTAACAACTAACATCACAGAAATACAAAGGATCATCAAAACATACTATGAACAATTATACTCCAACAAATCGGACAATTTAGGCAAAATGGACAAATTTCTGAAAATACAATCTCCCAAAACTGAACTGGGAAGAGATAAAAAACTTGAACAGACCAATAAAGGAAAATTGAAGATGTAATTAAGAAACTCCCAGCAAACAAAAGCCCAGGCCTGGACGGATTTATGGAGGAGTTTTACCAAACATTCAAAGAAGATCTAATACCCATTCTCCTCAAACTATTCCAAAAAATCCAAGAAGACGAAAGATTTCCAAACTCATTTTATGAGGCCAGCATAATCCTATTTCTAAAACCGAATAAAGACACTACAAAGAAAAAAAAAAAAAGACAGGCCAATACCCATGATGAACACACACAGATGCCAAAATGTTTAACAAAATATTAGCAAATCAAGCCACCAATACATCAAAAAAATTATTTATCATGACCAAGTAGGATTTATATTAGGGGTGCAAGAATCGTACAGTATTTACATATCAATAAATGTGATATACCACATAAAATGAAGAATAAAAACCACATGATCTATCAATAGATGCTGAAAAAGCATTCAACAAAATCCAGCATCCATTTCTGATAAAAATGCTCAGCAGTGTGGGAATAGAGGGATCATATCTCAACATAATAAAGGCCATATATGGAAAACCTACAGCCAACGTCGTACTCAAAGGGCAAAAACTAAAAGCATTTCCCTTAAAAACAGAAACACAACAGGGACGCACACTTTTACCACTCTTACTTAACATATTATTGGAAGTCTTAGCCACAGCAATTAGGCATGAAGAAAGAACAAAAGGGATCCAAATTGAAAAGGAGGAAATGAAATTGTCATTATTTGCAGATGACATGATACTGTGCATGAGAAACCCTAAAGACTTTATCAAAAATCTACTAGACTTAATAAATGAATTTGGTAAAGTAGCAGGATACAAAATTAATGTCAAGAAATTGATGGCATTCTTATAAACCAATGATTAACTCACAGAAAAAGAAACGAAAAGAACAATTCCATTTACCATTGTGACCAAAAAATTAAGATACCTAGGAATAAACTTAACCAAAGAAGTAAAGGACCTCTTCACAGAAAACTACAGGTTATTGAAAAAAGGAATAAAGGAAGATATGAAAAAGTGGAAGCATACACCATGTTCATGAATTGGAAGAGTTAACATCATTAAAATGTCCATACTACCTAAAGTAATCTATAGATTCAATGCAATTCCCATCAAAATACCAATAACATATTTCACAGAACTAGAACAAATACTTCAAAAGTTCATATGAAACCAAAAAAGACCTCCTATAGCCATAGCAATCTTGAAAAAAAAGGAACAAAGTAGGAGGGATCACAATACCAGATATCAGGGTATACTACCAGGCCAATGTAATAAACAGCCTGGTACTGGCACAAAAACAGACAGATAGATCATTGGAACAAAAAAGAGAACCAAGAAATTGACCCAAGACAATATGTTCAATTAATAGTTGACAAAGGTGGCAAGAACATACAGTGGAGTCAAGACTGCCTCCTCAATAAATGGCGTTGGGAAAATTGGACAGCTACATGCAAGAAAAATGAAGCTAGACCACCAACTTACACCATAATAAACTCAAAATGGTTAAAAGACTTAAATGTCACTCATGAATCCATACAAATCTTAAAAAAACAAAAAACAAATGTAGGCAACAAAATTTTAGACATCATACGCAGCAGAATTTTCACTGATATAAGAACTAAGGCAAGAGAAACAAAGGAAAACATTAACACATGGGACTACATCAAACTCAAAGCTCCTGCACAGTAGAAGAAACAACCATAAAAATGGAAAGGCAACCCACTTTATAGGAGACCATAGTTGTCAATGATACATCAGATAAGAGGTTAATTTCCAAAATATATAGAGTACTCATACAACTCAACAAAAGGAAGACAAAGAACCCAATTAAAAAATGGGCAGAGGACCTAAAGAGACACTTCTCCAAACAGGACATACAGATGGCTAAGAGACATATAAAGAAATGCTCAACATCACTAATCATCAGAGAGATGCAAATTAAAACAACAATGAGGAATCACATCACACCTGTCAGAATGGCCTCCATCAACCAATCACCAAAGAACAAGTGCTGGCAAGGGTGTGGAGAAAAGGGGACTCTTGTACACTGCTGGTGAGAATGCAGACTGATGCAGCCACTATGGAAAACACTATGGTGTTACCTCTAAAAATAAAAAATTGAACTTCCATTTGACCCAGTGATCCTACTTCTAGGACTATACCCTAAGAAACCTGAAACACCAATCAGAAAGAATATATGTACCTCTATGTTCATAGCAGCACTCTTTACAATAGCTAAGATCTGGAAACAGCCCAAGTGTCCATCAATAGCTGAGTGAATAAAAAAGTTGTGGTACATATACACAATGGAATACTATGCAGCTGTAAGAAAGGAAGATCTCTTATCCTTTGAGACAACATGGAGGGACCTTGAGAGTATTATGCTAAGCGAAACAAGCCAAGCAGAGAAAGACAAATATCACATGATCTCACTTATTTGTGAAATATAGTGAACTAAACAAACTGAAGAACAAAATAGACCCAGAGACATAGAAATAGGGTACAGACTGACAAACCTCAGAAGAGGGGGTGGGGGGAGAGATAAACCACAGAATTCATATGCATGTATGCATAACCAATGGACATAGACAATAAAGCTGGAGATGGGGTGGGGGAGATGGGGAGGAGGGTGTCAATGGGGGAAAAAGGAGAAACATCCGTAACAAAAATAATTTTTTAAAAAATAAGTAAAGGTGTTACTATTTGCATATGACATGATATTTTATATAGAAAACCCTAAAATTTCTAAACATTCCCCCCAAAATATGTTTGGAGTGAAAAACGAATTCAGTAAAATATCTGGATACATAACAGTCTGTTGCATTTTTATAGTCTAATAAACTATCAGAGAGATTTTTTAAATTTATCTCTTTTACAGTAGTAACAAAGACAATAAAATAAATTTAACCAAAGAGGTGAATGATCTCTACTCTGAAAACTATAAGATATTGATGAAAGAAACTAAAGATCACATAAATAAATGGGAAGATATCCCATGTTTGTGGTTTAAAAGAATTAATATTGTTAAAATGCTCTTACCCACAGCCATCTATGGAGTCAATGCAATCCAATATCATTTTTCATAGAAACTGAAAAAACAGTGCTAAAATGTGTATAGAACCACAAGGGACTCCAAACAGCCAAAACAATCCTGAGGAGGAAAAGCAAACTGGAGGCATCACACCTCACTTTTTCAAACTATATTACAATGCTATCTATAGTAATCAAAAAGTATGGTATAGCCCTGGTCAGTGTGGCTCAGTTGGTTGAGTGTCATCCCATGCACCAAAAGGTCAGATTCAATTCCCGGTCAGGGCACATGCCCAGGTTGCGGGTTCATTCCCTGGTTGAGTTGATTTCTCTCTTTCTCTCTCCCTCCTTCTCTTCCTCTCTCCCTCCCTTTCTTTCCCTCTACCTCTCCCTCCCCCCATTTCTCTAAAATAAATAACAACATTTTTTTAATGAAGATATAGGCATAGAATAGAGGGTCCCAAAACAAACCCCTGATTATATGATCAACTAATATTTGACAAGGGAGCCAAGAATACTCAGTAGAGAAAAGATAGCCTCCTCAGAATATGGTGTTGGAAAAACTGGATATTTACCACTGGATATTAGACCATTCACAAAAATGTACGCAAATGAATTGAAAATTAAAAGTTAAGAAGTAAAATCATAGAACTTTTAGAAGAAATGATAGTAAAACATCTCCTTGACATTGGTCTTGGCAATTATTTTATGGATATCATATCAAAACCACAAACAGAAGCAAAAACAAACAAGTGGGACTACATCATTGTAAAATGTTCTGCCCAGCAAAAGAACTGATCATCAAAATGAAAAGGCTGCCTACAGAATGTGAGAAAATATGTGTAAACTATACATTTGATAAAGAGTTAATATCCAAAATATAGGAAACTTGTTAAGGAGTCAATATTCAAAATATAAGAACTCATATACAATTCACTAGCAAAAAAACAAATAATCTGATAAACAGTCAAATAATCTGAAAATTTCTCTAAAGAAGATTTTAAATGACCAATAGGTACATTAAAGGATGCCTAACATCACTAATTGTCAGGGAAATACAAATCAAAGCCACAGAGAAATCACCTCAAGCCTGTTTAAATGGCTACTATCAAAAATACAAAATAGTAAATCATGCCAAAGACGTGAAGAAAACGGAACCCTTATGCCCTGTTGATGGAAATGAAAAATTGGTACAACCAGTATAGAAAACAGTATGGTGTTTCCTAAAATATATTAAAAATAGAACTATCATATGAATCAGCAATTCCACTTCTTGGTATATATCTGAAGAAAATGAAATCACCATCTCAAAGAGATATCTGCACCCCCTGTTCAATGCAAATTATTCATAATAGCCAAGATATGAAAACAACCTAAATGTTCATCAATAGGTGAATGGATAAAGAAATTGTCACGTGTGTGTGTGTGTGTGTGTACATATATATACACAAACAACATGAATAAATCTTAAGGGCATTATGCTAAGTGAAGTAAGTCAGACAGAGAAAGACAAATACTGTATAATCTTACTTATATATGGAATCTAAAACAACCAAACTCACAGAAGCAAAGAACAGATTGGTGGTTCCCAAGGATGGGGACTCTGGGATGGGAATGAGTAAAGGTGATCAAACTTCTAGTTTCTGGGGATGCAGTGTACATCACAGTAAGGAGAATTAACAATACTGTATTGTATATTTGAAAGTTTCTAAGTGAGTAGATTTAAAGGTTCGCACCACACATACACTCACCACACACGCACACACAAATAGTAATGATGTGAGATGATAGATGTGTTAATTTTATGGTAGCAATCATTTCCCAATATGCACACATATTAAATCATTACTCTGTAGATCTTAAACTTACATAATGTTACAACAAGTACATACCAGAACTGATATTAAATCTTTCTAATCTGTCAAGGGTGATTTGCTTCATTGTAGTTGCTACTAAAAGTCAACCAAGTGCACAAATTGGTCAGTGTGAAAATCACAGTGCACACACCTTTTTCTGGAGCACTCTCAAGTTAGTTTCCTTTCTTTTTTTATATATAACTTATTATAAATGCAATATAACACTGCAGTAAGAGCTCACTCTCACTTTCCCCAGAAAACAGATTATGAAAATTTGATAGCCATTTTCCCTACAAGTCTAATCCTCCCAAACATAAATACTTGGATGCAATAATAAAATAGTTACATTAAAATAGAAAAAATAATGTCACTTAATAAAAAAGCAAATGAATGTACACAAATTATTAATTTTGAGAGAAAACTTGATGTTCAATAATTAACATTAAGATTGTATTGAATATATAAACATATGATGCAAGCACACCACTGTTCAAAACAAACACCACTGTTTGACGTAAGAGGCCAAATATATTTTTTAAAAACAATATGAGCCCTGGCCAATTTTGCTCAGCAGTTAGAGCAACAGCTTGCTTACCAATGAGTCATGGGTTTGATTCCGGTCAAGGGCACTTACCTTGGTTGCAGTTCACCCCCAGCCCTGGTCAGGGTCATGCGGGAGGCCACCAGTCAATGTTTCTCTTTCATATTGATGTTTCTCTCTCTCCCTCTCCATATCCCTACCCCCAATCTATCTAAAGCTTAAAAAAACAAAAAGGAATAAGTAAACTGAAATATATTTATTCATGCTTTATCTTTAGGAAATTTGGAAACATGAAAACAATGAGAGCAAACTGAGTAATAATTACATACCAGAGCAACTGCTGCAGCATAATCCTTATTACATACTTTTTCAGGACCTATGGCTCCTTTAAAATGAATATGTTCCTTGAAGCTAAAAAATAAAAAGTTCCTCATAATTGCACTTAAGAGTGGTATTATTGATGATAAATTTTCATAGTAACAAACGTTAGTGAACAATTACTATGTCCTAAGTGCCATGCTACTCTGAATTAAGATAAATTAAACACATTTTTCTAATACCTACAATGTTAAAGCTATTTCAAAATATATGTAAATTTTGTATTTCATAAACACTCAGAAGAATAATAAGGATAAAGCCTAACAATTACGTCAAATGCATTTGCACTAATGATTGTATCTTTTATTCTGGTTTCCTCGACATTCACAGCTCCAAAATTTAATTTTCTATCTTCTCCTTATTCATTTATTCACTAAAAATGAATAGGTTTTTCTGCACATAAGATTCTAGATAATGTATTGACTATATATTCAATATATTTATGTTATTAGAAAATAAAAACATAAAAATTAATCAGATGAGAGACAGGATGTAGAGATAAGATAACAAGGAGTAAAAGTTTAAAGGCCAAGCGACATCAAAGAAAGTGTATCACTCATAATTAATCTCCCTTAATTATTTCAACACTTTTATGTAACTTCACTTTTATCAGGTTATTTTGTGTCAGTTGATAAAAAATTTTATGTCTCTCCTCACATTAGCTCATTGAGGACAAGGACTTTAACTTACATTTTCCCCATACCAATCATATCTACCACATTTGTAGAATATTGTATATATTAAATAGGTGCTTATTTTTTATAATTAACATATGAAATCATTTTGCATTATTCCTGTATGCTATACAAGCACAGAATACTATACTCACGCCAGTAAGTATGCCATATCATAAGGTTGGAAGACATGTATAGATTTCCATTGTAAAAATCTAAATAATATTTGATAAGGAGTTCCCAAAGTAGAAATTCTGTTTTTATTTGACCAGATTTCTATGGAAGATATTAGAACTGTCAGTTTTAACTGAGTAAGCATCTAAAAAAATAAGATAAATAAAAATATTTTAATTTAAACATTATGTTAAACTTTATAAAAATATATTTAAGACATTTAATTTGGTATTTTGATCATGGAAATTCTTCAATAATACAACGAAATACTATACACATCAAAAGTATACATATATACTTTTATAAAATGTATTAACAGAAGACTTTTTAAAAACTTACAGTGTTAACCAATCCAATTATCTGAATAACCTTCTGTGTTACAGCCTTTACATCAGAGCCCATGTAATCAAACTGAAAAAGATAAATTGCTTTTAAAAACTAGTGGATGCCATTAATATATCACATGAGCTTTATATATACAATGTACTGTATTGTACATCAGCGATGGAATTACATTCCAATTGTAATCCAAGAAATGAATAATGATGTATAAATAATGATTTATAAAAATAAATTATTTAATTGATAATATAACATATATAATAAATAAATGCATTTAATAACATGATTTTGTTTTTGTCTTCTTTTGCAATAGTGTTTTTTTGAAAACTTTAATGATAGTCCTACAGTTATAATTTTTTTATTAATTTATTGAGGTAACATTGGTTAATAAAATTATATAGGCTTCAAGTATACAATTCCATGAAGTTCTATCTCAATGGTTAGAGCATGTTACTTTTAACATGATTTTAAGCAATGTTTAATGTACTTAACTTGTATCCTTAATTACTATTTATGAATACTGAATTATAATTTTTTAAATGTGGTATTTCATAAATGAATGGGACTATATCAAACTAAAAAGCTTCTGCATAGCAAAAGAAACCACTAACAAAACAAAAAGGCAGCCAACAGGATGGGAGAAGATACAGTGATACCTCGGTTCTCGAACATAATTCGTTCCAGGAGGACGGTCGAGAACCGAATTGTTCGAGAACCGAAGCAATGAAACCAATAGGAAAGCGTGACTCCACAAAGCGTGACTCTCTCTCTGCACTCACACTGATGACGCAAGCAAGGCGCGCTGGGCCGAATGAACGCCATTCGGCTCAACTCGGCTCATCTCGGAAGTTCGAGTTCCAAATATTTGTTCGGATTCCGAGACAAAAGTTTCTCGAATCTCCTGGTCGAATACCGATTTGGTCGAAAACCGAGGCGTTCGAGAACCGAGGTATCACTGTATTTACAAACAACAGCTCCTATAAGAAGTTAATACCCAAAATATATAAAGAACCCATACAACTCAACACCAAACAAACAATCCAGTTAAATAATGGGCAGAAGACCTGAACAGACACTTCTCCCAAAAAGACATTCAAATGGACAATACATATAGGAAGAGATGTTCAACTTCACTAGCTATTAGGGAAATGCAAATCATAACTACAATGAGATACCATGTCACACCTCTTAAAATAGCTGTTATCAACAAGACAAGTGACAGTATTGGAGAGGTTGTGGAGAAAAAGGAACCCTCATTTACTGCTGGTGGGAATGTAAACTGGTACAGCCTTTATGGAAAATAGTATGGAGATTCCTTAAAAAATTAATAATAATAATAATATATGTGAGATATAAAATTGAAAATAACAAATGAAAAAAAAGAAAAACAAACAAAAATTCATAGACACAGACAACAGTATGGTGGTTACCAAAGGGAAGGAAGGTGGGTAGGGCAGTAAATGGTAAAGGGGGTCAAATATATGGAGACAGAAGATGATATGACTTTGGGGGAGCACACAATGCAATATACAGATCAAATATCATAGAAATGTGTACTTAAAACCTAAATAATCTTATTAACCAACATCACCCTAATATATTTAATTTTTTTAAAAAAGGATAGAATTACCGTATGACCCAGCAACACCCGCCTCTTCTGGGTATTTACCTGAAGATTTTAAAACATTTATTCATAAAGATATGTATACCCCTATGTTCATTGAAGCACTGTTCAAGGTGGCCAAGACATAAAAACAACTGAAGTTTTTTCAAGAGATGATTGAATAAACATGTGGTACATATATACAAGGAATACTACTGAGCCATAACAAAAGATAAAATACTGTCATTTGTCTTGCTTTTAATCTTTATATTTTGTTTTTAATTGCAGTATTTATTCCCTCTACATCTACTAAAATTACTTATATATTTGAGTTTAAATCTTTTACCTTAATCTTATCTTTTAAATTTGTTTCATATTTATGAAACAAATGCTTAATGTTTTTATTTCCCTTTATTGCCTCCTTTTTGTTTATTGTGCTTAAAATTCTGATTACCAGTCTCTAATTGCTTTGTAATTTTACAGAAATATGATTTTAGAGTGTGTGTTGGCTATCTACTGGGTCAACTTAGCTATCATAAGCTCTCCAACTCTTTAGTGAGTTATGAGCTTCAATTTTTGTTACCTCTGCCAATAATTATGTCCATACTTCCTTGCCCCATATTTACATCTTCAGCATTAACAGACTTTCTTTTGGGAAAAACATTTTTGTTTTATAACCTATATCTTAAAATATTAATATCTGAAGGTTTTATGGATCTAAATATATAATATTTTATTTTGCTAACCCTTGTTCACTGTATTTTCTTATGGATTTTGAACTTATACATGGCTGATATTAATCTGTGGGAATCCTGTTTGAAGTTGCATTCCTCCTGGGAGAAATACCATTTGCTTCCATCAGGTGCCCTCAGATCTGACCAGCCTAGGACAAATATAGCCTCCTAGTTTAGAATACCCTAACCACCTTTAAGTTTTATAAATTCAAAACTTAAACCTATACAAGATCTGAAGTATAGTCACAAATACTCAATATGAAAGTTTTGTTCATTTGTTTTTCTTTCATTTCATTTACTTAGAACTAAGAACAAAACAGATAACTTGTGTTTTTCTTTTGCTTGTTAGAGGTGGCATACGTGTTCAGTAGACTACTCTGACAGTTAGGTTGAGGCAGTTAAATATTCCTGCATGTAGTGTTGAGGATTTGGAGAAGCGCTAATCTATACTTTCATTGAGAATGCAGTCCTTCTAAAAAAAAAAAAAAAGGAAAAATAACAGACAAGGTTTAGAAAATGAAAAGATGCTTCACTTTATAAATGCAATTAGAAATCATATATACAAAATTAATTAATTAACAAGAACTTGGCTTATCCACAATTTGAAGAATTTATTGCCCTAAAAGCAAAATAAACATCAAATATTGGTTTAAAAATTTATTACATTATTGAAATCAAGTTAAAGACAAATGCTAAATAATTTTTTTAAAATAATATATAAAAAGGACCTACCAGATTTTTATCCACAACAATATACATTTCAAGGTATTGAGGGAATAACTTGAAATATTCAACTCTCTGAAAAAACACACAACATGAATACTGAGGAGTTTCTAAAAATGTATCTTCTATTGAAATTATATTCAAAGATAAACTGAGAGACAAGTTACTATGGATTATATAACAAGGGTATTTTCAAATACAAAATTTAGTTATTATCTGAAAAATTCCAGTCCAAACAGTGCCTGAGGTTAAAAAAAATTTTTAATTAGACCCCAAGCTAAACAACACAGGTATCTTTTGATTTTAGCCATAGATAAAATTGGAAATATTAACTTTATAATATATAGCTTTTCTTTCCTTAGCCTTGTGATAATGTTCATAGTAATCTTCCATGTGAGATTTTCTGCTACCAATTATTAGGAAACTACTTTTGGCAAGTGATACAGTTTATAAATGTTTTTCATTTATTGATTTTTAGAGAGAGAGGAAGGGAGAGGGAGAGAGATAAAAACATCGATGACAGAGAACATCACTGGTCATCTCCAGCTCGCCCCCCACCGGGGACTTGGCCCACAAACTGGGCATGTGCCCCAACTGGGAATCAAACCAGTGACCTCTTGGTCCATGGGTCAATGCTCAACCACTGAGCCACACTGGCCTGGTGGCAAGTGATATAGTTCAAAAAATATTACCAAAGTATGATCAATGATGTCCACTAGAGATAGGGATGTTATTTATGGCAGTTTACAGGTGTTTGTGGAGGAGGAATTAATCCCTTTGTTTCACATGTACCTTATGTAAGCCACTGATAACGTTCATTTCTGAACTCTCCTGAAACACAGACTTAACTTAGAAATTCAGATCACATATATTTATATCATGTAAATTATCAGACAATTGAGGAAAATAAATAATTTACATTACTTATTCAAACTCCCACATGTCAAAAATAGTTTTTTTGTTTCTTTAATCCTATATTCATATATCTGTTTCCAAGATCAATTACTTATGTTTTTGCTAAACTTTTATCTAATAACAACCATAACAAACAACGCAATTTCATTCTCTATTCATTTATTTTTTATTGTTGGCACTATTAAAGATGCCCCCTATTTCTCTCCCTTTGCCCCCTCTACCCAGCCCCCACAGCCCTTCACCACATTATTATTTATATCCATGGGCTATGTATATATGCATATATATTCTTTGGTTAATCTTTTCCATCCCCCGTCCCCCATTCCCTACCCCTTTGAGATTTCATTCTCTATTTATCTCTATTTATTTTTAAAGTCATGCAGGAAACTCATGAAAAAGTAAAATAATTTTAATATTTGCAAGTCATCAAACTTTGCTCTGAACTTAATTTTTATTCACAAAATTATACTGAATACATTAAAATTAAAAAGTCAACACTTACTTCTGAACTGTTCTTGTACTCAGGATTATTATTACTATATATATAATTGTCATCTCCTATGAGAGGTATGTTAGTGTCAAAATCTTCGTCTTCAAAAATCATGTGCATGAATTCTGATGTCGTCTCCATTGGTTCGATTCCATATGAGATGTTTTTCAACTGCAATGTTCCCCTGAATGTTGAAATAATAAAAACAAATCTAAAATGATTCTACCAAAACTGTAATCTAATATTCAAATGACAAAGGTTGGCCAGACTTTTCTTACATTTAAAATCACCTTAGTCTTTCTCATTTATTTCTTTGTTTTTTGAGGTGTTACCCAGAACTGGACTAGTCATACTGCAGGATATGTATTTCTTTATATTATAAATATCTCAACAAAAATATCTTCTACAAACCATGTTTGTGGCATGGATGCATGTGCTTAAACAGGTTAGGACTCCTTCCTAGGGTATAGATTTTCTAAGCCAGTCTGTAGGACCTATAGGCACTCTCTCCCTTAGTTTGAAGTTTATTTCTTCTTTTTGATACACCTAACTCTCCCTGACACTTCATGTCCTAAATAATTTGATGAGTGAGCTGAATTGAAGACACTACCTGCCTAAAAATTACTGGAACTGACCCAAAGTATCTATCATACTGAGGATTTTCAGCCATTGTCAGCCATTCTAGGAAATTAATAAAACAATCTCTTCCTCAAGCAGCAGGTCCTATCAGAATCAACTACCTGCCTAAAAATTACTGGAACTGACCCAAAGTATCTATCATACTGAGGATTTTCAGCCATTGTCAGCCATTCTAGGAAATTAATAAAACAATCTCTTCCTCAAGCAGCAGGTCCTATCAGAATCAACAAGTAGCCTCCCAGCAGTAGCCTCCTATCAGGGTGACCAACTCTACTTTATTAGTAATTCTTGCTCACTCCTTGGGGAATTGAAATAACAAAGGTGGCTGTAGAACCAGAAAAGATATGTGATGGATCAACTAGTACACTAGCAGGATCTAGTAATGGCAAATGGAATATATTCCCATAGGTTACAACCTGAGTCCTGAACAAGTGTTGAGTGACACAAGAGAATTTGGAAAGCCTGCAATATATCCATTATAATTGCAATCCATCTGAAAAGAAAAAAAGTACACAAAGAAAAACAAATGGATAATTTATTTTTTTAAATGGTCATCCCATAGATGACATTTACATGTTATCACATTAGCTACCTGTGTACATTGATATGAACTGCTGTGCCAGGTAGAAATAAGAACTAGTTTAAGTCATTCATTTTCGTGAATGTGCAAAATAATACTCCAGTAACTTTAGAATATTAATATTTTAAGGAAACTTCAGAATAAGAAATCCATAAGAAAAAAAAAAAAAAAAAGACTTAAGTCTTACCTGACCTAACAAATTGTCAGTATACTGGGTGTCATCTGTTCCATAAGAATAAACAACAGAAATTGGAGATAAAAATGATCTAGGTAAAAAGCACAAAAAACATGCTCAAGTTGTGAAACAGAAAACAGAGAAAAAATTATTCTTCATAACTATTCTTTTTTTTACTGGAGAATTTAAAGTAGTGTCAATTTTCTTGGCATATTCAATTTTCCAAATACTTCTCTATTGGTTACAATAAATTAGGCACGGAGAGCGGCATTTTAACTGGTGACATATAATACCAAAATTTGTACTAATGAACAACCTAAATTGCTAGAAATATCACATACAACAACACAGGTCTCAATTTCCAGCATGGAACTTTTAAATCTTTGTCTTTATTGCTCATTGGTTCCAGATTTTAAAGCGGAATCTCAAAATTAAAATGTAGGGTTAGAACACAATTTACAAAGATTTCCTTCTCATTGCTACAAACTCATATTCACTAAGTTGAGTTAATTACCAAGTTCTTCTCAACAAACTTGGTCAGAATTTTCTTTCATTCTCCTCAGTAACTATTCAAAAGCTTGCCGCCACTTTTCAGTCATCCCACAAACCTCCATGTCGCCTCACTTACAGATAGCCTGTACCCATCCTCACCTCTTAACTTTATTTCCAGAAGATAAATACTTTGTTACAAAGCAAATTCTTATACTTGTGCTACAAATCCCATTTCTGTGCTATATGTGAAGATACATACGTTTTTAGTTCTATAATTTCAAACTCTTTCTCTCTATTGTTTTTTATCTTAACACTATTTTTCAAGTCTATTATCAAATCATTACTATTCTAAATAACTCTCCCTTGACCCTGTATCTTACTCTAGCTATTCCTTATATATTTCTCAATGTGCAACCTATTTTTATCAAGAGTAGTTTACACACAGTTTCTCCACTTTGTCAATGCTTATTCACCATGAAACTGCTCTGAAAAAATTCATGACTACTAGAATGTCAAACCCAAAAGGTAATTTTATAATAATCATTGTACTGGATTTCTAGCATCATTTTGGAAGCTGTGCCCACTCAGTCTAATCACACATCATTCCTCTGCTTGTCTTCCAGAGGTCAGCCAACAATAATTCATGGGCCAAATTTGGCTGGCTGCATGTTTTGTAAATAAAATCTTACTGAAATACAGCCAGTCTTATTGGTTTACATATTTTTTATGGCTGCTTTTGCACTACAGTGCAAAATTGTTCACTTCCAACAGAGTATACAGCATCTTAGTCAATAATATTTACTATCTGTCTTTTTACAGAAAATTTTTGTCAACTCCTGGTCTAGGGCACAGTCTTCATGTTCTTTTTTTGTTCTACCCGTCGCAAAATATTGGTCTTTACCAGGATTTAATCTTTAGTCACCAACCTGTCCCAAAATATTGGTCTTTGCCAGGATTTAGTCTTTAGTTACCAATCTATTTATAAGCACTTTATATGCTCTCACTTAAAAAAAAAAAAAAAAAAAAAAAAAACTACAGCCAAACTAATGATTACTGTTAAATCTATATCCAAATTACCAACCTCTGCTCAAGAAATTCACATTCCTATATTCATTTACTTAGTGGAAAAAACCCACTTGGATATCTTATAAACACTGCAAACCAAGCTTATACTTTCCCTACATAAAGATCTCCCTTGTTCACATTCCTCATTTAATTACACTATAACTGACCTGGTTTCTTAAGCAACAACTAAATTATCCAAGATTCCTCACTGTTTCTTAGTCACACTACAAAATCTGTCTTCAAGGCCTATTGAATGCTGTACTTCCTCTTCTATGACCTATATACCACCATATGTTCAAGCTACTAATCATCACTCACCTAAACTATTACATAATCATATAATTAGATGCCCTGCCTCTACTTTTATCCCCTCAAAATCTGCCTACAAGACTCAATGAGCCTATATAGGTATATTCTTACAAACATTTTGGTTTGCAATATACTTACCACAGCATGATAGAACTTTTACAACTTGGTTCTACCAATCAACTTTCCAAAATCTTTTATTCCTGTTCTCCAGAAATTATGTTCTTTAGTAATTTACACTGACTTTTTGCACGCCACAGAATCCACTTGGTCTCACACCTCCATGTTTTACACATAATTTCCCCTAAATAGAATGACCCCCTATACTACCTCACTTCTTTACAGAGCTAAAGGTATCTTCCCTCAAGATACAAGTGAATAAGCATCTCTTACCTCTTTTCAAAAAGCCTTCCCAGATTTTCAGAGACACCTGCTTCTACATTTATCATAATACCATATTATAATAAAATTATCAGTTTCCCTATTGTGTTTGAATATATTTTTCTGCATTATAAATTCTTTAAATGCATACCATGTTTTATTGTCTTTTGTATGCTTAAGACTTTACCCAATTACCTATATACAATAGATATCAAATGTATATAGGTATCAAATATACATCTAAATTAAAATTATCCTATTCATAACTATTTTTTTAAATCAAGAAACCAAAGAATTACAATTTGAAATAATAAAATAATTACTTACTGCTTCTTGAGATGGATAAAATATGCTTTTTCATTAATTGTAATCATATAAGCAACCTGCAATGTGAGAATTCAAAATACTTTCAATAATACTTATAAATAATATGTTAAATAGTGTTTCCTTTCAGTCATGCTTTAAAAATATTTACAAAATTAATAATGATATATAATCATTATATGTGCTTTCCTTCCTGTGTGTATATTTGAAGCTTCAGGATTCTGAATTGAGAACAGGGAAGTAGAGTTCCCACATGCCTGCTAGTCACCATAACTCACATTTCTGAGGAAGAAGCTTACCTGATGATTATCTTTTGGTTTAGACACATACCTGATTCACCATGCTGAAGGTAAATACCAAAGGTGCCACCTCACTTGAGAGAACACGTTGCTTGCTTACTCCCAGCCCTCCTAGAAAGTAAATTTTCCTGCTCATTGTAAGAGACACTCCTATTAGATAGAACTATAAGGAATGCTACACTTCTAGCAACATAACACAGCAACTACCTTCACATTTTGCTTATCCAATTAAGCAATAAAATTCCTCTGGAATAGAATGTAGGAGAAGAAAGAGAGACCAGAGATGTGTATGGAGAACCCTTTAGAATATAACAGAAAATGAGTCATTAAATGATTTATTTGGTTAGTATTTAGAAATTATTTTAGCCAGAGAAAAAGCTATTTAAAAGTGTTCTGTGCCCTGGCCGGTTTGGCTGAGCGGTTAGAGTGTCGACCTGCGGTCCAGAGAGACCTGGGTTCGGTTCCCGCTAAGGGCATGTATCTCAGTTGCAGTTTGTCCCTGGCCCTGGTTGGTTGTGTGGGTGGCAGCCACTCGATGTGTCCCTTTCACTTCGTTGTTTCTCTCTCTCTCCCCCTCTCTCTCCCTCCGAACAAAAAATGGAAAAATGTCCTCGGGTGAGGATAAAAAAAAAAAGAAAAGAAAAGTGTTCCTAACTTTATATTATAGAAGAATAAGATTCTTTGCAGCAGGTAAATGGTCTAAGAAGAGTCATCTGAATGGCACACTGGAAAAAAGTATGAGTGGTATCTGGAGGGGACCTTGAAAATTGTACCCTCTAAAAATCCTTTATTATTAAATAAATATCATGAAAAATAAAAAAGTATATGATAGCACCAATAAAAATTTAAATCTATGTCACGTACAAAGAAAAACAGAAAAAAAAAACTGGAATATGATTAATAAGAAATGTACAGAATGATACAAGAAGGAAAAAAAATGGACTTCACAAAGACATCATTCAGAGCTTCTACAACTTTTCATATACAACATCCAGTTGTCTGGGTTGAATTGTGTCCCCACTGACTTCATATGTGATTTCTAACCCCAGGATATCAGAATGTGACCTTATTCAGAGTGGGTCTTTACAGAGATAATGAAGGTAAAATAAGGTAAGTGATATGGGCCTTAATGCAATATAACTGGGAACCTTATCAAAAGAGTAAATTTGGACATAGACATACTCAAAGACAGAATGTGAAGATTCATAAGGAGAACACATCCATCTGCAAGCCAAGGATAGGGGCATGAAGTAGATTCTTCCCTCATAGTCCTCAGAGAGAACCAACTCTGCCAACACTTTGATCTTCAACTTCTAGACTCCAGAAATGAGACAATAAATTTCTTTTGTTTAAACCACATTTTTTGTTATGGCAAACAGCTGTTTGTTACTTTGTGATGGCAGCCCTACAAAAGCAATATACCATCAATTCTAAATGATAGCTTTGCAGGATAGAGTAATCTTGGTTGTAGGTTGTTGCTTTTCATCATCTTGAATGTCTCTTGCCATTCCTTTCTGGCCTGCAAAGTTTCTTTTGAGAAATCAACTGACAGTCTTATGGGAGCTCCTTTGTAGGCAACTGCTTTTCTCTTCTGCTTTTAAGATTCTCTCTTTGCATTTAACCTTTGGCATTTTGATGATGATGTGTCTTGGTGCGTACTTCTTTGGGTTCATCTTGTTTGGGGCTCTCTGTATGTCTGTTTCCTTCACCAAGGTAGGAAAGTTTTCTGTCATTGGTGGACATATCAAGAGTTTCCCAGACAAGAAAAAGCTAAAGGAGTGCATCACCACCAAACCAGTTTTATATGAAATGTTGAAGGGTCTTCTTGAAGGAGAAGAAGAACAAAAATATGGACAATAAAATGGCAATTAATACCTATCTATCAACAATTGAATCTACAAACAAAATGAGCAAGCAGAACAGAAACAGATTCATAGATACAGAGAACTTTTTGTTGCTTGCCAGATAGCTGGGGGCTAGAAGGACAGGTGAAAAAGATGAAGGAATTAAGAAGTACAAATTGGTTGTTGGACTAATGAACCTCAAAGGGAAGGGGGGAGGGAGGGCAGGATGAGATAAACCAAAGAACTTCCATAAATAAATATATGCATAGCCAATGGACATCTACAATAGTGTGGGGAAGGCAGGATGGGGGCAGGATTGGGGAGGATGGAGTCAATGAGGTAAAAAAAGAGGGGAACATCTATAATACATTCAACAATAAAGATGAGTTAAAATAAAAAAGAAAACAAAAGTAACATACCAAATTTCAATAAAAACATTATAAGAAATTCTACAGAATAGGATCAAATTACCAAGAAAATGAAAATAGAAATAACAAAGCCACAGGTAATATGGATAATAACAATGCTTAAACTGAGAGGATGATGGGAGAATTTTAGTAGACGTGTAGTGTCACTTTCACACACAATTGCTACTACACCCAATTCTGAAAAATACATTTCTTTTCAAGTGCATACGGAACATTAACAAAAAAGACCATACGTTAGGTAATAAAGCAAGTCTCATCAAATTGTATAAGTAAAAGTATATTTACAGACAAGCAACAAACGATTAGAAAATGAACTTAGGGAAACAATACCATTTATTAAAGTGTTAAAATATGTCAAAAAACTGACACTATGTTTAACAAAAGATTTGCAAGACATCTACACTAAAAAACTACTATACTTTACTAAAAGAAAATCTAAAATATATAGAAAGATATACCATGTACATGAATTGGGAGACTCAGTGTTATTCAATTTCCACTTCATTGATATATAGGATTGAATGCAAACTCAATAAAATCCTAGCAGGTCATTTGTTTATATAAACAAGTTAATTGAGCTTAGAGTTGTCAAGACAATCTTAAAGAATATAAAAGAGAGTAGGAGTACCTACATTAATCTATATTAAGACTGCTCCCAAAGCTACAGTAATTAGGCCAGTGGACTATGGACCAAAGTATTAAAAACTAGTTCAATGGCACAGACTAGAGATCCCAGAAAGAGCCACAAACACACATTCATCGGATCTCCAATAATGTCACACTGCAATACAGTGAGGAAAATGGCCTTCTGTAAACAAACCTTGACCTCTCTATCACATGATTTTTTAAAAAATCAATTTCACAAAGATCACAGACTAAATGTTTAAAGGAAAATAAAGCTGTGTATATATTTTAATTTGCCCATAATAGATAAATAACTAGATAGCTAGAAAGATCTTGTAACACTAAAATTTCATTTCTGTGCACATACCCAACTGAAATGAGTAAATGTGTAAAAGACATAAGTTTAAACAAAAGCAGCTACACAGAAAGATTGCATAATGGATGATTCCATATACAGACATATATTCGTGTATATATCAATATATGTATATATTAAATCATGTATTTATTTATAAGGAATCATATATGTATCAAGAACAGACATAATTAATCTATGCAGATAGAAATAAGAATAGTGGTAATATTTGTGGGTAATATTTGTGAGTATTGACTGGGAGGCTTTCAGAATATTCCTCTGAAATGCTAGATATTCTATATTCAGATATGTGTGGTGGTTAAAACAGATGTTTCCAATGTGTACAGAAATTTTCATAATAGGCAAAACTAATCTATAATAATAGAAAGACAAAGAGTGTCTCTGGGTGGTGGACATATAAAAATTATCTGGGTTTATCGTGATTTGGATACTGATTGTAGTTTTGATTTGCATTTCCCTAATAGGTAGTGAAGTTGAGTATCTTTGCATATATCTGTTGAACATTAATTTGTATGTCTTTGGGAGAAGTATCTGTTCAAGTCCTCTGCCCATTATTTAACTGGATTGTTTGTTTGATGTTGAATTCTATGAGTTCTTTATATATTTTGGATATTAATCTTTTATCATACCTGTTGTTTACAAATGTCATCTCCCATTTGGTTGGTTGCCTTGTTATTTTGTTTGTGGTTTCTTTTGCTGTGCAGACGCTTTTTTGTTTGATATAGTCCCATTCATTTATTTTTGCCTTGCCTCTGGGATCAAATTCATAAAATCTTCTCTAAGATCAATGTCCATAAATTTATTGTTTCAGATCTTAAATTTAGGTCTATGATCCATTTTGAATTATTTTTGTACATGAAGACAAACTGTAGTCTAGTTTTATTCTCTTGCATGTGGTTTTCCAATTTTCTTTTTTCATATATAGCTTTTTATCCTCATCCGAGGACATTTTTTTCATTTTTTGTTCAGATAGAGTGGAGGGAGAGAGAAGAGAGAGAGAGAGATATTGACGTGAAAGGGACACATCAAGTGGCTGCCACTCACAAGACCCAACTAGGGCCAGGGACAAACTGCAACCGAGGTAACCGAACCTGGAAACCGAACAGCAGGAACCGAACCTGGGTCTCTCTGGACCACAGGCCAACGTTCTAACCACTGAGACAAATTGGCCAGGGTTGGTTTTCCAATTTTCTCAGCACCACTTATTAAAGAGGCTTTTATTTCTCCATTGTATGTGTTTTTCTTCTTTTCAAAAATTATTTGGTCGTATATGTGTGGTTTTATTTCTGGGCTCTCAAATCTGTTCCATTGGTCTGTTTGTCTGTTTTTCTGCCAATACAATGCTGTTTTGATAATCATTACTCTGTAGTATAATTTGAAGTCAGATGGTATGATACCTTTGGCATTCATGGATTGGAAGAATCAACATACTTGAAATGGCCATATTACCCAAAGCAATATGCAGATTTAATGCAATCTCCACCAAAATCCCAGTGACATTTTTTAAAGAAATAGAATAAAAGATCATCTTATTGTATGGAACACAAAAGACCCCAAATACTCAAAGCAATCCAGAAATATTTTCTGATTCCAAAATTGCCAGCAAATATTCAAGTGCCAGGTTGGAAGTGAATATAATAATTTTAAAATGGAATGGATCCCCTTGCAATTACAGAAATTATCAAAGATCTATACATCACTTTGTTAGGTCACAGCCATGATGCAAGCAATCACAATGCGGCAGGTGTTGCCCTTTGCTTCTACACTATTTTTCTAGTGAAAAAAGAAAAGACTTGTTCATAAGGCTACTTGTGAGTAAAAAAAAAAAAAAAACAAAAAACAAAAAAAAAAAAAAAACCTTCCAGAAGAGAGTTCAGAGACAAGAGCAAACTTTTGCAAAGACTCTATTGAGTTAATGAAACTGTATTGCTACAAATACAAATTTTTTTGGACATTTGCATAAGTATGCAGGCAATGTTCATTTGAATCTGAAGCAGAGCATGAATGACTCTATAAAAAGTATTGGCTGTCCTGGCCATATAATGCATATGTTGCTCAAAGAACCTGATGTCCTTTCTATTGACATTGATGTCATTGTCATGGTATTGTTTTCTTGCTTCAGCTTCTAAGCTGTTTCAATTGAGTAATAAAAGGATTTTTATGATTTTTGCTGACATTCAGTATTCTTCAATTCTGTTTCATTCACTAAAATTGTTGGTTCTCTTTAACAAACACAGGTGACAGAATCTTCAGTTTATTTAATGCACTGAAATCGTGCTTTAATTCCAAAGCAAGGACTCCAAAATTCTTGACTTTAAATAATTCATTGAGTAAAGCCTACTTATTTATTTTTGCTAGTTATCTCTTTAATGATAGAATTTTTCAAATTGGAAGAAGAGCAAACAGTGTTAATGAAGTATTCTGTTGCTTAAAATGGAATGTGTTGAGGAAAGAATTGAATTGGTTTCCCAAAATGTATCCCTTTGAATGTCAAGTCTGTTCTTAAAGGGGAACTTACTTATAAACAGGAAAAAAAAAATTTAACTTGAAGTGGATAATAATTATGGCATTGTTCTATTTTTTAAAAAATAGTTTTAATGCCTTGAAGAATTCAGTTTTTTATCTGATGTCACTAAATACTTTTCCAGCATGGGAAGAAGTGGAAACATTCTGTGCATTGTTAGAGAAAAAGGGAATAAAATTTTTTATCAATGTTCTGTATTGTCAGTGGCATTTTTTACAGTTAAGAGATGTTCCCACCATCCCCCTCCTGCTTTCCCCAACCTAATGTCTGTGTCCATTGGTTCTGTATATGTGCATATAAGTTATTTAGTTTATCTCTTCCCACTCATCCTCTCACCTCCTCCCATACCTCTGAAGTTTGATAGTTTATTCCCAACTTCCACGACTCTGGATCTATTTTAATCAACAGCTTATTCCATAAATAAATGAGATCATGTGGTACTTGTCTTTCTCTGATTGGCTTGTTTCACTCAGCATAATACTCTCCAAGTTCCTCCATGTCATCTCAAAGGGTAAGAGATCTTTCTTTCTTACAGTTGCATAGTATTCCATTGTGTAAATGTACCACGGCTTTTTTATCCACTCATCTCTTATGGACCCTTAGACTGTTTCCAGATCTCAGCTATTGTAAATAGTGCTGCTATGAACATAGAGGTGTGTATATTCTTCCTGATTGGTGTTTTAGGCTTCTTAGGATATATTCCTAGAAGTGAGATCACTGGGTCAAATGGCAGTTCCATTTTTAATTTTTTAAGGAAGAACCATATTGTTTTCCACAGTGGCTGCACCAGTCTGCACTAGAGTCACCTTTTCTCCACATCCTCACCAGCACTTGTTTGAGGATTTGTTGAAGACAGCCATTGTGGCAGGTATGAGGTGATATCTCATAGTTGTTTTAATTTGCATCTCTGTGATAATTAGTGATGTTGGCATCTTTTTCATATGTCTCCTGGTCATTTGTATGTCTTGTTTGGAGAGTGTCTATTCAGGTCCTCTGCAGACTCTTTTTTTTTTTAAATTAGTTTTATTAATTTGTTTTTGTTACAGATGTTCCTCCTTTTTCTCCCATTGGTGCCCTCCTCCCCATCCCCCCTGCCCCATCCCCAGCTTTGTTGTCTATGTCCACTGGTTATGCATACATGCATATAAGTTCTGTGGTTTATCTCTTCCTCCCCCCAACACCCCCTCTTCTGAGAGTTGTCAGTCTGTACCCTATCTCTATGTCTCTGGGTTAATTTTGTTCATCATTTTGTTTAGTTCATTACATTCCACAAATAAGTTAGTTCATGTGATATTTGTCTTTCTCTGCTTGGCTTGTTTTGCTTAGCATAATACTCTCCACGTCCCTCCATGTCATCTCAAAGGACAAGAGATCTTTCTTTCTTACAGCTGCATAGTATTCCATTGTGATTGTTTGTCTTCTTTTTGTTGAGTTGTATGAGTCCTCTATATATTTTGGATATTAACCCTTATTCGATGTATCATTGGAAAATATGTTCTTTAAGAGAGTGGGTTCCCTTTTCATTTTGATGCTGATTTCTTTTACTGTGCAGAAGCTTTTCAGTTTGATGTAATCCAATTTATTAATTTTTTCCTGTGTTTCTATTGCGATGTATCAGTGAATATCCCACTACATATGATGTCTGAGATTTCTGTCTACATTTTCTTCTAGGATTTTTTGTTTCATAAGTTACATTTAAGTCTTTTATCCATTTTGAATTCATTCTTGTGTATGGTATAAATTTCAACATATATTTATATATACACACACATATATAAATATTTATATACATAATACATAAAATATATATTTGCATAATTGCAAGCATCATATATTTCTAAAATATCCAGATATAATCAGAAAGTTCCATCCATATCACCCTTCAAAAATAAGTGGAATCACAAAATTAATAGAATTGTAGAGTGCAAAAGGTTTTCCAGAATTATTATTCTTTTGATTAAACACAGTTTTACTTGAAAATGAATAACTTCTTATATAATCATTTGTGTTTTATATCATCATGGAAACTACAATAGTATTATTTTTCCTTAGAATTTCAAAATCTCTAAAGGAATCAAGCAAGTTCTTAAGTCTAAGAATCAAAGACTTTCTACTCAAACAAGGCTATGAGACTTCAACTTGAAACACCTCATTGGGGTACCTCAAGCCTGTATGCAGAACTTAGTGTCCCTTATTACACAAAACCCTAATGGGGAGAAACATACTCCAAACTGATCTGAGGTTATTAGGAGGGAGACATATGAAGTATTGTTAGCAAGAATTGACAAATGCTTCTAATTTCTATATGGAAATGCAAAGAACAATAATAGTCAAGATGATCTTAAAGAATGAAAAGAATTTAGAAGATTTTTACTACCAGGTAGGAAGATGATTTGACGTTGTGTGGTGGTCACACAATGCAATATACAGATTATGTATCATAGAAATGTACACTTGAAACCTATATAATCGTATTAACCAATGTCACCTCAATAAATTTAAATGCCTTTTTTTGAATGCTAGAGATTAGACAAGTGGGGAATTCAAAGATTTCTTAGTGATAAATAATAGGGAGGATGGATTGGTGTGAATTTCAGGGGGAAAAAATTTAACAAAAAAATCAAATTAAGACCCTTTGTTCCAATCATACACCACAGCATGACAGAAAATTTGCTTATGGAGTGAGGTTGCAAATAAAACCCAGATACTAAAAGAAGAAAAGGCAGAGAAAGAATATATAGAGACGACATGAGGCTAACTTCAGAGACCTGAAAGTGATGGGAAAGGGGAACCCCTGGTACAAACAGTATTCTTATGTGAAACCCAGAGGGAAGGATTTTTTATTTATTTTTATTTATATTTTTTTATTAATTTATTTTAGTTACAGATGTTTCTCCTTTTCTTTCCCACTGACAACCTCCTCCCCATCTCTCCCCCCCCCATTCCCGGCTTTCGCTGCACCCCATAGATTTTGTGTTGTGTGTTCATTTTCACTGGTTTCTAGGAAATTTTTAATTTCTTCCTTGATCTCCTCGGTTACTCATTCTTTGTTTAATAACATGCTATTTAGCCTCCATTTGTTCAAATGTCTTTGCATGTTCTTGTTGCAATTGATTTTTAGTTTCATGCCATTGTGATCTGAGATGATGCTTGATATGATTCCAGTCTTCTTGAACTTATAGAGACTTAGTTTGTGCCCTAACATGTGGTCTATCTTTGAGAATGTGCCATGTGCACTCGAGAAGAATGTGAATTCTCTAGTTTTGGGGTATAATTCTCTATAGATTTCTACTAAATCCATTTAGTCTAGTGCTTCATTTAGAGTCTCTGTTTACTTGCTAATTTTTTGTCCAGAGGATCTATCCAAAAGGGTGTTGAAGTGCCCTGCTATGATTGTATTGCTATCGATTTCTCCTTTGAAGTCCTCTAGAAGATTTTTAATATATTTTGGTGCTCCTGTATTGGGTGCATATATGTCTACCAAGGTTATATCTTCCTGTTGGATAGATCCTTTCAATATTATGTAGTGCCCATTTTTGTCTCTAGTATGGCCTTCATTTTGAAATCTATTTTTATCAGATATGAGTATTGCTACCCCAGCTTTTTTTTTCCTTTATGTTTGCTTGGAAGATATTTTTCCAGAGAGGAAAGGTTTTTTAAAACCACTAAAAGGAAAAAATAAATGTCAAGACCACAATTATGACTAGCATTAACTTATCATATATTAGAAACAAATGTGTGAGAAGTAGAATTTCTTGGGGAATTAGAGGAATGTGCACTAATATCTAGGTTCCAACTGTAAAGTCTATGTGCTAATTACCAGATCACCTTTTTTTTAAAATTTTTTTTCCTTTATTGATTTCACAGAAAGAGGAAGTGAGAGGGAGAGAGATAGAAACATCAATGAGAGAGAACATCGATTGGCCCCTCCAGCATGCCCCCTACTGGGGATCAGGCCCACAACCTGGGCATGTGTCTTGACTGGAAATCCAACCAGCAACCTCTTGGTGCACAGGTTGATACTCAAACACTGAGCCACACCGGCCGGACACCAGATCACCTTTAAGTTCCTCACTAACTCATTGAAAGGTGAGGCAAGTACTTTAGTCTCCCCTTATCCATGGGGGATATGTTCTAAGACACCCACCCCAGTGGATACCTGAAAGCATGGATATAACAAACCCTATTTATACCATTATACTATGTTTTTTCCTATATGTACATAAGTATGATAAAGTTGAAATTATAAATTAGGCATAGTAAGAGATTAACAAAAAACTAATAATACAATACAACAATTATAACAATATCCTGTAATAAAAGTTATGAGACTTGGGTCTCTCTCTCTCTCTCTTTCTCTCAAAATATCTTATTGGAACTATACCCACCCTCCTTACAGTGATGATGTGAAATAATACAATACATATGTGATGAGATGAAGTAAGGTGGATACACTGGACAAAGGAATAATTCATGTCCCTGGTGGGACAGAGCTGGACAGTGTGAGATTTCACCATACTATTCAGAACAGCATGCAATTTAAAACTTATGATTGTTTATTTCTGGAATTTTCCATTTACTATTTATAGACCATGGTTGACAGTTGATAACTGAAACTGCAGAAAGCAAAACCATAGATGGGGTGGGGGGGCGGAGACTACTGCAGCTAGGGGAATCATCAGGGCCAAGACTAGGAGGGCAGAAAACTCAGTAATCAAGATAAATACTATTTGAATACAATATATCAAATAATAAAAATTAATGCAAAAAGTCTATGATAATCAAAATTTTAAAGAAAGACAAGATCTGACCCTCACTCGCTTTACCCTAATCTTGGTCTTGAGGGAATCCCAGCTTTTTGCTACCCCCTTAAATGATGTGCCTAAGTCAAGCACTTTGCTTGCCTCTCCCTAGTCCTGGCCCTGGTGGCTCCTATCCCTAAAATCCTTCATCCTCAACAGAAACACACACGCACATGGAGTCTCACACATTCATACATATTAAAATGCTTCTTGTTGTGAAATTGGTCTGAGCTGTCAGCTCTGCCTCCAAGAACTGAGTTCCTGCCTACGTTCATCAATGTTGGTCTCCCATTAAAGACTCACAGTTTAAGATATAAAAATATTATTTCCCATTACATTATTTTCTGGATCTCTTTCTGTGTCAGAAGATGAAATCTTTTCAGGAACTGTGGTCTGTATAAAGGTTTTATGAGGATCTAAAAGAGAAATAAGCAAAGTTATTTTGGTACTTGTAATATTACATTATCCATTTCTAAATCCAATTTGGCATTTGTTTGTCTACATTTTTGGTCTATTCTATGCATTTCCTTTCCTTTCCAATGTCCTTCTGGTCATTCTTACCTACAGATTTCTTAACCCTTGCCAAGATCTCAAGTCTTTATTTTCTCTTTATCTAGCTCTACACACACCTAGCTAGGCATTATGAGAGTTTGATTAAGCAACACTGAGTAACAAACATAGTGTTTTAAAAGAAGTATGGAAATGGGAAAACAGATATATCAAGAAAGAGGGATCATTTGCAGGGAAAAGAAGATATATTGAATACCAGGATGATCTGCAGTTTTCAGTAGAGAAGATCGAGAACATCAATCAATCGGAAAAATCATAGATTAAAGAACTTCTTTATGGTGATGAAATTATTTCTACAACAGCATAATTTTGAATGTGGAAAAAAACCACATGGTTCATTTTGGTTCATTTTACAGACAAGGAAACTTTTCCAGAGAAGCAAAAGGTTTTCTGCCCAGAGATAGGCTCTTTGTCTTTTTTGCCACAGATGCTGAAGCAAAGGGCAAGGAGAAAATGGGCGGGGCAAGCGAGGGACCTGGGTAAGGTCTGGGCCTAGATCCTCTGACCAAAAAAAAAAAAAAAATACAACCGTCCCCACCCCAAGCAAAGAAAGTCCCCTCAAAAGCCTTGGTAGGGTTAGGAACACGTATCTGGACTTACTGAGGCCTGCCTGCAGACCACCAAGTCCGGTGAGAAGGACCAGAAGAAAGAACATGGCTCCGTTCTCCGGGAGCCCTGCTGGCCGAATAACAGCAGTTGAGGCGTTGAGGCCAGTAAAGGTGCAGCTCGCGCGGGGTCTGGGTCGCTCAGCCAGGAGTTGCGCAGAACTGGAGGGGGAGGCCAGGGGGCAGCCAAGAGGGACAGAGCTCCCCAGCGAGCCAGAAGGAAAAAGCAGGGTGAGGGCTCTCTGCTACCTCTGGAAGTGAGTTGGCATTAAGCCAGTGGGTAGGTGAGGATTTAGAGAAGACTGTCAATGTGGACACACATTCAGTTTATAGTTAAGGAAGGAAAAGCTGTGTAAGTTTCCATTCTCAGATTTAGGGTGGTGCTGAGTGAGGCTTGTATTTGTAGATTTACTTAGGCCAACGATTTTTGAAGTAATTTCTAGTTACTATGAGGAGGAGGAACAAAGATAAAAATGCTCAAGTTACTCATAGCAAACAAATTTCCACCTATTGTATTTTCATACTGTCCAAACAGGCAAAATGCATATATTTGCAAAAATTGTAGCAAACACTGTGACTTTTTAAAACATAATTGTTGGATATGCCCTTACTGGACAGCTAATGCATGCAGAAAATGCCATGCAATTCCTGTTCAAATATAGACTCTTCAAAAAAATCTTCTTTTATATCCTAGTATTATTGCCACGTTTGTAATCATGCAGCCTCTAGTTTTTACCACTTTAAATTAACAAAATGGCAGTAAGCTTCTTGAGTTTTCTTTTTGCCTCATAGCAGGATGCTAGAGAAGCCAATGACTTGAAAACACCAACAGGAGCAGACAAAAAACTAATAATCCCAAGGAAAGCCTCCTTTCCCTGACCAAAGGACCAAAACAGGGGCAATCAAACAAGACAGTAGACTTTCACAATTTCCCTACCAGCCAAACACCACAGGAAAAAGCACAACCCCATTCCAACCCCCTCAGCAAAGGTAGAGTAGGGAGCCTAGACTTCCACCCTGCTGAGTGGAAAACCCCTATAACAAGATATCACTCTTCCCCCACACACCAGGGTGGTCTCAGAGATGATCAAGTTGGAAGCTGAAACTTTCATAGCTACCCACAATGCCACTGGATGTGCTGTAGGAGACTTCTCACCAGTCTCATAAGATAATAACCACAATGTCAAACCAAGAACAAGAAAATCTCAAACTGAATAAGAAAAGATAATAGACAGCTACAAGATGACATAGAGAGATGTTGGAATCATGAAGATTTTAAGGAAGCTGTCATAAAAAGCTTCAGTGAGAAATTGAAACCAATAAAAAAAAATATATAAAGTCTCAGCAAAGAAATAGAAGATATAAAAAAGAACCAAATGGACATTTTAGAACTGAAAAATACATTACCAAAATAAAAATTCACTGGATGACTTTAGCATAGACTGGAGACTACAGAGGAAAGAATTAGTGAAGTTAAGATAGAAAGTAAAAATTACCCACTCTTAAGAGTGCAGAGGAAACAGACTGAAAAAAAAAAAAAACAAAAGCAAAATAAATAAACAGAGCTTTAAAGACTTTGGGACTACAACAAAACTTCTGTCTTGTCATTGGAGCTCCAGAAGAGAAGAAAGAGGGTGTGAATGATAAAATATTTTTAGAAATAATGGCTGGATACTTTTAAAATTTGGTAAAAGACACAAATCTCCATGTACAAGAATCTATGCAAAAATTAAACAAGATAAACTCAAAGAAATCTACACCAAGGAATATCATAATTACACTTTAGAAAGTTGAGACAAAGAACAAATCTTAAAAGTAGTAACAGATAATAACCTTGCCCACAGTGGGAAATAGAATTCAAATAACAGTTGATTTCTCATCAGAAACCATGGACCCAGAGGAAACAATTTTCAAGCATTGACAGAAAAGATCTATCAATCCTGAATTCTATATCTAGTGAAATTGTACTTCAGGAAATGAAGATAAATAAAGACATTCTCAGATGAGGGAAAACAGAGAGAATTTGTGGTCAGCAGACCTACCCTAAAAGAATGAGTAAAGTAAATTATTGGACAGAAAAGAAATGATAAAAGAGGGGAACTTGGAACATTAAGAAGAATGAGCATAGAAGAATGAATATGGGTAAATATCATAGACTTTCCATCTCTTCTTGAGTTTTCTCAATTGTTATTCGAAACAAGTTTATAGAAAAATGTTTATAGTAAAAAACTGAGAGAGGAAAGTCTTATAAAATTCATTAATGTAATGTACAACTAGGCAAAACTAAACAATACGATAATGAAATACCTAAAACTTAGAATAGTCATTATTTTGGGTGGGGGAGAATAGGACTGAAGAGCATGCAATACTCTATCAAGCTGGTAATGTTCCTTTTTTTCTTTTTTTTTCTTTTCATTTTTTAATCCTCACCCAAGGGTATTTGTTTAATTGAGTTTTACAGAGAGAGGAAGGGAGGGAAAGAGAAATATTGATGTGAGAAAGAAACATCAATTGGCTGCCTCCTGTACATACCTGACTGATGATCAAACCTGCAACCTAGAACCTAGGTATGTGCTATAAATAGGAGTTGAACCCGAATCCTTTTGGTGCATGGGGCAGTGCTCCAACCAACTGAACCACCCAGTCGGAGAGGTAATGTTCTATTTCTTAATTGGCAGAGAGGTACCCTTTTGTTTGTTTTACTATTAATGTTAAACTGAACATATACATATAGTATGTATTTAATATTCATACATATTTAACAATAAAAGTAAACAACCAAAGTAATAAATTGACTCACAATCTGAATCTGAAATGACTTCTGCCTTGCCTATCATGCACACTTAAACTTCAGAAATAGTTGAATGATGTCATAGACTCTTCTACACTTACAACCTCAAACAACATATATAATTTTAGGATCAAAACTTGTGAGAGGCAGGGGTACAATTCTTAGACCTAGACCTACTTGGATGAGGTGAATTGACACCTACCTTAGTATATTCTGGATTATTCTAAAATGGGAAATTTTATTCTGGGTACTGTATAGAGAGTTAACACAGATGAAGAAGTCATAAAGTTGGAAATTAAAGCTAGCAACAAAGTAATTCTGTTCAACAGCAACTAGTTTAAATAAGATAAATGGTGATCTCTAAGCTACTAGTATAAATGCCCCTTTGTCTGTCAGCCTAGGGTACTTGTCATCATTCTACTTGTTCTGGGCTGGTAAGCCTTTAAACAACACCAGCTCATATTTATTTTGCCTTGGATAATGGCCAGATTTAAGACTCTCTCCTGCCTTAGAGAATATACTGTACATTTTTTCCTAATAGATAAGAAAGAATTCAGTAGAATGTGCTTAGGAAACCTGTGATATTTCTCACTAGCAGGCAAATATCTTCATGACAAAAATAAATAAATAATAAATAATAAAAACCATACAAAAATGCTTACTTTAGGAAAGATACACTTGACACACTGTCACTAGAAGAGCACAGTACCCAAAGCTCAGGCATTCCGTTCTTACAATATATTTTATGTTAAAACTCAAGAGAATGCAGTGATATTATTCAGTCTTTACACACTACTCTTTATCATTGGAATTTTTATAATCTATTTACTTTGTAATATTTCTATGAGAAGTCTCACTTCTTTGTGCCTTGGATGAGAATAAAGTTGTAATTGGGTTTAATAATCACTGTTAATCATCTAGGATCTAAATTAGTCCTGTCAAATAGACTAATAAATAGAAGCCACATAATAGAAACCACAGATGCAATTTATGTTTTCTAACAGCCTCATTAGAAAAGTAAAAATGAATAGATAAAATTAATAAAATATTTCAACATGTAATCAATGCAAAACATTATTGATATTTCACATTCCTTTTTGTACTGTATTCAAAATTTGGTGTTTATTTGATACTTACAGCATACCTCAATCAGACTAGCCACATTTCAAGTGCTTAATGGCCTTATTGGTAATGGCTGCCATATTGAACAACAAAGGTCTAAAACAAGAAGGCATTCACTGATAAAGGCAACCTCATTCACAGCTGGTAGAAAAGTTAACTTGTATAGCCACTATGAAAAACAGTATGGAGGTGCCTCAAAAGATTAAGTATAAAGCTACCATATGACCCAGCAACTCTCTTTTGGGTATCTAACCCAAAAATTTGAAAATATTTATTTATAATGCACCCCTCTGTTCATTGCAGCATTATTCACAGTGGCCAAGGCATGGAAACAACTGAAGCGTCCTTTGATAGATGATTGGATAAAGAGGATATGATACATATATACAGTGGAATACTATTCAGCCATAAAAAAGATGAAATAATGCCACTTGCAACAACGTGGATGGACCTTGAGAATATCATGCTAAGTAAAATAAGTCAGAAAGAGCTAAGAACCATATGATTTCACTCATATGTGGCTTATAAAACTGAAACTCATAAAGACAGAAAACAGTATGGTGGTTACCAGAGAGAAGGAGGGTGGCAGGGTAGCAAAGGGCAAAGGAGGCCGAATATATGGTGATGGAAGATGATTTTACTTTGGGTGGTGGGCACACGATGCAATATATAGATCATGTATCATAGAAATGTACACTTGGAACCTACATGATCTTATTAACCAATGTCATCCCAATAAATTTAATTTAAAAAATAAAAATAAAGAAGGCACTCACTACTGTGTTAGTAGAAAAGTACACATTGATTATGAACAGGAAATTTATGTAAAAATAACCTGTGTTTCTTCCCAGGATGGCTGGGAAAGGAGAAAAATGAGAAGGAAGGGAGAACAGAGAAAGGTCTGGGATTCTGCTGGGACTTTCGAAACAGTCAAAGAGGGAAAGTACTGTATAAGCAGAGAGTGGAGAAATGAATTTGGGTAACAGCTGATTATTATTCAACAATATCTTGAGCAGTAAAAATTTGTTGGAAATCCCACTGCTTGATGGCTGGCTCTGTGTTCTGAATTCTGAACTTTCCCTCACTGCCTTATAAAAAGAACCTGTTTATATTAGATCAGGCAAAGAAAAGGACATTTTTCCTGATCTTTAGCCAAAATTCTTTTGAGACATGCCTAGATGTAGAAGTTTAATTCACAGAAGATTATTAGGAGCTCCATTTCCCAGCTGTATGTCTCATTTCAGCTGAACCAGTAATAAAAATGATTATTTGATCCACATTTGTCTGCCTATTTTATTTATCTTGCTATTGAATTTAGAATCTCGATGGGGAATGTCATCCCCATTTAACATTAGCAATACATTCCTATATTTAAATAGTATACATGAAAACACTAATGAAAAGTTATTTCCCAATATCTTAAATGAGGAAAAGTGTGTGGTGAGCTTCAACTGGAAACTTCCAGCCTCTGATCCATTTGCTAAAAGACAACAAGCTGCTGCAGTGCTACTCCAAGGGTGGTCCAGCATCACTAAGGAGCTATAGAAATGCAGAATCTCGGCCCCACCCCAAACCTACAGAATGAGAATCTCTGAGAATGAAGCACTGCAGGTGATCATTTTTTATGCATTATAAAGGTTGAAAAGCACTGGGATAAATAGATGATAGATGGATAGATGATAGACAACAATATGTACATATTTTGTAAAATGCTTAAATATCATAATATAAGTGGTTCTTTTGTGTGCAGTGACATCTTTTTCACTGTAATCACCTTACTCAGTCTTTTGCTTTCTTACCCACAGTTTTCTTCAACACTACCAGCCTTTGGAAAATTCATTTTACTGTACTGGCTGAAGCTTACCTTCCCATATGAGTACTTGAAACTTCGGGCCTTTGTACTGATAATGGAGAGTGGCCACCTATGTGCTTGCTGTTCATCATTACTTATGTTCTCAGAGTAAAGTCTGCCTGGCAACTGTTCATTTATTGTTCAGACCTACCCACCAAGCTCGTCGTGAACCTCACTTGCAAGCACATTGCTTGCTCATCTCTCACCCTCCTGGAAATAAAATTTTCCTATTCATTGGAAATGTCAAAGTATAATTTCCAAAATGTTAAAAACAAGAATCTTACATATGTATACAATGGGCATGTATCAAAGATTAAACTCATTAGTGAGAGAATCAGTATGATGGTAAAACTAGTTCAATGACCATCTGAAGAACTGAGTTATATAACTCATAAGAAAATAAATTATAAAATGTTTTATTATGTAAAACTGGTTTATATTTTTCAAAGCAATAAAGTTCTACCTTTGAAGTGTTTTGAAACAGAACAGAGATCATTAAATCTTTCTGATAAATTATTTGCAACTTTTCAATATTCTTATATTTAACACATAACTTTGTTGAAACTGTGACAGGATTCTAATCATTAGTAAATGGAAGTCAAATATGGGTATGTTTTCCTGGTAAACTGGGTAAACTTGGGCAGGCCTCTTAGTGCTCAAATATGTCACTGAAGTATGTGCAGTCATCCTTTTGCATTATTTCCAAGTGTTGCATATTTTTTCCTGACCAAAAAAAAAAAAAAAGCTCCCAGAAGTCAAGATGGAAAGGAAATACCATATTTCTAACAACATAATGTAATAAATGTTCCTTGAATTTTATTCATCCTACATAAGCAATTAGACTTTTTTGGAATAGCGTAATGTGGGATCAGAGAATGAGCTTAAAAGTTCTGAAACACCCCCATAGAACCCAAGAGATACATTCAAAGTCAGCACTTTTACTTGGATGCTGAATAAGGCAATAAAAAATGGACGGGGGACCTGGCCAATTAGGCTCAGTGGTAGAGTGTCAGCCCTTGGACCAGTGAGTCATGGGTTTGATTTCGGTCAAGGGCACATACTTGGTTGTGGTTGTCCCCAGTCTTGGTTGGGGTCGTGCAGGAGGCAACTAGTCAACGTGTCCCTCTCACATCGATGTTTCTCTCTCTCTCTCCCTTTCACTCTATCTAAAGATAAATTGAAAAATATCCTCAGGTGAGGATTAAAAAAAAAAATGGAGGGCAGTATGGCCCTGACTGGTGTTGCTGCTCAGTGGTTAGAGCACTAGCTCACACACCAAAGGGTAACAAGTTTGATTCCCAATCAAGGGTATGTACCTGGCTTGCGGGTTCAATCTGGTCAAGGCACATACAGGAGGCAACCAATCCATGTGTTTTTCTCTCATCAATGTTTCTCTCTCTCTCCCCTCCCCTCCCTCCTTTCCACAACAGGCCTCCAAGCCAGTGTTGGGAAGAGAAGTTCCTATAACTTCTGACTATAAAAACCAGTGGGAATTGAGGCTGAGGGAGACAGAGGCTATCAGAGTTCCAGGCAGTCCCTCTTAAAGGGGCCGCACATTGATTTACTCTGATTCACTCTTTCTGAACTCCAGTGCTGGGATAGCAGCTCAAAAGGCACCAGGGACATATGGGATGGAACTGAAGTGTCTGTCATCAGTGCTGGCAAAGTGATAGGGGAAAAGTACACAATAAGAATGGATTCACAGTTGATTAATAGCTATCCACTGCACTAACTGTAGATAAGAGATATTTCTTACAGATCCTGGGAAACTGTGGAGGATGTGTTATAAGAAGAAAGAGTCATATAGATAAGCTGCCTTGAAGTCCAGATGGGTCCATCAGTCAGAAAGAAGACACATTTTAAAAGTAGATCAAGAAGAGGACAAGCCTGGAGGGAGGCAAACTTCAGGGGATTAATCTTTACAAGGACAATAATAGAAAACAGACCCTGGGAACTCGTGTAGTTTTAGATTCTTACCTTCTAACCCAGCAGTTCCCAACCTGTGGGTCGCGAGCCCTTTGGGGGTCAAATGACCCTTTCACAGGGGTTGCCTAAGACCATCATAAAACACATATTCCCGATGAGACACTGCTCCTCTATCCATCTCCAGGTGGGTCCACCCACATGCAGATATGCCCACATACAGATATGCCCACATACAAGTACCTGGGGCATGATGACATCATCGCACCAACCCCATCAAATACACCTCATACAAATACAGGTGTATGTGGCAGGGTTAGCACCATAATGGACTTATGTGGACCAGTCACCCATGTGTAGAGAGTAGCTACTATATAGAAAGCAGCTACTCTGTTAAAAGCAGCTACTGTGTTGAAAGCAACAGTATTGGAGGTAAAACGACACTTTGTGAATTGCGATTACTGGATAAATGTAAAACCATCAACTATTGCAAAAAATATATATATCTGTACCATGGGAACTTAATCTGGATGCTGATCGGTCTTTTTATATTCAGCTGTGGTTGATGTGAATACTGCTCCCTTGTGATAGTAACAAGAATGTAAAAAAGAAAAACGACACAGAGAATGGTAAATCATAGGAAATTTTAATGAACTGTATTGACTAAACTATGCCATGTATTATTAAACTATGCTTTTGTATCATTAAAGCTCTTGTTATATATTATTTTCATTAGCAAACCATCCCATGACAATGGATCATGTAGAGAAGAACGTTAAGAAAATAAAATATAGTGAGGATTTTTTACAGTACGGTTTTACCTCAATAACTACAGCAGGAATTGAGAAACCGCAATGTGTTATTTGTTGTGAAGTTCTATCAGCCAAATCTATGAAGCCAAACAAACTGAAACACCATTTTGATAGCAAATATCCAAGCTTTGCTGGTAAGAATACCAACTATTTTAGAAGCGAAGCTGATGGACTCAAGAAAGTCAGACTTGACACTGGTGGCAAGTACCACAAACAAAATGTAGCAGCCATTAAATCTTTATATTTGGTGGCACTCAGAATCACCAGAGCTATGAAGCCTCACACCATTGCTGAGAATTTACTGTTGCCAGCGGCCAAAGACATTGTTCGACTTATGATCGGAGATGAATTTGTTAGGAAATTGAGTGTAATTTCCTTATTTAATGACACTGTCCACAGAAGAATAGATGACATGTCTGCTTATATTCTTGACCAGGTAATTCAGGAAATTATATCTGCTCCACTTCCAATATTTAGCATCCAGCTTGATGAATCTACAGACGTTGTGCAAACTGTTCAGAGTTACTGGTTTATGTGAGGTATATTAATGATGGCAACTTTAAAGATGAGTTTCTTTTTTGCAAACCTCTTGAACCAACAACTACTGCACATGATGTATTTGGCACAGTTGGTTCTTTCTTTATATAATCTATTCCCTAGAGACCATTGTGGGGCCAGGTCTTAGACCTGTCTCTGGGCTTGGCATCATTCCTTAAATAAACCTTTACCTTCTTTGCTGCAAACTTCTGTTCATGTTTCTTTGGGCTTTGGTGCACACAGGCAAATGAACCCTTTTAGTTGGGTAACAAATTTACCCTGTGGGTCACCCAGCAGAGAGGCAAGAGAAAGGTGGTAGGTTAAGCAAGAGGCCTGGATGTTAAAGTACAGCCTCCAAATCAAACACAGCCTCTCTCAGAAACCTGGTTTGGGGTTGTGGGGAGGGCGAGGTGGGCAAATATCTGGATTTACTGTGACCTGCATGCAGCCAGCCAAGTCCAAGGAGAAGGACCAGGAGGAGGAACATAGCCCACCACCCAAAGCCCTTCCTGAATAAGAGCAGTTGGTGCCAATCCCCAGCATCTGGAGCCTCAGGCAGTAAACACAAGTGGGTGGTGGGAGAGCTGTGGAGAAGAGCTCAGGGAGCTGGGTGTAGATGGAAATGCCCTGGTTGAGATGACTGTCTTCAGTCAAGGGGCCTGAAATGACAGAAGTGCAGGCTCAGGGGTAGAGGAAGAAAGAAAAACAGACAGGCTTACAGATTTTTCCACATTCATTTTATGGTTTCCTTTAGCTGTGACCAAGAGAGGGAAGGTGGAATTTTCATTTCTCAGTGAGATACTCAGTATTATCCATTGCCTTCTGAAGAAATTACTGCTTGCTGTAGAAGAGAACAAAGACACACATGTTTAAAATACTGATGGCAAATAAATTTCCTTCCACTGCAAAACATACAAACAGTTAGGGTACTGCCAAGTAAAAAATTCATACAGCAGAAAAAATAATTCTAGAATTTTTATAATATTGCTTGTGATATTATTTGGCTATAACTTCTCTACAATTTTCTGCAATTTTTGAGGAACCATCATATTTAATTAGAGGTATTTGCAAGTGAGAAAATCTAATATTTTTTCTACATACATACAATAAAATATTAATGACTGTGAGAGTTAAGTTAATCTCTGCACCTTTTAGAAATCTAAATACATGTTCATTTGACTTATTCATATCTTGTAGCAATCATTTTTGTTTTTCATGTTATAAACAATGTTTTTGGCACTTGGAAACTCACAGGCCATAAATTGTGACTATCATGCCTAATAAATAAAGTGGCCCTGATTCATTTTATAGGCTAATTTACATATCTTATTAGATTTCATAGTTCCATTCTATCCTCAAGAGCAAGTTCTCAGCAATCTTATGAGAATTATAGGAAACTAAAGAATAAAAACTAAATGATTTAAATACTCAATAATAACAAGGTTAATAAAGATTAATAACTTATTTTTGGTATAGTACCAATTCATCTACCTAATAAATATCTTGAGAATTGGTTGTGAATTATTAACTTCATTTTAATTTCAAGTATTTATTTTAAGAGACAGCTCTTAATGTACTTACCTAGTGTTTTATATTTAGGTGGTTTCCTCTGATTTGGATCTAAATAAATAAGGAAATAATTATTTTAGTTTGATACAGTACAATCTGACAAACTTATGCTATAATTTTTAAGGCAGTTTCTTCCTCTTTCCTTTCAAAATTTTGGAGAAAGAGAAATATCTGCCAAATTTCTATTTTTACACTGATTATTATCAAGCGTCAAAATCAAACTGTTGGGCCTCTTTTCTATTTTTATATCCATAAATTTCTTATGCCAGAGTCCCTAACAAAAAGAATGATAAAGAGCCCTGGCCAGTTTGGCTCAGTGGTTAGAGCGTCGGCCTGCGGTCCGGAGAGACCCGGGTTCGGTTCCCGCTAAGAGCACGTACTTCGGTTGCAGTTTGTCCCCGGCCCTGGTTGGTCGTGCGGGTGGCAGCCACTCGATGTGTCCCTTCACGTCGATGTCTCTCTCTCTCTCTCCCTTCCTCTCTCTCCCTCCCACTCTATCTGTACAAAAAACGGAAAAATATCCTCGGGTGAGGATTAAAAAAAAAAAAAAAAAGGAATGATAAATAAAAAGAATAAATTGAAGACAAACTTAGTGAGATTAACTGACAAAGATAATATAGAGAGATTTGCGAGAGACTTCAGTAATGGTAAATGGTAAAACTATTTGCTTCCTTTCTCTATCTGTACCACTTTTTATATCTTCAAATCTTACAGTAGATTTTTCCTACTACTCTGATCACCAAACACTCCCATTTAATACAGTGTGTTCACACCCCCAAGTTAAGTTTCCTTCCATCACCATTTATCACTCCTTTATCCTCTTCAACTTCTGCCAGCCCCCCTTTCCCTCTGGTAATCACCATACTGCTGTCTATATCTATATGTTTATTGTTGTTGTTGTTGTTGTTGTTTGCTTAATTCACCCAGCACCTCCCCCCAACCCTCTTCCCCTCTGATAGCTATCGGTCTGTTCTCTGTACCAGTGAGTCTGTTTCTATTTTGTTTGTTAGTTTATTTTTGTTCATTAGATTCCACATATAAGTGAAATCATATGGCACTTGTCTTTCTCTGACTGGCTTATTTCACTTAGAAAAATACTCTCCAGGTCCATCCATGCTGTCAAAAAGGGTAAGATTTCTTTATTTATTATGGCTGAGTAGTATACCGTTGTGTAAATGTACCACAGTATTTTTATCCAGTCATCTACTGACCAACACTTAGGCTGCTTCCAAATCCTGGCTGTTGTGAATAATGAACATAAGGGTGCATACATTATTTCGAAATAGTGTTTTGGATGTCTTCAGATATATTCCCAGAAGTGGAAATGCGGGGTCATAAGGCAGTTCCACTTTTAATTTTTTGAAGTAACTCCATACTGCTTTCCACAGTGGCTGCACCAGTCTGCATTCCCACCAACAGTGCATGAGGGTTTCCTTTTCCCCACTTCCTCGCATTGTAATACTTATTGTTTGTTTGATATACTGATGATAATTTTATTAACCAATGTCACCTTAATACATTTAATAAAATTAAATTCAAATAAAGTAAAAACCTAGCCCTGGCCGGTTTTTGGCTCAGCGGTTACAGCATCAGCCCATGGACCAAGGGGGTCTCAGTTCTATTCCCGGACAAGGGCACATACCTGGGTTGCAGGTTTGATCCCCAGGCCTGGTTGGGGTTGTGTGGGAGGCGACTAATCAATGTGTTTTTCCTACATCAATGTTTCTCTTTCTTTCCCTCCCTTCCTCTGTCTCTAAAAATCAATGGAAAAATATCCTCAGGTGAGGATTAACAAAAAACAAAAACCTATCTACATGCTATTTCTGATTCTTGAGCACCACATAGCTCCATAGCACAGAGAGGACATCATAATGAAAATCTTTTTTTTTTTTTTAGTCTGTTAATAGTAACTTGTGACTCCAAACTACCATAAGAAGAAGGTCATAATAATATATGAGAGGTAAAGGATAAGAATAACCAGCATTCCTATGAGGAAGAAGACCTCTTCTGGAATAAGAGAAATTATACAACCTATTATGCAGCCTAAAAAGTTTACTGTGGATTTGGATGTGTTTTGAAATAGCAGTGGACTTTGGAGGAATCAAGAAGGTATAAAATACCAGTCTTTATCCAAGTAAATAAAGAATTTTTAAGTCAGAGAGGGGCAAGTGAAAACTCCTAAATATTTTATATCTGTTAAAGGACCCTAAACTCAAAACTGTTGGATGTGAGAAATTAAACATATTGTATTATTATATAGAGATACCCACTCCTCGGATAATGGAGGGGGGTCTAATTAAAACTGAGGGGCTATGGAAGATATAGAATTATTTTCTTTTATGATGTTTTTCTTCAGCAAATTTTTCTTAAGTGACCATGATAAGTAAGCACACATTCACTCAGCTACTCATGAGCATACATATTGAGTTTCTAGTTAAAGAGTCTCCAAATAAAGAAGTAAACTTCCCCCATTTATGAGTTAGCTCCATAAACATTACCAATCATCCAAAGGTAAACTCCCAGTATACATTAACTGGGGGAATGAAAACATTTATTTATTTAAATAAATACTCACTAATTACTAGATTAGCAAATACTAATAGGTTATTTTTGTATAGTACTGTACCAATTTTGCCGCTCAATTAATACTTAGCAATTAATTATTGATTATCAATTGGTTCACCTTATTTTTTAACATATTTATTTTAAGAAATAACCCCTAATTTACTTACCTGACAATATCTGTTTCGCTGATGCTTTCTGATCTGGATCTAAATAAGAGTGAAAATAATGCTTCCAAGTTAATTATTTAAAAAATGAAAGTCACCATTTTATAACCTAAATTAACTCTTTTATACCACTAATCACCACTAATGAATAACCTCAAATGATTACTAAATTAGGGCATGCAATACAAATAACATTCTCATTTACACATATGCTATGTCCATAAAGAATATAAATTTCAAATCCTCAACTGGGAAGAGGAGCAAGTAAGGACATTTGTTTTACTCCTTATCACTACCCAGCACCAAATATATGCTTGATCTTGAATGCCTCAGTCTAGCCCTCAGGTTTCAACCTAATATTTTATACACTGATAAACAAATTACTACAGGTCACAGTTTAAAAACCTCATTGACTTCTAGACAATTGGGCAGATTAGGCTGACAGGGTTATGTTCCCCTCCTATTTTACACATAGAGATATGGAAAAAAAAAAATACCAACCAAAAAAATTATAAAGGAACATTTCTAATATAGTTTGAAAGAAGCAGAGGAAATTGAAAGCACAAAAGGTAACTAGGAACTAAAGGTGTATGACACCCGAGGACATCAATCAGTTGTACACATCAGTGTATAAGGAGTGGCAACCTCCTAGAAAGCTGGAACTAACCTTCTTCTCTAAGCTTGGAAGCCATCAAAGGCCATACCATGCACAAGGATAGGACAATCAAAGCTGCCACTGTTAGTCTTTAGGATGCTGCAGGGAAATTTCTTTAGAGTGCAGATGGAAAAGGGTCACCTGAAGACAGGAGAACCCTAAGTGCTTAAAATGGTTCAAGTATATGGATAACAAAAATATTACACAGAGAAACAGGAACCTTAAGTCTTTAACAAGTATGGGTTCAATTCATGTTTCCTTTGAATTCTAGATCTTTAGGTCTAACAAGTGTTGTTATATCCAGAATTCTCACGAGACAATCATGGTTGCTAAGATGGCCTTACAATCTATGAAAAAAGCCACTAAAAGGTAATGTCCACAGCCAGCACAAACTAAAGAATCCATACACCAAGAATTACAGGTAATAAAAAAACCTCAAGCAAAAATGTTTAGGATTTTTGTAGAGATCAATAAAGAAACAGAATCCATTAAACAAGAAATGACAACACTGGAAAAATATTGTTGATTTTTAAATTGTTTAGGAGAGTCACCCAGAGTACCAGATAAACAGAAATATAGGGTGGGGCAACAGTAGTAGGTCTACAATTATTCGTATTGAAAATGATACAATAATTAATAAATAATAATACAAGAATAAACTTTATTTCAAGAATTCACAAATGTAAAGTTAATACAGTGGTGGACAAAAGTACATTTACAGTTGTGAGTACCTGAAACAGTTTTATTCATTATTTAATTATTTATTTTGTAATATTATTATCATTATTATTATTATTTTGTAAACTTACTTTTGATTTATGTTTTAGGTAATGATGGCTGGTAATTTAACTTACTTTTGTCCACCCCTGTATATAAAAGATCAGCTAAGAACAGAGGATTTAGAAATGATGAGACTCAACAGTGCAAGAGAAAAAGTCAATTTTCCAAATTGAAGAAAGGCATAAGTTTTCACGCTGAAAGAAACTACTGAGAAAATACAGAGTCCAGTCATGATTTTTTAAAATATGTTTTTAATATGTTTTAATATATTTTTATTGATTTTTTTAGAGAAAGAGGGAGAGAGAAACAGAAACATCGATATGAGAAATATCAATCAGCTGCCTCCTGCATGTTCCCTACTGGGGTTTGAGCCCACAACCTGGGCATGTGCCCTGACTGGGAATTGCCTCAAGACCTCTCAGTCCATGGGATGATGCTCAATTTACTGAGTTACACTGGCCCAGCCAGTTCATTTTTTTTTTTTAATCTCTACCAGAATACATTTAATGAATCAAGATCTCTATGGACAAAGAAAAACTTTATAGGCTGTGTTAGGCCGAAGTCTAACTACAGCCCCCTTAGATTCCCATTCCTCGGATACTTAAACATCTTCTAAGTACTGCTCTGAAGGGAGTTTGCAAATGTAATTAAAGCTCCAAATCAGTTGATTTTAAAACTCAGAGATAATTTTGGTGGGCATGACATAATCAAGTGAACTCTTTAAAAGGAGAGTTTTCTCCTCCTGGTGGTAGACGAGGACATAAGAGAGACAAAGCCTAAGGAAGACTTGACATGCCCTTGTTTCTTTGAAGAGGAAGGGAGGTACGTGAGGAGTCATGTGAGTGATCCCTAGGAGCAGAGGGGCCCCTAGTAGACAGACAGCAAGGGGACAGTTACTTCACACCTACAACTACAAGAAATTGGGTTCTGCTTATAACCTGAATGAGCTAAGAACCCAGCCTGGCCTTCAAACCTTCATGTCAGTTTGTGACAACCCAGCCAATTCCAGTCGGATTCTGACTCACAGAACTTCAACATAAAAAAATAAATGTTATTTGAAGTCACTAACTGTGTGGTAATTTGTTATGTAGTAATAGAAATACAAAGGCTACAATAGATAAAATTCACAATAATTGTAAACGAGTAAATGAATCAACACACTAACAGAAGATTTATCATCATCCGTCAATGCTAGGCTACCCTGACATATAATCAAATAGCTGAGGCAAAATAACTCTCAACGTAGTAGTCCATACTACATACATTCACATTTAAGGGTGAAAATAAAATAGACAATTGCAAGCAAATAAGGTAAACAGTTTACTACACACAGACACACTAATGGAATTTCTAAGACATGACCGCCAAAAGGGATACTGAATATCAAAAGATTTGAAATAGGTTAAAATTCAGCAGTAACTAAAAACCAAAGGATAAAAATATGTAAGAGTGGCCGTGGATAATTTTGCTCATTGATTAGAGCATCAGCCCATGGGCAGAGGGTCATGGGTTCAATTCCCTGTCAAGGGCATGTACCTGGGTTGCAGGAAGCAGCCCATCAATGTGTCTCTCATGTTGATGTTTCTCTATTTCTCTCTCTCTCTCTCTCAGTCTCTCTGTCTCTCTCTACCTCTCTCCCTCCCTCTCTCTCCAAAAATCAATGGAAAAATAGCCTTATGTTGAGGATTAATAACAACAAAATATATCCTCACGTTTAGGATTAACAAAAGAAAAGAGTACAGGGTTAAATGGGCTAAGATCTATATATTATTAGAAGACTATAAGTACTAATATAAATAATTGCAAAATTAATTACATTTAATTTAATAATTGAATAGTAATATAACAATTTAATAACTGAAGAATACAACTAAAAGAATAAAATTAGAACATATAATGACTAAATTAATAGATGGAAAGAAAAAACAATAACAGCACAATTGATATAATAGAATATAAGAAAAAAGAAAAATTATTGAAAAGTATGGTCAATAGAAAAAACTGGTAAACTTTTGTCTAAATATATTGGGCAAACATATTTTAAGTATATAAATGTATTAAATTCGACTACTAAAAACTCCTGAGATTACCAATCTTTAATCCCATTGGTAAAGATGTTTTTAAGAGATCAATTTACAAAAAAATTGTATCAGGTTAATCTAACAAATAATACTGTTGATATAGCAGTTATAATAGTGAGTACTGAATTTATGGTTAAGAAACATTAATGCTATTTTTAATAATAAAAAAAAGAGCACAGTTAGGTCAATGAAATTAGGTTTCTCCAACCCATAATTAGTATAGAAATTTATGTATGAGCTCTGCCACACTCTGTCAAATATCAGGCATTTGCTTGTTTGTTTACCCAAGCAGTACATGAATATACAGACATGTGTCCCTTAACAGAGATACATTCTGAGAAATGCATCCTTAAGTAATTTAGTCATTTTGAGAACATCATAGAGTACATTTTCTCAAACCTAGATAGTATATAGCCTACTACATAACTAAGCTAGATGGTATAGCCTATTGCTCTCAGGCTACAAATCTATGGAGAATGTTCTCTATTGACTATTGTAGTCAATTGTAAAACAGTAGTAAGTATCTGTGTATCTAAACATAGAAAAGGTACAGTAAAAAAGATAAAATTTAGTACACCTGTAGGGCATTTACCATAAATGGAGCTTGAATTAATGGAAATTGCTCTGGATGAGTCAGTGAGTCAGTGGTGAGTGAATGGGAAGGCCTAGGACATTAGTGTGCACTACTGTAGACTTTGTAAACACTGTCTCACAAGCCCTCCCTGGGTTCCTTCTGACAGGGTCAGAACTAGAACATCTAAGCTGTCAATGTGTCTACAGGTTCCATGAACAGAGATGTGGCTGGGTAATTGGAAATACCGAGGAGAACGTCACCATAGTAGTGACTATCAGAAGGGAATGAAAGGTGGCCTAAGGCTCAGTAGATGAAGATATAAAAGAATACAGGGGACTGTAATGGCAATGTGGCTTTGGCTATTGCATATTAGAGCAGTGGTCAGATTAAAGAACATTGTGGTAGGCATTTGAAAAAAGAGTGTGCTTAACTTGAAAATGGTTTAGAACTGAGGGCTCAATATTTTGACTTTGGAAATTTGCTTTTGGTTCCATTGACTCTATCTGTCACAAAGAGCTGTCTCTGGCATTGTATTTCTGGAAGAAATGAGACGTATCTATGTTTTACATAATTACAACTTGAAAATATTTTCAGTGCTCACTTCAGCAGCACATATACTAAAATCGGAACAATACAGAGAAGATTAGCATGGCCCCTGCGCAAGGATGGCACACAATTTGGTGAAGTGTTCCATATATTTAAAGACACTACAAAGAAATAAAACTACAGGTCAATATCCCTGATGAACAAGGATGCCAAAATCCTGAACAAAATACTAGCAAATTGAATCCAGCAATACATCAAAAAAATTATTCACCATGACCAAGTGGGATTCATCCCAGGGATGCAGGGCTGGTACAATATTCACGAAAAAATCAATGTGATACACCACATAAACAAAATGAAAGTGAAAAATCATATGATCATATCAATAGACACTGAAAGAACATTCAACAAAATCCAGCACCTATTTCTGATAAAAACACTCAGCAATTTGGGACCAGAGGGATCATATCTCAACATAATAAATGCCATATATAAAAGGCCTACAGCCAACCTCATACTCAATGGGCATAAACTAAAAGCATTTCCCTTAAGAACAGGAACAAGACAAGGATGCCCACTTTCACCACTCTTATTTAACATAGTACTGGAAATCTTAGCCACAACAATCAGACATGAAGAAAAAATAAAAGGAATCCAAATTCAAAAGGAGAAAGTGAAACTGTCATTATTCACAGATGACATGATATTATACATAGAAAACCCCAAAGACACCATCAAAAATCTACTAGACTTAATAAATGAATTTGGCAAAGTAGCAGGATACTAAATTAACATCAAGAAATGGACTGCATTCTTATACACCAATGATGAACTCACAGAAAGAGAAACAAAAAACAGCCCTGGCCAGTTTGGCTCAGCGATTAGAGCATCAGTCTGCGGTCCAGAGAGACCCGGGTTTGGTTCCCACTAAGGACACGTACCTTGGTTGCAGTTTGTCCCCGGCCCTGGTTGGTCTCGTGCATGGCAGCCACTCGATGTGTCCCTTTTACATTGATGTTTCTCTCTCTCTCTCTCTCTCCCTCCCACTCTATCTGAACAAAAAATGGAAAAATGTCCTTGGGTGAGGATTAAAAAAATCCTATTTACCACAGTGGCAAAAAAATTAAGATACCTAGGAATAAACTTAACCAAAGAAATAAAAGACCTATTCACAAAAAACTACAGGACATTGAATAAAGAAATAGAGGAAGATATAAAAAAGTGGAAGCACATACCATGTTCATGAATTAGAAGAATTAACATTATGAAAATGCCCATACTACCCAAAGCAATCTATAGTTTCAATGCAATCCCCATCAAAATACCAATCACATACTTCACAGAACTAGAACAAATACTTCAAAAGTTCATATGGAATCAGAAATGACCCCGAATAGCCACAGCAATCTTGAAAAAGAAGAACAAAGTTGGAGGAATCACATTACCAGATTTCAGGTTATACTACAAAGTCATTGTAATCAAAACAGCCTGGTACTGGCACAAAAACAGGCAGATAGATCAATGGAACAGAACAGAGAACCCAGAAATGAACCCAAGACAATATGCTCAATTAATATTTGACAAAGGTGGCAAGAGCATACAGTGGAGTAAAGACAGCCTCTTTAATAAATGGTGTCAGGAAAATTGGACAGCTACATGCAAAAAAAATGAAACTAGACCATCAACTTACACCATACACAAAAATAAACTCAAAATGGATAAAAGACTTAAATGTGACCTGTGAATCCATAAAAATCCTAGAAGAAAATGCTCAACATCACTAATCATCAGAGAGATGCAAATTAAAACAACAGTGAGGTATCACCTCACACCTGTCAGAATGGCCGCCATCAACAAATCATCAAACAACAAGTGTTGGCGAGGGTGTGGAGAAAAGGGGACTCTAGTACACTGCTGGTGGGAATGCAGACTGGTGCAGCCACTATGAAAAACACTATGGTGTTACCTCAAAAAATTAAAAATTGAATTGCCATTTGACCCAGTGATCCCACTTCAAGGAATATACCCTAAGAAGCCTGAACACCAATCAGAAAGAATATATGTACTCCCATGTTTGTAGCAGCACTATTTACAATAGCTAAGATCTGGAAACAGCCCAAATGTCCAGCAGTAGATGAGTGGATAAAAAAGCTATAGTACATGTACACAATGGAGTACTATGCAGCTGTAAGAAAGAAAGATCTCTTATCCTTTTAGATGACATAGAGGGACCTGGAGAGTATTATGCTAAGCAGAGAAGACAAATACCACATGATCTCACTTATTTGTGGAATATAATGAACATAACAGTCTGAAGAACAGGGTATTCCCAGAGACATGGAAGTAGGATACAGACTAAGAATCCCCTGAAGAGGGAGCAGGGGGGCAGAGATAAACCACAGAACTTATATGCATGTATACATGACCAATGGACATAGACAATAAAGCTGGGGACAGGGTGGGGAGAGAGGGGGAGGAGGGAGTCAGTGGAGGGGGGGGGGGAAGAGAAACATCTGTAACAAAAATAAATTAATTAATTAAATATTTTTTTTTAAAGGAAATATTTCCAAAGTACAGGGACAGGCTGGCTCCACACTAACCACAGAAAGCTTTCACTAAAGTGGCACCAGATAATTGTTAAAGTAGCTCCTGGTGACTTGTTTCCTTTTACAAGATCTTAGGTCCTCAACAAAGAATGTATCGCAATGTGCTCTGTAGACCATCAAGCTATATCTGGGAGGGCTGTAGCACCCTCTGAATATGTAGCACTAGGGTACGGGCTCTTCTGTGCTGAAACACGTCATTGGCCGACTAATTGACAGGTAATTTGTATACTCAAAACTGAGTGAGAGAAAATATATTGGGAAGACCCACAGGTTTTTATCACATCAGAGAGAAAAAAAATTTCCTCCTGAACCACATATCCTTTCGTTTCTTAAAGGAAACTTTGTTCCATTATAATCTTGAGGGATCACCATTACATATGCAGTCCCTCATTAGCCTAAATGTCATTATGTGGCACATAAGTATAATCCAAGCTGGCTCATTTCTAGGCACTGTACAGGCATAGTTCATTTTATCATTTTACTGTGCTTCATGGACTTTGCTCTTCTTTTTTTTTTTTTTTACAAATTGAAGGCTTGTGACAACCGAGTGGAGCAAGCTTATAAGCGCCATTTTTCCATTAGCATTTGTTCACTTCATGTCTCTGTGTCACATTTTGTTAATTCTTGCAATATTTCTAACTTTTTCATTGTTTTTTCTGTTACAGTGATCTGTGATCAGTGATCTGTAATGTTACTAGTGTAATTGTTTTGGACATCATTAACCATGGCCATACAAGATGGCTAACTTGCCCTGGCCAGTATGGCTCAGCTGGTTGGGCATCATCCAGTGCACCCAGAGGTTGCTGGTTGGATTCCCAGTCAGGGCACATGACCAGGTTGCATGATTGATCCCCAGTAGGATCAAGGATTGGCAGGAGGCAGCCAACCCATGTTGCCATGGATGTTTCTTTCTTCCCCCTTCCTCTCTCTTAAAAAAAAATCAATAAATTATTATTTTAAATATATATATGGCGAACTTGATTGATAAATGTGTGTCTTGACATCACTGACCAGCTGTTCCCATCTCCCTCCCTTTTCTCAGCCTCCCTATTCCCTGAGACACAATAATATTGAAATTAGGCCAATTACTGACCCTACAATGGCCTCTAAGTGTTCAAGTGAAAGGAATAGTTTCACATATCTCACTGTAAATCAAAAACTAGAAATAATCTGGCTTAGTGACTAAATTGTGTTAAAAGCTAAGGAAGGCCAAAATCTAGGCCTCCTTTTTCATCAGTATAAACTAAGTTGTGAATAAAAATTAAAAGTTCTTCAAAAAAATTAAAAGTGCTTCTTCAGTAAACCCATAAATGGGAAGAAAGCAAAACAGCCTTATTTGATAGGAAGAAAGTTTGAGTGGTCTGGATAGAAGATCAAACCAGCCACAACATTCCCTACAATCCAAGAGTAGTCCAAAGCAAACCCCTAACTCTCTTCAATCCTATGAAGGTTGAGAGAGGAGACGAAGCTACAGAAATAAAGTCTGAAGCTAACAGAGGTAGGTTTGTTAGGTTTAAGGAATAAGCCATCTCTGTAACATAAAGAACAAGGCGAAGCAGCAGCTGCTGATGTAGGAGCTGCAGCAAGTTATCCAGAAGATCTAGCTAAGATAATTGATGGTGGCGACACGAAACAATGTATTTTCACTGTAGATGAAACAGCCTTATATTAAAAGAAGATGTCCTCTAGGACTTTCATAGCCAGAGAGAAGTCAATGCCTGGTTTCAAAACTAAAAAAAAAAAAAAAAACAGGCTGACTCTCCTGTTAGGTGACAAGTTGAAACCAATGCTCATTTATCATCACAAAAAAACCCAGGGTCCTTAAGAATTGGGCTAAATCTACTTAGCAGTCACTTTATAAATGTAACAACAGAGTTTAGATGACAGCATATCTGTTTATAACATGGTTTAATAAATCTTTTAAGCCCTGTGTTGAGACTTTCTGCTCAGGAAAAAAAAAAAAAATGCCTTTCAAAAATCTCACTGCTCATTGACAATGCACCTGGTCACCCAAGAGCTCGGATGAAGATGTACAATGAGATTAATGTTGGTTTTATGCCTGCTAACCCTACATCCATTCTGCAGCCCACAGATTAAGGAAAATTTCAACATTCGAGTCTTATTAAGAAATACGTTTCATAAGGTTACAGCTGCCACAGATAGTGATTCCTCTGATGGAGCTAAGTAAATTGAAAACCTTCTGCAAAGGATTCACCATCCTAGATGCCATTAAGAATACATGGAAAGTGATCAAAACATCAACATTAACAGGAGTGTGGAATAAGTTGACTCCAACCCTCATGGATGACCGAGGGATTTGAGACTTTAGGAGAGGAAACAATTTGCAGATGTGGTGGAAATGGACAGAGTACTAGAATTAGAAGTACAGCCTGAAGATACGACTGAATTACTGCAACCTAACAATAAAACTTGAAAAGATGAGAAGTGGTTTCTTATGTATGAGCAGAAGGCGGTTTCTTGAGATAACATTTACTTCTGATGAAGATGTTGTGAAATGACAACAAAAAATTTAGATTACAACATAATATTAGGTGCCAAAACAGTGGCAGGGTTTGAAATAACTGATTCCAATTTTGAAAGTTCTACTCTGGGTAAAATGCTATCAAACAGCATCACATGCTACAGAGAAATCATTTGTGGAAAAAAAAGAGTCAACTGATGAGGCACACGTCATTGTTGTCTCATTTTAAGACACTGTCAAAGCCACCCCAACCTTCAGCAACCACCACCTGGAGCAGTCAGCAGCCATTAACACTGAAGCAAAACCCTCCACCAGCAAAAATATCATGATTCACTGAAGGCTCAGATGGTGGTTAACAATTTTTAACAAGAAAATATCTTAAATTCAGTATGTAAATTGTTTCTTAAAACATAGTGCTATAGTACAATAAACAGACTATAATATAATGTAAGCATAACTTTCATATGCACTAGGAAACCCAACAATTCATATAATTTACATTATTACAATATTCACTTTATTGCAGCAGTCAAAGCCAAACCTACAATATTTCCAAGGTATGGCTACACATTCTTTTCTTTACTAATTATACATATTCTATTTATTAGAATCAGCTATTTTATTCCTTGTTTCTTCAGAGTAGACTGCCAAATGAATAAAAGACTAATTTACTAGAAAGTAAATTTTTATATATTAGCACCCTGGTTTCAGTGCATTATTTTACCAATTTCAGGAGTTCAAACAAAATGTAAAAGTGAATTGTGGATCATTCGTTCATTCTTAATTTTCAACATGTATCTTCAGAAACCTTCTAATTTACTTACCTGGTGGTATGTGTGTGAGTGCTGCCTTCTGATCTGGATATTAAAAAAATAGAAAACTTTATTAATTTTAGTCCTAGGAAAGCTTGCCTACTACATGAATAAAAGGCCATTTAATGAGCAGTACAATCTATTTTATAAGTCTGGTTATCAATCAAAAAAATAATGTCCAAGGTCACTGAAAAAAGATGCCAATAAATAACCTTATTTACCCACATACCTCATCCAGAAAGAGTGTAAATATTAAATCCCACAGTGAGAAGAAGGCATAGATTTGCCTTGCTTTTTGCTTGTGACTTCTAAACACAAAATATAGATTTGACTCTGAATGCCTGATTCTTACCTTCATACCTCAACTTTTAACTTTTTATTCATTTATAAAGAAATGCTACATCTTGTAAATTAAAACCCCTACTGACTTCTAGACAATCTGCAGAGTAAGCAGGTAAGATATCTCCCCTTTCCATTCCTCACATAGAGGAATGCTAGGGGAAAAAAAAAAAAAGTGTAATGTATAGCTGAGATAAAAAACAACAAAAGACTTCTTCTGGTGCTGGTAAAAATTTAAAAAACATACTTCAAAGGATAAACAGGAGCTAAAACTGAATGACTTATGGATATCTAAGCCAGTGTTATACCTTTGGGTCTAGAGATTTAATAGCCCTTCCTTAGAGGGAGGTTGGGTCTGAGACCTTTACAGTCAGAAACTGTAAGTGAGCCCTTAATTAAACCTGGGCGCAAAGGAGGGTCATACCATCCATGACACAAGCATAATAAAAGCTCTGACCATAGCATTATACACTTGAAACCTATGTAGTCTTATTAATCAGTGTCATCCCAATACATTTAATTTTTTTAAGTGTGCGTAGGAGAGGAGAAACAAAAAGCCTGTCTCAAGATAAAAACAAACAACCTCTGACCAGAGGCGTTTGGAATGCAGCACAAAACATGAGGATATATAAATGGGGAAAATGCATCAATGAAAGAAGTAGGAATCTCTTAAAAAGTATACTTTCAGAATCCCAGTTCACAAACTGCAAGTTCCTGAATATCATGCATAGCACTTGTTTTCAATATTTTTGCTTTAAAAGAAGCAAAAATTAAACAACCCACATGCATGTGTGTTCAATAAAGCACACAGAATTCTCGTGGGAAAATCATAGACACTGAGGATAAAAGAGCCTGTGATTACAAACCACTAAGCATGAGTGTCAGCAGTCATAGCAAATCAACAAATTCACATACCAAGAAATACAACACAAATTATTCTTAAAACTTTAATATAAGAATATTTAGAATATCCATAAAAATCTTTGCAAGAATAGATTCCATAAGTCTAAATCAGGATAAAGATGGAAGATGAGTTGGTGAAATGAAAGAGTGACCTGAGGAAGTAAAATTGAATGTGAGATATGCAGCTATAAACCACAATGACATTTCCTCAATTCTGGCCAAGACGGAGTAACAGACTGGATTTACCCTTCTGCCTGAAACAACTGAAAATCCTGACAAAATATATGAATCAGTGGTTTATAGACATTTAATATGTCAATGCAAGATAGTGATCTCTGAGAGGAGGGAATATAAAAGATGAGACTTATATTTGACCCTTCTTATTGCCTGGTGAGAATTTCCATGTTCTAGCAAAACAAGTAAGACCCAGGGAAAGCCAGAAGTTTCCAAGCTGAGGTGATAGAATAGGGGGTCCTGGAAAGGAAAGGCATCTAGAATTCACAGGGCAAAATACCAAAAGGGGCAAGAGCTGCACACAGAGAGCTCCTAAGATCTGTGGAGGGTCCCCTTCAGTCCTAGGTAGAAGACTGATTATTGAGTGCAGTGATGAAACCACTTGAGCCAGAGGCAGAGGGGGATTGGGGAGGGATTGAAATGAAGAAGGGGAGCAATCCATTGTGCTCACATAGGGGAAGGAGTCGTTTGTGTTCCCACCACCTCAAGTGAAAAAATCTCTTAATTCATGATGAGTTGGGCAGAGTTACTCAAAAGGGTATTGCCTCAGTAGTGGTGACTGTTCTAATCCTGTTTAACAAAGCTTAACAGACAATGGTATTAGAACAATTAGATATTCTTTTTTTTTCCGTCCTCACCCGAGGACATTTTTCCATTTTTTGTGTTCAGATAGAGTGGGAGAAAGAGGGAGTAAGAGAGAGAGAGAAACATCCATGTGAAGGGGACACATCAAGTGGCTGCCACCCACATGACCAACCAGGGCTAGGGACAAACTGCAACTGAGGTACGCACCCTTAACGGAACAGAACCTGGGTCTTTCAGGTCAACACTCTAACCACTGAGCGAAACTGGCCAGGGCACAATTGGATATTCTTGTGCCAAAGGGAAAAACATTGTATCCATACCTCTTTAACTATATAAAACTCATTTCAAACTGAACATAGGCCTAAATGCAAAACCTAAAACTATATCATTTTTTAGAAGGAAAAATAGGAAAAAAAATCTTCATGAAATTTGGTTAGGCAAATATTTCTTAGATACAACACCAAAATCATGATCTATAAAAGAAGAAATTGATAGAGTGGATTTCATCAAAATTAATAAATTTTGCTACTTGGAAGAAGAAAAAGACAAATCTCAGAGAATGTATTTTACAAATCATATATATGATAAAGTATTCAGAACATAAAAAGAATACTCAAATACAAATCCACATACCAACAAATAGCTCATTTTTAAAGTGATTGAAAGATTTGCATGACTCACTAATAAGACAACCCAATTAATAAATGGGGCCTTTCATCTGGAACTACTATCTTCCATTAATTTCCAACACAAAGGGGGAAAAAAAGAGACACCTATTATATATTCTTCAGGCCCTTTAAAAACAGAGTTGTTCCTTTGGCACATACATGTGAATCTACAAGAAAGCTGATATTGTGGACATCAAGGGAATGGGCACTGTTCAAAAAGGAATGCCCGGCCCTGGTCAGTTTGGCTCAGCAGTTAGAGCGCGTCGGCCTGCGGTCCAGAGAGACCCGGGTTCGGTTCCTGCTAAGGGCACGTACCTCGGTTGCAGTTTGTCCCCGGCCCTGGTTGGGTCGTGAGGGTGGCAACCACTCGATGTGTCCCTTTCACATCGATGTTTCTCCCTCTCTCATTCCCTCCCACTCTATCTATACAAAAAAATGGGAAAAAAAATTTCCTCAGGTGAGGACAAAAAGGAATGCCCCACAAAAGTTAACCATGGCAAAACTGAAAGTGTCTACAATGTTACCCAGCATACTGTTGGCATTATGTAAACAAATAGGTTAAGGGCAAGTTTCTTGCCAAGATAATTAATGTAAATATTGAGCATAATAAGCGCTCTACAAACTGAGACAGCTTCCTGAAACATGTGAAGGAAAATGATCAGATAAAGAAGCTAAAGAGAAAGGCAAATGGGTTCAAATGAAGCCCTAATCTGCTCCACCAAGAGAACTTGTGAGAACCAATGGAAAGGAACCTGAGTTGCTAGAACCCACTCCTTATGGAATCATAGCATAATAACTATAAAATAAATAAATAGGGTAGGCGGGGTCTGGCTGGTGTGGCTCAGTTGGCTGGAGTGTCGTGCTGAGAGAGGCAGCTAGACAGACATGAGCAGAGCAAGGATGGGCCAGGTACAGAGGTCACACAGTGGAAAGTCCTGGGTGCCTAGCAAAGGACAATTGTAGGGTGAGACCTTGTCCCCAGGTTGACCTTTCCTCCCCTAGCATATCGCTGGTCATGCAGTTTGGACCCCCTGACCTATCCTCCCTAGAGATAACATCTAGCCCTCAGTTGTATTTCAGCTCCACACCCAGGAAAGCAGCAAAACCAGACCAGCCCCTCCATGGCTGACCTCAGGACCGGATGACTTGAATAATGACCCCTTTCCCTGGTGCCAACCAATCAGTCAGTGGAGACCCCAACCCTGAAAGGACACACCTGGAAAGCTGCTGAATATTCTGTTGAGATCTTTCTCTGGGACCGCCCTTAAAATCTCCACCCTTAAAACCCTTGGGGCAGAGAACGCAGACTGCTCTCCCTCCAGGGAGCATGCCCATTCCTTTCCTTTCCTTTCTTGCTCCCCACACCCCAAAGTGTGTCACCTTTACCTTCCTCATTTCTAAGCTTCAAGGGCCTTTCCTTTGCCTCTATAACTTATTTTCTAAACCCATTTCTTCTACAAATTGCTTCTTACATATCTGTGATTTTCTAAATAAATTTTTTTATCATTTGAGTCTTGGTTCTGAATTCTCTCCTAGCTAGATCTCAAGTACTCAGGTTTCTGAACCCAGGTCAAGTTTCACCCCATGGGTTTAACACCCGGTACTGTTTCCATGGCCTACAGGAGTCTCATACACTGAAAGGTGACAAGTTCAATTCCCGGTCAGACACCCAGGTTGTGGGTTCAAAAGATCTCTCTCTCTCCCCCAATTCCTCTCTCTAAAATCAATTTTAAAAATAAATAAATAAATAAATAAATAAATAGGGTAGGAGTGGCAGAAATGTCTAGATGAGGCCTCTCACGCAGGTGTGACAGCTGAGAAGCCAGACAGATAGTGCAGCTGCAAAACTCCCCCTAGGAGCATGGGGTCTCAACACCACATAGGGGTCCCCAACCAAGAGCAACAAATAGGAAGAGGAGCCAGGTAGCGTTGGGTCATGGGAACCAGTGGGTATTCTGTCCACTTGGGAGACTTGGACTGCATCATTACAGGGAGGGAATGTTCCTATTGTTACAACACCAGTCTGAGACGTTTGCTCCAGTCTGTGCTGGAGAGGCCATGCAGCTGTGCTAGGGTCTAGCATAGGGGTCTGCTCACTACATCCAGCAATGAGTTTGAGGGGCCCTCTATTCTCTGGAAAGGCTTTAGGCAGAAGGCCAGTCAGTGACTAAACTGTGTGGCTTAGGAAAGAGGTCAGTCTTACACACCTCGAGAGAATGGGTGGTACCCCTTCCCCAACCCACTGAACTGCTCAGTCTGCCCAGTCCTGCTGGATTCTGTGGCACAGAGGAACAGTGCAGGACTGGGAATTTAAGCCTGCCCTGCTTGGTTTGATGGCATAGGGGAGCCAAACTTTTCTACCCATTTGGAACCCAGGCAGAGCTGGGAATTATAGCCCCTCCCTGTTGTGGCCAGCCTCAAGGAGAAATCTGAGTGCCCAGCAGGGCTCATTTTTGGCCTCCTGCTTGGTTGGCAGCATGGGAGCATATGGTGCCCAGGAGCCTTGTAGACCTAGGTTTTGGGGACTGTGTCTCCTGGGGAGGCTTCTGTCCGGGAGTCAGACAGGCAAGTGCTGGGTTCTGCAGCTGCACTGAGGAAGGCAGATACCAGCTCCCCTGGAGTTCAGCCCATGCTGCTTCAGGAAGGAGAAAAGGTGCCTGCTTCTCCTCCAACAGGTTTCAGGCACCACCTCCAAGGGAGAAAGTTTGAATTAGCCCTGCCAAGTCCCCCCCCGGAGTGCAGCATGGAGGAAGGGAGAGCAGCTCAGACCAGGAACATTCGAAGTGTGAGACCCATGGCAAACCCTACCTCTGGGTTTCAATAGTCCACCTGCTGGACTACTAGAGGCTCCACCCTGCCACGGTCAGGGAAAAAATCCAGGACAGACTCAGATGTGTGGCTCAGGGGCAAGGGAACACACTTACTATCTTCCTTAAAGTATGAACAGTACCTCCCCCTCATGGGAGATCCTGTGGCCTCATCGTCTGATTCCACCAAACGCTCTTTCAGAGTCTGAGCCTTTTAAGTGACTAAGCTTGGCAGCCAGCTGGCTGGTAGAGGCAGGCAAAGGAGGAATCTAGGGTGTCTTGGGACATTTGCTGACCTGCTCTGGGGCCCTGAGCTGGTAAAAGCTGGCCTTGGAGTGCAGCTTGGTCCTTCCAGTGCACAGCCAAGCCCAACTGAGGAAGCCACAAACTAGGGATTGCACCTCCTGAGAGGCCCAGAACTGGCAGAACAAGTGGCCAAATTCAGACATTGGAAAAGGATCCAACAAACTTCAAAAATACCATTTCCAAAATGTGATCACAGCAGGCAATGAACTCTGCTGAAGTGAAATCCACATTTTTTTTTTATTCTTTTCTTTTTATTTCTTTTCTATTTTATCTTTCTTCTCTTCTCTGGTTTTTTATTTTATTTTATTTTTTTAATATTTCCTTATTTCTCTCTTTTTCTTTTTCTATTTTTTTCTTACTCATTTTTTAAGGTCTATTTTCCTATTCTTTATTTCTCTACCTTTTTTTCTTTCATGTTCTTTTTTCTTCTCTTATTCTTCTTTCTTTTGTATTTTATTTTTATTTATTTATTTATTTTGCTTATTCTTTCTGTTGGTGGTGGTAGATTTATTTTTGTTTTGTTCTGTCAGCACTTGTACAAGAATTTGCATGACATGGTCAAGGTTGAGCCTCACAGCCAGCTTTCACCCACTCATGGCCCTACAGAAATAAAGACCCAATTACAACAGTAGGGCCCATATAACCCACACAAGGGACATTTCTAGAGCATCCAGCTCAGGAGATCATGGAGATTGCACCAATGGAACTCACAGGACACCTACTACATTAGGCCACCCCACAAAGATTGAGAGTCATAGCAGTTCTATCTACTACATAGGAACAAATACAAAGACATAACTAAAATGGGAAGATAAACAATCCCCAAATGAAAGAACAGAAGTAATCTCTACAAAAAGAGCAAAATGAAATGGAGGCAAGCAATTTATCAGACATAGAGAGTTCAAAGTAATGGTTATAAGAATGCTCAAGGACCCCTGACCAGGTGGCTCAGTTGGTTGAAACATTATCTCATACACCAAAAAAATTGTGGGTTTAATTCCCTGTCAGGGCACATACACAAGAAACAGGTTTGATACACAATAAGGGCATATGCATGAGGCAGCTGATTGACGTTTTTCTCTCATATCAATGTTTCTCTCTTTCTCTCTTCTTTTCTCTCTCTCTAAAATTAATAAACATAACTTTGGATGTGGACTTAAAAAAATTTTTTTTAAAGAATTCTCAAAGAACTTAGTGGGAACTATTACAGCATGAAATGCAACATAGAAACAATGAATAAGGACGTCAGAAAACAAGAACACTAAATCGGACATCAAGAAAATACTGGAACAATCATATCAAACATCTTCTCAGATCACAGTGGCATGAAACTAGAACTCAACTACAACAAAAGCACACAAAAACAATCAAACACTTTGAGGCTAAATAGCATGTTATTAAACAACGAATAGGTTACCAATGAGATCAAAACAGAAATTTAAAACTTCCTGAAAACCAATGAAAACAAACACACAACAACACAAAATCTGTGGGACACAACAAAAGCAATCCTGAGAGGAAAGTTCATAGCACAACAGGCCAACATCAAGAAACAAGAAAAACTCCTAATTGACTCTCTAACCCTACAATTTAAAGATCTAGAAAGAAAATAAAAAGAAAAACCCAGAGCAAGTAGAAGAAAAGAAATAGTAAAGGTCAGAACAGAAATAAAAAACATAGAGACGAAAAAATAGTTCAAAAGATCAATGAAACAAAAAGCTGGTTCTTTGAAAAGATAAACAAGATCAATGGACCTTTAGCCAGACTCACCAAGAAACAAAAAGACAGGACCCAAATAAACAAAATCAGAAACAAAAGAGGAGACATATCAACAGACACCACAGAAATACAAAGGATCATTGGAACATACTATGAACCATTATACACCAACAAATTGGACAATCTAGACAAAATGGACAAATTTTTAGAAACACAGAGTCACCCAAAACTGAACTGGGAAGAGATAAAAAACTTGAACAGAACAATAACAGCTAAGGAAATTGAGGTTGTAATCAAGAAACTCCCAGCAAACAAAAGCCCAGGCCTGGATGGCTTCATGGGCGAGTTTTACCGAACATTCAAAGAAGATCTAATACCCATTCTTCTCAAACTATTACAAAACCAAGAAGATAAGAGACTTCCAAATTCATGTTATGAGGCTAGCATAATCCCATTTCCAAAACCAGATAAAGACACTACAAAGAAAGAAAACTACAGGCCAATATCCCTGATGAACACACATACCAAAATCCTTAACAAAATATTAGCAAATTAGATCCAGCAATACATCAAAAAAATTATCCACCATGACCAAGAGGGATTCATCCCAGATATGCAACAATGGTACAAAATTTGCAAATCAATAAATGTGATACACCACATAAACAAAATGAAAGATAAAAACAATATAATCATATCAATAGATGCAGAAGAATTCAACAAAATCCAGCACTCCTTTTCTGATAAAAACTTTCAGCAATGTGGGAATAGAGGTATCATATCTCGACATAATAAAGGCAATATATGTAAAACCTACAGCTAACATCATGCTCAATGGGCAAAAACTAAAAACATTTTCCTTAAGAATGGGAACAAGTCAGGGATGTCCACTTTCACCACTCTGATTTAACATAGTACTGGAAGTCTTAGCCACAGCAATTAGACATGAAGAAAAAATAGGATTCCAAAATGGTGGTGGAGTGAATGGAAGCTACACAGACCATCTCCCAGAACCAAACTGGAATTACAACTAAAACACAGACAAATTGACGGGAAAAAGCAACAGAAAAGAAGCTTGTGAGGACCATATAACCAGGGACACTGATTCAATCCTGGTAAAAGTACAAAGGCACGAGACAAGGGCTGGGAGCCCACGGTCAGCAGCTCAGTAGCAGCCTTAGCTATGAGCAGCACCCACGGGTTAAACTCCCAAGTGATTCCACAGCGCAGAGCTGGGACAGAGGCTAAAACAGCCAAACCCACTCACCTTGGGCTCCGGCAGAGGGAGGGCAGATTGGACTGGAACTGTGCGTGGATACTCAGGATTTGGAGGGTGCTCAGAGCTTTTGCTGAGTTGCAGCCACCCAGGATAGTGGCCATATTGCTCCTTCTCAGGGCTCTGGGTAAAGGCAGCAGCCCCTCTCTCAGAGAATCAACCCCCACCCCCTGTGGGCCATAGAAATGCAAATTGAGGCTTACTAACAACCACAACCTGCCTCACCATCAGAAGATCCTTATGCTGAGCACCTGAGGGAGTTTTCCAATCAACTGACAACACAAAACACTTCAAGTAACCTGGACTGCTAGTCTCCAGGCAAAAAAGCTAGAGGATAACTGTACCATTCCTGGGCTAGCAAGTCTAACCATGAAAGTAAGACTTGACAGTGGTGTTTCACATGGCTCCTCCCTCACTCATCTAAACCCAGGAGAGGGAGCCACAAACAGAACACCAATACCCACAGGAAAAACTTGGCAGGCTTCAAAGCCCACTGTGATAGCCAAAATTGTGAAACACAGAAACAAAAGCCAAATAAAAGAACAAGAGACCTCAACCAAAGATGATATCAATGTGGAGCAGTTAGGCATGTTAACAGAGCAAGAATTCAGAGCCATGATCTTGAGGAAGCTCAACAGCATGAGTAAGGACATAGAGATGCTGAAAATAAACCAACTGGACATTGAAAATCACCAAGAAGAGATTAGAGTGACATACTGGAAATAAAGAATACATTGGAAGGACTAAAGAGCAGAGTAGAGGAAGCTGAGGACCGAATCAGCGAATTAGAAGACAGGGTAGAAAAAAATCAACCAATCAGAAAATCAAAAGTAAAAAACAATTTAAAAATTTGAAGACAGCTTAAGAGAACTGTGGGACAACTGGAAACATATTAATATTCGCATCATAGGAGTCCGTAAAGAAGAAGAAAATAAGCAAGGGTTAGAGAATATATTCAAAGAAATAGTGACAGAAAACGTCCCTAATTTGGTGAAGGAAGAAGGCATTCAAGTTCAAGAAGCACAGAGAGACCCAACTAAGAAACCAAACAGGCCCACACCAAGACACATAGTAATTAAAATGCCAAAAATTCAACACAAAGAGAGAATCCTAAAAGCAGCAAGAGATAAGCAACAGGTTACCTACAAAGGAAACTCTATTAGGCTCTCACCTGACTTCTCACAAGAAACACTACAGGCCATAAGGGAATGGCATGAAGTAATCAAGGTCATGAAAAACAAGGATCTGAACCCAAGACTACTCTACCCAGCAAGGCTATCATTTAAAATAGAAGGTCAAATAAAGAGTTTCCCAGACAAAAATAAAAAGGCTAAGGGAATACATTAGCACCAAACCAGCACTTCAAGAAATGTTAAAAGGACTGCTCTAATTAGTAGAAGAAATAGGAAGAAAAATATTACCAAACTAAACAAAATGGCAATAAATAAGTACATATCAATAATCACCTTAAATGGAAATGGACTGAATGCTCCGATAAAAGACACAGAGTAGCTGATTGGATAAGAGGGCATGAGTCATCTATATGTTGTTTACAACAGACCCACCTCACAACCTAAGACTCACATAGGTTGAAAGTGAAGGGATGGGAAAAAATCTTCCAAGCAAACAGAAAGTAAAAAAAAAAAGCTGGGGTAGCAATACTCGTATCTGATAAATTAGATTTCAAAATGAAGGCCATAAGTAGAGACAAAGAAGGCCACTACATAATATTGAAAGGATCTATCCAACAGGAAGATATAACTTTGATAAACATATATGCACCCAATATAGGAGCACCAAAATATATCAAAAATGTTCTGGAAGACTTCAAAGGAGAAATCAATAGCAATACAATCATGACAGGGGACTTCAACACCCCACTGACATCACTAGATAGATCCTCTAGACAAAAAACTTAGCAAGAAAACTATAAATGAAGCACTAGACCAAATGGATTTAATAGATATCAACAGAGAATTACACCCCAAAACTGCAGATTCACATTCTTCTCAAGTGCACATGAAACATTCTCAAAAATAGACGACATGTTAGGACATAAACTGAATCTCTACAATTTCAAGAAGACTGAAATCATATCAAGCATTTTCTCAGATCACAATGGCATGAAACTAGAAATCAATTGCAAAAAGAACATGCAAAGACATTTGAACACATGGAAGCTAAATAGCATGTTATTAAATAAGAAATGGGTCAATGAGGAGATCAAGGAAAAAATTAAAAACATCCTGGAATTCAATGAAAATGAACACACAACAACACAAAACCTATGTGATACAGCAAACGCAGTTCTGGGAGGGAAGTTCATAGCACTACAGGCCTACCTCAAGAAGCAAGAAAAATCTCTAATAGACTACCTAACCTCACAACTTAAATAACTAGAAATCAAACAAAAAGAAAACCCTAGAGCAAGTAGAAGGGAGAAAATAGTAAAAATCAGAGCAGAAATGAATGACATAGAGTCCAAAAAAAAACAATTCAAAGGATCACTGAAACAAAGAGCTGGTTTTCTGGAAAAATAAACAAGATTGATGGACCATTAGCTAGACTCACCAAGAAACAAAGATAGAGAACCCAAATACAAAAAATCAGAAATGAACGAGGAGAGGTAACAACTGACACCACAGAAACACAAAACATCATTAACAACTACTATAAAAAATTATATGGCAACAAATTCCACAATCTAAGCAAAATGGACAACTTTCTTGAAACACATAGTCTCCCAAAAATGGACCGGGAAGAGATAGAAAACTTGAATAGACCAATAACAATTAAGAAAATTGAAGATGTAATTAAGTCTCTCCCAGCAAACAAAAGCCCAGGCCCAGATGGCTTCACAGGGAAGTTTTACCGAACATTCAAAAAAAAACTAATACCCATTCTCCTCAAAATATTTCAAAAAATTCAAGAATAAGGAAGACTTCCAAACTCGTTTAATGAGGCCAGCATAATTCTAATTCCAAAACCAGGAAAAGACATTACAAAGAAAGAAAACTACAGGACAATATCTCTGATGAACATAGATGCCAAAATCCTGAACAAAATACTAGTAAATCACATCCAGCAACACATCAAAAAAATTAATCACCATGACCAAGTGGGATTCATCCCAGGGATGCAAGGCTGGTAAAATATTCGCAAATCAATAAATGTGATACACCACATAAACAAAATAAACAATAAAAACCACATGATCATATCAATAGATGCTGAAAAAGCCTTTGACAAAATCCAGCATCCATTTCTGATAAAAATGCTCAGCAATGTGGGAATAGAGGGATCATATCTCAACATATTAAAGGCCATATATGAAAGACCTAGAGCCAACACCATACTCAATGCGCAGAAACTAAAAACATTTCCCTTAAGAACAGTAACAAGAGAGGGATGTCCACTTTTGCCACTCTTATTTAACATTGTACTGGAAATCTTAGCCACAGCAATCAGAAAGGAAGAAAAAATAAAAGGGATCCAAATTGGAAAAGAGGAAGTGAAACTGTCACTATTTTCAGATGACATGATATTATACAAAGAAAACCCCAAAGACTCCATCCAAAACCTACTAGAATTAATAAATGAGTTTGGCAAAGTAGCAGGATACAAAATGAATGTCAAGAAATCGATGGCATTCTTATGCACCAATGATGAGTTCACAGAAAGAGAAATTGAAAAAACAATCTCATTTACCATCGTGGTAAAAAATTAAGATACCTAGGAATAAACTTAACCAAAGAAGTAAAGGACCTATTTGCAGAACACTACAGGACATTGAATAAAGAAATAGAGGAAGATATAAAAAAGTGGAAGCACATACCTTGTTCATGGATTGGAAGAATTAACATCATTAAAATGTCCATATTACCTAAAGCAATCTATAGATTCAATGCAATCCCCATCAAAATACCAACAACATATTTCACAGAACTAGAACAAATACTTCAAAAGTTCATATGGAATCAAAAAAGACCCCAAGTAGCCACAGCAATTTTGAAAAAGGACAAATAGGTGGGATCACAATACCAGATATCAGGTTATACTACAAAGCGACTGTAATCAAAACAGCCTGGTACTGGCACAAGAACAGGCAGATAGACCAGTGGAACAGAATAGAGAACCCAGAAATGGACCCAAGGCAATATGCTCAATTAATATTTGACAAAGGTGGCAAGAGCATACAGTGGAGTAAAGACAGCCTCTTTAATAAATGTTGGGAAAATTGGACAGCTACATGCAAAAAAATGAAACTAGACCATCAACTTACACCATACACAAAAATAAACTCAAAATAGATAAAAGACTTAAATGTGACCTGTGAATCCATAAAATTCTAGAAGAAAATGTAGGAAACAAAATTTCAGACATCATACGCAGCAGAATTTTCACTGACACATCACCTAAGGCAACAGAAACAAAGGCAAAAATGAACACATGGGACTACATCAAACTAAAAAGCTTCTGCACAGCAAAAGAAACCACCATCAAAATGAAAAGGCAACCCACTGTATAGGAAAACATCATTGCCAAAGATACATCAGATAAGGAGTTAATTTCCAAAATATATAGAGTACTCATACAACTCAATAAAAGAAAGACAAAGAACCCAACTAAAAATTGGGCAGAGAAGCTGAATAGACACCTCTCCAAACAGGACATACAAATGGCCAGGAGACATATGAAGAAATGCTCAACATCACTAATCATCAGAGAGATGCAAATTAAAAACAACAATGAGGTATCACCTCACACCTGTCAGAATGGCCACCATTAACAAGTCATCAAACAAGTGTTGGTGTGGGTGTGGAGAAAAGGGGACTCTAGTGCAAGGCTGGTGGGAATGCAGACTGGTGCAGCCACTATGGAAAACACTATGGTGTTACTTCAAAAAATTAAAAATTGAACTTCCATAACCCAGTGATCCCACTTCTAGGACTATACCCTACGAAGCCTGAAACACCAATCAGAAAGAATATATGTACCCCTATGTTCGTAGCAGCACTATTTACAATAGCTAAGATCTGGAAACAGCCCAAGTGTCCATCAGTAGATGAATGGATAAAAAAGCAGAGGTACATATACACAATGGAGTACTATGCAGCTGTAAGAAAGAAAGATCTCTTATCCTTTGAGACGACATGGAGGGAGCTGGAAAGTATTATCCTAAGTGAAACAAGCCAAGCAGAAAAAGACTAATACCACATGATCCCACTTATATATGGCATAAAATTAATATAACAGTCTGAGGAATAGGGTAGACTCAGAAACACGGAAGTAGGGTACAGACTGACAACCCTCAGAAGAGGAGGTGGTGGGGGGTGGGAAGAGATAAACTACAGAACTTATATGCATGTATGCATAACCAATGGACATGGACAACAAAGCCAGGGATGGGGCGGAGGGGATGGGGAAGAGGGTGTCAATGGGGTAAAAAAGGAGAAACATCTGTAACAAAAATAAAATTTAAAGAAAAAAGAAAGAAAAAGAAAAGGGATCCAAATTGGGAAGGAGGAAGTGAACCTGTCATTATTTGCAGATGATATAATATTGTACATTGAAAACCTTATAGACTCCATAAAAAATCTACTGGACTTAATAAATGAGTTTGGCAAAGTAGCAGGATACAAAACTAATGTTAAGAAATCAACGGCATTCTTATACACCCACAATAAACTTAAAAAAGAAAAACTCAAAAAAATCCCATTTACCATCACAACAAAAAGATTAAGATACCTAGAAATAAACTTAACCAAAGAAGTAAAGAATCTCTTCACAAAAAAACTACAGGTCATTAAAAAAAGAAATAGAGGAAGATATAAAAAAGTGAAAATATATACCTTGTTCATGGTTTGGAAGAATTAACATTATTAAAATGTCTATACTACCCAAAGCTATATATAAATTCAATGTAATTCCCATCAAAATATCAATGATATACTTCACAGAACTAGAACAAATACTCTGAAAGTTTATGTGAAACCAAAAAGGCCCTGAATAGCCACAGCAATCTTGAAAAAGAAGAACAAAGTAGAACGGATTACATTACCAGACATCAGGTTATACTACAAAGCCACTGTAATCAAAACAGACTGGTACTGGCACAAGAACAGGCAGATAGATCAATAAAACAAAACAGGAACCCAGAAATTGATCCAAGACAATATGCTCAATTAATATTTGACAAAGGTGGCAAGAACATACAGTGGAGTCAAGACAGCTTCTTCAATAAATGATGCTGGGAAAATTTGACAGCTACATGCACAAAAAATGAAGTTAGACCACCAACTTAAAACATTCAAAGAATAAACTCAAAATGTATAAAAAATTTAAATGTGACCCGTGAATCCATAAAAATCCTAGAAGAAAATGCAGGCAGCAAAATTTCAGACATCACACACGGCAGAATTTTCACTGATACATCACCTAAGGCAACAGAAACAAAAGAAAAAATGAACACATGGGACTACATCAAACTCAAATGCTTCTGCACAGCAAAAGAAACAACCATTAAAATGGAAAGGGAACCCACTATATAGGAGACCATAATTGCCCATGATACATCAGATAAGGGGTTAATTTCCAAAATATATAAAGTACTCACACAACTCAACAAAAGGAAGACAAAGAACCCAATTTAAAAATGAGCAGAGGAACTAAATAGACACCTCTCCAAATACAACATACAAATGGTTAAGAGACATATGAAGAAATGCTCAACATCACTAATTATCAGAGAGATGCAAATTAAAACTATGAGGTGTCACTTCACACCTGTCAGAATGACCGCCATCAACAAATCATCAAACAACAAGTGTTGGCGAGGGTGTGGAGAAAAAGGGATCTAGTACACTGCTGGTGGGAGTGCAGACTGGTGCAGCCAGTATGGAAAGCACTATGGTGTTACCTCAAAAAATTAAAAATTGAACTGCCATTGACCCAGTGATCCCACTTCTAGGAATATACCCTAAGAAAACTGAAACACCAATCAAAAAGAATATATGTACCATAACAGCGCTATTTACAATAACTAAGATCTGGAAACAGCCCAAATGTCTATCAGTAGATGAATGGATAAAAAAGCAATGGTACATATACACAATGGAGTACTATGCAGCTATGAGAAAAAAAAGATCTCTTAGCCTTTGAGACAACATGGAGAGACCTGGAAAGTATTATCCTAAGCGAAACAAGCCAACAAGAGAAAGACAAATATCACATGGTTTCACTTATTTCTGGAATATAATGAACTAAACAAACTGATGAACAAAACAAACCCAGAGTCATAGAAGTAGGTACAGACTGACTATCCTCAGAACGGGGCGAGGGGTAAGGAATAAACCACAGAACTTATATATATGTATGCATAACTGATGGACATAGACAACAAAGCTGGGGATGGGGACAGGGGGATGGAGAGGAAGGTGTCAATGAGGGGAAAAAGGAGAAACATCTGTAACAGAAATAAACTAATAAAAAAATTAAAATTAAAAAAAAAAAAAAAAGACCAATGAAGAGGAGTTGAAAAAACTGAGTAATCTACATTTACACAATGGAACACTATGCAGCTGTAAGAAAGAAAGTTCTCCTACCCTTTGAGATGACATGGAAGGACCTGGAGAATGTTATGCTAAGCAAAAGAAGCCAGTCAGAGAGAGAAAAGTACCACATGATCTCACTTATTTATGGAATATCATGAGCAAAATAAGCTGACCATTAAAATATATCCAGAGACATGGAAACAGGGAACAGACTGACAAATTCAGAGGGAAGAGGGGTGAGGGTGAGATGGGGGTGGGGAAGTGATAAACCAAAGAGCTTATGTGCATATATGCACCACCAACAGACACAGACAATAGTTTGGGGAAAGCTGGAGGGGAGGGGAGTGGAGAGGAGGGGGTCATTGGGGGAAAACTGAGGGCACATCTGTTACTTTGAACAATAAAGATAAAAATAAATAAATACATATTCATTCACACACAAAAAGGAATATACTGGAACAAATTAGACGTAGATTGAATGAAAAAGAGGATCAGTACACTGACTTGGAAGAACAGGTAGAAAAACACATCCAGAGTAGCAAAAAGAAAAAAAAAATTATTTGTTTTTAAAAAGAATTTTTTAAAATGAGGATATTTTAGGTAGACTTTAGGACAATGAGAAAAGGTAGAACATCCACATTATAGGGATAACATAAGGAGAAGAAAGTGAGCAAATTATAGAGAACCTGTTTAAAGAAATAATGATAGAAAACTTTCTAAACAGGGTGAAGGAAAGAGTCAGATAAGTTCATGAAGCACAGAGAGTCCTAATCAAGATGAACCCCAAAGAGACCCACACAAGGGCACATCATAGTTAAAATGGCAAAAGACAAAGAGAGACTCTTAAAGGCAGCAAAAGAGAAACATGTTGTTACCTATAAGGGAGTTTCAATAAGGCTGTCAGCTGATTTCTCAACAGAAATATTTTAGGCCATAAGGGATGAGTATGAAGTGTTCAAAGTGATGATAAGCAAGGAAATGAAACCAAGGCTACTCTGTGAAACAGGCTATCATTTAAAACTGAAGGCAAAATAAAAAGCTTCCCAGGTTTAAAAAAAAAAGACTAAAGGAGTACATTATCACCTAACCAGCATTGCAAGAAATGATAAAGAAACTGCTTTTTAAAAAATGAATAAAGAGCCCTGGCCGGTTTGGCTCAGCGGTTGGAGCGTCGGCCTTTGGTACAGAGAGACCCGGGTTCGGTTCCCGCTAAGGGCACGTACCTCGGTTGCAGTTTGTCCCCAGCCCTGGTTGGTCATGTGGGTGGCAGCCACTCGATGTGTACCTTTCACATCGATGTTTCTCTCTCTCTCTCTCTTCCTCTCTCTCCCTCCCACTCTATCTGAACAAAAAATGGAAAAATGCCCTCGGGTGAGGATTAAAAAAAAAAAAGAATAAAGAGAGAGAGGGGGGAATATAGGCATAAAGATATATTATCGCCCTGGCCGGTTTGGCTCAGCGGTTAGAGCGTCGGCCTGCAGTCCTGAGAGACCGGGTTCGGTTCCCGCTAAGGGCACAAACCTCGGTTGCAGTTTGTCCCCGGCCCTGGTCGGTCGCGTGGGTGGCAGCCACTCGATGTGTTCCTTTCACATCGATGTTTCTCTCTCTCTCTCTGTTCCTCTCTCTCCCTCCCACTCTATCTGAACAAAAAATGGAAAAATGTCCTCGGGTGAGGATAAAAAAAAAAAAAAAAAAAGATATATTATCAATAATAACCTTAATTGTAAATAGATTAAATGATCCACTCAAAAGACATAGGATAGCTGAATGGATAAGAAAATATGGTCCAGCCCTGGCTGGTGTGGTTCAGTACTTAGCACATTGGCCCGCATATTGAAGAGCTGTAGGTATGATTCCCAGGCAAGGCTATATGCCTGGTTGCTGGTTCAATCCCTGGCCCAGGTTGGAGCACATACAGGAGGCAACCAATTGATGTCTCTCTCATATAAAATGTATCCTTCTGTGTCTCTTTCTCTCTTCATCCCCTCACCCACCTCTGCTTCCCAGTGAACCCTGGCACACTGCTGGTGGGAATGCAGACTGGTGCAACCACTATGAAAAATGTTATGGAGGTTCCTCAAAAGATTAAAATGAAACTGCCATTTGACCCAGTAATCCCACTTCTAGGAATATATTTTAAGAATCCTGAAACACCAATCAGAAAGAATATATGCACCCCTATGTTCATAGCAACATTATTTACAATTGCTAAGATCTGGAAACAGCTCAAGTATATATCAATAGAGGAGTGGATAAAAAAGCTGTAGTACATATACACTGGAATACTATGCAGCTGTTAAGAAAGAAAGATCTCTTATTCTTTGAGATGACATGGAGGTTACCTGGAGAGTATTATGCTAAACGAAATAGGGCAGTCAGAGAAAGACAAGTATCACATGATCTCGCTTATATGTGGAATATAATGAACAAAATAAGGTGATAAACAAAATAGACCCACAGACATAGAAGTAGGGTTAAGACTGACAAACCTTAGGGGAGGGGCACAGAGGGGAGGAAAGAGATAAACCAAAGAACTTATGTGCATATATGTATAATCAATGGATATAGACAACAATGCTGTGGCAGGGGGGATCAGGAGAAGGGTGTCAATGGGGGGAAAAGGAGAAACATTTATAACAAAAATAAATTAATTTAAAAAATAAATAAATAGCTAGGCTGGTGTGCCTCAGTGGCTGAGTGTTGACACATGCACCAAAAGGTCTCCAGTTCGATTCCCAGTCAGTGCACATGCCCAGTTTGTGGGTCAAATCATGCAGGAGGTGGCCAATCGATATTCTCTCTCATAGATGTTTCTGTCTCTCTCTCTCTCTCCCTCCCTCTCTCTCTAAAAACAATAAAGAAAAAACATTTTTAATAAATAAATAAAAAGATTTTAAAATTCTGATTTATTCCATATAGAATAAAATATCAAATAAGTGTAAAAAAATGTATTGTTTCTGCTCATGATAATGCCTTATGTATGATTAAATTCAAATGGTACTAAAGTTTAACTTCAGAGCACAAATTTACTCGCTACTTAGGGATTCCTCTTTCTTGTTGAAGAACTTTTTTCTGTGATTCCATGAAATAGCCATTACAGTTGCTATGGCAAGAACAGGTACAGCAATGTAGAAACCTAGAAGCCATCGGTTCTTTTTAGAACTCCAAAAATCTCTTTCTGTGATTAAACCTAAAGATTAAACAAAACAAAAAAAGTTTTTTTAAATCAAGATTAAAATGTAATCTATTTTTACTGTTAAATTGCAGCAAACTAATTAAAATGTTCTTATTTTTGTTGCTATTTGAGTACTATGGAAAAATAATCGAGTCATGATACTTTGGACTATATCTACCACCTCTTTTTTTTTTTTATCCTCGCCCGAGGACTTTTTTCCATTTTTTGTTCAGATAGAGCGGGAGGGAGAGAGAGGAAGAGAGAGAGAGAGAGAAACATCGACGTGAAGGGACACATCGAGTGGCTGCCACCCGCACGACCAACCAGGGCCAGGGACAAACTGCAACCGAGGCACGTGCCCTTAGCGGGAACCGAACCCGGGTCTCTCTGTACCGCAGGCCGACGCTCCAAACGCTGAGCAGAACCGGCCAGGGCTACTACCTCTTATTCTAAAAGAATAGAAAACAACTTCCAGAAAGTTGCAACATATTTTATATTACACAGCAGCTACAGAAAATCTCACAACACTGTAAATGGAGCCCAAAACTTTCAATGATACATAATGTGGTATGGTGTAATTGCAAGGTTATCCAATAAATTGACATTGTTACAAGTTGCATTATCACAGAATCTCATTAAATTTGTGTATATTCTATTTTTCTCTATTAGATTGTTGACTTTTTGACATTAGAGCTCTGTTTTTATATATGTAGCTACTGCAGCACTACTAAAATGGCACTGGCAAAAAATCAGACTTGATTCCTAATCCTTATTCTGCAACTATTTAGCACTGGGTGTGGTGCCCTAAACATATTCTTTAAGCTCCATGATGAGAGGGATTTTGTTTAGCTTATTGTACATCCCTCGTGCCATGGGACTGGGATCTAGCATACATTAGGAGTTCAATAAATATTTGCCAAATCAATGAGTGAATAACAGAAACTAAAGTCACGGTGAACAAACTAGAACACTGTGCTAGCATCTCTCTGTGATCTCTTTAATAGTGATTTGTAGATTTTTCTCATTTAAACTGTAAAGTTCTTCACAATAAAACTTATCTTCAATTTCCTTTATTCTAGAATAAACACATAGTAACACAGAGTAATTGTATAGAGCTGAGATTGCAGAATCAGTTATGAAGGTTGCAATGTTGAAAGGTAGTATTAAAGGAGGAAAGTCAATGAGATCAGTAAATAACATTTTTAAAAGATACTCTAAGCTTCCATCTGGATATTTGAAAGTTAATATTAGAGGAAAAAAGAGCAAGATTAAGAAGGCATATTTAGTTTCCTTTTCTTAAAAGAAGCCTATTTACCTTTTCATTACAAATATTGGTTTTTTCCTAAGGAGCAAAAATCTAACTTTGTTTTTGTCAAGATGAGCTATTTGAAAATTTTGTTAACTGGATATGTAAAGTGTGGATACTTGCCTGGTGTCTCTATGTAAGTTTCTCTGCTGTGTGTTTGGCAGTCTGCACCTGTCCAGCCAGCATCACAAAGGCATTCAGACAGAGATGTGCATACCTAGAATCATTGTGAAAAATTTAAATGATCATGTAAAAATATTTCCTCATAAAAATTAAAATTATCACTTGGATCATCAAGCTTACTTTTGTATTTTTATCTAGTGTAATTTTTTATTTGATTTATTTAGAGAGATAAGCCTATAAATCAAATGCTTTAATTCTTAGCCTAAATAGCATGCACACACAGAGAGATACAGACATACACATATACATACAACAGCTAAATAAAGCTATGAATTAAGGTTCATAATATTTGCATCAAAAAATTTTAACATCTTCAAATGTTCACCTGAAATTTTAGTGTGCAATTTCAAAAGCACATATTTAAATTATAATGAAAATGAAATGCTTCCAGTGTTGTGCTAGAGGCCAACTGGTACCAGTTCCCAGAGCTGATGTGCACATCTCTACCAAACTCCAAGACCAGTGTTGTCATGTGGTAACTTGAAGTATTTGCACCTACAAATGAGGACTTTACCCTCCCCCAGGAGTGGTTGTTAAAACATTTATAAGCATAACACTGCCCTTGACCATGATCAAGTTTTGTTTGGTTTGCTTTTGTTTGTTTGATTTTTAAGCAAAAGATTTTTGTATTAAAAGAGGGCATCATATACTTAGTTACAGCATAACATTAGGAACAGATGGTTTCTGTTATTAATAATTATTAAATAATAGCAAACACCTTATGATGCCTTCTAATGAGTCTCTATTCTGAGCACTTTACACAGATTGATTCATTTAATCCTCATAACAGCCCTTTGAGGTCAAGACTATTATTGTTCCTACTTCACAGATAAAGAAACTGAGGCTTAGATATTTAACTTGCCAAAAGCCATATGGCTGGTAAGTGATAGAGCCAGCATTTAAACCCAAGCAATTGGGTTTCAGAAGCTCTGTCCTTGACCACTGTGTTATGCTACTTCTCAAAATAACATAAAATATCACTCAGTTTCTAAGATCTCAGTTTAAGAACATGAATCTAATTTCTCTGTTCTAAGGCTTAAATGCACAGGGGAAATGTTCAAGGTATCCAATGCCCCAACTTCTGTCATACAACCTTCATACCACTGTGTGTGTGTGTGTGTGTGTGTGTGTGTGTGTGTGTGTATGCTTTTACTGTGAAATACTTCATAGAAGTAATATTGTCCTTCTTAGGAGACACTTGTTAGTTTATTCTAATATTGTGTTCTTACTTTTGGATCACTTGGTTAAGGGCCTGTCTTTCAAGTTTTTCCACTGTAAGGTACTATGCTTCCATTGTAATTAATAAGTAATTTGTGAGGAGATATCTGTACAATTATGTAAGTATCTGGGACTTCATAAAATTTTCACCCACTAGTTTTAGCATCCTCTGATAATTATTTAATTCCATTATTCCTTTTATATTGATTATACTATTAGGAAGAGTTTTCCCTTATTTCCAATTATTTATGCAGTTATAGTAATAACTAAATAGTATAATATAATATAATTAATATAATATAATTATAATATAGTATAATATATTACTGATATGGTCAGATGATCTTTGACAAGGGTGCCAAGACAACTCAATGGGAAAAGGAGAGTCTGTCTCTTCATCAAATGCTGCAGGGAAAACTGGATATCCAATGCAAAAGAATAAAGTTTCCCTTATCTCACACCATATATATAAATTAACTCAAAATGAGTTAAAGGCCTAAATGTAAGCCCTAAGATTATAAAACTCATAGGAGAAAACACAGAGGGAAATCTTCATGACATTGGACTTCACAATTTCTTGGATATAATACTGAAAGCACAAGCAAGAAAATTATAAATAGACAAGTGGATCTAGAGCAACCATTTACACTTCAAGGAACACAACCAACGCAGTGAAAAGGCAACCAACAAAACAACAGATAAAACTTACAAATCTTATATCTGATAAGAGATTAATATCCAGAATATAAAAAGAATATACAACTTAACAACAAAAAATTTAAAAACCTGTTTAATAGTGAGAAAAAGACTTGAATACACATTTCTAAAAAAAAAAACAATATACAAATGGCAACAATGCTATAAACAGATTTTCAATATCACTAGTCATAAGGTAACTGCAAATAAAAATCATAATCATATCACTTTCACACATTCAGATGGCTATATGTAAGAAAAAGATCACAAAATCACAATGTTGGCAAGGATGTGGAGCAATTGAAACACTTCAGCACTGTTGGTAGGATTGGAAAACAGTACAACTGCATTGTAAATCAGTACAGAAATTGTTCAAAAAATTAAAAATAGAACTACCATATAATCCAGCAATCCCACTCTGGGTATATATACACAAAAGAATTGAAAGCAGAGTCTCAAAGTGATACTTGCATACCCTTTTCCTAGCAGCACTATTCACAATAGCCAAGAGGTGGAAATAGCCCAAATACCTTCAGCAGATGACTATATTGACAAAATATGCTTTATGCATACAAGGAAGTATCAGTCAACCATATAAAGAAAGAAAATTCTGTCATCTGCTACAACATGGATGAACTTTGAAGACATTATGCTAAGCAAAATTAGCCATCACTAAAAGACAAATAACATATTGTTCAATTTATATGAGATATCTAAAGAAGTCAAATTCATAGAAAAAGGAAATGGAATGATGGGGGTCTTTTTTAACATTAGTTTCCCATCTGTAAAATGAAGCTAATAATATATTTTGTACACTTATGTGAAAATTAAAGCTGATATTAGCCAATATGATAAATCATTGTCATTGTGGGTTTTGTCATTCTTTCTTCTTTTTTAATTTTATTTTTCAATTACAGCCTACATTCAATTATTTTGTATTAGTGTCAGGTGTACAGCATAGAGGTTAGACAATCATATACTTTACACAGTGTTCCCCTGATATTTCCAGTACCCACTGGCACCATACATAGTACAGTATTATTCACGATATTCCATATGCTTTATTTACATCCCCATGACTATTTGGTCACTACTAATTTTTACTTCTTAATCTCTTCATCTGTTTCAGTAAGCCCTCCTGCTCCCCTCTGGTAACCATCAGTCAGTTCTCTGTAATAGAACAGTGGTTTGCAGGGGCTGTTAGAATGGGAGAAAGAAGAGTTGATGTTTAATGAGTATTAGAGTTTAAAATCTGCAAGGTGAAAAAATTCTGGAGATCTGTTTCACAACAATGTGACTATAAGTAACACTACTGAACTATACACTTAATATGGTTAAGATGGCAATTTTTATGTTATGATTTTTATCACAAAAAAAATTAATAGCAGCTTTATTCAAAATAGCCAGAACTTTAAACAATCAAATTATTGCCCTGACCAGTTTGGCTCAATGGTTAGAGCGGAGGCCGGTGACCAAAGAGTCACAGGTTTGATTCCAGTCAAGGGTACGTACCTAGGTTGCAGTTTGGTTCCCGACCCTGGTCAGGGTTTGTGCGGGAGGCAACCAACTGATGTGTCTCACATTGATGTTTCTCTCTCTCCCACTCCCTACCCTATCTGAAGATAAACAGAAAAATATCCTTGGGTGAGGATTAAAATAAACAAACAAACAATCAAATTATCATTCAAAGGTGAGTGGATAAATTGTGTAATATCCATAAAATTGAATATTAACAATAAAACAACAAACTACTCTAAGTATAAATGCCGTAGTATATTACTATTGTGATTACATTAAATAGTCAATTGTCTTTTTAAAACACATTTAAATGAAATATAGTATTTTTATATATTTGCATAATTTTAATTTCCAGCCCTCTTCATTTTTTTGTGTAGATTTGTATTTCCGTTTGACATTATTTTCCGTCCACCTGAATATAGTTTAATATTTCCTTTAATGCATCCTTTCCAGCAATAAATTTCCTCAGATACTTATATATTTAAAACATCTTTTCTATCCTTAACTTTTTAAAGATTTTCATTGGATATAGAATACTAAATTGACAGTGTTTTCTCACATTTAAATTATGTCATTTAATTGTTTTCTACATTACATATTTTCTGATAAGAAGTCTGAAGTCATTCTTATTGTTCCTCTGAATATAATGTCTTTCTTTTCTGACCATGTTTAAAATGTTCTCTTCAATACTGGTTTTCAGTAACCTGATTATAATGTGCCTTGCTGTGTATTTCTTTGTGTTTTTCTAGCTTGAGATTTATTTAACTTCTTGCAACTCTAGTTTATAGTATTTATCAAATCTTAAAAATCACTTAAAATTTTTCCAACCTTTTCTCTTTCTCTCCTTCTTCGGTAACTCAAATTACACATATTCTGAACCATTTGATAGCATCCCATGAGTCACTGGCTCACATTTATTTTTCAGTCTTTGTCTTTTTGCTTCAGTTTGTATAGCTTCTATTATCCTATCTTTAAGTTCATTGCCTATCTTCTGCAGTGTCTTGTGTTGTTAATCCATTGACATAATTTTTTATTTTAGTTACAGTGTTTTCCCATTTGTAGAAATTCCATATGTGTCATATTATATCTCCCATTTCTCTTATGATAAGTTTTCTTTTAAATCCATGAGAATATTTATAATAGCTTTTTAATGTCCCTGTCAGCTAATTATATAATTTTTAACATTTCGGGGTCCTTTTCTATTGACTAATTTTTTCTCATGGTATAAGTCACATAATTTTTCTTTATGTGTTTGTTACTTTTTAAAATTTTGTGCTAGACATTGTGAATATTATGTTGTGCAAAGTCTGGGTCTTGTTGTTTTCCTTTAAGATTGCTATACTTTGTACTGGAAGGCAGTAAAGTTATTTGCAGAACAGCTTGATCAAAGTTTGTTTTTAAACTTTGAGAGGGGAGATTTAAAACATACTTTTCTCTAGGGAAAATTTAGTACTACTAGTAAAGTATGACTCTTCTGGTGCCTCTAGTAAATATTCTAGGTTTTCACAAAATCTCTTCACTCTAATTAGTCATAGCTCAAATATCTCCTGGCCTTCTACAAACACTGATAATTGTTCAGCATAAAATTCTCTCATTCTATCCTTTGTCTGTGGGGTTTAATATTCATCAATAGACCTATGAGAACCTCTGTGCAAATTTCTGAAACTCTTACCGCATATTACTGCTTCTCCTCTGAAACTCTGCCTCAAAATTACATCCACCTTTAGCTCCCTTAACTACCAGCTCTGTCTCCTCAACCTACTGAGCCTACTGTGCTCGACCTGGATCCCATCCATGGCACTGACGTCCAAAAACAGACAGCAGGAATAAAGCCAGGGCGATCACAGGACACATCTCTTTTGTTTTCCTTCTCTCAGGGAACAAAGTTCTGTGCTGCTTGTTGTCTAATATCTGAAAACTTTTGTTTTAAATATTTCTTTTCAGCTTTCCATTTGTTTATGGCAAGAGTGTAATAATTAAAGATCCACATATTTTCCGTACCCCAAATATTTATGAACTTTTGAGAAAAGGGTAATTCTTCTGCTTTTTTACAAAAACAGGTAGTGGCCTCAATGTTTCTCCACGATACCTCAAGACCTCGTGTAAACATTTATACATACATACATACATACATACATATAGTGTGTGTGGATTCCTGAAGATATAATTATGCTCTTGAATACCATTCCTTTTTCAAAAGTACTAGAGTTCTTCAAAGAGTGACTAATTCTATAAATATAGCTAGATAATTCAAAAAGAATCTGAGATATTCTGTTTGTATCAGGGGCAAGAACGTCTTACTGTCAAAGTAGCGAGAAAATCACCATTATTATTTTAATTTTTCCTTTAAGACCTAGTCAATATAATAAAGCAATATAAATAATTGAAAATACAGCTAGTAAGAAGAAATGGGTAATTTTATTGTTAGAGATGACTGTTTACTAAAACCCTCAATATTTTTATATAGTTTAGTAAGTTGCCTGAATAGAAATAAATATACAAGTATCATTAACTTCCTTATACACTGAATGTAGTAGTGAAAAGCCCTAATCACAGATGCAAACTATGGAATATGTAAAAATAATTTTAACAAAGGATATGCAACATCATGTGGATAAAACTACAAATTTTCCTGAAAACAGTAAAAAAGATCTGAATAAATAATCTAAGACAGAATAATTAGAAAATTTAACATATCAAATATTATACTTAATTGATTTTTACTAATTGCTAAAAAGCATAAAACAATATTTTACCAATATGAGAATAGATAAATAAAATAAAATCACCATTATATATATCTGACAAACGAATAATACACATAGCACTGCATCATAGACACCACATGGAAATTAGAAGCCCAATGGGCAAAAGACAGAAATAGATAACTTGTGATAAGCACATAGTCATTAAACATAAAAAATTATTTTCAAACTCACCAGTAGTCAAAGAAGATCTAAGCAAAACAATAGTGGAGAACTTTCATGTATCAAATTAGCAAATATTAATAATAAAGTAGTACTTAGACAAAAGGAAGAGTTAAAAGAGGCACCCATATGCTTATTAACATTGAGTAAATTTCTAAACCTTTCTGGAAAGCATATAAAAATTTTAGGTAAATATCTTAAAGGGGATTACCCCCTTACACCTCTAATTACACTTCTGGAATCTACCCTACAGAAAAAAAAAAAAAGAATGCTTACAAATATTAATATACAAGTTTGTTCAGCAAAGCAAATTTTGATAATAAGGAAGAATCAAACACCATATTATATTTAACATATGGAAATGGTTAAAATATAAATAAAGTTATATAATATAATTTACTATCATGATTATTAGACATTGTTCAAAACTTGGAAAAATTTTCTGGAGTCAAAATGCTTTGTATTAAAAAGAAGTAAGCGATGAGGAGTGATGTCAGCAGCATGGTGTCGTGAGAGGACCTCCAAGTCTTTCCCTTTGAAGTTGTAACTACTTGGACAACTATAATTCAACAACAAAAAAATTCCATGCTCAACACAAAAACATGTCTGAAACATGCTCAGAGACATCTGAAGGTAGGTATATCTGAATGAACATTGGTCACAAGATGGGGTGAAGGACAAAGACAGAATCTGCACACAGCCCTGAGCTCACCACTGTGCCATGAACACAATAATAGAGAAGGGCAGGGGTTCAGCCCCTTCTGGGTAGACCAGACCAAAGGGGCAGTGACAGCAGTCAGACCTGGATGGCTGGCACACATTGAGGTTGGGCCCAAAGTCAGGGGCAGAGAAATGATGCAAAAATATCACAGTGATCCAAAGCCCATCAGCACCAAAGAAAGGATTCTGCAGACAGAGAATCTGCTAATCTTATCCCCCTGAGGTGTCACCAGTTCTGCAAGACCCTCTCTTGGCAGATTGCAAGAGAGCTGAAGAAGGAAAAAAAAACCCTTTCCAGACTAAGTGGTCTATTCTCATTGTGACAAAGCCCATGAGTAAGATAAAACCCCTGATTTTATCCCCCACCCATTCCTGTACAGCTTAGTGGAAGCAGGTGGATCAACTTGGTGCAGCTTTATGAGTAGCTTCTAGCGACAAGAGGGCAGAACTGAGAGCACCCTAGAAATTCATAGCCCATCCCTTTCAAATTTTTCTTGTTTCTTGAGGTAGGCCTGTAGTGCTATGAACTTTCCTTTCAGAACTGCTTTTGCTGCATCCCATAGATTTTGTGTTGTTGTGTGTTCATTTTCATTGGTTTCCAAAAAGTTTTCAATTTCTTCCTTGATCTCCTCATTAACCCATGTGTTGTTTAATAACATGCTATTTAGCCTCCATGTGTTCAAATGTCTTTCCATGTTCTTGTTACAATTGATTTCTAGTTTCATGCTATTGTGATCTGAGAAGATGCTTGATATGATTTCAATCTTCTTGAACTTGTAGAGACTTAGTTTGTGTCTTAACATGTGGTCTATCTTTGAGAATGTCCCATGTTCATTAGAGGAGAATGTGAATTCTGTAGTTTTGAGGTGTAATTCTCTGTAGATATCTAATAAATTCATTTGGTCTAGTGTTTCATTTAGAGTCTCTGTTTTCTTGCAAATTTTTTGTCTAGAGGATCTATCCAGTGATGTCAGTGAGATGTTGAAGTCCCCTGCTATGATTCTATTGCTGTCAGTTTCTCCTTTGAAGTCCTCCAGAAGATTTTTAATATATTTTGGTGCTCCTATATTGTGTGCATATATGTTTACCAAGATAATATCTTCCTGTTGGATAGATCCTTTCATATAATGTAGTGGCCTTCTTTGTCTCTAGTTATGGCCTTCATTTTGAAATCTATTTTATCAGATATGAGTATTGCTACTCCAGCTTTTTTTTCTTTCCGTTTGCTTAGAAGATTTTTTTTTTCATCTTTTCACTTTCAACCTATGTGAGTCTTTTGTTGTGAGGTGAGTCTCTTGTAAACAACATATATATGAGCCATGCTTTCTTATCCAGTCAGCTACTCTGTGTCTTTTTATCAAAGCATTCAATCCATTTACATTTAAGGTGATTATTGATATGTACTTATTTATTGCCATTTTGTTTAATGTAGTTATATTTTTCTTCCTATTTCTTCTACTAATTAGAGCAGTCCTTTTAACATTTCTTGAAGTGCTGGTTTGGTGCTAATGTATACCCTTAGCCTTTTTTTGTCTGGGAAGCTCTTTATTTCACCTTCTATTTTGAATGATAGCCTTGCTGGGTAGAGTAGTCTTGGGTTCAGATCCTTGTTTTTCATGACCTTAATTACTTCATGCCATTCCCTTCTGGCCTGTAGTGTTTCTGTTGAGAAGTCAGCTGAGAGCCTTAAGGGGTTTCCTTTGTAGGTAACCTGTTGCTTATCTCTTGCTGCCTTTAGGATTCTCTCTTTAATTTCTGGCATTTTAATTGTTATGTGTCTTGATGTGGGCCTGTTTGGGTTCTTCTTACTTGGGGCTCTCTGTGCTTCTTGAACTTGAATGCCTTCTTCCTTCACCAAATTAGGGAAGTTTTCTGTCACTATATCTTTGAATATATTTTCTAACCCTTGCTCATTTTCTTCTTCTTCAGGGACTCCTATGATGCGAATATTATTACGTTTCCAGTTGTCCCACAGTTCTCTTAAGCTGTCTTCCTGTTTTTTTGGTTTTTCCTTTTGGTTTTCTGATTGGTTGATTTTTTCTACCCTGTCTTCTAATTCACTAATCCAGTACTCAGCTTCCTCTACTCTGCCGTTTAGTCCTTCCAATGTGTTCTTTATTTTTGCTATGTCATTCTTTATTTCTTCTTGGTGGTTTTTCATTTCCAATTGGTTGATATTCAGTTTCTATGTCTTTATTCATGGTCTTGATGTCCTTACTCATGTTGTTGAGCTTCCTCAATATTATGGCTCTGAATTCTAGCTCTATTCACTTGCTTAACTGTATTTCATTTATGTCATTTTTGGTGGAGGTCTCTTGTTCTTTCATTTGGGATTTGTTTCTTTGTTTCACCATTTTGGCTATCTCAGTGGGTTTTGGAGCCCGTCAAATTTTCCTTGAGGGTGTTGGTGTTCTGCTGATTGAAAGGGCCCATGTTAAACAGCACTGTCAAGTCTTACTTTTCTGGGTAGAGTTGCAAGCCCAGGAAAATTTCAGTTTTCCTCTGGCTTTTTGCCTGGAGGCTATTGGTTGTGGTCACTTGAAGAGCCTTGGGTTCTCAGTTGAATGAAAACCTCCCTCATGTGTTCAGCATAAGAGGATTTCCTAAGGGTGAGGCAGTTGCTGGTTGTTTATGAGCTTCAATTTGCATTTCAATGGCCCACATGGGTGGGGTTGAGTCTTTGTGGGAGGAGCCGCCGCCTCTCTCCAGAGCCCTGGGAAGGAGTAAGATGGCCACAGTCCTCCATAGCCACAACTCAGCAAAAGCTCTGAGCACCCTCCAAATCCCAAGTGTCTCCACACAGTTCCAGTCCAGTCTACCCTCCCTCTACCAGAGCCCAAGGTAAGTGACTGTGGCTATCTTAACACTCTGTCCTGGCTCTCTGCAAGAGCTGGTTTTTTAAAAAGATTAATATTGACAAAAATCTGGATAGACTCCCTAAGGAAAAAAAAATAAAAAGGATCCATACAAACAAAAGAAGAAATGAAAGAGACATTACAGAAATATAAAGGATCACATTAGAATATTATAAAAGACTATATGCCACCAAATCAATGAACTAGAAAAAAATGTGTAAGTTCCTAGAAATATATAACTTTCTTAGATTGAACCATGAAAAACTGGAAAATCTAAAGAGATCAATCAACACTAAGAAGATTGAAACAACCATCAAAAACTAAAAAAGTAAAAAGTAAAAGTCCAGGACCAAATAGCTTCACTAGTGAATTCTGCCAAACATTCAAAGATTTGATATCTAGCCCTGGCTGGTTTGGCTCAGCGGTTAAAGCATTGGCCCGTGGACCAAAGAGACCTGGGTTCAGTTCCTGCTAAAGGTATGTACCTCGATTGCAGTTTGTCCCCGGCTCTGGTTGAGGTTGTGTGGGTGGCAACCACTCAATGTGTTTCTCTCACATTGATGTTTCTCTCTCTCTCTTCATCCCTCTCTCCCTCCCACTCTATCTGAAAATAAATGCAAAAATGTCCTCGGGTGAGGATTAAAAAAAACACAAAGATTTGATACCTATCATTCTCAAACTCTTCCGAAAAATTGAAGAAAACATGCCTGGCTGGTGTGGCTCACTGGTTGAGCATCAACCCATGCAACAAGAGGTTGCCAGTTTGATTCCCAGTCAGGGCACATGCCCAGGCTGTGGGCCCGATCCCCAGTGAAGAACATGCAGGAGGCGGCCA